>NC_086451.1:118535-725487 GCF_028390025.1 Pseudophryne corroboree
TCCACTAACCTACCCAGGCCTCTCTGATACATCAGATACATACGCTGGTACACATCCACTAACCTACCCAGGCCTCTCTGATACATCAGATACATACGCTGGTACACATCCAGTAACCTACCCAGGCCTCTCTGATACATCAGATACATACGCTGGTACACATCCAGTAACCTACCCAGGCCTCTCTGATACATCAGATACATACGCTGGTACACATCCACTAACCTACCCAGGCCCTCTCTGATACATCAGATACATACGCTGGTACACATCCACTAACCTACCCAGGCCTCTCTGATACATCAGATACATACGCTGGTACACATCCAGTAACCTACCCAGGCCTCTCTGATACATCAGATACATACGCTGGTACACATCCAGTAACCTACCCAGGCCTCTCTGATACATCAGATACATACGCTGGTACACATCCACTAACCTACCCAGGCCTCTCTGATACATCAGATACATACGCTGGTACACATCCAGTAACCTACCCAGGCCTCTCTGATACATCAGATACATACGCTGGTACACATCCACTAACCTACCCAGGCCTCTCTGATACATCAGATACATACGCTGGTACACATCCAGTAACCTACCCAGGCCTCTCTGATACATCAGATACATACGCTGGTACACATCCAGTAACCTACCCAGGCCTCTCTGATACATCAGATACATACGCTGGTACACATCCACTAACCTACCCAGGCCTCTCTGATACATCAGGTACATACGCTGGTACACATCCAGCTAACCTACCCAGGCCTCTCTGCTACATCAGATACATACGCTGGTACACATCCAGTAACCTACCCAGGCCTCTCTGATACATCAGATACATACGCTGGTACACATCCACTAACCTACCCAGGCCTCTCTGATACATCAGATACATACGCTGGTACACATCCACTAACCTACCCAGGCCTCTCTGATACATCAGATACATACGCTGGTACACATCCACTAACCTACCCAGGCCTCTCTGATACATCAGATGCATACGCTGGTACACATCCAGTAACCTACCCAGGCCTCTCTGATACATCAGATACATACGCTGGTACACATCCAGTAACCTACCCAGGCCTCTCTGATACATCAGATACATACGCTGGTACACATCCACTAACCTACCCAGGCCTCTCTGATACATCAGATACATACGCTGGTACACATCCAGTAACCTACCCAGGCCTCTCTGCTACATCAGATACATACGCTGGTACACATCCACTAACCTACCCAGCCCTCTCTGCTACATCAGATACATACGCTGGTACACATCCAGTAACCTACCCAGCCCTCTCTGCTACATCAGATACATACGCTGGTACACATCCACTAACCTACCCAGGCCTCTCTGCTACATCAGATACATACGCTGGTACACATCCAGTAACCTACCCAGGCCTCTCTGATACATCAGATACATACGCTGGTACACATCCACTAACCTACCCAGGCCTTTCTGCTACATCAGATACATACGCTGGTACACATCCAGTAACCTACCCAGGCCTCTCTGATACATCAGATACATACGCTGGTACACATCCAGTAACCTACCCAGGCCTCTCTGGTGCATCAGATACATACGCTGGTACACATCCAGTAACCTACCCAGGCCTCTCTGATACATCAGATACATACGCTGGTACACATCCACTAACCTACCCAGGCCTCTCTGATACATCAGATACATACGCTGGTACACATCCAGTAACCTACCCAGGCCTCTCTGATACATCAGATACATACGCTGGTACACATCCACTAACCTACCCAGGCCTCTCTGATACATCAGATACATACGCTGGTACACATCCACTAACCTACCCAGGCCTCTCTGATACATCAGATACATACGCTGGTACACATCCAGTAACCTACCCAGGCCTCTCTGATACATCAGATACATACGCTGGTACACATCCAGTAACCTACCCAGGCCTCTCTGATACATCAGATACATACGCAGGTACACATCCAGTAACCTACCCAGCCCTCTCTGATGCATCAGATACATACGCTGGTACACATCCACTAACCTACCCAGGCCTCTCTGATACATCAGATACATACGCTGGTACACATCCACTAACCTACCCAGCCTCTCTGCTACATCAGATACATACGCTGGTACACATCCAGTAACCTACCCAGGCCTCTCTGATACATCAGATACATACGCTGGTACACATCCAGTAACCTACCCAGACCTCTCTGATACATCAGATACATACGCTGGTACACATCCAGTAACCTACCCAGGCCTCTCTGATACATCAGATACATACGCTGGTACACATCCACTAACCTACCCAGGCCTCTCTGATACATCAGATACATACGCTGGTACACATCCACTAACCTACCCAGCCCTCTCTGATACATCAGATACATACGCTGGTACACATCCACTAACCTACCCAGGCCTCTCTGATACATCAGATACATACGCAGGTACACATCCAGTAACCTACCCAGGCCTCTCTGATACATCAGATACATACGCTGGTACACATCCAGTAACCTACCCAGCCTCTCTGATACATCAGATACATACGCTGGTACACATCCAGTAACCTACCCAGGCCTCTCTGATACATCAGATACATACGCTGGTACACATCCAGTAACCTACCCAGGCCTCTCTGCTACATCAGATACATACGCTGGTACACATCCAGTAACCTACCCAGCCCTCTCTGATACATCAGATACATACGCTGGTACACATCCAGTAACCTACCCAGGCCTCTCTGCTACATCAGATACATACGCTGGTACACATCCAGTAACCTACCCAGGCCTCTCTGATACATCAGATACATACGCTGGTACACATCCAGTAACCTACCCAGCCCTCTCTGATACATCAGATACATACGCTGGTACACATCCAGTAACCTACCCAGGCCTCTCTGATACATCAGATACATACGCTGGTACACATCCAGTAACCTACCCAGGCCTCTCTGCTACATCAGATACATACGCTGGTACACATCCAGTAACCTACCCAGCCCTCTCTGATACATCAGATACATACGCTGGTACACATCCAGTAACCTACCCAGGCCTCTCTGCTACATCAGATACATACGCTGGTACACATCCAGTAACCTACCCAGGCCTCTCTGATACATCAGATACATACGCTGGTACACATCCAGTAACCTACCCAGGCCTCTCTGATGCATCAGATACATACGCTGGTACACATCCAGTAACCTACCCAGGCCTCTCTGATACATCAGATACATACGCTGGTACACATCCAGTAACCTACCCAGGCCTCTCTGATACATCAGATACATACGCTGGTACACATCCACTAACCTACCCAGGCCTCTCTGATACATCAGATACATACGCTGGTACACATCCACTAACCTACCCAGGCCTCTCTGATACATCAGATACATACGCAGGTACACATCCAGTAACCTACCCAGGCCTCTCTGATACATCAGATACATACGCTGGTACACATCCAGTAACCTACCCAGGCCTCTCTGATGCATCAGATACATACGCTGGTACACATCCAGTAACCTACCCAGGCCTCTCTGATACATCAGATACATACGCTGGTACACATCCAGTAACCTACCCAGCCCTCTCTGATACATCAGATACATACGCTGGTACACATACACTAACCTACCCAGGCCTCTCTGATACATCAGATACATACGCTGGTACACATCCACTAACCTACCCAGCCCTCTCTGATACATCAGATACATACGCTGGTACACATCCACTAACCTACCCAGGCCCTCTCTGATACATCAGATACATACGCTGGTACACATCACTAACCTACCCAGGCCTCTCTGATACATCAGATACATACGCTGGTACACATCCAGTAACCTACCCAGGCCTCTCTGATACATCAGATACATACGCTGGTACACATCCAGTAACCTACCCAGACCTCTCTGATACATCAGATACATACGCTTGTACACATCCAGTAACCTACCCAGCCTCTCTGCTACATCAGATACATACGCTGGTACACATCCAGTAACCTACCCAGGCCTCTCTGATACATCAGATACATACGCTGGTACACATCCAGTAACCTACCCAGGCCTCTCTGATACATCAGATACATACGCTGGTACACATCCAGTAACCTACCCAGGCCTCTCTGATACATCAGATACATACGCTGGTACACAATCCAGTAACCTACCCAGGCCTCTCTGATACATCAGATACATACGCTGGTACACATCCAGTAACATACCCAGGCCTCTCTGAGACATCAGATACATACGCTGGTACACATCCAGTAACCTACCCAGGCCTCTCTGATACATCAGATACATACGCTGGTACACATCCAGTAACCTACCCAGGCCTCTTTGATACATCAGATACATACGCTGGTACACATCCACTAACCTACCCAGGCCTCTCTGCTACATCAGATACATACGCTGGTACACATCCAGTAACCTACCCAGGCCTCTCTGATACATCAGATACATACGCTGGTACACATCCAGTAACCTACCCAGCCCTCTCTGATACATCAGATACATACGCTGGTACACATCCAGTAACCTACCCAGGCCTCTCTGCTACATCAGATACATACGCTGGTACACATCCACTAACCTACCCAGGCCTCTCTGATACATCAGATACATACGCTGGTACACATCCAGTAACCTACCCAGGCCTCTCTGATACATCAGATACATACGCTGGTACACATCCACTAACCTACCCAGGCCTCTCTGATACATCAGATACATACGCTGGTACACATCCAGTAACCTACCCAGGCCTCTCTGCTACATCAGATACATACGCTGGTACACATCCAGTAACCTACCCAGGCCTCTCTGCTGCATCAGATACATACGCTGGTACACATCCACTAACCTACCCAGACCTCTCTGATACATCAGATACATACGCTGGTACACATCCACTAACCTACCCAGGCCTCTCTGATACATCAGATACATACGCTGGTACACATCCACTAACCTACCCAGGCCTCTCTGATACATCAGATACATACGCTGGTACACATCCAGTAACCTACCCAGGCCTCTCTGATACATCAGATACATACGCAGGTACACATCCAGTAACCTACCCAGGCCTCTCTGATACATCAGATACATACGCTGGTACACATCCACTAACCTACCCAGGCCTCTCTGATACATCAGATACATACGCTGGTACACATCCACTAACCTACCCAGGCCTCTCTGATACATCAGATACATACGCTGGTACACATCCAGTAACCTACCCAGGCCTCTCTGATACATCAGATACATACGCTGGTACACATCCAGTAACCTACCCAGGCCTCTCTGATACATCAGATACATACGCAGGTACACATCCAGTAACCTACCCAGGCCTCTCTGATACATCAGATACATACGCTGGTACACATCCACTAACCTACCCAGGCCTCTCTGATACATCAGATACATACGCTGGTACACATCCAGTAACCTACCCAGCCCTCTCTGCTGCATCAGATACATACGCTGGTACACATCCACTAACCTACCCAGGCCTCTCTGATAAATCAGATACATACGCTGGTACACATCCACTAACCTACCCAGGCCTCTCTGATGCATCAGATACATACGCTGGTACACATCCAGTAACCTACCCAGGCCTCTCTGCTGCATCAGATACATACGCTGGTACACATCCAGTAACCTACCCAGGCCTCTCTGATACATCAGATACATACGCTGGTACACATCCAGTAACCTACCCAGGCCTCTCTGATACATCAGATACATACGCTGGTACACATCCAGTAACCTACCCAGCCCTCTCTGCTACATCAGATACATACGCTGGTACACATCCACTACCTACCCAGGCCTCTCTGATACATCAGATACATACGCTGGTACACATCCAGTAACCTACCCAGGCCTCTCTGATACATCAGATACATACGCTGGTACACATCCACTAACCTACCCAGGCCTCTCTGATACATCAGATACATACGCTGGTACACATCCAGTAACCTACCCAGGCCTCTCTGCTACATCAGATACATACGCTGGTACACATCCAGTAACCTACCCAGGCCTCTCTGATACATCAGATACATACGCTGGTACACATCCAGTAACCTACCCAGGCCTCTCTGATACATCAGATACATACGCTGGTACACATCCAGTAACCTACCCAGGCCTCTCTGCTACATCAGATACATACGCTGGTACACATCCAGTAACCTACCCAGGCCTCTCTGATACATCAGATACATACGCTGGTACACATCCAGTAACCTACCCAGGCCTCTCTGATACATCAGATACATACGCTGGTACACATCCAGTAACCTACCCAGGCCTCTCTGATACATCAGATACATACGCTGGTACACATCCAGTAACCTACCCAGGCCTCTCTGATACATCAGATACATACGCTGGTACACATCCACTAACCTACCCAGGCCTCTCTGCTACATCAGATACATACGCTGGTACACATCCACTAACCTACCCAGGCCTCTCTGATACATCAGATACATACGCTGGTACACATCCAGTAACCTACCCAGGCCTCTCTGATACATCAGATACATACGCTGGTACACATCCAGTAACCTACCCAGGCCTCTCTGATACATCAGATACATACGCTGGTACACATCCACTAACCTACCCAGGCCTCTCTGATACATCAGATACATACGCTGGTACACATCCACTAACCTACCCAGGCCTCTCTGATACATCAGATACATACGCTGGTACACATCCAGTAACCTACCCAGGCCTCTCTGATACATCAGATACATACGCTGGTACACATCCAGTAACCTACCCAGGCCTCTCTGATACATCAGATACATACGCAGGTACACATCCAGTAACCTACCCAGGCCTCTCTGATACATCAGATACATACGCTGGTACACATCCACTAACCTACCCAGGCCTCTCTGATACATCAGATACATACGCTGGTACACATCCAGTAACCTACCCAGGCCTCTCTGATACATCAGATACATACGCTGGTACACATCCACTAACCTACCCAGGCCTCTCTGATACATCAGATACATACGCTGGTACACATCCAGTAACCTACCCAGGCCTCTCTGATACATCAGATACATACGCTGGTACACATCCAGTAACCTACCCAGGCCTCTCTGATACATCAGATACATACGCTGGTACACATCCAGTAACCTACCCAGGCCTCTCTGATACATCAGATACATACGCTGGTACACATCCACTAACCTACCCAGGCCTCTCTGATACATCAGATACATACGCTGGTACACATCCAGTAACCTACCCAGGCCTCTCTGATACATCAGATACATACGCTGGTACACATCCAGTAACCTACCCAGGCCTCTCTGATACATCAGATACATACGCTGGTACACATCCACTAACCTACCCAGCCCTCTCTGATACATCAGATACATACGCTGGTACACATCCAGTAACCTACCCAGGCCTCTCTGATACATCAGATACATACGCTGGTACACATCCAGTAACCTACCCAGGCCTCTCTGCTGCATCAGATACATACGCTGGTACACATCCACTAACCTACCCAGGCCTCTCTGATACATCAGATACATACGCTGGTACACATCCAGTAACCTACCCAGGCCTCTCTGATACATCAGATACATACGCTGGTACACATCCAGTAACCTACCCAGGCCTCTCTGCTGCATCAGATACATACGCTGGTACACATCCAGTAACCTACCCAGGCCTCTCTGATACATCAGATACATACGCTGGTACACATCCACTAACCTACCCAGGCCTCTCTGATACATCAGATACATACGCTGGTACACATCCAGTAACCTACCCAGGACTCTCTGATACATCAGATACATACGCTGGTACACATCCAGTAACCTACCCAGGCCTCTCTGATACATCAGATACATACGCTGGTACACATCCAGTAACCTACCCAGGCCTCTCTGCTACATCAGATACATACGCTGGTACACATCCAGTAACCTACCCAGGCCTCTCTGATACATCAGATATTACTCCCAACACATTGGGAGAACAGATTATTTTTTTTAAACGCCCAGAAAAGAGCAATCTGTGCCCGAGTGATGAAAAAGCATCAGTCCATGTCAGTGGAGCATTCCTAAACAGCCAATCAGAAGTGGTTTGCTAGCGCCGGTGAACATCACCCTTATCTGCCTTTTGCACCGGCCTCTCATCACCAGCAAATTTCCAATGTTTTCCCGATCTGTGTTTGCAAAGCGCGGCCTCTCCCCTGATATTAGAATGGCCCATCCAGTCGCAGCGTAATAATGACACAGATCTGCGCGGGTGCCATGTGATATCACTCACCATACCCTACACCAGTCAGCTCGGCATATAGGACGCCCTATCTCTGTGTGCTGGTAACAGTGCTATCCACCTCTCATCCATTCTCCTAGTGACTGTCTGTGGACGCTCCTGGGACACTGTCAGGGACGGGTGTGGTATGGTTTGCCGGCGGCCGGGCTCCCGGCGACCAGCATACCGGCATACCGACAGTATGGCGAGCGCAAATGAGCCCCTTGCGGGCATGCTGCGGGCACGGTGGCGCGCTACGCACGCTATTTATTCTCCCTCCAGGGGGGTCGTGGACCCCCATGAGGGAGAAAATCTGTCGGTATGCTGGCTATCGGGATTCCAGCGCCGGTATACTGTGCGCCGGGATCCCGACAGTCGGCAACCTGAAGACCACCCGTCAGGGACATACGTCTGTAGTAGTCCTCACACTGGGACTGTACGGATGGCTGACAGCAGTGTAAGTGACCCCATACAGTAGAACGATAATGCCCATTTCACCCCAATTCGGGCCGAGATATTGGGTGAAATCGGGCATTTTGGCTATGTCTCCGATCCGATGCGCGTTCCCCTAGATCCGTTACTGCTGCACTCGTGATATGTCCGTTCCCGCAGGCATGGCTGGGTTATATCGCATGCAAAATGTACCAAATTGTTTGGAATCGTGTGGAACCACTGTCGGAAAGCTCCCAGTAGAGTTCAAGGGAAATCGGCTCCGACTTCAGCCTCAGACATATGGTTCTAGTGTATGGGGCCCTTTACTGTCCTGCATCAGCTTCCTAGTGTAAGATGCCTACCATAGAGAAAGGGGCGCCTGGACCCCCCTATTACTGTGAGTGATGTATGGTAGGGGCTGCCAATGATACATTGCAGTAGATGACGTCATTGATTATTGTCTGAGCTGTGATTTGCTGACACTGATGTGCACGTGCCCTCTGAGTGTTTTCCTGTAACAATGTTCCTGCACCACTCATCTGTCCTCTGCAATGAGACTGTATTCCCAAAAAGAAAGTTATTTATACTTGGGGGTCCGCTTACCCCTCACCGCAGCCGCTGGCTGACTTCACCCGTTTCCACATCCGTAGCCACATACTGAAATCTTGTACAACTTCTGTTTAGAAACTTTGTGCAGCTTTTCCAGCCTGTTTCCCGCGCATACGTGCCTGCGGCGAGGGGAGCGCCGTTCCTGAAAGTGACGCCTGCCATCCATCTTGTTAGGCTGTTTCGTCTAATTGCTAACTGGTAAATGCTGTTGCTCCATGTAATGTCTACACATCCTGCCAAAGCCTCCAATCAGCAGTGTTCCTGCAGATATCCCGCATATGTCTTCACACTACATCTATGCTCAGTATGAATCATCGTAATTGTGCTCGTTACGCCTCTGACATATGTGCCAATTCAATTATCCCGGTAACTCTGGACACTTCGCCTGCTTGGCGTTTGCAGCGGAGGCCGGTGACGTGCGGAATTGTGTTCTGGCATAAAGAGGTCACCTGGTGCATTCCTGGCACAGTGAGAGATAATACAATTTCCCAGGCTCCGTATCTGCCTCAGAATCCAGTTCAGACTGCTCACATGTAAAGCTCTACACCTGTTGTACCTTGCTATGTACCTACGCTGTGGTCACCTGTCACCTATTGCACGTATGCTCTTTTACTTTGCAGTTTATCTGTGTTTCTCCCTTATGCGGTGCAGGAGACTCGTTGCTGTATCCTGTCTATAAAAGCTAATAATCCATTGTACACTCTTTCCTATTGTACCTTTTGCAGATGGTCTTCTAGGAAGGTGGTGTGTCTGTCTTCTGCATCACTCTTAGCCAGCAGACTATGGGGACAGGACTGGCTGGCTTCCTCCTGCACAGCTGCATATACAGGAGTAAGAACAGCAAAGCACAGCGAGTAAAACTGACATGCTGTGATTTGCAGTTTTAGCCTTTTGTCCTGTGTTTAGATGCAAGTAATTGACAACTGAATTGTGGGCTTAAGTTTTGTGTTTGGTTGCCCTGTAGGGGCTGGTGATGTGCTGGCTTTGTGTGTTTTGTAGCTTGTAGGTGTATTTAAGTAGGAAGGTATCACTGATGTCTGTGTCTGATAATATCATATCACATACTGTACATTACTTGGATAAATGACACCATTTCCAAAAAACAAATGCAGCAATGCTGAATATTCTCATAGAAGATTGTACGGCCTCCTGCTGCAACCTATGATAAGAAGCATGTATGTGTGTGGAGGCACTTAGCATGTTAGAGGATTTGCTGCGGCCACACTGGCCTGGATTACAGTGGTGTATTCAGATGAGGGTAGAACAACCTTTGTGTTGCCTAGAGTTACGGAAAGTCAAACAAATAGTATTGTGTGATATCAGGAAGCTTGTGGTCCCTGGTGCTTATAACTGCCCTCACATTCCGCATGCGGCAGACGCCTCCTCTCCCTAGGGTATAATTGCCCTCCCATACAGCAGGCGGCAGACGCCTCCTCTCCCTAGGGTATAATTGCCCTCCCATACAGCAGGCGGCAGACGCCCCCTCTCCCTAGGGTGTAACTGCCCTCACATTCCGCAGACGCACCCTCTCCCTAGGGTATAACTGCCCTCACATTCCGCAGGCGGCAGACGCCTCCTCTCCCTAGGGTGTAACTGACCTCACATTCCGCAGGCGGCAGACGCCCCCTCTTCCTAGGGCTTAACTGCCCTCACATTCCGCAGGCGTCAGACGCCCCCTCTCCCTAGGGTGTAACTGACCTCACATTCCGCAGGCGGCAGACGCCCCCTCTCCCTAGGGTATAACTGCCCTCACATTCCGCAGGCAGCAGACGCCCCCTCTCCCTAGGGTGTAACTGTCCTCACATTCCGCAGGCGGCAGACGCCCCCTCTCCCTAGGGTGTAACTGCCCTCACATTCCGCAGGCGGCAGACGCCCCCTCTCCCTAGGGTGTAACTGACCTCACATTCTGCAGGCGGCAGACGCCCCCTCTCCCTAGGGTGTAACTGCCCTCACATTCCGCAGGCGGCAGACGCCTCCTCTCCCTAGGGTGTAACTGACCTCACATTCCGCAGGCGGCAGACGCCCCCTCTTCCTAGGGCTTAACTGCCCTCACATTCCGCAGGCGGCAGACGCCCCCTCTCCCTAGGGTGTAACTGACCTCACATTCCGCAGGCGGCAGACGCCCCCTCTCCCTAGGGTATAACTGCCCTCACATTCCGCAGGCAGCAGACGCCCCCCTCTCCCTAGGGTGTAACTGTCCTCACATTCCGCAGGCCCTCTCCCTAGGGTGTAACTGCCCTCACATTCCGCAGGCGGCAGACGCCCCCTCTCCCTAGGGTGTAACTGACCTCACATTCTGCAGGCGGCAGACGCCCCCTCTCCCTAGGGTGTAACTGCCCTCACATTCCGCAGGCGGCAGACGCCTCCTCTCCCTAGGGTGTAACTGACCTCACATTCCGCAGGCGGCAGACGCCCCCTCTTCCTAGGGCTTAACTGCCCTCACATTCCGCAGGCGTCAGACGCCCCCTCTCCCTAGGGTGTAACTGACCTCACATTCCGCAGGCGGCAGACGCCCCCTCTCCCTAGGGTATAACTGCCCTCACATTCCGCAGGCGGCAGACGCCCCCCTCTCCCTAGGGTGTAACTGTCCTCACATTCCGCAGGCGGCAGACGCCCCCTCTCCCTAGGGTGTAACTGCCCTCACATTCCGCAGGCGGCAGACGCCCCCTCTCCCTAGGGTGTAACTGCCCTCACATTCCGCAGGCGGCAGACGCCTCCTCTCCCTAGGGTATAACTGCCCTCACATTCCGCAGGCGGCAGACGCCCCCTCTCCCTAGGTTATAACTGACCTCACATTCCGCAGGCGGCAGACGCCCCCTCTCCCTAGGGTATAACTGACCTCACATTCCGCAGGCGGCAGATGCCCCCTCTCCCTTAAACTGGGTACACACTGGTAGGTATGTCTGCAGATTATTGGATCTGCAGATATATCTATAGTTGGATTGGGCAGTGCGTTGTGCGTACACACGGCCCGTTCCGTCGTGACTAACGTCACGAACTGGGCGGCCATTTACATGTGCCCGCCCAGCTCAGTCATCAATCACTGCCCGCTGCTGCAGTGTATACGGGCAGTTGGCCAACCATGCGTACACACACAGCGACGCACCAGTATATCTGTAGATATATTGGTCATTGTGTGTGCTGCAGGGCCGACGCAATATGTCGGTGAATGGCGACGTTCACAGGCATAACGTTGCTACACACCGGCTGACAGGCCAATGATAGAACGGCCGATATATATCAGCCAGCGTGTACCCAGCCGAAGCTGCATCTAGAGTATTCCTTTAACATCTGTGAAATATCAGCAGAAAACGTTCCATGAAGCGCTTTGTTTTCGCAGCAGCCGACGTTCCTGTAATGTGCTGTAACCCACTCACAGAGGTTGCTAGGGGTGAAGCTGCCCACTTCCAGGCGTTATACTGCGCTGTATGTATTCCAGCGCCAGGGGATTATTTCCTGTTGTCTCATTCACCTTAGAAGAACATTAAGAGCAGAGAATTTATTATGAACGCTGATGAACTCAGATCATTTATATACTTTGTAACACCGAAACCTGGCTACATTTACTAAGGCCGGCAGATGCTCAGTAAGTGGCTTCCCCCCCTCCCGCATTCTCCCACCTACCATAGACGGTGGGTGGGGTAGGGGGTAGCAATTTTCTGATCCAAACAGATTTGGGTGTGTGGCGCTTGTCTGTGACATCACCGCAAACGCCACATTGCCAGCCAATCACTGACCTGCAGGAGCACAGCTGATAAGCTTCTCATTCAGTGCTGGGGTGTCCCAATAAGCGTGGCACCCTAGGCATTTGCTGAGTGGTAGCGCTGGTCCTGCTATTACTGCACAACCGCTTTGTGCAATGCCAGTCTTACTTATAACCTGTACCGTCGTCATTTCTCCGTTTACTGGCCCTCATTCCGAGTTGATCGCTCGCTAGCTGCTTTTAGCAGCCGTGCAAACGCTAGGCCGCCGCCCTCTGGGAGTGTATCTTAGCTTACAAGAAGTGCGAACGAAAGGTTCGCAGCGCTGCTATAAAAAAAGATTGTGCAGTTTCTGAGCAGCTCCAGACCTACTTCTAGCTAGCGATCGCTTCAGACTGTTTAGTTCCTGTTTTGACGTCATAAACACGCCCTGCGTTCGGCCAGCCACGCCTACGTTTTTCCAGCCACTCCTGCGTTTTTATCTGGCACGCCTGCGTTTTTTCACACACTCCCCGAAAACGGTCAATTACCTCCCAGAAACACCCACTTCCTGTCAATCACTCTGCGGCCAGCAGTGTGACTGAAAAGCGTCGCTAGACCTTGTGTAAAACTGCATCGGCTTTTGTGAAAGTACGACGCACGTGCGCATTGCGCCCCATACGCATGCGCAGAATTGTCGATTTTTTTGCCTGATTGCTGTGCTGCGAACAAAAGCAGCTAGCGATCAACTCGGAATGAGGGCCACTGCCTGATGCTTTCTGTGGGTGTGGTGCTGGCTGGGCGTTGGCGTTGTGATTTCCCCTTCTGTACTTTCCTGTCTGGCGCTCCGTCCTCGCGGTGACAATAAAGGTGGGTATTCCGGAGCGGACTATCCGGAATTCCTTTCCTACCTGTGTCCGTGTTATTAGATACATTCTGCAGTCAGACACTCGGGGTTACAGTGCGGTGGCTGGTAGCATTACACGGTACCACAGCTGGCGTCTGGCGTCCTCCGGGAGAGGGGGAACCCCCGCTGCTTACACAAGCCTCTGCTTATAACATCACAGGCCTTTCCTCCAGTGTTTACTTCATTAATCCCGCACCGAAAATTATTACACAATTCCTCTTTTATCCTAAATAGATTAAATAGAAGACCTCTTAAGCCAAAGCTATGCAGATCTGTATTTGGGGATGTAAATCTGTTCCGTCCTCGTGTCCTTTCCTATCAGGACATGCTGTACACAGAGATAAATATGGTGCTCTGCGCTCTCTAAGCTTGTCATCTGGGGAGAGCAGGAGAAATTACAGGCATGGGATGTCTGCTGCGTTCTCCGGACAGTGCTGGAAGCCGTCTCCTGTGGTCAGATAGTACCTACACAACGCAGTGACCTGTAGTACACCCTACTGTAGCCACACGTGTGTCCTACTCAGTCTCTCTCTATATGTATTATATAGCCTTCCCCTTCCCTTCCATGTAATACATCCTACTGTAGTCACACGTGTGTCCTACTCAGTCCCTCTATATATGTATTATATAGCCTTCCCCCTTCCCTTCCATGTAATACATCCTACTGTAGTCACACGTGTGTCCTACTCAGTCTCTCTATATATGTATTATATGGCCTTCCCCTTCCCTTCCATGTAATACACCCTACTGTAGTCACACGTGTGTCCTACTCAGTCTCTCTATATATGTATTATATAGCCTTCCCTTCCATATAATACATCCTAATGCAGTCACACGTGTGTCCTACTCAGTCTCTCTCTATATGTATTATATAGCCTTCCCCTTCCCTTCCATGTAATACATCCTACTGTAATCACACGTGTGTCCTACTCAGTCCCTCTCTATATGTATTATATAGCCTTCCCCTTCCATATAATACATCCTAATGCAGTCACACGTGTGTCCTACTCAGTCTCTCTCTATATGTATTATATAGCCTTCCCCTTCCCTTCCATGTAATACATCCTACTGTAATCACACGTGTGTCCTACTCAGTCTCTCTCTATATGTATTATATAGCCTTCCCCTTCCCTTCCATGTAATACATCCTACTGTAATCACACGTGTGTCCTACTCAGTCCCTCTATATATGTATTATATAGCCTTCCCCTTCCATATAATACATCCTAATGCAGTCACACGTGTGTCCTACTCAGTCTCTCTCTATATGTATTATATAGCCTTCCCCTTCCCTTCCATGTAATACATCCTACTGTAATCACACGTGTGTCCTACTCAGTCTCTCTCTATATGTATTATATAGCCTTCCCCTTCCCTTCCATGTAATACATCCTACTGTAGTCACACGCGTGTCCTACTCAGTCCCTCTATATATGTATTATATAGCCTTCCCCCTTCCATATAATACATCCTAATGCAGTCACACGTGTGTCCTACTCAGTCTCTCTCTATATGTATTATATAGCCTTCCCCCTTCCCTTCCATGTAATACATCCTACTGTAATCACACGTGTGTCCTACTCAGTCCCTCTATATATGTATTATATAGCCTTCCCCCTTCCCTTCCATGTAATACATCCTACTGTAGTCACACGTGTGTCCTACTCAGTCCCTCTATATATGTATTATATAGCCTTCCCCCTTCCCTTCCATGTAATACATCCTACTGTAATCACACGTGTGTCCTACTCAGTCTCTCTATATGTATTATATAGCCTTCCCCCTTCCCTTCCATGTAATACATCCTACTGTAATCACACGTGTGTCCTACTCAGTCTCTCTATATGTATTATATAGCCTTCCCCCTTCCCTTCCATGTAATACATCCTACTGTAGTCACACGTGTGTCCTACTCAGTCTCTCTCTGTATGTATTATATAGCCTTCCCCTTCCATATAATACATCCTAATGCAGTCACAATTGTATCCTACTCAGTCTCTCTATATATGTATTATATAGCCTTCTCCCTTCCCTTCCATGTAATACATCCTACTGTAATCACACGTGTGTCCTACTCAGTCTCTCTATATATGTATTATATAGCCTTCCCCTTCCATGTAATACATCCTACTGTAGTCACACGTGTGTCCTACTCAGTCTCTCTCTATATGTATTATATAGCCTTCCCCCTTCCCTTCCATGTAATACATCCTACTGTAATCACACGTGTGTCCTACTCAGTCCCTTTATATATGTATTATATAGCCTTCCCTTCCATATAATACATCCTAATGCAGTCACACGTGTGTCCTACTCAGTCTCTCTCTATATGTATTATATAGCCTTCCCCCTTCCCTTCCATGTAATACATCCTACTGTAATCACACGTGTGTCCTACTCAGTCTCTCTATATGTATTATATAGCCTTCCCCCTTCCCTTCCATGTAATACATCCTACTGTAATCACACGTGTGTCCTACTCAGTCTCTCTATATGTATTATATAGCCTTCCCCCTTCCCTTCCATGTAATACATCCTACTGTAGTCACACGTGTGTCCTACTCAGTCTCTCTCTGTATGTATTATATAGCCTTCCCCTTCCATATAATACATCCTAATGCAGTCACAATTGTATCCTACTCAGTCTCTCTATATATGTATTATATAGCCTTCTCCCTTCCCTTCCATGTAATACATCCTACTGTAATCACACGTGTGTCCTACTCAGTCTCTCTATATATGTATTATATAGCCTTCCCCTTCCATGTAATACATCCTACTGTAGTCACACGTGTGTCCTACTCAGTCTCTCTCTATATGTATTATATAGCCTTCCCCCTTCCCTTCCATGTAATACATCCTACTGTAATCACACGTGTGTCCTACTCAGTCCCTTTATATATGTATTATATAGCCTTCCCTTCCATATAATACATCCTAATGCAGTCACACGTGTGTCCTACTCAGTCTCTCTCTATATGTATTATATAGCCTTCCCCCTTCCCTTCCATGTAATACATCCTACTGTAATCACACGTGTGTCCTACTCAGTCTCTCTATATGTATTATATAGCCTTCCCCCTTCCCTTCCATGTAATACATCCTACTGTAGTCACACGTGTGTCCTACTCAGTCTCTCTCTGTATGTATTATATAGCCTTCCCCTTCCATATAATACATCCTAATGCAGTCACACGTGTATCCTACTCAGTCTCTCTATATATGTATTATATAGCCTTCTCCCTTCCCTTCCATGTAATACATCCTACTGTAATCACACGTGTGTCCTACTCAGTCTCTCTATATATGTATTATATAGCCTTCCCCTTCCATGTAATACATCCTACTGAAGTCACACGTGTGTCCTACTCAGTCTCTCTCTATATGTATTATATAGCCTTCCCCCTTCCCTTCCATGTAATACATCCTACTGTAATCACACGTGTGTCCTACTCAGTCCCTTTATATATGTATTATATAGCCTTCCCTTCCATATAATACATCCTAATGCAGTCACACGTGTGTCCTACTCAGTCTCTCTCTATATGTATTATATAGCCTTCCCTTCCATATAATACATCCTACTGTAATCACACGTGTGTCCTACTCAGTCTCTCTATATATGTATTATATAGCCTTCCCCTTCCATATAATACATCCTAATGCAGTCACACGTGGGTCCTACTCAGTCTCTCTATATATGTATTATATAGCCTTCCCCTTCCATATAATACATCCTACAGTAGTCACACGTGTGTCCTACTCAGTCTCTCTATATGTATTATATAGCCTTCCCTTCCATGTAATACATCCTACTGTAGTCACACGTGTGTCCTACTCAGTCCCTCTATATATGTATTATATAGCCTTCCCCCTTCCCTTCCATGTAATACTTCCTACAGTAGTCACACGTGTGTCCTACTCAGTCTCTCTATATGTATTATATAGCCTTCCCCTTCCCTTCCATGTAATACATCCTACTGTAGTCACACGTGTGTCCTACTCAGTCTCTCTCTCTATGTATTATATAGCCTTCCCTTCCATGTAATACATCCTACTGTAGTCACACGTGTGTCCTACTCAGTCTCTCTCTATATGTATTATATAGCCTTCCCCTTCCCTTCCATGTAATACATCCTACTGTAGTCACACGTGTGTCCTACTCAGTCTCTCTCTCTATGTATTATATAGCCTTCCCTTCCATGTAATACATCCTACTGTAATCACACGTGTGTCCTACTCAGTGTCTCTATATGTATTATATAGCCTTCCCCCTTCCCTTCCATGTAATACATCCTACTGTAATCACACGTGTGTCCTACTCAGTCTCTCTATATGTATTATATAGCCTTCCCCCTTCCCTTCCATGTAATACATCCTACTGTAGTCACACGTGTGTCCTACTCAGTCTCTCTCTGTATGTATTATATAGCCTTCCCCTTCCATATAATACATCCTAATGCAGTCACAATTGTATCCTACTCAGTCTCTCTATATATGTATTATATAGCCTTCTCCCTTCCCTTCCATGTAATACATCCTACTGTAATCACACGTGTGTCCTACTCAGTCTCTCTATATATGTATTATATAGCCTTCCCCTTCCATGTAATACATCCTACTGTAGTCACACGTGTGTCCTACTCAGTCTCTCTCTATATGTATTATATAGCCTTCCCCCTTCCCTTCCATGTAATACATCCTACTGTAATCACACGTGTGTCCTACTCAGTCCCTTTATATATGTATTATATAGCCTTCCCTTCCATATAATACATCCTAATGCAGTCACACGTGTGTCCTACTCAGTCTCTCTCTATATGTATTATATAGCCTTCCCCCTTCCCTTCCATGTAATACATCCTACTGTAATCACACGTGTGTCCTACTCAGTCTCTCTATATGTATTATATAGCCTTCCCCCTTCCCTTCCATGTAATACATCCTACTGTAGTCACACGTGTGTCCTACTCAGTCTCTCTCTGTATGTATTATATAGCCTTCCCCTTCCATATAATACATCCTAATGCAGTCACACGTGTATCCTACTCAGTCTCTCTATATATGTATTATATAGCCTTCTCCCTTCCCTTCCATGTAATACATCCTACTGTAATCACACGTGTGTCCTACTCAGTCTCTCTATATATGTATTATATACCCTTCCCCTTCCATGTAATACATCCTACTGAAGTCACACGTGTGTCCTACTCAGTCTCTCTCTATATGTATTATATAGCCTTCCCCCTTCCCTTCCATGTAATACATCCTACTGTAATCACACGTGTGTCCTACTCAGTCCCTTTATATATGTATTATATAGCCTTCCCTTCCATATAATACATCCTAATGCAGTCACACGTGTGTCCTACTCAGTCTCTCTCTATATGTATTATATAGCCTTCCCTTCCATATAATACATCCTACTGTAATCACACGTGTGTCCTACTCAGTCTCTCTATATATGTATTATATAGCCTTCCCCTTCCATATAATACATCCTAATGCAGTCACACGTGGGTCCTACTCAGTCTCTCTATATATGTATTATATAGCCTTCCCCTTCCATATAATACATCCTACAGTAGTCACACGTGTGTCCTACTCAGTCTCTCTATATGTATTATATAGCCTTCCCTTCCATGTAATACATCCTACTGTAGTCACACGTGTGTCCTACTCAGTCCCTCTATATATGTATTATATAGCCTTCCCCCTTCCCTTCCATGTAATACTTCCTACAGTAGTCACACGTGTGTCCTACTCAGTCTCTCTATATGTATTATATAGCCTTCCCCTTCCCTTCCATGTAATACATCCTACTGTAGTCACACGTGTGTCCTACTCAGTCTCTCTCTCTATGTATTATATAGCCTTCCCTTCCATGTAATACATCCTACTGTAGTCACACGTGTGTCCTACTCAGTCTCTCTCTATATGTATTATATAGCCTTCCCCTTCCCTTCCATGTAATACATCCTACTGTAGTCACACGTGTGTCCTACTCAGTCTCTCTCTCTATGTATTATATAGCCTTCCCCCCTTCCCTTCCATGTAATACATCCTACTGTCACACGTGTGTCCTACTCAGTCTCTCTCTCTATGTATTATATAGCCTTCCCCCCTTCCCTTCCATGTAATACATCCTACTGTAGTCACAATTGTTTCCTACTCAGTCCCTCTATATATGTATTATATAGCTTTCTCCCTTCCATGTAAAGTCACACGTGTGTCCTACTCAGTCTCTCTCTATATGTATTGTATAGCCTTCCCCCTTCCCTTCCATATAATACATCCAGGCAGTCACACGTGTGTCCTACTCAGTCTCTCTCTATATGTATTATATAGCCTTCCCCTTCCCTTCCATGTAATACATCCTACTGTAGTCACACGTGTGTCCTACTCAGTCCCTTTATATATGTATTATATAGCCTTCCCTTCCATGTAATACATCCTACTGTAGTCACACGTGTGTCCTACTCAGTCCCTCTATATATGTATTATATAGCCTTCCCTTCCATGTTATACATCCTACTGTAGTCACACGTGTGTCCTACTCAGTCTCTCTATATATGTATTTGTGGCCGGAGAGACTAGCCAGCCACACGTGTAATGGCGTCTGCGGCACTGAAGGGGTTAACCCTCGTGCCCGGCGCCATGTTGCGGACAATAGGCGCTTGGCGTCACTGTTAAATGTACTTACGGCGCTGGGCGCGGACTGTTTAAAAGTTTGTTTAATGATGTGTTTTAACATGTCATATGTAGTGCTCTGTGCACAATTGCAGGAATGCATGTTTAAATGTATTTATTTTATATTCAAGACAGGCTCAGTGTATATTTAAAGGGAAACACGTGTTTAAATGAAACGTATTTAAAGGAAAAATGCAGTTACTATAGCTGTCTGAATAAGCATCTCTTATCCTCTGGAAATAGGAAGTGGCATGCTAATGGCCCTGTCCTAGCAGAGAGGTGTGAAGGACAATACCTTTTGATGTGTAAGTTCCTTAGAGAGAGATGCTAAACACTGGGTCTATGGGCTTGGAACTTGTTTCATGTAGGTGATTTAATTGATATACGATCCCTGAATGGCAGATACAGGAAGGAAGACTGTTTGTTTGTATTGTAGCCATTCCTGTTGTAATCTCAAACACTGGGATTGCCTGGAGATGTGACTGACCAGAAACATTTGTATTTTGAAGCTATGTGATAAATTTATCAATAGTGAATGTTAATCTGATACCAAACGTTGTCTGTGTGACAGGAAGGAGAAGATTGTTTTATTGCACTTATCTCCTTTTGAAATGTAATTTATTTATTGGTATTTTGTAAAATAACCTGATTGGTTGGAGAAGACAGGGAGGGCTTACCCTTACCCCCCCTGTGGTACTGTGTGGAAAACTGACATAAAAAGGAGAGCTGCGTGCCTCCAGAGTTGTAGTAGTACCATCTTATTCTGCTGGAACATCTTGCTGTATGCTGTTGCCCCTAGCAATAGGGAAGAGTTCTCTTTAGAACTATTGAGCAAATAAAATATCATTGCCTCAAGAAGATTGCTTCATCTTGTAACCTACAGGGTTAGGCCAAACCTAGCCCCGTCCTCCGGCTGTCCAGGTAAGCACCTAACGTCTCCAAGTTCCGCCTTCCGCCAGCTACCGGTAGAGGCCTAGCAAGTGGCTAGTGGGGATTCGTCAGCACCACACAGGTGTGGTAAGGCAGTGCGTCGGCACATACAGAGCAGAACCGTGGTTCCAAACGCCACGGCAGGTTAGGAGTTTGGTGGTGGCAGCATAAAATAAGAATTTACTTACCGATAATTCTATTTCTCATAGTCCGTAGTGGATGCTGGGGACTCCGTAAGGACCATGGGGATAGCGGCTCCGCAGGAGACTGGGCACATCTAAAGAAAGCTTTAGGACTAACTGGTGTGCACTGGCTCCTCCCCCTATGACCCTCCTCCAAGCCTCAGTTAGGATACTGTGCCCGGACGAGCGTACACAATAAGGAAGGATTTTGAATCCCGGGTAAGACTCATACCAGCCACACCAATCACACCGTATAACCTGTGATCTGAACCCAGTTAACAGTATGATAACAGAGGAGCCTCTGAAAGATGGCTCACAACAATAATAACCCGATTTTTGTAACAATAACTATGTACAAGTATTGCAGACAATCCGCACTTGGGATGGGCGCCCAGCATCCACTACGGACTATGAGAAATAGAATTATCGGTAAGTAAATTCTTATTTTCTCTAACGTCCTAAGTGGATGCTGGGGACTCCGTAAGGACCATGGGGATTATACCAAAGCTCCCAAACGGGCGGGAGAGTGCGGATGACTCTGCAGCACCAAATGAGAGAACTCCAGGTCCTCCTCAGCCAGGATATTAATTTTGTAGAATTTTACAAACATATTTGCTCCTGACCAAGTAGCTGCTCGGCAAAGTTGTAAAGCCGAGACCCCTCGGGCAGCCGCCCAAGATGAGCCCACCTTCCTTGTGGAGTGGGCATTTACAGATTTTTGGTTGTGGCAGGCCTGCCACAGAATGTGCAAGCTGAATTGTACTACAAATCCAACGAGCAATAGTCTGCTTAGAAGCAGGAGCACCCAGCTTGTTGGGTGCACACAGGATAAACAGCGAGTCAGATTTCCTGACTCCAGCCGTCCTGGAAACATATATTTTCAGGGCACTGACAACGTCTAGCAACTTGGAGGCCTCCAAGTCCCTGGTAGCCGCAGGCACCACCAATAGGTTGGTTCAGGTGAGACGCTGAAACCACCTTGGGGAGAAACTGAGGACGAGTCCTCAATTCCGCCCTGTCCGAATGGAAAATCAGATAAGGGCTTTTTCAGGATAAAGCCGCCAATTCTGACACGCGCCTGGCCCAGGCCAGGGCCAACAGCATGACCACTTTCCATGTGAGATATTTTAACTCCACAGATTTAAGTGGTTCAAACCAATGTGACTTTTGGAACCCAAAACTACATTGAGATCCCAAAGTGCCACTGGAGGCACAAAAGGAGGCTGTATATGCAGTACCCCTTTTACAAACGTCTGAACTTCAGGGACTGAAGCTAGTTCTTTTTGGAAGAAAATTGACAGGGCCGCAAATTTGAACCTTAATGGACCCCAATTTCAGGCCCATAGACACTCCTGTTTGCAGGAAATGTAGGAATCGACCCAGTTGAATTTCCTCCGTCGGGCCTTACTGGCCTCGCACCACGCAACATATTTTCGCCAATTGCGGTGATAATGTTTTTGCGGTTACAACCTTCCTGGCTTTGATCAGGATAGGGATGACTTCATCCGGAAAGCCTTTTTTCCTTCAGGATCCGGCGTTTAACCGCCATGCCGTCAAACGCAGCCGCGGTAAGTCTTGGAACAGACAGGGTCCTTGCTGGAGCAGGTCCCTTCTTAGAGGTAGAGGCCACGGATCCTCCGTGAGCATCTCTTGAAGTTCCGGTTACCAAGTCCTTCTTGGCCAATCCGGAGCCACGAATATAGTGCTTTCTCCTCTCCATCTTATCAATCTCAGTACCTTGGGTATGAGAGGCAGAGGAGGGAACACATACACTGACTGGTACACCCACGGTGTTACCAGAGCGTCTACAACTATTGCCTGAGGGTCTCTTGACCTGGCGCAATACCTGTCGAGTTTTTTAATCATGTGGACGACTTCTGGGTGAAGTCCCCACTCTCCCGGGTGGAGGTCGTGCTGAGGAAGTCTGCTTCCCAGTTGTCCACTCCCGGAATGAATACTGTGGACAGTGCTATCACATGATTTTCCGCCCAGCGAAGAATCCCTGCAGCTTCTGCCATTGCCCTCCTGCTTCTTGTGCCACCCTGTCTGTTTACGTGGGTGACTGCCATGATGTTGTCCGACTGGATCAACACCGGCTGACCTTGAAGCAGAGGTCTTGCTAAGCTTAGAGCATTGTAAATGGCCCTTAGCTTCAGGATATTTATGTGAAGTGATGTATCCAGGCTTGACCCTAAGCCCTGGATATTCCTTCCCTGTGTGACTGCTCCCCAGCCTCGCAGGCTGGCATCCGTGGTCACCAGGACCCAGTCCTGAATGCCGAATCTGCGGCCCTCTAGAAGATGAGCACTCTGCAACCACCACATGATGGATACCCTTGTCCTTGGTGACAGGGTTATCCGCTGATGCATCTGAAAATGCGACCCGGACCATTTGTCCAGTAGGTTCCACTGGAAAGTTCTTGCGTGGAATCTAACGAATGGGATTGCTTCGTAGGAAGCCACCATATTTACCCAGAACCCTTGTGCATTGATGCACTGAGACTTGGTTCGGTTTTAGGAGGTTCCTGACTAGCTCGGATAACTCCCTGGTTTTCTCTTCCTGGAGAAACACCTTTTTTCTGGACTGTGTCCAGGAACATCCCTAGGAAACAGAAGACAAGTCGTCGGAACCAGCTGCGATTTTGGAATATTGAGAATCCAATCGTGCTGCCGCAACACTACCTGAGATAGTGCTACACCGACTTCCAACTGTTCCCTGGATCTTACCCTTATCAGGGAATCGTCCAAGTAAGGGATAACTAAAATTTCCTTCCTTCGAAGGGATATCATTTCGGCCATTACCTTGGTAAAGACCCGGGGTGCCGTGGACCATCCCTACGGCAGCGTCTGAACTGATAGTGACAGTTCTGTACCATAACCTGAGGTACCCTTGGTGAGAAGGGTAAACTTTGACATGAAGGTAAGCATCCTTGATGTCCCAAGACATCATGTAGTCCCCTTCTTCCAGGTTCGCAATCACTGCTCTGAGTGACTCAATCTTGAATTTGAACCTCTGTATGTAAGTGTTCAAAGATTTTTGATTTTAGATTTAGAATCTGTTTCACCGGGCCGTCTGGCTTCGGTACCACAATAGTGTGGAATAATACCCCGTTCCCTGTTGCAGGAGGGGTACCTTGATTATCACCTGCTGGGTGAATGGCTTCCAAAACTGCCTCCCTGTCAGAGGGAGAAGTCGGTAAAGCCGACTTTTGGAAACGGCGAGGGGGAGACGTCTCGAATTTCAATATGTACCCTTGAGATATTACCTGAAGGATCCAGGGGTCTACTTGCGAGTGAGCCCACTGCGCACTGAAATTCATTGAGAACGGGCCCCCACCGTGCCTGAGTTTGTAAGGCCCTAGCGTCATACTGAGGGCTTTTGCAGAGGCGGGAAAGGATTTCTGTTCCTGGGAACTGGGTAATCTCTTCAGCCTTTTTCATCTCCCTCTGTCACGAGCAGAAAAGAGGAACCTTTTGTCCGCTTGCCAACAAAGGACTGCGCCTGATAATACGGCGTCTTATTTTGAGAGGCGACCTGGGGTACAAACGTGGATTTCACAGTTGTTGCCGTGGCCACCAGGTCTAAAAGACCGACCCCAAATGTCCCCTTTTAAAGGCAATACTTCCAAATGCCGTTTGGAATCCGCATCACCTGACCATTTTACTGGTAGAATTGGGACCACGCACTTATACTTGATGCCAGTCGGCAAATATTCCGCTGTGCATCATGCATATATAGAAATGCATCTTTTAAATGCTCTATAGGCAATAATATACTATCCTTATCTAGGATATCAATATTTCCAGTCAGGGAATCCGACCATGCCAACCCAGCACTGCACCTCCAGGCTGAGGCGATTGCTGGTCGCAGTATAACACCAGTATGTGTGTGAATACATTTTTGGATACCCTCCTGCTTTCTATCAGCAGGATCCTTAAGGGCGGCCATCTCATGAGAAGGTAGAGCCCTTGTTCTTACAAGCGTGTGAGCGCCTTATCCCCCCTAGGGGGTGTTTCCCAACGCACCCTAACCTCTGGCGGGAAAGGGTATACATATCATCACACACCTCATTTTATTTTTCAGATTCAGGAAAACTACAGGTAATTTTTCCCTCACCATAATACCCCTTTTTGGTGGTACTCGTATTATCAGAAATGTATAAACATTTTCCATTGTCTCAATCATGTAACGTGTGGCCCTACTGGAAATCACGGTTGTCTCTTCACCGTCGACACAGGAGTCAGTATCCGTGTCGGCGTCTGTATCTGCCATCTGAGGTAACGGGCGCTTTAGAGCCCCTGACGGCCTATGAGACGTCTGGACAGGCACAAGCTGAGTAGCCGGCTGTCTCATGTCAACCACTTTTTTTTTTATACAGAGCTGACACTGTCACGTAATTTTCAACAGTACATCCACTCAGGTGTCGACCCCCTAGGTGGTGACATCACTGTTACAGACACTCTGCTCCGTCTCCACATCATTTTTCTCCTCATACATGTCGACACAAACGTACCGACACACAGCACACACACAGGGAATGCTCTGATAGAGGACAGGACCCCACTAGCCCTTTGGGGAGACAGAGGGAGAGTATGCCAGCACACACCAGAGCGCTATATATATACAGGGATAACCTTATATAAGTGTTTTTCCCCTTATAGCTGCTGTATGTTTTAATACTGCGCCTAATTAGTGACCCCCTCTCTTTTTATTTAACCCTTTCTGTAGTGCAGGGAAGAGCCAGGGAGCTTCCCTCCAACTGAGCTGTGAGGGAAAATGGCGCCAGTGTGCTGAGGAGATAGGCTCCGCCCCCTTTTCGGCGGCCTTATCACCCGTTTTTCTGTATATTCTGGCAGGGGTTAAATGCATCCATATAGCCCAGGAGCTATATGTGATGCATTTTTTGCCATGTAAGGTATTTTTATCGTGTTTTATTGCGTCTCAGGGCGCCCCCCCCAGCGCCCTGCACCCTCAGTGACCGGAGTATGAAGTGTGCTGAGAGCAATGGCGCACAGCTGCAGTGCTGTGCGCTACCTTATTGAAGACAGGAACGTCTTCTGCCGCCGATTTTTCCGGACCTCTTCGCTCTTCTGGCTCTGTAAGGGGGCCGGCGGCGCGGCTCCGGGACCCATCCAGGCTGAACCTGTGATCGTCCCTCTGGAGCTAATGTCCAGTAGCCAAGAAGCCCAATCCACTCTGCACGCAGGTGAGTTCGCTTCTTCTCCCCTTAGTCCCTCGATGCAGTGAGCCTGTTGCCAGCAGGTCTCACTGAAAATAATAAACCTAAACTAAAACTTTCACTAAGAAGCTCAGGAGAGCCCCTAGTGTGCACCCTTCTCGTCGGGCACAGAAATCTAACTGAGGCTTGGAGGAGGGTCATAGGGGGAGGAGCCAGTGCACACCAGTTAGTCCTAAAGCTTTCTTTAGATGTGCCCAGTCTCCTGCGGAGCCGCTATCCCCATGGTCCTTACGGAGTCCCCAGCATCCACTTAGGACGTTAGAGAAACATGTAATACATCCTACTGTAGTCACACGTGTCCTACTCAGTCTCTATATATATGTATTATATAGCCTTCCCCTTCCCTTCCATGTAATACATCCTACTGTAGTCACACGTGTGTCCTACTCAGTCCCTCTATATATGTATTATATAGTCTTCCCCTTCTCTTCCATGTAATACATCCTACTGTAGTCACACGTGTGTCCTACTCAGTCTCTCTCTATATGTATTATATAGCCTTCCCCATTCCCTTCCATGTAATACATCCTACTGTAGTCACATGTGTGTCCTACTCAGTCCCTCTATATATGTATTATATAGCCTTCACCCTTCCCTTCCATGTAATACATCCTACTGTAGTCACACGTGTGTCCTACTCAGTCTCTCTATTTATGTATTATATAGCCTTCTCCCTTCCCTTCCATGTAATACATCCTACTGTAGTCACACTTGTGTCCTACTCAGTCCCTCTATATATATATTATATAGCCTTCCCCCTTCAATGTAATACATCCTACTGTAGTCAGACGTGTCCTACTCAGTCTATATGTATTATATAGCCTTCCCTTCCATGTAATACATCCTACTGTAGTCACACATGTGTCCTACTCAGTCTCTCTCTATATGTATTATATAGCCTTCCCCTTCCCTTCCATGTAATACATCCTACTGTAGTCACACGTGTGTCCTACTCAGTCCCTCTATATATGTATTATATAGTCTTCCCCTTCTCTTCCATGTAATACATCCTACTGTAGTCACACGTGTGTCCTACTCAGTCTCTCTCTATATGTATTATATAGCCTTCCCCATTTCCTTCCATGTAATACATCCTACTGTAGTCACATGTGTGTCCTACTCAGTCCCTCTATATATGTATTATATAGCCTTCCCCCTTCCCTTCCATGTAATACATCCTACTGTAGTCACACGTGTGTCCTACTCAGTCTCTTTATGTATTATATAGCCTTCCCTTCTATGTAATACACCCTACTGTAGTCACACTTGGGTCCTACTCAGTCTCTCTATATATGTATTATATAGCCTTCCCCCTTCCCTTCCATGTAATACTTCCTACTGTAGTCACACGTGTGTCCTACTCAGTCTCTCTCTATATGTATTATATAGTCTTCTCTTCCATGTAATACATCCTACTGTAGTCACACGTGTATCCTACTCAGTCTCTCTCTATATATTATATAGCCTTCCCCCCTTCCCTTCCATGTAATACATCCTACTGTAGTCACACGTGTGTCCTACTCAGTCCCTCTGTATATATGTATTATATAGCCTTCCCCTTCCCTTCCATGTAATACATCCTAAGGCAGTCATGCTGTGAACGGCCGCTTGCTACAACATATGATATGATGCGTTGGTGACTGCAGATTGCAGCGCAGGGGGTAATGTGGATACATTTGGGGGCTGTCATGTTTGGTCACACCAGCTTCCAGAAAGAGTGTTTCATGTTTGTGGTCTTCTGAGTAAACAAAGAAAAGATTCAACTTTGAGAGTAAGATACAATGAATGTCCGCAATGTTGTAGAGGTAAGTGAATTGCGGAGGAGGGTATCCCTGATCCCATCAATCTGTGTCAGCAGCAGACCATCCATATAAGCCCCTTGGTCTGGCAGAGGGGGAACCACACTCTGATTTGTGGTGTCAGCAGAGATGGTGGAAGTCTGTAACCACTTCCCAATTAGATCAAGTCTCTCTGTGTGATGGTCCCACACCCGTGCCCGTTGTCCTCCACTAAAACCTGAAATCCTGTTGTATTACGCTGATTATAAGTAACATTTCCAGTGATTATAATGTATTCTGATGTTTTGTATTGGACTGTGGACGCTGCTGTCTTTGAAGTTCGGTGTGTCTTTTTGAAAACTATTGAAATCTATCAGTTTCTGCTCAGAGACATTCCGGCAATTTACACTTGGTCAAACCTTGTCGCCATTTGTGGTCCATCCTTCACATTCAGCTAATATTTGTTTTATTATCAGAGCAAAAATTTGAAAAATTCCATAATGTTCATGAGTTTCTGGACCCATTTGTGGAACAAGTTAAAGAAACAACGTGTGTGAGATTATAGCGCCTCTCATTGTGAGCGCCAAACACAGGGTCCGGTTATAACGTCGCAGTAGTAGCTTGCAGAGGGACTGATTTCATAGGTTTTAAGTACATAAAGTCTCGTATAAGCAGAACTTCGTGAAGGCCGATACTGGCACTTTCTCCAGTTACATTGTTTTTAAACATGCAGAGGAGAGTTATTGTCCCTTTTTTATGACTTAATTTTTTTTTATCTCCGCACTTTGTGGAATATTGCGGTCTTCAGCCTTCATGTCATCTTTCTGTTCATTTATAATTTATAATATGTAGCTTTGCACTTTCATTGAAAACTAAAGAGCGATATTACTGTAGAAGAAATAGCTCGTTGCGCTATTCTTATGCAGATCAGAGTCAGAATTGCCAGCGCGGATCTTCCAGTTACAGAGTTTCAATTTTTACCTTCATTAAAGTTCAGATACTGTGATCTACAGAAAATAATGAGCAATTACTAATTTTCTTCATCGTGGGAGAATTCCATACTCACCAGGCAGAGCCCAAAGAAAGGGACTATGGGAGGGAACTGGAACGTAGGAGGCACCAGAGGACTTGGCTACAGCAGAGGGACTGTGAGAGGAAAGAGGAACATAGGAGGCACCAGAGGACTTAGCTACAGCAGAGGGACTCTCAGAGGGAAGAGGAACGTAGGAGGCATCAGAGGACTTGGCTACAACATAAGTACTATGAGAGGGAAGAGGAATGCAGGAGGCACCAGAGGACTTGGCTACAACATAAGTACTATGAGAGGGAAGAGGAATCCAGGAGGCACCAGAGGACTTGGCTACAACATAAGTACTATGAGAGGGAAGAGGAATGCAGGAGGCACCAGAGGACTTGGGTACAGCAGAGGGACTATGAGAGGGAAGAGGAACATAGGAGGCACCAGAGGACTTGGGTACAGCAGAGGGACTATGAGAGGGAAGAGGAATGTAGGAGACTCCAGAGGACTTGGCTACAACATAAGTACTATGAGAGGGAAGAGGAATGCAGGAGGCACCAGAGGACTTGGCTACAACATAAGTACTATGAAAGGGAAGAGGAATCCAGGAGGCACCAGATGACTTGGCTATAACATAACTACTTTGAGAGGGAAGAGGAATGCAGGAGGCACCAAAGGACTTGGCTACAACATAAGTACTATGAGAGGGAAGGGGAATGCAGGAGACACCAGAGGACTTGGGTACAGCAGAGGGACTATGAGAGGGAAGAGGAACATAGGAGGCACCAGAGGACTTGGGTACAGCAGAGGGACTATGAGAGGAAAGAGGAATGTAGGAGGCACCAGAGGACTTGGCTACAGCAGAGTTACTATGAGAGGGAGCACCAGAGAACTTGGCTACAGCAGAGGGACTATGAGAGGGAAGAGGAACGTAGGAGGCACCAGAGGACTTGGCTATAGCAGAGGGACTATGAGAGCTTAGAGTAACGTAGGAGACACCGGAGGACTTGGCTACAGCATGGGGACTGTGATATGGGAAGACGAACCTAGGAGGCACCGAAAGACTTGGCTACAGCAGAGGGATTATGAGAAGGAAGAAGAACATAGGAGGCATCAGAGGATTTGGCTACAGCAAAGGGACTATGAGAGGGAAAATGAACATAGGAGGCACCGGAGGACTTGGCTACAGCATGGGGACTGTGATCTGGGAAGAGGAACATAGGAGGCACTGGTGGACTTGGCTACAGCATGGGGACTGTGATCTGGGAAGAGGAACGTAGGAGCACCAGAAGACTTGGCTACAGCAGGGAGAAATTGCAGGGTACAGAACATGTTGGTAGAGTACATGAGCCAAATATCTCAAGGTCTGTAAAATATGTTTTCTCTATAAACAAACTAATTTTGCTATACAGTGTATTATTTCCATATATGGCCTTTCATCTCAAAGGATGGAGACTTCTGTTTCTTTTTATTGGGAGCTTTTAGTTCCATAATTATAGGTGTTACTTGCCCATTCCCTTACAGAAATGGTTGTGCTGCAAGGAGAGAAATGTATGAAGTCATCCTCCTCTCCGGCACAGCTTAGGAAACAGAGAGAGGCCTGGCATAGGGGAGATCTAGAACGCAGGACTTTCACGGTGCCTACCCTTTGGTAGTAACGTGACTGGTAATATACAGTATAATAGATCAGGAGCCCCTTATAGGACCCCTACACCAAAACTTTACACTTTTAGTGGTTACTTTCAAAGTACACGGCAACTGTTGCATAAACTAAGGTCTTCCCTCCCAGTTCTATCACAGCCATCCATGTCACGGTCCCTCAGTGTACTGTAGGTATCAGCAGCTGTGACATAAACTAAGGTCTTCCCTCCCAGCTCTATCACAGCCAGCCGTGTCACGGTCCCTCTGTGTACTATAGAGATCAGCAGCTGTGGCATAAACTAAGGTCTTCCCTCCTAGCTCTATCACAGCCAGCCGTGTCACGGTCCCTCTGTGTACTATAGAAATCAGCAGCTGTGGTATAAACTAAGGTCTTCCCTCCTAGCTCTATCACAGCCAGCCGTGTCACGGTCCCTCAGTGTACTATAGAGATCAGCAGCTGTGGTATAAACTAAGGTCTTCCCTCCCAGCTCTATCACAGCCAGCCACGTCACGGTCCCTAGGTGTACTATAGGGATCAGCCGCTGTGGTATAAACTAAGGTCTTCCCTACCAGCTCTATCACAGCCAGCCGTGTCACGGTCCCTCTGTGTACTATAGAGATCAGCAGCTGTGGCATAAACTAAGGTCTTCCCTCCCAGCTCTATCACAGCCAGCCACGTCACGGTCCCTCAGTGTACTATAGAGATCAGCAGCTGTGGCATAAACTAAGGTCTACCCTCCCAGCTCTATCACAGCCAGCCGTGTCACGGTCCCTCTGTGTACTATAGAGATCAGCAGCTGTGGCATAAACTAAGGTCTTCGCTCCTAGCTCTATCACAGCCAGCCGTGTCACAGTCCTTCAGTGTACTATAGGGATCATTAGCTGTGGCATAAACTAAGGTCTTCCCTCCTAGCTCTATCACAGCCAGCCGTGTCACGGTCCCTCTGTGTACTATAGGGATCAGCAGCTGTGGTATAAACTAAGGTCTTCCCTCCCAGCTCTATCACAGCCAGCCGTGTCACGGTCCCTCAGTGTACTATAGGGATCAGCCGCTGTGGTATAAACGAAGGTCTTCCCTCCCAGCTCTATCACAGCCAGCCACGTCACGGTCCCTCTGTGTACTATAGAGATCAGCAGCTGTGGCATAAACTAAGGTCTTCCCTCCCAGCTCTATCACAGCCAGCCGTGTCACAGTCCTTCAGTGTACTATAGGGATCATTAGCTGTGGCATAAACTAAGGTCTTCCCTCCTAGCTCTATCACAGCCAGCCGTGTCACGGTCCCTCTGTGTACTATAGAGATCAGCAGCTGTGGTATAAACTAAGGTCTTCCCTCCCAGCTCTATCACAGCCAGCCACGTCACGGTCCCTCAGTGTACTATAGAGATCAGCAGCTGTGGCATAAACTAAGGTCTTCCCTCCCAGCTCTATCACAGCCAGCCGTGTCACGGTCCCTCTGTGTACTATAGAGATCAGCAGCTGTGGCATAAACTAAGGTCTTCCCTCCCAGTTCTATCACAGCCAGCCGTGTCACGGTCCCTCTGTGTACTATAGAGATCAGCAGAATTGGTATAAACTAAGGTCTTCCCTCAAAGCTCTATCACAGCCAGCCACGTCACGGTCCCTCAGTGTACTATAGGGAACATTAGCTGTGGTATAAACTAAGGTCTTCCCTCCCAGCTCTATCACAGCCAGCCACGTCACGGTCCCTCAGTGTACTATAGAGATCAGCAGCTGTGGCATAAACTAAGGTCTTCCCTCCCAGCTTTATCACAGCCAGCCACGTCACGGTCCCTCAGTGTACTATAGAGATCAGCAGCTGTGGCATAAACTAAGGTCTTCCCTCCTAGCTCTATCACAGCCAGCCGTGTCACGGTCCCTCTGTGTACTATAGAGATCAGCAGCTGTGGTATAAACTAAGGTCTTCCCATCCAGCTCTACCACAGCCAGCCACGTCACGGTCCCTCAGTGTACTATAGAGATCAGCCGCTGTGGTATAAACTAAGGTCTTCCCTCCTAGCTCTATCACAGCCAGCCGTGTCACGGTCCCTCAGTGTACTATAGGGATCAGCCGCTGTGGGATAAACTAAGGTCTTCCCTCCCAGCTCTATCACAGCCAGCCGTGTCACGGTCCCTCTGTGTACTATAGAGATCAGCAGCTGTGGTATAAACTAAGGTCTTCCCTCCCAGCTCTATCACAGCCAGCCGTGTCACGGTCCCTCTGTGTACTATAGGGATCAGCTGCTGTGGCATAAACTAAGGTCTTCCCTCCCAGCTCTATCACAGCCAGCCACGTCACGGTCCCTCAGTGTACTATAGGGATCAGCCGCTGTGGTATAAACGAAGGTCTTCCCTCCCAGCTCTATCACAGCCAGCCACGTCACGGTCCCTCTGTGTACTATAGGGATCAGCAGCTGTGGTATAAACTAAGGCCTTCCCTCCCAGCTCTATCACAGCCAGCCACGTCACGGTCCCTCAGTGTACTATAGGGATCAGCCGCTGTGGTATAAACTAAGGTCTTCCCTCCCAGCTCTATCACAACCAGCCATGTCACGGTCCCTCTGTGTACTATAGAGATCAGCAGATGTGGTATAAACTAAGGTCTTCCCTCCCAGCTCTATCACAGCCAGCCATGTCACGGTCCCTCTGTGTACTATAGAGATCAGCAGCTGTGGTATAAACTAAGGTCTTCCCTCAAAGCTCTATCACAGCCAGCCGTGTCACGGTCCCTCAGTGTACTATAGGGATCATTAGCTGTGGTATAAACTAAGGTCTTCCCTCCCAGCTCTATCACAGCCAGCCACGTCACGGTCCCTCAGTGTACTATAGAGATCAGCAGCTGTGGCATAAACTAAGGCCTTCCCTCCCAGCTCTATCACAGCCAGCCGTGTCACAGTCCTTCAGTGTACTATAGGGATCATTAGCTGTGGTATAAACTAAGGTCTTCCCTCCCAGCTCTATCACAGCCAGCCGTGTCACGGTCCCTCAGTGTACTATAGAGATCAGCAGCTGTGGCATAAACTAAGGTCTTCCCTCCTAGCTCTATCACAGCCAGCCGTGTCACAGTCCTTCAGTGTACTATAGGGATCATTAGCTGTGGCATAAACTAAGGTCTTCCCTCCTAGCTCTATCACAGCCAGCCACGTCACGGTCCCTCAGTGTACTATAGGGATCATTAGCTGCGGCATAAACTAAGGTCTTCCCTCCTAGTTCTATCACAGCCAGCCGTGTCACGGTCCCTCTGTGTACTATAGAGATCAGCAGCTGTGGTATAAACTAAGGTCTTCCCTCCCAGCTCTATCACAGCCAGCCATGTCACGGTCCCTCAGTGTACTATAGAGATCAGCAGCTGTGGTATAAACTAAGGTCTTCCCTCAAAGCTCTATCACAGCCAGCCGTGTCACAGTCCTTCAGTGTACTATAGGGATCATTAGCTGTGGTATAAACTAAGGTCTTCCCTCCCAGCTCTACCACAGCCAGCCACGTCACGGTCCCTCAGTGTACTATAGAGATCAGCAGCTGTGGCATAAACTAAGGTCTTCCCTCCTAGCTCTATCACAGCCAGCCGTGTCACAGTACTTCAGTGTACTATAGGGATCATTAGCTGTGGCATAAACTAAGGTCTTCCCTCCTAGCTCTATCACAGCCAGCCGTGTCACGGTCCCTCTGTGTACTATAGAGATCAGCAGCTGTGGTATAAACTAAGGTCTTCCCTCCCAGCTCTATCACAGCCAGCCACGTCACGGTCCCTCAGTGTACTATAGGGATCAGCCGCTGTGGTATAAACTAAGGTCTTCCCTCCCAGCTCTATCACAGCCAGCCGTGTCACGGTCCCTCTGTGTACTATAGAGATCAGCAGCTGTGGCATAAACTAAGGTCTTCCCTCCTAGCTCTATCACAGCCAGCCGTGTCACGGTCCCTCTGTGTACTATAGAGATCAGCAGCTGTGGCATAAACTAAGGTCTTCCCTCCTAGCTCTATCACAGCCAGCCGTGTCACGGTCCCTCTGTGTACTATAGAGCTCATTAGCTGTGGTATAAACTAAGGCCTTCCCTCCCAGCTCTATCACAGCCAGCCACGTCATGGTCCCTCAGTGTACTATAGGGATCAGCAGCTGTGGCATAAACTAAGGTCTTCCCTCCCAGCTCTATCACAGCCAGCCGTGTCACGGTCCCTCTGTGTACTGTAGAGATCAGCAGCTGTGGCATAAACTTATGTCTTCCCTCCCAACTCTATCACAGCCAGCCACGTCACGGTCCCTCAGTGTACTATAGGGATCAGCCGCTGTGGTATAAACTAAGGTCTTCCCTCCCATCTCTATAACAGCCAGCCGTGTCACGGTCCCTCTGTGTACTATAGAGATCAGCAGCTGTGGCATAAACTAAGGTCTTCCCTCCTAGCTCTATCACAGCCAGCCGTGTCACGGTCCCTCTGTGTACTATAGAGATCAGCAGCTGTGGCATAAACTAAGGTCTTCCCTCCTAGCTCTATCACAGCCAGCCGTGTCACGGTCCCTCTGTGTACTATAGAGATCATTAGCTGTGGTATAAACTAAGGCCTTCCCTCCCAGCTCTATCACAGCCAGCCACGTCACGGTCCCTCAGTGTACTATAGGGATCAGCAGCTGTGGCATAAACTAAGGTCTTCCCTCCCAGCTCTATCACAGCCAGCCACGTCACGGTCCCTCGGTGTACTATAGAGATCAGCCGCTGTGGTATAAACTAAGGTCTTTCCTCCCAGCTCTATCACAGCCAGCCGTGTCACGGTCCCTCTGTGTACTATAGAGATCAGCAGCTGTGGTATAAACTAAGGTCTTCCCTCCCAGCTCTATCACAGCCAGCCACGTCACGGTCCCTCAGTGTACTATAGGGATCAGCCGCTGTGGTATAAACGAAGGTCTTCCCTCCCAGCTCTATCACAGCCAGCCACGTCACGGTCCCTCTGTGTACTATAGAGATCAGCAGCTGTGGTATAAACTAAGGTCTTCCCTCCCAGCTCTATCACAGCCAGCCATGTCACGGTCCCTCAGTGTACTATAGAGATCAGCAGCTGTGGCATAAACTAAAGTCTTCCCTCCCAGCTCTATCACAGCCAGCCTTGTCACGGTCCTTCAGTGTACTATAGGGATCATTAGCTGTGGTATAAACTAAGGTCTTCCCTCCCAGCTCTATCACAGCCAGCCGTGTCACAGTCCTTCAGTGTACTATAGGGATCATTAGCTGTGGCATAAACTAAGGTCTTCCCTCCCAGCTCTATCACAGCCAGCCGTGTCACGGTCCCTCAGTGTACTATAGGGATCGGCCGCTGTGGTATAAACTAAGGTCTTCCCTCCCAGCTCTATCACAGCCAGCCGTGTCACAGTTCTTCAGTGTACTATAGGGATCATTAGCTGTGGCATAAACTAAGGTCTTCCCTCCCAGCTCTATCACAGCCAGCCGTGTCACGGTCCCTCAGTGTACTATAGAGATCAGCAGCTGTGGTATAAACTAAGGTCTTCCCTCCCAGCTCTTTCACAGCCAGCCATGTCACGGTCCCTCAGTGTACTATAGAGATCAGCAGCTGTGGTATAAACTAAGGTCTTCCCTCCCAGCTCTATCACAGCCAGCCACGTCACGGTCCCCCTGTGTACTATAGAGATCAGCAGCTGTGGTATAAACTAAGGTCTTCCCGCCCAGCTCTATCACAGCCAGCCACGTCACGGTCCCTCAGTGTACTATAGGGATCAGCCGCTGTGGTATAAACTAAGGTCTTCCCTCCCAGCTCTATCACAGCCAGCCGTGTCACGGTCCCTCTGTGTACTATAGAGATCAGCAGCTGTGGCATAAACTAAGGTCTTCCCTCCTAGCTCTATCACAGCCAGCCGTGTCACGGTCCCTCTGTGTACTATAGAGATCAGCAGCTGTGGCATAAACTAAGGTCTTCCCTCCTAGCTCTATCACAGCCAGCCGTGTCACGGTCCCTCTGTGTACTATAGAGCTCATTAGCTGTGGTATAAACTAAGGCCTTCCCTCCCAGCTCTATCACAGCCAGCCACGTCACGGTCCCTCAGTGTACTATAGGGATCAGCAGCTGTGGCATAAACTAAGGTCTTCCCTCCCAGCTCTATCACAGCCAGCCGTGTCACGGTCCCTCTGTGTACTATAGAGATCAGCAGCTGTGGTATAAACTAAGGTCTTCCCTCCCAGCTCTATCACAGCCAGCCACGTCACGGTCCCTCAGTGTACTATAGGGATCAGCCGCTGTGGTATAAACTAAGGTCTTCCCTCCCAGCTCTATCACAGCCAGCCACGTCAAGGTCCCTCAGTGTACTATAGGGATCAGCCGCTGTGGTATAAACGAAGGTCTTCCCTCCCAGCTCTATCACAGCCAGCCACGTCACGGTCCCTCAGTGTACTATAGAGATCAGCAGCTGTGGTATAAACTAAGGTCTTCCCTCCCAGCTCTGTCACAGCCAGCCACGTCACGGTCCCTCAGTGTACTATAGAGATCAGCAGCTGTGGCATAAACTAAGGTCTTCCCTCCCAGCTCTATCACAGCCAGCCACGTCAAGGTCCCTCAGTGTACTATAGGGATCAGCCGCTGTGGTATAAACGAAGGTCTTCCCTCCCAGCTCTATCACAGCCAGCCACGTCACGGTCCCTCAGTGTACTATAGAGATCAGCAACCGTGGCATAAACTAAGGTCTTTCCTCCCAGCTCTATCACAGCCAGCCGTGTCACGGTCCCTCTGTGTACTATAGAGATCAGCAGCTGTGGTATAAACTAAGGTCTTCCCTCCCAGCTCTATCACAGCCAGCCACGTCACGGTCCCTCAGTGTACTATAAGGATCAGCCGCTGTGGTATAAACTAAGGTCTTCCCTCCCAGCTCTATCACAGCCAGCCACGTCACGGTCCCTCTGTGTACTATAGGGATCAGCCGCTGTGGTATAAACGAAGGTCTTCCCTCCCAGCTCTATCACAGCCAGCAACGTCACGGTCCCTCAGTGTACTATAGAGATCAGCAGCTGTGGTATAAACTAAGGTCTTCCCTCCCAGCTCTATCACAGCCAGCCACGTCACGGTCCCTCAGTGTACTATAGGGATCAGCAGCTGTGGCATAAACTAAGGTCTTCCCTCCCAGCTCTATCACAGCCAGCCGTGTCACAGTCCTTCAGTGTACTATAGGGATCATTAGCTGTGGCATAAACTAAGGTCTTTCCTCCCAGCTCTATCACAGCCAGCCGTGTCACGGTCCCTCAGTGTACTATAGGGATCATTAGCTGTGGTATAAACTAAGGTCTTCCCTCCTAGCTCTATCACAGCCAGCCGTGTCACAGTCCCTCAGTGTACTATAGAGATCAGCAGCTGTGGCATAAACTAAGGTCTTCCCTCCTAGCTCTATCACAGCCAGCCGTGTCACGGTCCCTCAGTGTACTATAGGGATCATTAGCTGTGGTATAAACTAAGGTCTTCCCTCCTAGCTCTATCACAGCCAGCCGTGTCACGGTCCCTCAGTGTACTATAGAGATCAGCAACCGTGGCATAAACTAAGGTCTTCCCTCCCAGCTCTATCATAGCCAGCCGTGTGACGGTCCCTCTGTGTACTATAGGGATCAGCAGATGTGGTATAAACTAAGGTCTTACCTCCCAGCTCTATCACAGCCAGCCGTGTCACGGTCCCTCAGTGTACAATAGGGATCAGCCGCTGTGGCATAAACTAAGGTCTTCCCTCCCAGCTCTATCACAGCCAGCCATGTCACGGTCCCTCAGTGTACTATAGGGATCATTAGCTGTGGCATAAACTAAGGTCTTCCCTCCTAGCTCTATCACAGCCAGCCGTGTCACGGTCCCTCTGTGTACTATAGAGATCAGCAGCTGTGGTATAAACTAAGGTCTTCCCTCCCAGCTCTATCACAGCCAGCCACGTCACGGTCCCTCTGTGTACTATAGGGATCAGCAGCTGTGGTATAAACTAAGGTCTTCCCTCCCAGCTCTATCACAGCCAGCCGTGTCACGGTCCCTCAGTGTACTATAGGGATCATTAGCTGTGGCATAAACTAAGGTCTTCCCTCCTAGCTCTATCACAGCCAGCCGTGTCACGGTCCCTCTGTGTACTATAGAGCTCATTAGCTGTGGTATAAACTAAGGCCTTCCCTCCCAGCTCTATCACAGCCAGCCACGTCACGGTCCCTCAGTGTACTATAGGGATCAGCAGCTGTGGCATAAACTAAGGTCTTCCCTCCCAGCTCTATCACAGCCAGCCGTGTCACGGTCCCTCTGTGTACTATAGAGATCAGCAGCTGTGGTATAAACTAAGGTCTTCCCTCCCAGCTCTATCACAGCCAGCCACGTCACGGTCCCTCAGTGTACTATAGGGATCAGCCGCTGTGGTATAAACTAAGGTCTTCCCTCCCAGCTCTATCACAGCCAGCCACGTCAAGGTCCCTCAGTGTACTATAGGGATCAGCCGCTGTGGTATAAACGAAGGTCTTCCCTCCCAGCTCTATCACAGCCAGCCACGTCACGGTCCCTCAGTGTACTATAGAGATCAGCAGCTGTGGCATAAACTAAGGTCTTCCCTCCCAGCTCTATCACAGCCAGCCACGTCAAGGTCCCTCAGTGTACTATAGGGATCAGCCGCTGTGGTATAAACGAAGGTCTTCCCTCCCAGCTCTATCACAGCCAGCCACGTCACGGTCCCTCAGTGTACTATAGAGATCAGCAACCGTGGCATAAACTAAGGTCTTTCCTCCCAGCTCTATCACAGCCAGCCGTGTCACGGTCCCTCTGTGTACTATAGAGATCAGCAGCTGTGGTATAAACTAAGGTCTTCCCTCCCAGCTCTATCACAGCCAGCCACGTCACGGTCCCTCAGTGTACTATAAGGATCAGCCGCTGTGGTATAAACTAAGGTCTTCCCTCCCAGCTCTATCACAGCCAGCCACGTCACGGTCCCTCTGTGTACTATAGGGATCAGCCGCTGTGGTATAAACGAAGGTCTTCCCTCCCAGCTCTATCACAGCCAGCAACGTCACGGTCCCTCAGTGTACTATAGAGATCAGCAGCTGTGGTATAAACTAAGGTCTTCCCTCCCAGCTCTATCACAGCCAGCCACGTCACGGTCCCTCAGTGTACTATAGGGATCAGCAGCTGTGGCATAAACTAAGGTCTTCCCTCCCAGCTCTATCACAGCCAGCCGTGTCACAGTCCTTCAGTGTACTATAGGGATCATTAGCTGTGGCATAAACTAAGGTCTTTCCTCCCAGCTCTATCACAGCCAGCCGTGTCACGGTCCCTCAGTGTACTATAGGGATCATTAGCTGTGGTATAAACTAAGGTCTTCCCTCCTAGCTCTATCACAGCCAGCCGTGTCACAGTCCCTCAGTGTACTATAGAGATCAGCAGCTGTGGCATAAACTAAGGTCTTCCCTCCTAGCTCTATCACAGCCAGCCGTGTCACGGTCCCTCAGTGTACTATAGGGATCATTAGCTGTGGTATAAACTAAGGTCTTCCCTCCTAGCTCTATCACAGCCAGCCGTGTCACGGTCCCTCAGTGTACTATAGAGATCAGCAACCGTGGCATAAACTAAGGTCTTCCCTCCCAGCTCTATCATAGCCAGCCGTGTGACGGTCCCTCTGTGTACTATAGGGATCAGCAGATGTGGTATAAACTAAGGTCTTACCTCCCAGCTCTATCACAGCCAGCCGTGTCACGGTCCCTCAGTGTACAATAGGGATCAGCCGCTGTGGCATAAACTAAGGTCTTCCCTCCCAGCTCTATCACAGCCAGCCATGTCACGGTCCCTCAGTGTACTATAGGGATCATTAGCTGTGGCATAAACTAAGGTCTTTCCTCCTAGCTCTATCACAGCCAGCCGTGTCACGGTCCCTCAGTGTACTATAGAGATCAGCAGCTGTGGTATAAACTAAGGTCTTCCCTCCCAGCTCTATCACAGTCAGCCGTGTCACAGTCCCTCAGTGTACTATAGAGATCAGCCGTTGTGGTATAAACTAAGGTCTTCCCTCCCAGCTCTATCACAGCCAGCCGTGTCACGGTCCCTCTGTGTACTATAGAGATCAGCAGCTGTGGTATAAACTAAGGTCTTCTCTCCCAGCTCTATCACAGCCAGCCGTGTCACGGTCCCTCAGTGTACTATAGAGATCAGCAGCTGTGGTATAAACTAAGGTCTTCCCTCCCAGCTCTATCACAGCCAGCCGTGTCACGGTCCCTCAGTGTACTATAGGGATCATTAGCTGTGGCATAAACTAAGGTCTTCCCTCCTAGCTCTATCACAGCCATCCGTGTCACGGTCCCTCTGTGTACTATAGGGAGCAGCCGCTGTGGTATAAACTAAGGTCTTCCCTCCCAGCTCTATCACAGCCAGCCGTGTCACGGTCCCTCAGTGTACTATAGAGATCAGCCGCTGTGGTATAAACTAAGGTCTTCCCTCCCAGCTCTATCACAGCCAGCCGTGTCACGGTCCCTCTGTGTACTATAGAGATCAGCAGCTGTGGTATAAACTAAGGTCTTCCCTCCTAGCTCTATCACAGCCAGCCGTGTCACGGTCCCTCTGTGTACTATAGGGATCATTAGCTGTGGCATAAACTAAGGTCTTCCCTCCTAGCTCTATCACAGCCAGCCACGTCACGGTCCCTCAGTGTACTATAGAGATCAGCAGCTGTGGCATAAACTAAGGTCTTCCCTCCCAGCTCTATCACAGCCAGCCACGTCACGGTCCCTCTGTGTACTATAGAGATCAGCAGCTGTGGTATAAACTAAGGTCTTCCCTCCCAGCTCTATCACAGCCAGCCACGTCACGGTCCCTCTGTGTACTATAGAGATCAGCAGCTGTGGTATAAACTAAGGTCTTCCCTCCCAGCTCTATCACAGCCAGCCACGTCACGGTCCCTCAGTGTACTATAGGGATCAGCAGCCGTGGCATAAACTAATGTCTCTGACCTAGCCATGGTAATGTACGGGACCTTCCAGTGGGATCCACCTCGTCTCTCCTGGAGGGAGTAGCTGTGACACAGCGGCAGTGTGACACCTTCTGTCACTTTCTGCCAGGCTCCAGCACTGAGGCCTACAGAGGCGGTGTGACATGGCAGGGAATGGTTGCACGCCTCAGTAATCTCTGCATGATGACAGGGGTTGTGAGGTCCGGTGGGGGCATCATTTCAGCCTCTGAGCTATGAATATCTTATGCTTTCCAGGACTGGAATCTCGCGTACCTTTAGCTTTTGCTGGTCTGGGATCTGTTGCATTGGTCACTGACCTCTGTGTGTTTCCCACTAGAAGATGCACCCGCTCTGTAATCACTTACCAGCCGCATTTCACACAAGTGTTACAGGAGGATGGAGGTGAGGGCCCGTCACTGGTTATAGATGATGCTCACAGCTTCCCTATCCTGGAATAATTCATTACTTCTATAAACAAATCTATATAGCACTGTGTGTTCCCCCCCACCTGCAACGCACTGACCACAGCAGATACCCCTCCTGCAGCGCACTGACCACAGCAGATACCCCACCTGCAACGCACTGACCACCGCACATAACCCACCTGCAACGCACTGACCACCGCACATACCCCACCTGCAATGCACTGACCACCGCACATACCCCACCTGCAGCGCACTGACCACCGCAGATACCCCACCTGCAACGCACTGACCACCGCACATACCCCACCTGCAACGCACTGACCACCGCACATACCCCACCTGCAGCACACTGACCACCGCAGATACCCCTCCTGCAGCGCACTGACCACAGCAGATACCCCACCTGCAGCGCACTGACCACCGCAGATACCCCTCCTGCAGCGCACTGACCACCGCACATACCCCACCTGCAGCGCACTGACCACCGCACATACCCCAACTGCAGTGCACTGACCACCGCACATACCCCACCTGCAGCACACTGACCACCGCAGATACCCCTCCTGCAGCGCACTGACCACAGCAGATACCCCACCTGCAGCGCACTGACCACCGCAGATACCCCTCCTGCAGCGCACTGACCACAGCAGATACCCCACCTGCAGCGCACTGACCACCGCAGATACCCCTCCTGCAGCGCACTGACCACAGCAGATACCCCACCTGCAGCGCACTGACCACCGCAGATACCCCTCCTGCAGCGCACTGACCACCGCACATACCCCACCTGCAACGCACTGACCACCGCACATACCCCACCTGCAGCGCACTGACCACCGCAGATACCCCACCTGCAACGCACTGACCACCGCACATACCCCACCTGCAACGCACTGACCACCGCACATACCCCACCTGCAGCACACTGACCCCCGCAGATACCCCTCCTGCAGCGCACTGACCACAGCAGATACCCCACCTGCAGCGCACTGACCACCGCAGATACCCCTCCTGCAGCGCACTGACCACCGCACATACCCCACCTGCAGCGCACTGACCACCGCACATACCCCAACTGCAGTGCACTGACCACCGCACATACCCCACCTGCAGCACACTGACCACCGCAGATACCCCTCCTGCAGCGCACTGACCACAGCAGATACCCCACCTGCAGCGCACTGACCACCGCAGATACCCCTCCTGCAGCGCACTGACCACAGCAGATACCCCACCTGCAGCGCACTGACCACCGCAGATACCCCTCCTGCAGCGCACTGACCACAGCAGATACCCCACCTGCAGCGCACTGACCACCGCAGATACCCCTCCTGCAGCGCACTGACCACCGCACATACCCCACCTGCAACGCACTGACCACCGCACATACCCCATCTGCAGCGCACTGACCACCGCACATACCCCACCTGCAGCGCACTGACCACCGCACATACCCCACCTGCAGCGCACTGACCCTTTGGGAATTATAACGAGTTTGTCCTTTAGGCCACGCGATACTGGGAACGGTGTATCTGTTCCAGACTCGTTAGATCTACCGGCTGTGGGAAGTGTTTAGCCAGCTCATAATAACCCTTTGGCGACAGAAAGTGTGCAGACGGGAGGGAAGGTGTTGTGACTTGCAGACTGATCTAACAGAGAGTCTCTGAGTCACTGGAAGGAACATTACGGGGGGTGGGTCCTTTATTTTAAACCTGCACAACTGCCGCCAATGCAGAGCTCCGACGACGGGCTCCGCAATGCCTCCGTTTTGGTCTTACAGGGGTTGTAAACTTAACAAGTGGCAATGGAAGTGCTGTGGGTGCTTTGGTGCTGCGGAGGAAACTATTACATTCAGGTAAGGAGTACAATGGCGCGGTGCCCTCACGCATGCGCTGGGGAAAACCAGTGTGTCCTTTACACGTGTATTTTGTGATGTAACTACCGCATTTCCCCACACCTTCCATTGTACTGGTAGCGTGCGTTACAGTGTGATAAGTAGGTGACACACTACGCGTGGTATTGGTGTGGGCGAGCTCGTGCTGTCACTGGCTGGCAGGCAGGTGTATGTAATATAGATCTGATCATTAGATGGGCAGGAATCCCGGGTGCTGTCCGTACCTGCAGTAATTGCTTTATCCTCTGGCTGCGCTCTTAGGCCTGGACGCAGTTGCATTCGCATGCAGCGGATCTGCAAAAATATGCTAATGACGCTGCTGCAGGGATTTGTACAGACGCCCACTGACAGCGTTTCTCATCCACCTCTTGCGTACAAAGACGCGCCAACGATCGCACCATCCGAATGTCCATCGCAATTAGGCCGCTAGATCATTTACAACTGTGTACGAATTTACAGGTTCAGGCACCCCCGGAACAGTTTATATAGCTGCCCCGACCCTTACCTCCCGCAAACGGCCACAACCCGTCCCTCACTTAGCAAATAAATCCTCACTGCGCCCACCGTCGCTAATCAATTGCCACGTGTGCGACTTTGACGCATGCGCTGTGCAAACATCGCCATTGCAGTAGCTGCTTACACCTGAATCTATCTGTATATACTACCTGGTTATGGGCAGTATACGGGGAGAAGTGCTGGAACATATAATGCATCCGACTCTGGTCTAGCGTTTTGTGTTCTTCTCCATAGGGATCTGTTGTCTGGTGCCTATGTAGTATACACAGTTCCCGGGTAGTGGTTACATATGGAAGGGGCCTATTCCTCAACCTCATCGGCCCTGCTAACAATGACAGCAGTGTGAACATGAGTTTCTCCCCATATGAAGTATGGGTGCTATTTATCAATCTCTGATACAGGTGCTAGTGACGATATCTCCTGTGTGACCGGCAGACACTGTGCCTGCGGCGTCTATAGAATGTGTGACATTTGCAGCCGTGCTAGTTATCAAGCTCCAAAAACAAAATCAAAAAGATCTATCAGAGAGCGAAGTGGGATCAGATCCCTCCACGCCCTGTGGCATTCTCAGAGACACCGACGTGGCCGAGCCTGCCTCTGCAAATTTCCATCGCTGTCCTCAGTGTCGACACAATGACATTACGGAATGACAGACTTCAGGGCCGTTTTGACATGAATAATGAATAGGGACTTTAGTCATACTCCTGCAGTATGTACTAATGCCACAAGACCACAAATGTGCCGCTATGACTTCTCCGATGAGATCTATACCAGAGTAATGGATGAGGTGTATGGTAGAGGCCACTGATTCAGGCCGATTACTGCACAGCGTATACGTTGCTTTCATTGCACAATGCTGTTTCCACATATAGTCTGGTCTGGGCCATTATAGGAGAACGTTCTAGACTGGGATGGATTTTATTCAATAGACATTAGTGTATAATTTATTTAGATAGAGGTACCATAGTATGGTCTGTCATTGAATATAAAAGTTACTCTGTGATGAGCTAGGGGTGCGCTGAACAATCTCTTTTTAACCAGATTCGCACGTCTTGTAGTGGGATAGGTAGTATACCCAGCTCCGTGTGCTGTAAGTAGGATCAAGTGCAGTTCTTTATCATTTCTAATCTACTTGTTCTGGACTGGGAGTCTCTGGGCACACATTGGCATGGTGTACCTTTTACAGAGGGTAGGAGCTGTACGCCATCCCACACACACACACAGGCTGCCTATGGCCACGTGTCGGATTGCCCACACAGGAGACAGTAACAGCCTTCACCAGTCAGCAGAAATGGCAGACGCTTATTACCGAATGCGGTATCCATGCAGTATCTGTGCAGTATCTGTATGGAGTCTGCGGTATCTGTGCAGTAACTGTGTGGAATCTGGTATCTGTACAGTATCTGTGTGGAATCTGCAGTATCTGTGTGGAATCTGGTATCTGTGCAGTATCTGTGTGGAGTCTGCGGTATCTGTGCAGTATCTGTGTGGAATCTGCAGTATCTGTGTGGAGTCTGCGGTATCTGTGCAGTATCTGTGTGGAATCTGCAGTATCTGTGTGGAATCTGGTATCTGTGCAGTATCTGTGTGGAGTCTGCGGTATCTGTGCAGTATCTGTGTGGAATCTGCAGTATCTGTGTGGAGTCTGCGGTATCTGTACAGTAACTGTGTGGAATCTGCAGTATCTGTGCAGTATCTGTGTGGAATCTGGTATCTGTGCAGTAACTGTGTGGAATCTGGTATCTGTGCAGTAACTGTGTGGAATCTGGTATCTGTACAGTATCTGTGTGGAATCTGCAGTATCTGTACAGTAACTGTGTGGAATCTGGTATCTGTACAGTATCTGTGTGGAATCTGCAGTATCTGTGCAGTATCTGTGTGGAATCTGGTATCTGTACAGTATCTGTGTGGAATCTGCAGTATCTGTACAGTAACTGTGTGGAATCTGGTATCTGTACAGTATCTGTGTGGAATCTGCAGTATCTGTGCAGTATCTGTATGGAGTCTGCAGTATCTATGCAGTAACTGTGTGGAATCTGGTATCTGTGCAGTATCTGTATGGAGTCTGCGGTATCTGTGCAGTAACTGTGTGGAATCTGGTATCTGTACAGTATCTGTGTGGAATCTGGTATCTGTACAGTAACTGTGTGGAATCTGGTATCTGTGCAGTAACTGTGTGGAATCTGGTATCTGTGCAGTATCTGTATGGAGTCTGCGGTATCTGTGCAGTAACTGTGTGGAATCTGCAGTATCTGTACAGTAACTGTGTGGAATCTGGTATCTGTGCAGTAACTGTGTGGAATCTGCAGTATCTGTGCAGTAACTGTGTGGAATCTGGTATCTGTACAGTATCTGTGTGGAATCTGCAGTATCTGTACAGTAACTGTGTGGAATCTGGTATCTGTACAGTATCTGTGTGGAATCTGCAGTATCTGTACAGTAACTGTGTGGAATCTGCAGTATCTGTGCAGTATCTGTGTGGAATCTGCAGTATCTGTACAGTATCTGTGTGGAATCTGGTATCTGTACAGTAACTGTGTGGAATCTGGTATCTGTGCAGTAACTGTGTGGAATCTGCAGTATCTGTACAGTAACTGTGTGGAATCTGCAGTATCTGTGCAGTAACTGTGTGGAATCTGGTATCTGTGCAGTAACTGTGTGGAATCTGGTATCTGTACAGTAACTGTGTGGAATCTGGTATCTGTGCAGTAACTGTGTGGAATCTGGAGTATCTGTGCAGTAACTGTGTGGAATCTGGTATCTGTACAGTATCTGTGTGGAATCTGGTATCTGTACAGTAACTGTGTGGAATCTGGTATCTGTGCAGTAACTGTGTGGAATCTGCAGTATCTGTACAGTAACTGTGTGGAATCTGGTATCTGTACAGTATCTGTGTGGAATCTGCAGTATCTGTACAGTAAAGGTGGCCATCCACTACTCAGACTTGTCTGAACTGCAGATCTCATCAGATTTCTCTTGAGCTCTCCCGGGAGCTTCCCGGGAATCGGATCTGACCCTGGGCTTAATTTTCACTACATTCACTTCAGATGTATCTGATGCGATCTATCATGTGTCAGATCGCATCAGATATATCTGATGCACACATGCTACATGCGATTGATCTGATGCTGCTGCTGCCGCTGTTCCCCCTCTTGGTGGGTGGGAGTGGCCAGGGAGATGCCAGTCAAGTGACGCTTCAGATGAATCTGATCAGATACATCTGAAGAAAAAAAAACAATCCGATGTGCACCTGATTTCTTCAGATTCCGATAAATAGTTGGGGCAGCCTCAGAGATTTGTAGTTCAGACAAATCTGACACGGGAGTGCGCATCGGATCGGAAGAGCCATCCGATGTGACATTTTTCTTCAGATTTGACGGTCAGATGCGTCGAAATCTGAAGAAAACTGTCCAAATCGGACTAGTGGATGGGGGCCTTTACTGTGTGGAATCTGCAGTAACTGTGTGGAATCTGGTATCTGTGCAGTATCTGTGTGGAATCTGCAGTATCTGTACAGTAACTGTGTGGAATCTGCAGTATCTGTGCAGTATCTGTGTGGAATCTGCAGTATCTGTACAGTATCTGTGTGGAATCTGGTATCTGTACAGTAACTGTGTGGAATCTGGTATCTGTACAGTATCTGTGTGGTATCTGGTATCTGTACAGTATCTGTGTGGAATCTGCAGTATCTGTGTGGAATCTGCAGTATCTGTGCAGTAACTGTGTGGAATCTGGTATCTGTACAGTATCTGTGTGGAATCTGCAGTATCTGTACAGTAACTGTGTGGAATCTGGTATCTGTGCAGTAACTGTGTGGAATCTGGAGTATCTGTACAGTATCTGTGTGGAATCTGGTATCTGTACAGTAACTGTGTGGAATCTGGTATCTGTACAGTATCTGTGTGGTATCTGGTATCTGTACAGTATCTGTGTGGAATCTGCAGTATCTGTGTGGAATCTGCAGTATCTGTGCAGTAACTGTGTGGAATCTGGTATCTGTACAGTATCTGTGTGGAATCTGCAGTATCTGTACAGTAACTGTGTGGAATCTGGTATCTGTGCAGTAACTGTGTGGAATCTGGAGTATCTGTACAGTATCTGTGTGGAATCTGGTATCTGTGCAGTAACTGTGTGGAATCTGGTATCTGTACAGTATCTGTGTGGAATCTGGTATCTGTGCAGTAACTGTGTGGAATCTGGTATCTGTGCAGTAACTGTGTGGAATCTGGTATCTGTACAGTATCTGTGTGGAATCTGCAGTATCTGTGCAGTAACTGTGTGGAATCTGGTATCTGTGCAGTAACTGTGTGGAATCTGGTATCTGTACAGTATCTGTGTGGAATCTGCAGTATCTGTGCAGTAACTGTGTGGAATCTGCAGTATCTGTACAGTATCTGTGTGGAATCTGGTATCTGTACAGTATCTGTGTGGAATCTGCAGTATCTGTGTGGAATCTGCAGTATCTGTGCAGTAACTGTGTGGAATCTGGTATCTGTACAGTATCTGTGTGGAATCTGCAGTATCTGTACAGTAACTGTGTGGAATCTGGTATCTGTGCAGTAACTGTGTGGAATCTGGTATCTGTACAGTATCTGTGTGGAATCTGCAGTATCTGTGCAGTAACTGTGTGGAATCTGCAGTATCTGTACAGTATCTGTGTGGAATCTGGTATCTGTACAGTATCTGTGTGGAATCTGCAGTATCTGTGTGGAATCTGCAGTATCTGTGCAGTAACTGTGTGGAATCTGGTATCTGTACAGTATCTGTGTGGAATCTGCAGTATCTGTACAGTAACTGTGTGGAATCTGGTATCTGTGCAGTAACTGTGTGGAATCTGGAGTATCTGTGCAGTATCTGTGTGGAATCTGCAGTATCTGTACAGTATCTGTGTGGAATCTGGTATCTGTGCAGTAACTGTGTGGAATCTGCAGTATCTGTGTGGAATCTGCAGTATCTGTACAGTATCTGTGTGGAATCTGGTATCTGTGCAGTAACTGTGTGGAATCTGGTATCTGTACAGTATCTGTGTGGAATCTGCAGTATCTGTACAGTATCTGTGTGGAATCTGGTATCTGTGCAGTAACTGTGTGGAATCTGGTATCTGTACAGTATCTGTGTGGAATCTGCAGTATCTGTACAGTATCTGTGTGGAATCTGGTATCTGTGTGGAATCTGGTATCTGTGCAGTATCTGTATGGAATCTGCAGTATCTGTGCAGTAACTGTGTGGAATCTGGTATCTATACAGTATCTGTGTGGAATCTGCAGTATCTGTACAGTATCTGTGTGGAATCTGGTATCTATACAGTATCTGTGTGGAATCTGCAGTATCTGTACAGTATCTGTGTGGAATCTGGTATCTGTGCAGTATCTGTGTGGAATCTGGTATCTATACAGTATCTGTGTGGAATCTGCAGTATCTGTACAGTATCTGTGTGGAATCTGGTATCTGTGCAGTAACTGTGTGGAATCTGGTATCTGTACAGTATCTGTGTGGAATCTGCAGTATCTGTGCAGTATCTGTGCAGTAACTGTGTGGAATCTGCAGTATCTGTACAGTATCTGTGTGGAATCTGGTATCTGTGCAGTAACTGTGTGGAATCTGGTATCTGTGCAGTAACTGTGTGGAATCTGCAGTATCTGTGCAGTAACTGTGTGGAATCTGGTATCTGTGCAGTATCTGTGTGGAATCTGCAGTATCTGTGCAGTAACTGTGTGGAATCTGCAGTATCTGTGCAGTATCTGTGTGGAATCTGGTATCTGTGCAGTATCTGTGTGGAATCTGCAGTATCTGCAGTAACTGTGTGGAATCTGGTATCTGTGCAGTATCTGTGTGGAATCTGCAGTATCTGTGCAGTAACTGTGTGGAATCTGGTATCTGTACAGTATCTGTGTGGAATCTGGTATCTGTACAGTATCTGTGTGGAATCTGCAGTATCTGTGCAGTAACTGTGTGGAATCTGGTATCTGTGCAGTATCTGTGTGGAATCTGCAGTATCTGTACAGTATCTGTGTGGAATCTGGTATCTGTGCAGTATCTGTGTGGAATCTGCAGTATCTGTACAGTATCTGTGTGGAATCTGGTATCTGTGCAGTAACTGTGTGGAATCTGGTATCTGTGCAGTATCTGTGTGGAATCTGCAGTATCTGTGCAGTAACTGTGTGGAATCTGGTATCTGTGCAGTATCTGTGTGGAATCTGCAGTATCTGTACAGTATCTGTGTGGAATCTGGTATCTGTGCAGTATCTGTGTGGAATCTGCAGTATCTGTACAGTATCTGTGTGGAATCTGCAGTATCTGTGCAGTAACTGTGTGGAATCTGGTATCTGTGCAGTAACTGTGTGGAATCTGGTATCTGTACAGTATCTGTGTGGAATCTGCAGTATCTGTACAGTAACTGTGTGGAATCTGCAGTATCTGTGCAGTAACTGTGTGGAATCTGGTATCTGTGCAGTATCTGTGTGGAATCTGCAGTATCTGTACAGTAACTGTGTGGAATCTGCAGTATCTGTGCAGTATCTGTATGGAATCTGGTATCTGTACAGTATCTGTGTGGAATCTGCAGTATCTGTACAGTATCTGTGTGGAATCTGGTATCTGTACAGTAACTGTGTGGAATCTGCAGTATCTGTGCAGTATCTGTATGGAATCTGGTATCTGTACAGTATCTGTGTGGAATCTGCAGTATCTGTACAGTATCTGTGTGGAATCTGGTATCTGTACAGTATCTGTGTGGAATCTGCAGTATCTGTACAGTATCTGTGTGGAATCTGGTATCTGTACAGTAACTGTGTGGAATCTGGTATCTGTGCAGTATCTCTGTTGAGTCTGCAGTATCTGTGCAGTAACTGTGTGGAATCTGGTATCTGTACAGTATCTGTGTGGAGTCTGCAGTATCTGTACAGTATCTGTGTGGAATCTGCAGTATCTGTACAGTATCTGTGTGGAATCTGGTATCTGTACAGTAACTGTGTGGAATCTGGTATCTGTGCAGTATCTGTGTTGAGTCTGTAGTATCTGTGCAGTAACTGTGTGGAATCTGGTATCTGTGCAGTATCTGTGTTGAGTCTGCAGTATCTGTGCAGTAACTGTGTGGAATCTGGTATCTGTGCAGTATCTGTGTTGAGTCTGCAGTATCTGTGCAGTAACTGTGTGGAATCTGGTATCTGTACAGTATCTGTGTGGAATCTGCAGTATCTGTACAGTATCTGTGTGGAATCTGGTATCTGTGCAGTAACTGTGTGGAATCTGGTATCTGTACAGTATCTGTGTGGAATCTGCAGTATCTGTGCAGTAACTGTGTGGAATCTGGTATCTGTACAGTATCTGTGTGGAATCTACAGTATCTGTGCAGTAACTGCGTGGAATCTGCAGTATCTGTGCAGTATCTGTGTGGAATCTACAGTATCTGTGCAGTATCTGTGTGGAATCTGGTATCTATGTGGAATCTGGTATCTGTGCAGTATCTGTGTGGAATCTGGTATCTATGTGGAATCTGGTATCTGTGCAGTATCTGTGTGGAGTGTGTGCAGTATCTGTGTGGAATCTGCAGTATCTGTGTGAAATCTGCAGTATCTGTGCATTAACTGTGTGGAATCTGCAGTATCTGTACAGTATCTGTGTGGAGTCTGCAGTATTTGTGCAGTATCTGTGTGGAGTCTGCAGTATTTGTGCAGTATCTGTGTGGAGTCTGCAGTAACTGTGCGGTATCTGTGCGGTGTCTGTGCGGAACCTGTGCAGTATCTGTGTGGAATCTGTTCAGTATTTGTGTGGTATCTGTGCAGTATCTGTGTGGAGTGTGTGCAGTATCTGTGTGGAGTCTGTGCAGTATCTGTGTGGAGTCTGTGCAGTATCTGTGTGGTATCTGTGCAGTTCTGTGCAGTATCTGTGTGGAATCTGGTATCTATGTGGAATCTGGTATCTGTGCAGTATCTGTGTGGAGTGTGTGCAGTATCTGTGTGGAATCTGCAGTAACTGTGTGGAATCTGGTATCTGTGCAGTATCTGTGTGGAATCTGCAGTATCTGTGCAGTAACTGTGTGGAATCTGCAGTATCTGTGCAGTAACTGTGTGGAATCTGGTATCTGTACAGTATCTGTGTGGAATCTGCAGTATCTGTGCAGTAACTGTGTGGAATCTGGTATCTGTACAGTATCTGTGTGGAATCTGCAGTATCTGTGCAGTAACTGTGTGGAATCTGCAGTATCTGTGCAGTATCTGTGTGGAATCTACAGTATCTGTGCAGTAACTGTGTGGAATCTGGTATCTGTACAGTATCTGTGTGGAGTCTGCAGTATCTGTTCAGTAACTGTGTGGAATCTGCAGTATCTGTGCAGTATCTGTGTGGAATCTACAGTATCTGTGCAGTAACTGTGTGGAATCTGGTATCTGTACAGTATCTGTGTGGAATCTGCAGTATCTGTGCAGTAACTGTGTGGAATCTGCAGTATCTGTGCAGTATCTGTGTGGAATCTACAGTATCTGTGCAGTAACTGTGTGGAATCTGGTATCTGTACAGTATCTGTGTAGAGTCTGCAGTATCTGTGTGGAATCTGCAGTATCTGTACAGTATCTGTGTGGAATCTGCAGTATCTGTACAGTATCTGTGTGGAATCTGCAGTATCTGTGCAGTATCTGTGTGGAATCTACAGTATCTGTGTGGAATCTGGTATCTGTGCAGTATCTGTGTGGAATCTGGTATCTGTGCAGTAACTGTGTGGAATCTGCAGTATCTGTGCAGTAACTGTGTGGAATCTGGTATCTGTACAGTATCTGTGTGGAATCTGCAGTATCTGTACAGTATCTGTTTGGACTCTGGTATCTGTGCAGTATCTGTGTGGAATCTGGTATCTGTACAGTATCTGTGTGGAATCTGGTATCTGTGCAGTATCTGTGTGGAATCTGGTATCTGTGCAGTATCTGTGTGGAATCTGCAGTATCTGTGTGGAATCTGGTATCTGTGCAGTATCTGTGTGGAATCTGGTATCTGTGCAGTATCTGTGTGGAATCTGCAGTATCTGTGCAGTAACTGTGTGGAATCTGCAGTATCTGTGCAGTAACTGTGTGGAATCTGCAGTATCTGTGCAGTAACTGTGGAATCTGCAGTATCTGTGTGGAGTCTGCAGTATCTGTGCAGTAACTGTGTGAAATCTGCAGTATCTGTGTGGAGTCTGCAGTAACTGTGTGGAATCTGCAGTATCTGTGTGGAATCTGGTATCTGTACAGTATCTGTGTGGAATCTGCAGTATCTGTACAGTAACTGTGTGGAATATGGTATCTGTACAGTATCTGTGTGGAATCTGCAGTATCTGTGCGTAACTGTGTGGAATCTGCAGTATCTGTGCAGTAACTGTGTGGAATCTGGTATCTGTACAGTAACTGTGTGGAATCTGGTATCTGTACAGTAACTGTGTGGAATCTGGTATCTGTACAGTATCTGTGTGGAATCTGGTATCTGTGCAGTATCTGTGTGGAATCTGGTATCTGTGCAGTATCTGTGTGGAGTCTGCAGTATCTGTGCAGTATCTGTGTGGAATCTGCAGTATCTGTGCAGTAACTGTGTGGAATCTGCAGTATCTGTGCAGTATCTGTGTGGAATCTACAGTATCTGTGCAGTAACTGTGTGGAATCTGGTATCTGTACAGTATCTGTGTGGAGTCTGCAGTATCTGTGCAGTAACTGTGTGGAATCTGGTATCTGTACAGTATCTGTGTAGAGTCTGCAGTATCTGTGTGGAATCTGCAGTATCTGTACAGTATCTGTGTGGAATCTGCAGTATCTGTACAGTATCTGTGTGGAATCTGCAGTATCTGTGTGGAATCTACAGTATCTGTGTGGAATCTGGTATCTGTGCAGTATCTGTGTGGAATCTGGTATCTGTGCAGTAACTGTGTGGAATCTGCAGTATCTGTGCAGTAACTGTGTGGAATCTGGTATCTGTACAGTATCTGTGTGGAATCTGCAGTATCTGTACAGTATCTGTGTGGAATCTGGTATCTGTGCAGTATCTGTGTGGAATCTGGTATCTGTAGTATCTGTGTGGAATCTGGTATCTGTGCAGTATCTGTGTGGAATCTGCAGTATCTGTACAGTATCTGTGTGGAATCTGGTATCTGTACAGTATCTGTGTGGAATCTGCAGTATCTGTGTCGAATCTGGTATCTGTACAGTATCTGTGTGGAATCTGGAGTATCTGTGCAGTATCTGTGTGGAATCTGGTATCTGTACAGTATCTGTGTGGAATCTGGAGTATCTGTGCAGTATCTGTGTGGAGTCTACAGTATTTGTACAGTATCTGTGTGGAATCTGGTATCTGTGCAGTATCTGTGGAATCTGGTATCTGTGCAGTAACTGTGTGGAATCTGGTATCTGTGCAGTAACTGTGTGGAATCTGCAGTATCTGTGCAGTAACTGTGTGGAATCTGCAGTATCTGTGCAGTAACTGTGTGGAATCTGGTATCTGTGCAGTATCTGTGTGGAATCTGCAGTATCTGTGTGGAATCTGCAGTATCTGTGTGGAATCTGGTATCTGTGCAGTATCTGTGTGGAATCTGGTATCTGTACAGTATCTGTGTGGAATCTGGTATCTGTGCAGTATCTGTGTGGAATCTGCAGTATCTGTACAGTATCTGTGTGGAATCTGGTATCTGTGCAGTATCTGTGTGGAATCTGCAGTATCTGTACAGTATCTGTGTGGAATCTGGAGTATCTGTGCAGTATCTGTGTGGAGTCTACAGTATTTGTACAGTATCTGTGTGGAATCTGGTATCTGTACAGTATCTGTGTGGAGTCTACAGTATTTGTGCAGTATCTGTGTGGAGTCTGCAGTATTTGTGCAGTTTCTGTGTGGAGTCTGCAGTAACTGTGCGGTATCTGTGCGGTGTCTGTGCGGAACCTGTGCAGTATCTGTGTGGAATCTGTTCAGTATTTGTGTGGTATCTGTGCTGTATTTGTGTGGTATCTGTGCAGTATCTGTGCAGTATCTGTGTGGAGTGTGTGCAGTATCTGTGTGGAGTCTGTGCAGTATCTGTGTGGAGTCTGTGCAGTATCTGTACAGTATCTGTGCGGTATCTGTGGAATCTGCAGTATCTGTGTGGAGTCTGTGCAGTATCTGTGTGGAGTCTGTGCAGTATCTATGTGGAGTCTGCGGTATCTGTACAGTATCTGTGCGGTATCTGTGGAATCTGCAGTATCTGTGTGGAGTCTGTGCAGTATCTGTGTGGTATCTGTGCAGTATCTGTGTGAAATCTGGTATCTGTGCAGTATCTGTGTGGTATCTGTGCAGTATCTGTACAGTATCTGTGTGGAATCTGCAGTATCTGTGCAGTATCTGTGTGGAATCTGGTATCTATGTGGAATCTGGTATCTGTGCAGTATCTGTGTGGAATCTGGTATCTATGTGGAATCTGGTATCTGTGCAGTATCTGTGTGGAGTGTGTGCAGTATCTGTGTGGAATCTGCAGTATCTGTGTGAAATCTGCAGTATCTGTGCATTAACTGTGTGGAATCTGCAGTATCTGTACAGTATCTGTGTGGAGTCTGCAGTATTTGTGCAGTATCTGTGTGGAGTCTGCAGTATTTGTGCAGTATCTGTGTGGAGTCTGCAGTAACTGTGCGGTATCTGTGCGGTGTCTGTGCGGAACCTGTGCAGTATCTGTGTGGAATCTGTTCAGTATTTGTGTGGTATCTGTGCAGTATCTGTGTGGAGTGTGTGCAGTATCTGTGTGGAGTCTGTGCAGTATCTGTGTGGAGTCTGCGGTATCTGTACAGTATCTGTGCGGTATCTGTGGAATCTGCAGTATCTGTGTGGAGTCTGTGCAGTATCTGTGTGGTATCTGTGCAGTTCTGTGCAGTATCTGTGTGGAATCTGGTATCTATGTGGAATCTGGTATCTGTGCAGTATCTGTGTGGAGTGTGTGCAGTATCTGTGTGGAATCTGGTATCTATGTGGAATCTGGTATCTGTGCAGTATCTGTGTGGAATCTGGTATCTATGTGGAATCTGGTATCTGTGCAGTATCTGTGTGGAGTGTGTGCAGTATCTGTGTGGAATCTGCAGTATCTGTGCAGTAACTGTGTGGAATCTGCAGTATCTGTGCAGTAACTGTGTGGAATCTGGTATCTGTACAGTAACTGTGTGGAATCTGCAGTATCTGTGCAGTAACTGTGTGGAATCTGCAGTATCTGTGCAGTAACTGTGTGGAATCTGGTATCTGTACAGTATCTGTGTGGAATCTGCAGTATCTGTGCAGTAACTGTGTGGAATCTGCAGTATCTGTGCAGTATCTGTGTGGAATCTACAGTATCTGTGCAGTAACTGTGTGGAATCTGGTATCTGTACAGTATCTGTGTGGAGTCTGCAGTATCTGTTCAGTAACTGTGTGGAATCTGCAGTATCTGTGCAGTATCTGTGTGGAATCTACAGTATCTGTGCAGTAACTGTGTGGAATCTGGTATCTGTACAGTATCTGTGTGGAATCTGCAGTATCTGTGCAGTAACTGTGTGGAATCTGCAGTATCTGTGCAGTATCTGTGTGGAATCTACAGTATCTGTGCAGTAACTGTGTGGAATCTGGTATCTGTACAGTATCTGTGTAGAGTCTGCAGTATCTGTGCAGTATCTGTGTGGAATCTACAGTATCTGTGTGGAATCTGGTATCTGTGCAGTATCTGTGTGGAATCTGGTATCTGTGCAGTAACTGTGTGGAATCTGCAGTATCTGTGCAGTAACTGTGTGGAATCTGGTATCTGTACAGTATCTGTGTGGAATCTGCAGTATCTGTACAGTATCTGTTTGGACTCTGGTATCTGTGCAGTATCTGTGTGGAATCTGGTATCTGTACAGTATCTGTGTGGAATCTGGTATCTGTGCAGTATCTGTGTGGAATCTGCAGTATCTGTACAGTATCTGTGTGGAATCTGGTATCTGTACAGTATCTGTGTGGAATCTGCAGTATCTGTACAGTATCTGTGTGGAATCTGGTATCTGTACAGTATCTGTGTGGAATCTGGTATCTGTACAGTATCTGTGTGGAATCTGGTATCTGTACAGTATCTGTGTGGAATCTGGAGTATCTGTGCAGTATCTGTGTGGAGTCTACAGTATTTGTACAGTATCTGTGTGGAATCTGGTATCTGTGCAGTATCTGTGGAATCTGGTATCTGTGCAGTAACTGTGTGGAATCTGGTATCTGTGCAGTAACTGTGTGGAATCTGCAGTATCTGTGCAGTAACTGTGTGGAATCTGCAGTATCTGTGCAGTAACTGTGTGGAATCTGGTATCTGTGCAGCATCTGTGTGGAATCTGCAGTATCTGTGTGGAATCTGCAGTATCTGTGTGGAATCTGGTATCTGTGCAGTATCTGTGTGGAATCTGGTATCTGTACAGTATCTGTGTGGAATCTGGTATCTGAGCAGTATCTGTGTGGAATCTGCAGTATCTGTACAGTATCTGTGTGGAATCTGGTATCTGTACAGTATCTGTGTGGAATCTGCAGTATCTGTACAGTATCTGTGTGGAATCTGGTATCTGTACAGTATCTGTGTGGAATCTGGAGTATCTGTGCAGTATCTGTGTGGAATCTGGTATCTGTACAGTATCTGTGTGGAATCTGGAGTATCTGTGCAGTATCTGTGTGGAATCTGGTATCTGTACAGTATCTGTGTGGAATCTGGAGTATCTGTGCAGTATCTGTGTGGAGTCTACAGTATTTGTACAGTATCTGTGTGGAATCTGGTATCTGTACAGTATCTGTGTGGAGTCTACAGTATTTGTGCAGTTTCTGTGTGGAGTCTGCAGTAACTGTGCGGTATCTGTGCGGTGTCTGTGCGGAACCTGTGCAGTATCTGTGTGGAATCTGTTCAGTATTTGTGTGGTATCTGTGCAGTATTTGTGTGGTATCTGTGCAGTATCTGTGCAGTATCTGTGTGGAGTGTGTGCAGTATCTGTGTGGAGTCTGTGCAGTATCTGTGTGGAGTCTGTGCAGTATCTGTACAGTATCTGTGCGGTATCTGTGGAATCTGCAGTATCTGTGTGGAGTCTGTGCAGTATCTATGTGGAGTCTGCGGTATCTGTACAGTATCTGTGCGGTATCTGTGGAATCTGCAGTATCTGTGTGGAGTCTGTGCAGTATCTGTTTGGTATCTGTGCAGTATCTGTGTGAAATCTGTGCAGTATCTGTGTGGTATCTGTGCAGTATCTGTACAGTATCTGTGTGGAATCTGCAGTATCTGTGCAGTATCTGTGTGGAATCTGGTATCTATGTGGAATCTGGTATCTGTGCAGTATCTGTGTGGAATCTGGTATCTATGTGGAATCTGGTATCTGTGCAGTATCTGTGTGGAGTGTGTGCAGTATCTGTGTGGAATCTGCAGTATCTGTGTGAAATCTGCAGTATCTGTGCATTAACTGTGTGGAATCTGCAGTATCTGTACAGTATCTGTGTGGAGTCTGCAGTATTTGTGCAGTATCTGTGTGGAGTCTGCAGTATTTGTGCAGTATCTGTGTGGAGTCTGCAGTAACTGTGCGGTATCTGTGCGGTGTCTGTGCGGAACCTGTGCAGTATCTGTGTGGAATCTGTTCAGTATTTGTGTGGTATCTGTGCAGTATTTGTGTGGTATCTGTGCAGTATCTGTGTGGAGTGTGTGCAGTATCTGTGTGGAGTCTGTGCAGTATCTGTGTGGAGTCTATGCAGTATCTGTACAGTATCTGTGCGGTATCTGTGGAATCTGCAGTATCTGTGTGGTATCTGTGCAGTATCTGTGTGGAGTGTGTGCAGTATCTGTGTGGAGTCTGTGCAGTATCTGTGTGGAGTCTGTGCAGTATCTGTACAGTATCTGTGCGGTATCTGTGGAATCTGCAGTATCTGTGTGGAGTCTGTGCAGTATCTGTGTGGAGTCTGCGGTATCTGTACAGTATCTGTGCGGTATCTGTGGAATCTGCAGTATCTGTGTGGAGTCTGTGCAGTATCTGTGTGGTATCTGTGCAGTTCTGTGCAGTATCTGTGTGGAATCTGGTATCTATGTGGAATCTGGTATCTGTGCAGTATCTGTGTGGAGTGTGTGCAGTATCTGTGTGGAATCTGCAGTATCTGTGTGGAATCTGCAGTATCTGTGCAGTATCTGTGTGGAATCTGCAGTATCTGTGCAGTAACTGTGTGGAATCTGCAGTATCTGTGCAGTAACTGTGTGGAATCTGGTATCTGTACAGTATCTGTGTGGAATCTGCAGTATCTGTGCAGTAACTGTGTGGAATCTGGTATCTGTACAGTATCTGTGTGGAATCTGCAGTATCTGTGCAGTAACTGTGTGGAATCTGCAGTATCTGTGCAGTATCTGTGTGGAATCTGCAGTATCTGTGCAGTAACTGTGTGGAATCTGCAGTATCTGTGCAGTAACTGTGTGGAATCTGCAGTATCTGTGCAGTATCTGTGTGGAATCTGGTATCTGTACAGTATCTGTGTGGAATCTGCAGTATCTGTGCAGTAACTGTGTGGAATCTGGTATCTGTACAGTATCTGTGTGGAATCTGCAGTATCTGTGCAGTAACTGTGTGGAATCTGGTATCTGTGCAATAACTGTGGAATCTGGTGTCTGTGCAGTATCTGTGTGGAATCTGCAGTATCTGTACAGTATCTGTGTTGAGTCTGCAGTATCTGTACAGTATCTGTGTGGAATCTGCAGTATCTGTGCAGTAACTGTGTGGAATCTGGTATCTGTACAGTATCTGTGTGGAATCTGCAGTATCTGTGCAGTAACTGTGTGGAATCTGCAGTATCTGTGCATTAACTGTGTGGAATCTGCAGTATCTGTGCAGTAACTGTGTGGAATCTGCAGTATCTGTGTGAAATCTGCAGTATCTGTGTGGAGTCTGCAGTATTTGTGCAGTATCTGTGTGGAGTCTGCAGTAACTGTGTGGAATCTGTGTGGCGTCTGTGCGGTATCTGTGCGGTGTCTGTGGTATCTGCGGAACCTGTGCAGTATCTGTGTGGAATCTGTTCAGTATTTGTGTGGTATCTGTGCTGTATTTGTGTGGTATCTGTGTGGTATCTGTGCAGTATCTGTGTGGAGTGTGTGCAGTATCTGTGTGGAGTCTGTGCAGTATCTGTGTGGAGTCTGCGGTATCTGTGCAGTATCTGTGCGGTATCTGTGGAATCTGCAGTATCTGTGTGGAGTCTGTGCAGTATCTGTGTGGTATCTGTGCAGTATCTGTGTGAAATATGTGCGGTATCTGTGCAGTTTCTGTGTGGAATCTGCAGTATCTGTGCAGTATCTGTGTGGAATCTGGTATCTATGTGGAATCTGGTATCTGTGCAGTATCTGTGTGGAATCTGTGCAGTATCTGTGCAGTATTTGTGTGGTATCTGTGCAGTATCTGTGTAGAATCTGTGCAGTATTTGTGTGGTATCTGTGTGGAATCTGTGCAGTATCTGTGCAGTATTTGTGTGGTATCTGTGCAGTATCTGTGTGGAATCTGTGTGGTATCTGTGTGGAGTGTGTGCAGTATCTGTGTGAAATCTGTGTGGTATCTGTGCAGTATCTGTGTGGAGTCTGTGCAGTATCTGTGTGAAATCTGTGCGGTATCTGTGTGGAGTCTGCGGTATCTGTGCAGTATCTGTGTGGAGTGTGTGCTGTATCTGTGTGGAATCTGCAGTATCTATGTGGAGTGTGTGGTATCTGTGCAGTATCTGTGTGGAATCTGCAGTATCTGTGTGGAGTGTGTGGTATCTGTGCAGTATCTGTGTGGAGTCTGTGGTATCTGCAGTATCTGTGTGGAGTCTGTGCGGTATCTGTGTGGAGTCTGCAGTATCTGTGTGGAGTGTGTGGTATCTGTGTGGAGTCTGTGCAGTATCTGTGTGGAGTCTGCGGTATCTGTGCGGTATCTGTGTGGAATCTGCAGTATCTGTGTGGAGTCTGTGCGGTATCTGTGTGGAGTCTGCGGTATCTGTGCAGTATCTGTGTGGAGTGTGTGCAGTATCTGTGTGGAATCTGCAGTATCTGTGTGGAATCTGCAGTATCTGTGCAGTAACTGTGTGGAATCTGCAGTATCTGTGCAGTAACTGTGTGGAATCTGGTATCTGTGCAGTATCTGTGTGGAATCTGGTATCTGTGCAGTAACTGTGTGGAATCTGCAGTATCTGTGCAGTAACTGTGTGGAATCTGGTATCTGTGCAGTATCTGTGGAATCTGGTATCTGTGCAGTATCTGTGTGGAATCTGGTATCTGTGCAGTAACTGTGTGGAATCTGCAGTATCTGTGCAGTAACTGTGTGGAATCTGGTATCTGTACAGTATCTGTGTGGATTCTGCAGTATCTGTGCAGTAACTGTGGAATCTGGTATCTGTACAGTATCTGTGTGGAATCTGCAGTATCTGTGCAGTAACTGTGTGGAATCTGCAGTATCTGTACAGTATCTGTGTGGAATCTGCAGTATCTGTGCAGTAACTATGTGGAATCTGGTATCTGTACAGTATCTGTGTGGAATCTGCAGTATCTGTGCAGTAACTGTGTGGAATCTGGTATCTGTACAGTATCTGTGTGGAATCTGCAGTATCTGTGCAGTAACTGTGTGGAATCTGCAGTATCTGTGCAGTATCTGTGTGGAATCTGCAGTATCTGTGCAGTAACTGTGTGGAATCTGCAGTATCTGTGCAGTAACTGTGTGGAATCTGGTATCTGTACAGTAACTGTGTGGAATCTGGTATCTGTACAGTATCTGTGTGGAATCTGCAGTATCTGTGCAGTAACTGTGTGGAATCTGGTATCTGTACAGTATCTGTGTGGAATCTGCAGTATATGTACAGTATCTGTGTTGAGTCTGCAGTATCTGTACAGTATCTGTGTGGAATCTGCAGTATCTGTGCAGTAACTGTGTGGAATCTGGTATCTGTACAGTATCTGTGTGGAATCTGCAGTATCTGTGCAGTAACTGTGTGGAATCTGGTGTCTGTGCATTAACTGTGTGGAATCTGCAGTATCTGTGCAGTAACTGTGTGGAATCTGCAGTATCTGTGTGAAATCTGCAGTATTTGTGCAGTATCTGTGTGGAGTCTGCAGTATTTGTGCAGTATCTGTGTGGAGTCTGCAGTAACTGTGTGGAATCTGTGTGGCGTCTGTGGTATCTGTGCGGTATCTGTGCGGTATCTGTGCGGTGTCTGTGGTATCTGTGCGGAACCTGTGCAGTATCTGTGTGGAATCTGTTCAGTATTTGTGTGGTATCTGTGCAGTATTTGTGTGGTATCTGTGCAGTATCTGTGTGGTATCTGTGCAGTATCTGTGTGGAGTATGTGCAGTATCTGTGTGGAGTCTGTGCAGTATCTGTGTGGAGTCTGCGGTATCTGTGCAGTATCTGTGCGGTATCTGTGGAATCTGCAGTATCTGTGTGGAGTCTGTGCAGTATCTGTGTGGTATCTGTGCAGTATCTGTGTGAAATCTGTGCAGTATCTGCAGTATCTGTGTGGAATCTGCAGTATCTGTGCAGTATCTATGTGGAATCTGGTATCTGTGCAGTATCTGTGTGGAGTGTGTGCAGTATCTGTGCAGTATCTGTGTGGAATCTGTGCAGTATTTGTGTGGTATCTGTGCAGTATCTGTGTGGAATCTGTGCAGTATTTGTGTGGTATCTGTGCAGTATCTGTGTAGAATCTGTGCAGTATCTGTGCAGTATTTGTGTGGTATCTGTGCAATGATAGGGTATGTTAACCTATTCAGGTCTGGTCTATAAACTCTCTGCAGTCATCAGTCAGAATTCTGTTTCCCTTAGCAACCGGTTGGAGATCAGTGAATGAAAAGGTGACACAGGATCATTGTGTAACCTAAGCAGTTCATAGTTGATCTGTCTTAGGGGCCATATAAGGTTTATTTTATAGTAAAAGAACAAAGGATTCATGTGTGCCAATACATTTAGCCAATCAGAATACACCATGTATGTCTTGAAAACTGAAACACATCAATTGTCAAACAGAATTATAATTAGCAATTAGAATATATTTATTGCTTTGCGATTATTAGTTTTCCCGGAACATCCTCTCTGGAGGTCAGGACAGGTTAAAATCTTCCTTGATGTTCAGAACTTTTGGCGATATGCTTGACTGGCCTTGGATACATCTGGTGCTGTGACATTGACCAATTCATGCTTTGAATATAATTTTGAGCTTATGAAATATCTGTGAAGCTTTTAAGGAAACATGAACCTATATTTGTGAGCAGGAGTAAATATCTTAGTTAATGCGAAAAAGCTTGAATCAATATATATATGCTATACTAAGAAAGCCCCTACACCATCATTTCCCCTCTTTTTGATTCCACTTTTTCTCCCTATTCTACCTACACTAAGCATGAACTATTCCCTTTCAGTAAACCAGTCCCCTGGATTTATAGTCCAAACCTTGGGGATTACCCCTAACAACAACCAAAGGATAAGCAACTTCATTCTTCTGGCTGGAGAGTCACTGTCAACTTCTTCGAGTGGGATGCATGTAATCAGGTATCACGACCTTTCACCTTAATTTAAGGTAGACATGGTTAGCAGCACTTGATATGGACCATCATATCTTGGTTCAAAGGTCTTTCTCACATGTCTCTTTAAATAGACCCAATCTCCTGGATTTAGCTTATGCGTAGCTGATCCTTCTGGGTCTGGAATGGAAGAAAACACTCGGCAATGGAGGTTAGTCAATGTTTTACAGACCTCCTGTACATAACCTGTTAAATCACCATGATTATGTTGTAATTGTTGTGGATAATAGCAACCTGTTCTTAGAGCTGACCCAAACAATATTTCTCTGACGTCCTAGTGGATGCTGGGACTCCGTAAGGACCATGGGGAATAGCGGCTCCGCAGGAGACAGGGCACAAGAATAAAAGCTTTAGGATCAGGTGGTGTGCACTGGCTCCTCCCCCTATGACCCTCCTCCAAGCCTCAGTTAGATTTTTGTGCCCGAACGAGAAGGGTGCAGGCTAGGTGGCTCTCCTGAGCTGCTTAGAATAAAAGTGTATTTTAGGTTTTTTATTTTCAGTGAGTCCTGCTGGCAACAGGCTCACTGCATCGTGGGACTAAGGGGAGAAGAAACGGACTCACCTGCGTGCAGAGTGGATTGGGTTTCTTAGGCTACTGGACATTAGCTCCAGAGGGACGATCACAGGTTCAGCCTGGATGGGTCCCGGAGCCGCGCCGCCGGCCCCCTTACAGAGCCAGAAGAGCGAAGAGGTCCGGTGAAATCGGCGGCAGAAGACGATCCTGTCTTCAGACTAAGGTAGCGCACAGCACCGCAGCTGTGCGCCATTGCTCTCAGCACACTATACACTCCGGTCACTGAGGGTGCAGGGCGCTGGGGGGGAGCGCCCTGAGACGCAATATAACAGATAATACCTTAGGTTGGCAAAAGAATACATCACATATAGCTCTTGGGCTATATGGATGTATTTTAACCCCTGCCATTTTTACAGAAAAGAGCGGGAGATAAGGACGTCGTGAAGGGGCGGAGCCTATCTCCTCAGCACACATGCGCCATTTTCCCTCACAGCTCCGCTGGAAGGACAGCTCCCTGACTCTCCCCTGCAGACTTGCTACAGAATCAGGGTAAAAAAGAGAAGGGGGGGCACTATTGGCAGCTAAAAATTATATAAACAGCAGCTATAAGGGAATAACACTTATATAAGGTTATTCCTGTATATATATATAGCGCTTGGTGTGTGCTGGCAGACTCTCCCTCTGTCTCTCCAAAGGGCTTGTGGGGTCCTGTCCTCTATCAGAGCATTCCCGGTGTGTGTGCTTTGTGTCGGTACATGTGTGTCGACATGTATGAGGAGGAAAATGATGTGGAGGCGGAGCAATTGCCTGGGTTAGTGATGTCACCCCCTAGGGAGTCGACACCTGACTGGATGATCGTATTTAAAGAATTAAGTGATAATGTCAGCACTTTGCAAAGAACGGTTGATGACATGAGACAGCCGGCAAATCAATTAGTGCCTGTCCAGGCGTCTCAGACACCGTCAGGGGCCCTAAAACGCCCGTTACCTCAGTGGGTCGACACAGACCCAGACACAGATACTGAGTCTAGTGTCGACGGTGAGGAGACAAACGTAATGTCCAGTAGGGCCACACGTTACATGATCACGGCAATGAAGGAGGCATTGAACATTTCTGACACTACAAGTACCACAAAGAAGGGTATTATGTGGGGTGTGAAAAAACTACCAATAGTTTTCCCTGAGTCAGATGAGTTAAATGAGGTGTGTGATAAAGCGTGGGTTTCCCCCGACAAAAAACTGCTAATTTCTAAAAAATTATTGGCACTATATCCTTTCCCGTCAGAGGTTAGGACGCGTTGGGAAACACCCCCTAGGGTAGATAAGGCGCTCACACGTTTATCTAAACAAGTAGCGTTACCGTCTCCTGATACGGCCACCCTCAAAGAACCAGCAGATAGAAGGCTGGAAAATATTCTTAATAGTATATACACACATACTGGTGTTATACTGCGACCAGCAATCGCTTCAGCCTGGATGTGCAGTGCTGGAGTCGCGTGGTCGGATTCCCTGACTGAAAATATTGATACCCTGGATAGGGACAATATACTGTTAACTATAGAGCATTTGAAGGATGCATTACTATATATGCGTGATGCACAGAGGGATATTTGCACCCTGGCATCAAGAGTAAGTGCTATGTCCATTTCTGCCAGAAGAGCGTTATGGACGCGACAGTGGTCAGGCGATGCGGATTCCAAACGACATATGGAAGTATTGCCGTATAAAGGGGAGGAGTTATTTGGGGCTGGTCTATCGGACCTGGTGGCCACGGCAACGGCTGGAAAATCCACCTTTTTACCCCAGGTCACTTCACATCAGCAGAAAAAGACACCGTCTTTTCAAACTCAGTCCTTTCGTTCCCATAAGTACAAGCGAGCTAAAGGCCATTCCTTCCTGCCCCGGGGCAGAGGAAGGGGAAAAAGACTGCACCATGCAGCCGCTTCCCAGGAGCAGAAGCCCTCCCCTGCTTCTGCCAAGTCTTCAGCATGACGCTGGGGCTTTACAGGCTCACTCGCAAGTGGACCCCTGGATTCTACAGGTAGTATCGCAGGGGTACAAACTGGAATTCGAGGCGTTTCCCCCTCGCCGGTTCCTGAAGTCTGCTCTACCAAAGTCTCCCTCCGACAGGGAGGCAGTTTTGGAAGCCATTCACAAGCTGTATTCCCAGCAGGTGATAATCAAGGTACCCCTCCTACAACAGGGAAAGGGGTATTATTCCACGCTGTTTGTGGTACCGAAGCCGGACGGCTCGGTGAGACCAATTTTAAATCTGAAATCCTTGAACACTTACATAAAGAGGTTCAAATTCAAGATGGAATCACTCAGAGCGGTGATAGCAAACCTGGAAGAAGGGGACTATATGGTGTCTCTGGACATCAAGGATGCTTATCTCCACGTCCCAATCTACCCGTCTCACCAAGGGTACCTCAGGTTTGTAGTACAAGACTGTCATTATCAGTTTCAGACGCTGCCGTTTGGGTTGTCCACGGCACCTCGGGTCTTTACCAAGGTAATGGCCGAAATGATGATTCTTCTTCGAAGAAAAGGCATCTTAATTATCCCTTACTTGGACGATCTCCTGATAAGGGCAAGGTCCAGGGAACAGTTAGAAGTCGGAATAGCACTATCTCAGGTAGTGTTACGTCAGCACGGGTGGATCCTAAATATTCCAAAATCGCAGCTGATTCCAACGACACGTCTACTGTTCCTAGGAATGATTCTGGACACAGTCCAGAAAAAGGTGTTTCTCCCGGAGGAGAAGGCCAGGGAGTTATCCGAGCTAGTCAGGAACCTCCTAAAACCAGGCCAGGTGTCAGTGCATCAGTGCACGAGGGTCCTGGGAAAAATGGTGGCTTCTTACGAAGCGATTCCATTCGGAAGATTCCATGCAAGAACTTTTCAGTGGGATCTACTGGACAAATGGTCCGGATCGCATCTTCAGATGCATCAGCGGATAACCCTGTCGCCAAGGACAAGGGTGTCTCTTCTGTGGTGGCTGCAGAGTGCTCATCTACTAGAGGGCCGCAGATTTGGCATTCAGGATTGGATCCTGGTGACCACGGATGCAAGCCTGAGAGGCTGGGGAGCAGTCACACAGGGAAGAAATTTCCAGGGCTTGTGGTCAAGCATGGAAGCATCTCTTCATATAAACATTCTGGAACTAAGGGCCATTTACAATGCCCTAAGTCAAGCGAAACCCCTGCTTCAGGGTCAGACGGTATTGATCCAATCGGACAACATCACGTCAGTCGCCCACGTAAACAGACAGGGCGGCACGAGAAGCAGGAGGGCAATGGCAGAAGCTGCAAGGATTCTTCGCTGGGCGGAAAATCATGTGATAGCACTGTCAGCAGTGTTCATTCCGGGAGTGGACAACTGGGAAGCAGACTTCCTCAGCAGACACGACCTCCACCCGGGAGAGTGGGGACTTCACCCAGAAGTCTTCCACCTGATAGTAAACCGTTGGGAAGAACCAAAGGTGGACATGATGGCATCCCGTCTAAACAAAAAACTAGACAGATATTGCGCCAGGTCAAGGGACCCTCAGGCAATAGCGGTGGACGCCCTGGTAACGCCGTGGGTGTACCAGTCAGTGTATGTGTTCCCTCCTCTGCCTCTCATACCAAAGGTACTGAGAATCATAAGAAGGAGAGGAGTAAGAACTATACTCGTGGTTCCGGATTGGCCAAGAAGGACTTGGTACCCGGAACTTCAAGAGATGCTCACGGACGAACCGTGGCCTCTACCTCTGAGAAAGGACCTGCTCCAGCAGGGGCCTTGTCTGTTCCAAGACTTACCGCGGCTGCGTTTGACGGCATGGCGGTTGAACGCCGGATCCTGAGGGAAAAAGGCATTCCAGATGAAGTCATCCCTACCCTGGTCAAGGCCAGGAAGGACGTAACCGCAAAACATTATCACCGCATTTGGCGAAAATATGTTGCGTGGTGTGAGGCCAAGAAGGCCCCTACAGAGGAATTTCAACTGGGTCGTTTCCTCCATTTCCAGCAAACAGGACTATCTATGGGCCTAAAATTAGGGTCCATTAAGGTACAAATTTCGGCCCTGTCGATTTTCTTCCAGAAAGAACTGGCTTCAATGCCTGAAGTTCAGACATTTGTAAAAGGGGTACTGCATATACAGCCTCCTTTTGTGCCTCCAGTGGCACCTTGGGATCTCAATGTTGTGTTGAGTTTTCTAAAGTCACATTGGTTTGAACCACTCACCACTGTGGACTTCAAATATCTCACATGGAAGGTGACGATGCTGTTAGCCCTGGCTTCAGCCAGGCGTGTGTCAGAATTGGCGGCTTTATCATATAAAAGTCCTTACTTAATTTTTCATTCTGACAGGGCAGAATTGAGGACTCGTCCTCAATTTCTACCTAAGGTGGTTTCTGCATTTCACATGAACCAACCTATTGTGGTACCTGCGGCTACTAGGGACTTGGAGGACTCCAAGTTGCTTGACGTTGTCAGGGCCCTGAAAATATATGTTTCCAGGACGGCTGGAGTCAGAAAATCTGACTCGCTGTTTATCCTGTATGCACCCAACAAGCTGGGTGCTCCTGCTTCTAAGCAGACGATTGCTCGTTGGATTTGTAGTACAATTCAGCTTGCACATTCTGTGGCAGGCCTGCCACAGCCAAAATCGGTAAAAGCCCATTCCACAAGGAAAGTGGGCTCATCTTGGGCGGCTGCCCGAGGGGTCTCGGCTTTACAACTTTGCCGAGCAGCTACTTGGTCAGGGGCAAACACGTTTGCAAAATTCTACAAATTTGATACCCTGGCTGAGGAGGACCTGGAGTTCTCTCATTCGGTGCTGCAGAGTCATCCGCACTCTCCCGCCCGTTTGGGAGCTTTGGTATAATCCCCATGGTCCTTACGGAGTCCCAGCATCCACTAGGACGTCAGAGAAAATAAGATTTTACTTACCAATAAATCTATTTCTCGTAGTCCGTAGTGGATGCTGGGCGCCCATCCCAAGTGCGGATTGTCTGCAATACTTGTATATAGTTATTGTTACAAAAATTCGGGGTATTATTGTTGTGAGCCATCTTTTCAGAGGCTCCTTTTCGTTTTATCATACTGTTAACTGGATTCAGATCACAAGTTGTACGGTGTGATTGGTGTGGCTGGTATGAGTCTTACCCGGGATTCAATATCCTTCCTTATTATGTACGCTCGTCCGGGCACAGTATCCTAACTGAGGCTTGGAGGAGGGTCATAGGGGGAGGAGCCAGTGCACACCACCTGATCCTAAAGCTTTTATTCTTGTGCCCTGTCTCCTGCGGAGCCGCTATTCCCCATGGTCCTTACGGAGTCCCAGCATCCACTACGGACTACGAGAAATAGATTTATCGGTAAGTAAAATCTTATTTTCATATGGAGTCAGTTTACTAGGTTTCATGGGTGTGGTCCTAATATTGAACAAGACTATAGGTAGGCATTCTGGCCGTTCTTTTGGTTTCTGTCATCATTTTCTGTAGTTTTAGCTTAAGGTCAAAGTTCAAATGTTCCACCCTCCCACTCGCCTGGGGGCGGTAAGGCACGTGGAAGGCCTGCTGTACCCCCAAATCTTTCATTATATGCTGCATGACTTCTCCTGTGAAATGTGTACCTCTATCTGATTCTATAACCTCAGGTATCCCAAATCTACATACTACTTCTGCTATCAGTTTCTTTGCAGTGGTTTTTGCTGTGGCTTTGCTTACTGGCCAGGCTTCGGCCCAGCGACTAAACATGTCCGTTGCTACTAGTACATATTCATATGGACCGCTTCGTGGCCACTGTATATAGTCAATTTGTAGTCTTTCAAATGGGTAAGAGGCTTTGGGTATAGCTCCTAGAGGTGTCTTGGTTCTTTGTCCTGGATTGCTGATTCCACAGATCCAGCATCCTGCTACAAAGTTTGTTGCAGCTTTATTGAAGCCTGGAGCTATCCAATGCTCTTGTACTCTATTCACCATGGCTTCCTTTGAATGGTGTACTTGTCCATGAGCTACTTGTAACATAGGTGTTAATAGAGCCGCTGGTAGACAGTACTTCAATTCTCTTGACTTCCAAAGTCCATGTTCATCTTCTTCTGCCCCCAATCATCTCCATTTCTCCTTTTCTCCTTGTGATGTTTGTTGTTGAATTTTGATCAACTCCTCTCACTGGGCATTTGCTTCACATCTTGAGCTACTAAGACTTGCTCAAGTTCTTTTGATTGTAAGGCAATTCTCTTGGCTTCTGCATCTGCAAATGCATTTCCTTTAGCTTCCATGGTTTGGCTCTTAGTATGTGCTTGTACCTTGATTATGCCAATCCTTTTAGGTAGTTCCAATGCTCTGAAGAGTTCCATAATCAAACTGGCATGTTTGATAGGTTTTCCATTTGCACCTTTGAAGTCCCTACTTTTCCAAATAACAGCGTAATCCCGGGACTAGATGTTAGCTGTCATGTTTTCAGCATGTATGCAGGCTCTGGTCATTGCTATGAGTTCTGCTTCTTGTGCTGTCATTCTTGGTAGCAATGGTCCAGAGTCTATGACTTAAGTTTCAGTTGTTACTGCATATCCTGTCCTTGGGGATCCATTATCATAATATCTTGATCCATCGACGAACAGGTTCATGTCTGGATTGTCCAGTGGTGTATCTTGGACATTAGGAAGAGGTAAAGTCTCTAATTCCATGAGGGCTAGGCAATCACTTCATATTTGGTAAGTCTGGCTGCAGAAAGATGCTTGCTATTTTCTTGACTTAGTATTTCTGTTACAGCGTGCGGTACTTGTATACACAGTGGATGATCAAGCACAATGATGTCTGTCACCTTTTCCTTCATTATTGCTGCTGCTGCCACTGCTCGGACACAGGATGGTGCTCCTCTGATAATCGGATCCAGCTGGGCTGAATAGTATGCCACTGGTCTTTGTTTTGGTCCGTATTTCTGGGTGAGCACCCCTAAAGAATGCCCTCTGTTTTCATGGCAGAATAGGTTAAAAGGCTTTTTGTAATCAGGCAATCCCAATGCTGGGGCTGTTATTATGGCTTGCTTTAGTTTTTTTTTTTTTTTTACTGCTTCTTCAATGGTGTCCCTATTTTCTGCTGACGCCTCCGTTTTTGTTAATTCATATAGAGGTTGCATCAGTAATGAAGCTGAGGGTATCCATTCTCTGCAATAACCAATAAGGCCCAGAAAAGCTCTGATTTCATTTAATGTTCTTGGGGTTTTTGCTTGAGTTATTGCTTTTGTTCTTTCATCAGTAAGATGCCTTGTTCCTTGAGATATGCAGTGTCCTAAGAAGACAACTTTTTTCTGTACTAGCTGAAGCTTGTCTTTTGACACTCTGCAATCTTCTTCTGCCAAAAAGATGAGCAGTGATGCTGTTTTCCTTTTTTTCACTTCTCTTCTGTCTGTGCAGCAATAAGCAGATCATCGACATATTGAACTAACTGGATGTCTGTAAAGTGCGGTCTCCATTTCTGCAGGATTAATGCCATTGCCTCTGAGAAATCTGATGGACTGGTGGCTCCCCCTTGGGGTAATCGTGTCCAACAATATTGTTTACCTTCGTGAGTGAATATTAGAAACTTCTGGCTTTCCCATTCATCAGTAGATAATCTGTTTTTCCCTCCTTTTGAATCTTGAGATTCAACACCTTTATTGATTAATGTTGGAAAAGGGTTGCTGCGTTGAGGGTAATACATCTTCTGATGGTTACTTGTCGCATTTTGGCAGTGCTACTTCATACATGGTCAGTCTTGCCACTGACAGGTGTTTGGTTCTTGCTTGTTGAAGCTTCTCTGTACCTGCATGTGGACCCTGGATGATAAGTTCATGATTCAGCACTATGCCTGTGCTCTTGTCCTCTTCTAGGACTTCTGATTCATCACTGTGTCTGTGCTCTTATACTCTTCTAGGACTGTTGCTGCTATTACTGCTCTGATGCCGGTAGGTGCTCTTTGATTACCGCTGTCAAGCTTGCTTGAGTTGTAGGCCACTGGTCTTACCTCAGTCCATGATTTTGCATAAGGACTTCTATGTATGGCCTCCTTCTTTAATAGTCAGGTAGTTCTAGGGCTTGAGATGAGGCAACTGCTGTTTCCAACTGTTCAATAGCCTAATTCATCTGTTGCTGTATGTAGGATGCGGACCCTCCTCCCTTTCAGTGTTGTCATACAATGCTTGCATGTAGACTGGTGCTAGAGGTATCCGTGTTCTGTAGTGTCCTACTAGGCCCAGGAATGATCATCTGACTTGCTTGACACTAGTTGGCATCTTAGCTTGCAGTCTGAATCTTTTCCTTCTCACTTTTGTTAGATGTCGGGTACCTTGGGTGTCCTAGGAAGATTAACTCTTGCTTGACTAGCTGCAATTTCTCCTTCTGAGGCTCTGCAGTCTTGGTCTTCCAGAAACTTCACTAAGGACACTGCCCCTTCTTGGTACTTCTTTTAGTGGTGGTGGCAATCAACAGTTCATTCACATCCTGTATTTAGCTGTGTGTTTTGTGGATAAATCACTTGGTGATATAGCCCCTCCACAAAGCTATCCTGGTCCAGTAGTATTGCTTCCTTTCTTCTACAACTGGTACTGCGGGAATGAGCCAGTACTGAACTTCTGTTTTAACTTGCTTCTAAATGGCTTTTTGTTCTTTCCTTTGATAAGTTGCTGGAAAGTTAAACTTCTGCTGGTGTGTACTGTATTCTCCTTGGATAAGCTTTAGTACATTGTGCTTCAGCAAAGTCACTGGACATGTACTCCGAGGTCAAGAACTGGGCTGGTATTGGTGACTGCATTTCTCTCATCTCCTGTCCCTTTAAGAATTTCTGATATCACCAGTTCTTGTGGTATCTCCCTCTGCTGTCTTCTGCGTGTGCCGGCTCCAGCATTCATTAGGCACAAACGTATTTCTCCAGTGGGCAAGGTGACTGTAATCATACCTTCTGCTGTTTCCTCTGGAGACATTATGTTCACTGGGGAGTACCCGAAGAAGCCCGTACCTCATATTGGCAGAAGAAGCATCATTCATTTGTCTTCTGGAACTTTTTCTGTCTTGTTCCTTATTATTTGCTTTAAACCCCGGAGCTTCTGTTGCTTTAAATCATGGCATTATCTCTGTAATCTTGCCAGGTAGTACTGACCACTTGTCAGATGTCTTTCTTTGTCCTTCTTAAAGCAGACTTCTTTAGTCTCCAAACTTTCATGCAACCTTCATATTGTTTCTCAACTTTTCTTTTTCCAATCACCTCTCTTTATGATTCATTCATTATTCTTCATACTTTGTCCTTTCTTCACTTGCATATTCTTTCTCACTGCTGCTGGCATGTCATTTTCTTAGTCCAAGTCCACCCAGGCTGGTGTTTAACATAATGATGTTTATGCTGGGAGTTGTTGTTCCTCTTTGTCTTACTTTTCCTGTGAGAGATAGTCTTGTATAGCAGCTTGTATTTCAGGTTACATCTTTGCTTTCTTGCAGGGGTAGGGCTTAACCTCCCAATCCAGTCGATGCAATGGCTTGATCTGTAAGTAAACGTAGAGGAATCTGGTTGTGCATAAAAACAGCTCTTGAAACCCTTGGGTCTCCTGTGGGTAAAGTCACTTTTATCGAACTGCCAGTGGTGACTGAGTACACTGTTGCCGACACAGGAGTTGCACACCTTCATATTCTATCATCTTGTGTGTCGTATAGTGACTTTATCATAGTAAGTTCTGATGGACTCAGTCTTTTCCTGTTTCAAATCTGGGGCTGCTGGTGCCCTGAGTGTCTGTGCATGACACCATCTCTTAAGTCTTGTCATGTACATCTTTCCACTTTCAAACGTTGTTCTATTTTTCTCTGTCGGAATGTCCGTTATGGCTGGGCAATCATCTACTGCATCTGCTTTTAACATGGTGCTTACTGTTTTGGCAGTTGCTGGTCCTAGTATAGCCTCACACAACTGGTGGTAGTCGACCCATGCCGGTGTCCATATGGTTTGAATTCTTTCCATATAGGCATAAACTGCTATTGGGTTTTTTCTAGGATCTGGGGACTCTGCAACTATATTTGCGAGGCCATTGCCATACCATGGTTTGTGGTGTTGGCTCTGTACGATGTATGGTTCGTTCGTCCTGGCTGCATTATCTGGGTTGCGTATTCTCAGTACTTGTGCTGGATACAGAGAAACAGGCAATGATGACCGTCTTTCAGTATTTCTAGTCGCATAGATATCTTGGCATGGTGGTTCATGGGGTGAAATCCAGTTTCCACAATTTGGGCAATGTTCATATCCTTCTGGAATGCAAAACTGACATACCGGACACAATTTTTCTGGAAAATATGTCAGTTTATTCTGTACATTATGCACCTGGGCATGAAAAGCTGTAGAGGCTGTGTCTTGACCCCTTGCTTCTCCTCTTCACCTGATTTGCACCCTTTCGCCTATAGTTCCTGATTGTGGACAATTGTTTACTGGACTCATAGCTTGATTCCAGGTGTCCACCACTTGTTTAAACATGAGGGGAACTTTAGCTGCCTAGTTTCTTTGGTTGGTCTTGTTGGGGTTTCTTGTGATAAAGTATCAGGACACTGGGGCATACTCTGTACACATAGCTCAGGTAAATCATTCGGATTTTCAACCACAGATCCTTCTAAGATAGGGCTGATTATTCGTCACTCTTTTCCTGGCTCATCTTTTTTTCAATTTTACTGTTAGTGAGCTTGCAGATGATTTCATTCTGTTCATACTATGGGTGCCTTGGTGTGCATGCATGTCTGGGTATAGGGGTGGGGTATAGTGTGCAGGTGTTGTTGCTGAAATTACAGGCAGTGAGTTTAACGCTGGTTGTGGTGCTATTGAGTACTCTGGTACAATGGGGAAATCATTTTCCTCATCTCTTTTTCTATTCTCTGCTCCTAATTCTTTTGCTACAGTGATCCAGATGGATGCTTGATCTCTACTATTATGCTTAATTATCCAACTCTTGTTACAGGAGGCAAATTTTTCCCATTTCTCTAGGTCAAGTGTCCCTTCTGACGGGAAGCCTGCTCTTTTGAAAATTTTACTTATTCCTTTCAGAGCTTTACTGCCCTCCCTGTTACTCACAATATCCACGGGTTTGTCGGGCCCTGACATCTTTACAGACCGCGCTCCCATGCCTGGGTGAACGTGCGCGGAACCCCTCCTGATGTGGTATTTTAGTAACTCCTTATGAGGGACTTAAAATCTCCTTTTAAAGCTTTTCTTACCCTCCCTGTTACTAACAATATCCACGGGTTTGAACCCATCCTGATGTGGTATTTTAGTAACTCCTTATGAGGGAATTAAAATCTCCTTTTAAAGCTTTTCTTCCCTCCCTGTTACTAACAATATCCACGGGTTTGAACCCATCCTGATGTGGTATTTTAGTAACTCCTTATGAGGGAATTAAAATCTCCTTTTAAAGCTTTTCTTACCCTCCCTGTTACTAACAATATCCACGGGTTTGAACCCATCCTGATGTGGTATTTTAGCAACCCCTTATGAGGGAATTAAAATCTCCTTGTGAGACGCTGACTCTGAAGAATCTCTTCTATCCTTGTACCTAAAAAGCTCCTTAAATCCGTCTGTGGACAAATGACAGGGGTTGTAGTGTTGCCCCTTCCTCCCTGTGTTGGTGGAAAATCTGTTAGTACTGCTCCCCAAGTGAGACCTGCATAATAGATTATTTCTTCTGGATCACTGAGATGCGTCCCTAATATTTATTGTTAAGTCACTCCAAGGGTCTATCCCTCTGCCTATATAGACTCCTACTTGTACCTTGTGTTCTTGGTAAACTCCCCACTATTCTTGGAATACGTTCACCTTGTGTCTGATTCAGACAGTAGTTGTTCTTTATTACTGACCCAATCCTACCCCTTTAACTGTCTTGCATAGGGACATACAATATATACAGTACAATGTGTGCAGCGGAATCTAGTTACACTGGTTTCATTATTCAGCAGACACCCGACTCCCCCCCACCTTTTCAAAAGCATATTGACAGAGTACATATAACAGTGCAAGGATACAAAAACAAGGATGACAGTAAATGCTATATCTGTTATCTGTGTGCAAGGCAGCTGTTTGAGGCTGCACGGGCAAATGGGTCTTAGACCTGGGATTATGTGGTTCCTAGGCCAATAGGTTATGTTGTTAGATCAATCATTCTCAATGTAATGTTCCAACAATTCCCTTTTTAAAATGACAACCTTTTGTACAATAAAATTCATCATCATTTTCCACATAACCAAATGAGACTTCAGTGCTTGTAATTGCCACCAATCTCGGTGCTACAGACCCTTTGTATTTTCTTAACACAACAACACAGGTACAAGATTTGCATATACCTCTTTGGTTATTTATCAATTCAAACTGTTTATCAGCATTAGAACATATCTTGGCCATGCGCCACCTTTATAAAACGGCTCTATTTTCTTAATAAACATGTATTAGTACTTTCACAATTTAAAAGTTTTCTGCATATTTGATTAATTCCCCCTGTGCACTTGTGGCTAATTATCTGAAATTATTTACCCACAATTCAACAATATAACATACATGTATGGTACCTTAAAAAATTTCTTCTGACTGACACTGGGCTCTTTAAGATATTCTCTGACCTTCCCGACTGGACTTCCGCAGATTTCAAGAAACGCTGAGTTCAAGTGAGCAGGTAGAAATCTACACAATAAATCTCACTTACCGTTTTTTTATCAGCGGTTCCTGAAAGATCAGAGGATTTGTTGCCAGTGGGGGAGATGCTGGAAGATCTCCGGACGAGGTCCCAAATGATAGGGTATGTTAACCTATTCAGGTCTGGTCTATAAACTCTCTGCAGTCATCAGTCAGAATTCTGTTTCCCTTAGCAACCGGTTGGAGATCAGTGAATGAAAAGGTGACACAGGATCATTGTGTAACCTAAGCAGTTCATAGTTGATCTGTCTTAGGGGCCATATAAGGTTTATTTTATAGTAAAAGAACAAAGGATTCATGTGTGCCAATACATTTAGCCAATCAGAATACACCATGTATGTCTTGAAAACTGAAACACATCAATTGTCAAACAGAATTATAATTAGCAATTAGAATATATTTATTGCTTTGCGATTATTAGTTTTCCCGGAACATCCTCTCTGGAGGTCAGGACAGGTTAAAATCCTCCTTGATGTTCAGAACTTTTGGCGATATGCTTGACTGGCCTTGGATACATCTGGTGCTGTGACATTGACCAATTCATGCTTTGAATATAATTTTGAGCTTATGAAATATCTGTGAAGCTTTTAAGGAAACATGAACCTATATTTGTGAGCAGGAGTAAATATCTTAGTTAATGCGAAAAAGCTTGAATCAATATATATTTGCTATACTAAGAAAGCCCCTACACCATCAGCAGTATCTGTGTGGAATCTGTGCAGTATCTGTGCAGTATTTGTGTGGTATCTGTGCAGTATCTGTGTGGTATCTGTGTGGAGTGTGTGCAGTATCTGTGTGAAATCTGTGCGGTATCTGTGTGGAGTCTGCGGTATCTGTGCAGTATCTGTGTGGAATCTGCAGTATCTGTGTGGAGTGTGTGGTATCTGTGCAGTATCTGTGTGGAGTGTGTGGTATCTGCAGTATCTGTGTGGAGTCTGTGCGGTATCTGTGTGGAGTCTGCAGTATCTGTGTGGAGTGTGTGGTATCTGTGTGGAGTCTGTGCAGTATCTGTGTGGAGTCTGCGGTATCTGTGCAGTATCTGTGTGGAGTGTGTGGTATCTGCAGTATCTGTGTGGAGTCTGTGCGGTATCTGTGTGGAGTCTGCAGTATCTGTGTGGAGTGTGTGGTATCTGTGTGGAGTCTGTGCAGTATCTGTGTGGAGTGTGTGGTATCTGTGTGGAGTCTGTGCAGTATCTGTGTGGAGTCTGCGGTATCTGTGCGGTATCTGTGTGGAATCTGCAGTATCTGTGTGGAGTGTGTGGTATCTGTGTGGAGTGTGTGCGGTATCTGTGTGGAGTCTGCGGTATCTGTGCAGTATCTGTGTGGAGTGTGTGCAGTATCTGTGTGGAGTGTGTGGTATCTGTGCAGTATCTGTGGAGTGTGTGCAGTATCTGTGTGGAGTCTGCGGTATCTGTGTGGAGTGTGTGGTATCTGTGTGGAGTGTGTGCGGTATCTGTGTGGAGTCTGCGGTATCTGTGTGGAGTGTGTGGTATCTGTGTGGAGTGTGTGCGGTATCTGTGTGGAGTCTGCGGTATCTGTGTGGAGTGTGTGGTATCTGTGTGGAGTGTGTGCGGTATCTGTGTGGAGTCTGCGGTATCTGTGTGGAGTGTGTGGTATCTGTGCGGTATCTGTGTGGAGTCTGCGGTATCTGTGTGGAATCTGCAGTATCTGTGTAGAGTGTGTGGTATCTGTGCAGTATCTGTGTGGAGTCTGCGGTATCTGTGCGGTATCTGTGCGGTATCTGTGTGGAATCTGCAGTATCAGAGCCTCCATCACTTTACTTGGATCCTATACACAATATGGCTAAACGTAAAGAGCCAGGAGCCACACACTCCACACAGATACCACACAGATACTGCACAGATACCACACACTCCACACAGATACCACACAGATACTGCACAGATACCACACACTCCACACAGATACTGCAGATTCCACACAGATACCGCACAGATACTGGTTGAGGCTAGATCCAAGTGGCCTAAGGGACCTTTTCCATCAGTGGGAGGAGCCACGACACAAGGGGGAGGAGCTAGGCCTGCGGGACTGTAGCTCCCCTATCCACGTCACCAACTATTACCTTTAGTAATTAGGTGGCGAGCGAAGCGAGCCCGCAAGGGTAGTTCTCGGGTACTTTGTTCGGCCGTAGCTCCTCCCCCTGGTGACGTGTCTCCTCCCCTAGGTACGTCAGAAGGTCCCTTCTCCCACTCCGATATAGAATCAACCCTCTTCCATAGGGCAGCCTTACCTGCTGAATTACTCTGTAGTAGATCTATAGATAAATGAGGCCTCTATGTACTAAGCCGTGGTAAGAGACAGTGAGGCAGTTTGTATTAAGCCTGGAGATGTGATAAAGTAGCAGCCAATCAGCTCATGTCTGTCATTTTGCAAACCCAACCTGTAACATGACAGCTATGAGCTGATTGGCTGCTACTTTATCTCTCTCCCAGGCTTATTACATAGACTGCATAATGTGATGTCTCCCTGTAATGCCATCAGCCAGGCTGTATACATCACTCTGTGACATCTGAATGTTGTACCAACAAAGGAAATGGTTCCCTCCACCGCGTATAGCCGATGAGTTCAGTATAAGTTCATGATGTCATCACATCTGGTTACGTGGCGCTATAGCGTCTGATCGCCATATCATTAGGTGTTACCGGGTGCAGTATGGAAGCATCTGCCAGTAGTAACAGAGATAAAAGCTGGTGTTTGTGCTCTGTGACTAAACACTGTGCCGCTACGGTGGCCACACACACAAACACGGGCTCTGCCAGGCAGGCATATGGCGCGCCTCTCTTCCACTGCCGCCCACGGTTACCCACATGTCTTGATCTTGCGCTGGCTGCCAGACAAATCCGAGCGTCACTGAAGCGTGGAATCAATCCCTGTAATGTGCAGCGCTGTGTCAGGCCTTGCAGAGCATGAATGGCAGCTAGGTGCTGTTACATGTCTGACGCTGGTCACATGAGGCCTGATTCAGCGGACCTGTGTCACTATGCTAACGCTGCTGCCACCTGGCAAAGGACTGAGACGCACGCTGGCGGTCTGGCTAATCTCAGCTTCTGCGTACACAAAGGCAGCGTCATTCGCAGATGCGTCGATAATCTCTCAGAATGGCCGCATGTCTTGATACGCACCCTGAAACTGGTTGTGACATGCCTGCGTTTTATCCGCCACCACCTGTAATGCCCCAAAAAAACGCTTCCTGACTGTCAGTCACTTTGCGAGTAAATCCTGAGAGCGACATCGTGGTACCGTGACGTAGACGCGTGCGCAGATTGCCAACAATTGCTCAACTGCAAAAACATCTACGTTCTGTATGTGGATCCAGCCCGTGGTAATAAAGACTCGTGTATGTCCCATGTGTGCCCTAGAGATCGCCCCAGTCTTTTATTACTCTAATAGCGGCTACACTCCTAGAGATGATTGGCTGCGCACAATCCTCACCTTTCCGGGCCCCCGCCCCTGCCGGTTCCAGGTGATAAATGTACCCAGTGTGATTCTGGGCGGTAAGATCCGTGATACATGGGTCCCTATATTGTGCTGAATAGAATATACTGTAGGTGTTTATATGCTGCACATGAGACATCTCCGCTCCCAGCGTCCAGGTGGTGCTGTCTCTCAGACCTGCCGCTGTGTCCTACACCAGGGATGAGCGAGGCATTAGGAGTCTGAGGCTCGGCGTAGCAGCTGATTCTCTGCATTTCCTGCTGCTGGGAGAGGAAGGAAGTCTTTCTTGCCAGCTGATGGGCAGTAATTGCTGACTCTATTGAAATCTGCTTAAGTGATAATTAATGACAGAAGAAAACATGTCTGTGTTTATCCTGACACCTGCTCATGTCCTGCCTGTGCTTCCTGATATGCTGCTGTGCGGCGACCTCTGGCTGTAGCCTCTTGATATGCTGCTGTGCGGCGACCTCTGGCTGTAGCCTCTTGATATGCTGCTGTGCGGCGACCTCTGGCTGTAGCCTGCTTGTGTTATTACTGTCTCTGTATTGCAGCAGTGGGAGAGGGGTCTCTCTTTGCAGCATCCTGCGCCAAACCAGTACTAACGTGTTATCCTTCCCAGCAGCCTGGCCACCTCCACTCAGCAACATGCTGCTCCGCTCATACCTCCCCCCCCCCCACTCTGCCCACTACCCAACCGCACTCCGCTCAACACAGAGCTCCATCATCTCCAGCCACCTCCACTCAGCAACATGCTGCTCCGCTCATACCTCCTCCCCCCCACTCTGCCCACTACCCAACCGCACTCCGCTCAACACAGAGCTCCATCATCTCCAGCCACCTCCACTCAGCAACATGCTGCTCCGCTCATACCTCCTCCCCCCCACTCTGCCCACTACCCAACCGCACTCCGCTCAACACAGAGCTCCATCATCTCCAGCCACCTCCACTCAGCAACATGCTGCTCTGCTCATACCTCCTCGCCCCCCTCCACTCTGCCCACTACCCAACTGCACTCCACTCAACACAGAGCTCCATCATCTCCAGCCACCTCCACTCAGCAACATGCTGCTCTGCCCATACCTCCTCCCCCCCCACTCTGCCCACTACTCAACCGCACTCCGCTCAACACAGAGCTCCATCATCTCCAGCCACCTCCACTCAGCAACATGCTGCCCTGCCCATACCTCCTTCTCCCCACTCTGCCCACTACCCAACTGCACTCCACTCAACACAGAGCTCCATTATCTCCTGCCACCTCCACTCAGCAACATGCTGCTCCGCTCATACCCCCCCCCACTCTGCCCACTACCCAACTGTACTCCACTCAACACAGAGCTCCATTATCTCCTGCCACCTCCATTCAGCAACATGCTACTCAGCTCATACCTCCTCCCCACTCTGCTCACTACCCAACTGCACTCAACTCAACACAGAGCTCCATCATCTCCTGCCACCTCCACTCAGCAACATGCTGCTCCACTCATGCCTCCTCCCCCCTCTCCACTCTGCCCACTAGCCAACTGCACTCCACTCAACACAGGGCTCCATCATCTCCAGCCACCTCCACTCAGCAACATGCTGCTCCGCTCATACCTCCTCCCCACTCTGCTCACTACCCAACTGCACTCCACTCAACACAGAGCTCCATCATCTCCTGCTACCTCCACTCAGCAACATGCTGCTCTGCTCATACCTCCTCCCCCCCACTCTGCCCACTACCCAACTGCACTCCACTGAACACAGAGCTCCATCATCTCCTGCCACTTCCACTCAGCAACATGCTGCTCCACTCATACCTCCTTCCCCCACTCTGCCCACTACCCAACTGCACTCCACTCAGCACAGAGCTCCGTCATCTCCTGCCACCTCCACTTAGCAACATGCTGCTCCACTCATGCCTCCTCCCCCCTCTCCACTTTGCCCACTACCCAACTACACTCCACTCAACACAGAGCTCCATCATCTCCTGCAACCTCCACTCAGCAAAATGCTGCTCCACTCATACCTCCTCCCCCCCTCCACTCTGCCCACTACTCAACTGTACTCCACTCAACACAGAGCTCCGTCATCTCCTGCCACCTCCACTCAGCAACATGCTGCTCCGCTTATGCCTCCTCCCCCCTCTCCACTCTGCCCACTACCCAACTGCACTCCACTCAACACAGAGCGCCATCATCTCCTGCCATCTCCACTCAGCAACATGCTACTCAGCTCATACCTCCTCGCCCCCCTCCACTCTGCCCACTACCCAACTGTACTCCACTCAACACAGAGATCCATCATCTCCAGCCACCTCCACTCAGCAACATGCTGCTCTGCTCATACCTCCTGGCCCCGCTCCACTCTGCCCACTACCCAATTGCACTCCACTCAACACAGAGCTCCATCATCTCCAGCCACCTCCACTCAGCAACATGCTGCTCTGCCCATACCTCCCCCCCACTCTGCCCACTACCCAACCGCACTCCGCTCAACACAGAGCTCCATCATCTCCAGCCACCTCCACTCAGCAACATGCTGCTCTGCCCATACCTCCTTCTCCCCACTCTGCCCACTACCAAACTGCACTCCACTCAACACAGAGCTCCAATATCTCCTGCCACCTCCACTCAGCAACATGCTGCTCCACTCATACCCCCCCCCACTCTGCCCACTACCCAACTGTACTCCACTCAACACAGAGCTCCATCATCTCCTGCTACCTCCACTCAGCAACATGCTGCTCTGCTCATACCTCCTCCCCCCCACTCTGCCCACTACCCAACTACACTCCACTCAACACAGAGCTCCATCATCTCCTGCCACTTCCACTCAGCAACATGCTGCTCCACTCATACCTCCTTCCCCCACTCTGCCCATTACCCAACTGCACTCCACTCAACACAGAGCTCCTTCATCTCCTGCCACCTCCACTTAGCAACATGCTGCTCCGCTCATGCCTCTTCCCCCCTCTCCACTCTGCCCACTACCCAACTACACTCCACTCAACACAGAGCTCCATCATCTCCTGCCACCTCCACGCAGCAAAATGCTGCTCCACTCATACCGCCTCCCCCCCTCCACTCTGCCCACTACCCAACTGTACTCCACTCAACACAGAGCTCCATCGTCTCCTGCCACCTCCACTCAGCAACATGCTGCTCCGCTCATGCCTCCTTCTCCCCACTCTGCCCACTACCCAACTGCACTCCACTCAACACAGAGCTCCATCATCTCCTTCTACCTCCACTCAGCAACATGCTGCTCTGCTCATACCTCCTCCCCCCCACTCTGCCCACTACCCAACTACACTCCACTCAACACAGAGCTCCATCATCTCCTGCCACCTCCACTCAGCAACATGCTACTCAGCTCATACCTCCTCACCCCCCTCCACTCTGCCCACTACCCAACTGTACTCCACTCAACACAGAGCTCCATCATCTCCTGCCACCCCCACTCAGCAACATGCTGCTCCGCTTATACCTCCTTCTCCCCACTCTGCCCACTTCCCAACTGCACTCCACTCAACACAGAGCTCCATCATCTCCTGCCACCTCCACTCAGCAACATGCTGCTCCGCTTACACCTCCTTCTTCCCACTCTGCCCACTACCCAACTGCACTCAACTCAACACAGAGCTCCATCATCTCCTGCCACTTCCACTCAGCAACATGCTACTCAGCTCATATCTCCCCCCCCCCTCCACTCTGCCCACTACCCAACCACACTCCACTCAACACAGAGCTCCATCATCTCCTGCCACCTACACTCAGCAACATGCTGCTCCGCTCATACCTCCTGCCCACTACCCAACCGCACTCCGCTCAACACAGAGCTCCATCATGTCCTACCACCTGCGCTCAGCCTAGCACCTGGCCTCACCTACACCCACCTGCCCTCACCCTAGCACCTGGCCTCACCTACACTCACCCTAGTACCTGGCCTCACCTACACCCACCCAAGCACCTTGCCTCACCTACACCCACCTGCACTCACCCTAGCACCTGGCCTCACCTACACCCACCTGCACTCACTCTAGCACCTGGCCTCACCTACACCCACCTGCACTCACCCTAGCACCTGGCCTCACCTGCACTCTCCCTAGCACCTAGCCTCACCTACACCCACCCTAGCACCTGGCCTCACCTACACCCACCTGCCCTCACCCTAGCACCTGGCTTCACCTACACTCACCCTAGCACCTGGCCTCACCTGCACTCACCCTAGCACATGGCCTCACCTGCACCCACCTGCACTCACCCTAGAACCTGGCCTCACCTGCACGAACCCTAGCACCTGGCCTCACCTACACCCACCTGCACTCACCCTAGCACCTGGCCTAACCTGCACCCACCTGCACTCACCCTAGCACCTGCTCTCGCCTGCACTCACCCTAGCACCTGGCCTCGCCTACACCCACCTGCACTCAGCCTAGCACCTGGCCTCTCCTGCACCCACCGTAGCACCTGGCCTCTCCTGCACCCACCGTAGCACCTGGCATCACCTGCACCCACCCTAGCACCTGGCCTCACCTGCACTCACCCTAGCACCTGGCCTCACCTGCACTCACCATAGCACCTGGCCTCACCTGCACTCACCGTAGCACCTGGCCTCACCTGCACTCACCCTAGAACCCAACCTCACCTGCACTCACCCTAGCACCTGGTCTCACCTACACCCACCTGCACTCACCCTAGAACCTGGCCTCACCTATACCCACCTGCACTCACCCTAGCACCTGGCTGGGGATCCGGTCTCTAGGTCGACAGTAACTCGACAGGGTTTCTAAGACATGAGTTTTTCACGATTTTTTCCCTTTTTTTAAGACCTTTTCATACTTAATGATCCACGTGGACTACGATTGGAACGGTAACCTGTGCCGAGCGAAGCGAGCCATGCGAGGGGATACGGTGCACTAATTGGGGTTCCCGGTCACTCTACGAAGAAAACAACACCAAAAAAACATAAAAAACTCATGTCGACCTTTTGACCTGTCGACCTAAAGACCCTGTCGACCTAGTTACTATCTACCTTCCATACCACACCCCCTGGCCTCACCTGCACTCACCCTAGCACCTGGCCTCACCTGCACTCACCCTAGCACCTGGCCTCACCTGCACTCACCCTAGCACCTGGCCTCACCTACACCCACCCTAGCACCTGGCCTCACCTGCACTCACCCTAGCACATGGCCTCACCTACACCCACCCTAGCACCTGGCCTCACCTGCACCCACCCTAGCACCTGGCCTCACCTGCACTCACCCTAGCACCTGGCCTCACCTGCACTCACCCTAGCACCTGGCCTCACCTACACCCACCCTAGCACCTGGCCTCACCTGCACTCACCCTAGCACCTGGCCTCACCTGCACCCACCCTAGCACCTGGCCTCACCTACACCCACCCTAGCACCTGGCCTCACCTGCGCTCACCCTAGCACCTGGCCTCACTTACACCCACCCTAGCACCTGGCCTCACTTACACCCACCCTAGCACCTGGCCTCACCTGCACCCACCCTAGCACCTGGCCTCACCTACACTCACACTAGCACCAGGCCTCACCTGCACTCACCCTAGCACCTGGCCTCACCTACACCCACCTGCACTCACCCTAGCACCTGGCCTCACCTGCACCCACCCTAGCACCTGGCCTCACCTACACTCTCACTAGCACCTGGCCTCACCTACACTCTCACTAGCACCTGGCCTCACCTACACTCACACTAGCACCTGGCCTCACCTGCACTCACCCTAGCACCTGGCCTCACCTACACTCACACTAGCACCTGGCCTCACCTACACCCACCTGCACTCACCCTAGCACCTGGCCTCACCTACACTCACCCTAGCACCTGGCCTCACCTACACTCACCCTAGCACCTGGCCTCACCTACACTCACACTAGCACCTGGCCTCACCTGCACCCACCCTAGCACCTGGCCTCACCTACACTCACACTAGCACCTGGCCTCACCTGCACTCACCCTAGCACCTGGCCTCACCTACACCCACCCTAGCACCTGGCCTCACCTGCACTAACCCTAGCACCTGGCCTCACCTACACTCACCCTAGCACCTGGCCTCACCTGCACTCACCCTAGCACCTGGCCTCACCTGCACTCACCCTAGCACCTGGCCTCACCTGCACTCACCCTAGCACCTGGCCTCACTTACACCCACCCTAGCACCTGGCCTCACCTACACTCACCCTAGCACCTGGCCTCACCTACACTCACCCTAGCACCTGGCCTCACCTACACTCACACTAGCACCTGGCTTCACTCCTTCTCACTCGCATGTCGTCTGGCTCAGCCTCCACCCCCGTGCACACACTACTGTGGATCATGTACTGGAGCTGTGTAATATTGCAGGGTAGCTGGAGGCTACAGGTGGCGCCCGGTGACGTTGCGCGGTGCTGTTTGTGCAGATGCATTCTGTAACATAGTCACCTTCTTAGGTTTTCCATTCACAGGGATAGGACACAGATGCTGAGACTAATACCATGTAATGTGTATCCGCTTACTGCAGCGCTGATCCTCAGGAGGTGACCACGAGCAGGACGTGTGTGTACCCCTCAGGGCTGCTCCCAGTAGCCCCAGACCAGGTCACGTCTTCCAGCAGGCAGGCCTCTTGTGGTTATTATACAAAGGAACAATAAACATAAAACCTTAATTAACCCAATACTAGCTGATGTGCCCGGTTTTAAACGGGCAGAGGTTTGCTGGGTGGACATTTTACCTCTTTTCACCCCCTTTGGAATCAATAAACCATAGTATCACTGCTTAGTGGGTGGCTGCACATAACTGTCACATGTTCCAGGTCACCCAGCAGCAGGTGCACAGGCAGAGTTCACCAACTGTCACATTTTCCAGAGCACAGTGGTAAAGCATTGTAATTGGTTGGCAGACATTTTGCCACATAACTCAAAAACAAAGCAACCAATCACAACACCAATATAATTATGCACATCTACGGACCAAGAGCTGTACTTTGGCATATGATGTGCCCTCCTCAGGCAACGGCATCACAGAAATAGGGCACAGAAATCGTCTTCACGCTATTAATATATATATATATTTATATATATATATATATATATATACACACATACACATACACATACACACACAGCAGTGTCTTGTACTAGTCACACATATTTCACTGCCACCAGGGCAGGAATGGAAATGCTGGACTATGTATGTATCTATCTATCTATCTATCTATCTATCTATCTAGGTTATGTTTTGTATATATGTACAGTATGTATGTATCTACTTAGGTTATGCTATGTATGTGTGAGTATGTATGTATCTAGTTATGTGTGTGTATATGTGTGTATGTACGTATGTGTGTGTGTATCTAGTTATGTGTGTGTGTGTGTGTGTGTATCTATCTAGTTGTGTGTGTATGTATCTAGTTGTGTGTGTGTGTGTGTTTGTGTGTGTGTGTGTGTGTGTGTGTGTTTATCTATCTAGGTTATGTTATGTATAGTATGTATGTGTGTGTGTGTGTGTGTGTGTATGTATCTAGTTATGTGTGTGTATGTATGTAGCTAGGTTATGTGTGTGTTTGTGTGTATGTAGCTAGGGTGGGTGTGTATCTAGTTATGTGTGTGTGTGTGTGTGTGTGTGTGTGTGTGTTTATCTAGGTTATGTTATGTATAGTGTGTGTGTGTGTGTGTGTGTGTGTGTGTGTATCTAGTTATGTGTGTGTGTGTGTGTGTGTGTGTGTGTGTGTGTGTGTGTGTGTGTGTGTGTAGCTGGGGGTGTGTGTGTGTGTGTGTGTATGTATCTAGATATGTTATGTGTGTGTGTATATGTGTATGTATGTATGTATGTATGTATGTATGTAGCTAGGTTATGTGTGTGTGTATGTATGTATGTATGTAGCTAGGGTGTGTGTGTGTGTGTGTGTGTGTGTGTGTGTGTGTATCTAGATATGTTATGTATATGTGTGTATGTATATGTGTGTGTGTGTTTATGTATGTAGCTAGGTTGTGTGTGTGTGTGTGTGTGTGTGTGTGTGTGTATGTATCTAGATATGTTATGTATACATGTGTATGTATGTAGCTAGGTTATGTATATGTTTGTGTGTGTGTGTATGTATGTATGTAGCTAGGTTGTGTGTGTGTGTGTGTGTGTGTGTGTGTGTGTGTGTGTATGTATCTAGATATGTTATGTATATGTGTGTATGTATGTATGTATGTATGTATGTAGCTGGGTTATGCTATTTATGTATGTGTCTAGTCATGCTATGTGTGTGTATATATATATATATATATATATATAAAACGTGTATGTATCTAGTTGTAGCCATGCTTAATATTTATGGCATACCTCTTGGGATCTGGTGTAAATTATAGCTAAGTGTGTGCATAGTAATTTTGGTACTGGTATATGCTATGTAAATAGTACAATAATGCCGTGTTGAAGTTACGGATGTGGCAGTGTCAATGAACTATGCTTTCTAGTTTATGGCGTGAGGAGAGGGGAGCGCGAGGGGAGCGCGAGCTACCTGAGAGGAGATAAGAGCCCAGGGGGTGACAGTTGAGGAGGAGCGGTTGAATGGTGGGCAGGCGGCACAGTGGCGCAGAGGATCTTGCGGTGCCATCGCAGGTCTGAACAGGGTGGCAGCAGCTAGCAGAGATTAGTGAGAGAGAAGCGGCTCCGCTGAGCTGGTGTGGAGAGACACTGGTGAGATAACAGGCAGCATCAGCGGAGAGGTCCGGAGTCGCAGCGGTAGTTAGGTGCTGCCAGGAGATCGCAGGTAGTTTATGGGCCTCCACATCCCTGCACTGCAGTAAGGCTGGGAACACGAAGGAGGAAAGAGTAGGGGGGAGCCAGATGACTACATATAACCGCGGCTAGTGTAAGTGACCAGAACTAGCCTTAGGCACTGGCATAGCACGCCTTCCACCATTCCCGGCCGCCATTAGACAGCCTCCGCACACCTCATATCTGCCATTCAGTCCACACTGTGTAATATATGAATGAGGTAACTTACATGGATAATCACCACACTGTGTAATATATGAATGAGGTAACTTACATGGATAATCACCACACTGCTCCCATTCATTACTAGACTGTAAATAGCACATTGCTCCTATAAGGGTGCATACACACGGTGAGATTCGGACTTATCCGATTCTCACCGTGCGACAGGGGGCCGGGTCGGCACTTAGCCAGTATCGCAAGCACATAATGAGTGTGCTTGCGATGCTGGCTATGTGCGATGTCAATCCTGACTATCTCTTCTATAGAGATAGCCAGGATTGACTTGCCTGCACAGCCTATTTTTTCTGCCGATGCCGACCGCGCGGGGCCGCGCATCGGCATCGGATCGGGATCGCAAGGTGACTGTCACCTTGCGATCTGCACTATCTTTTCTTCCGATTCTGACTATATAGTCAGAATCGGAAGAAAATATCTTACCGTGTGTACACACCTTAAGAGACTGTTCACAGATGCGCTGGAGGGTGTGACGCCCAGAGGATCCAGAGACTTGGAAATAGGGTTCACTCCACTAGTGTACTGTAGAACCAATGGCCCTCATTCCGAGTCGTTCGCTCGCTAGCAGATTTTAGCAACAGTGCACACGCTAAGCCGCCGCCCTCTGGGAGTGTATCTTAGCTTAGCAGAATTGCGAATAGAAATTTATTAGCAGTTTCTGAGTAGCTCCAGACTTACTCCTACATTGCAATCAGCTCAGCCCGTTTCGTTCCGGGTTTGACGTCACAAGCACGCCCTGCGTTCGGCCAGCCACTCCCCCGTTTCTCCAGACACTCCTGCGTTTTCTGCTGACACGCCTGCGTTTTTCCGCACACTCCCTGAAAACCGCCAGTTTCCGCCCAGAAACACCCACTTCCTGTCAATCACACTCCGATCACTTCAACGATGAAAATTCTTCGTTCGGACGTGAGTAAATCTGCTAAGTTTTGTGCTAAAATACTTAGCGCATGCGCACTGCGTACCATGCGCATGCGCATTTTCGCCTTAATCACTCCGTTGCGAAAATCGGCAACAAGCCAACAACTCGTAATGACCCCCTTTATCCATTACTGCATGTAAATCTGAGGCAAGAATAGACTATTATCTTTAGTAACAAAGCGGCTGACTCTCATGTGATAAAACGCTCAGGACAGTGTGAGGGGGAAATGCTGCTTATACAGATGGACTTTGGCCAAATTGCAGAGTTACATTGTATAAAGGGCCGGCTCTAGACCTTGTGGCGCCACCCCCCTCCTCCTCTCCAGGTAAAAAACAGTTGGTGCACGCCGAGGGCGCGTGCCCCAAAATAGGGGCGTGGCTTCTTCACATTTATTCCCCTGTACTTGTGCCCTCAGTAGTTGTACCCCCAGCAGCTGTGCCCCCAGTTAATTTTCCCTCAGTAGCAGTGCCCCCTATAGTAATGCCCCCAGTTGCTGTGCCCCTTGTAGCTGTGCCCCCAGTTGAGTTGCACCCTGTAGCAGTGCCCCCAGTATGTGTGCCCAGTAGTTGTGCCCCCTGTAGATCTGCCCCTTGTAGCTGTTCCCCCTGTAGTAGTGCCCCCAGTATGTGCCCCCTGTAGTAGCGCCGCTTTGAAACCCTAAATAAAACCCACAATACTTACCAGCCTCACTCCTGCTTCCGGATCGCTGCTGCTGTCTCCGGGCGCCGGCTCCTCTCTATGGGAGAGATATCATGACGTCTCTCCCACAGCAGCGCCGCACTGACACTAGGGGTCAGTTTTGACCTCTAGTGTCAGTCAGTGATGCCGGCTGCAGCGGGCGCACACGGTGCTCGCTGCAGCCAGGGGAGGGAGGATTAGTAGCGGCTCTTGCCACGGCGGCGGCGGCGGCCCGGGCAAAAAGCCTGCTTGCCCATGTCAAGAGCCGCTACTGATTGTATACTATTCTCGCCAGTGACTACCAGGTTTTATTAGTTTTGCCACAACGTATCAGCATCGACTGAGAGAGGTTTAACATATACTCTGTGGAAACAATTGTATCCGGCTTAGGAGTACAGGAGACAGGTCACAGGTGAGGATGGTTACCTTTAGTAGCCATTCAAACCCGTTTGTGTCAACTTGTGTGTTATCAGGCCAAAATCTCCAGGGTATGTAAACTTTTGATCAGGGACATTTGGGTAGTTTCTGTTGTCATTATGATTTAAAAAGAGTAAACACAGTTGTCTGACAATAAATGGCTTCACCCAACCACTAACCACGAGTGAAAGAAAAGTTTGTGAGTTATCATTCATATTGTCTGACAGATGGCCAGAAAATCACACATTCTGCACAGCTGTATATAAATATATGGATGTATAGATATAGATATACAGGAGGTGACACTGCGATGCGGCTGTGTAAGTGACAGCATATGGTCATCCCTGTGTAGATCGGCTTTGGCATTGCACTGATATGAGAGATTTGCAGGATCAGAGCGGATTGATTCCTTTACAGCTAGATAAGTCCTGTATTTCTATGCCTGACCTCGGCTGCCTTCCGTGTGGATGGGCCTCCAGTGGCTGGAAGTGGCAGACTGACTTCATAGTTTCTCATTAGGGGATAGCAGTCAGTGCGAGACGTCTGAAGAAGGCCCTGGAGTCCTCAGAACAGCGGAACCTTGCCTGCGGAGACTGCTGAGCCCCATCAGCTGTTAATAGGGAGCTATCGGAAGGCCTCAGTAGAGCCGCCTAGTCCCCTGACAGCAGAGGATACTGCCACTGAGGATCAGCGCCCCTGTGTGATGTGGGAACTGGCAGCAGGGAATAAGCCGCTCTCAGCCCGGGGAGAAGTGACATTCTCTGTATAGAGCCTCATCTGTTCTTCCTCCGGCCTGTGTTACCTGGTTCTTCCTCCGGCCTGTGTTACTTGGTTCTTCCTCCGGCCTGTGTTACGTGGTTCTTCCTCCGGCCTTTGTTACGTGGTTCTTCCTCCGGCCTGTGTTACGTGGTTCTTCCTCCGGCCCGTGTTACGTGGTTCTTCCTCCGGCCCGTGTTACGTGGTTCTTCCTCCGGCCCGTGTTACGTGGTTCTTCCTCCGGCCTGTGTTACGTGGTTCTTCCTCCGGCCTGTGTTACGTGGTTCTTCCTCCGGCCTTTGTTACGTGGTTCTTCCTCCGGCCTGTGTTACGTGGTTCTTCCTCCGGCCCGTGTTACGTGGTTCTTCCTCCGGCCTGTGTTACGTGGTTCTTCCTCCGGCCTGTGTTACGTGGTTCTTCCTCCGGCCTGTGTTACGTGGTTCTTCCTCCGGCCTGTGTTACGTGGTTCCTCCTCCGGCCTGTGTTACCTGGTTCCTCCTCCGGCCTGTGTTACTTGGTTCTTCCTCCGGCCTGTGTAACCTGGTCCTTCCTCCGGCCTGTGTTACTTGGTTCTTCCTCCGGCCTGTGTTAGCTGGTTCTTCCTCCGGCCTGTGTTACCTGGTTCTTCCTCCGGCCTGTGTTACGTGGCTCTTCCTCCGGCCTGTGTTACGTGGCTCTTCCTCCGGCCTGTGTTACGTGGTTCTTCCTCCGGCCTGTGTTACGTGGTTCTTCCTCCGGCCTGTGTTACGTGGTTCTTCCTCCGGCCTGTGTTACGTGGTTCTTCCTCCGGCCTGTGTTACGTGGTTCTTCCTCCGGCCTGTGTTACGTGGTTCTTCCTCCGGCCTGTGTTACGTGGTTCTTCCTCCGGCCTGTGTTACTTGCCATTCTCTCCAGTATATGAGGCAGCCATCTAGTTGTAGAGGATCTTCCTGAGCACTTGCCCTGGAGAGGGGGCAATACCTGACTGCTGATAACTTATCACTAGACCCTGCTTCCTGTGAGAGTGACAGGCCAGGACCACTGACAGCTACTGACACGTGGCCCCAGCGCTGGGATATTCAGGTGAGGACGCTGCAGACGCAGTGCCGGAGACACAGATGGATGGAGCAGGATCCAGCCTGAGCCTCGGCGAGAAGGCGGTGTGTCGGATAGTATACAGCGGGCCACGTCCACGTGTTCTCCTGCTCCCCATGGCCCTGGAGCTGTGGCTCTATGTGCAGAAGACCCGGAGCATGCAGAAGAAGAGGTGAGTGTGGCCTCTGCGGCAAGTCATGCGTGTATAGCGCTACAGTGTACGCTAGAGGGAGGTACTGTGCAATAATGGGAGTATGTGTTATGGGCCCTACACACTGGCAGATAAACAGAATGATATGAACGTTCTCGTTCATAAATGTACGAGAACTCATTTATATCGTTTTGTGTGTAGGCACCAACGATTAACGATGCGCGGCCCTGCGCTCGTTAATCGTTGGTGCCCCGTCGCTTATGCATGCCAATATGAACGAGATTGTCCATATTAGCGTGCAGTGCTATGGGGCCGGGTGAAACTTCACTCCCCCCCGTCACCTCCCCCCCGGGCAGCTCGGCGGCGGATTGGTATGTGTGTAGGGCCCATTACTCTACTCAGTACCTCATTCTCCCACAGGTGACACCCCCTGCACACCCCAAATAAACTAGGACGTTCCCTGCAGATCCCTCTTGTCCCATTGTAACCCAGGCTTCTGGGAGTCTGTGTTCAGTGCGGTGTTTGGGTACGTTCCTGCACACGTGTTATTGGGCTAATGTCAGAACGGGGGAATTGGGTGACATACGTTTCTCAGCTAGAAGTGAAATGTTCTTGTTGTATAACCTGTGTCCCCCGGGGCCGGGAACTCTGGGGGTAATTCACACCTCATCGCTACCGGGCAATCATATCCTAACTGTGCATCACTTTGTATATCACTTTCATATCATTTTCTACTATTATCACTTTATTAATGACACTTTTCATGTGTATCTTCTTTTATGTATAGCCTCTGCTTCCTAATATTCACCTGCTGCCCTGGGGTGTCTGGCCCTTGCCGGTTTGTGGGGTGTCGAGCCCTGGACTTAGACTTAATGTTAGGTACTCTGAGACACCTTGAAGCGGCCTGGGGGCTTCCCATACCTTTACAAATGTATGCAACTGAGATCTCTGACATTTCTACCACCATGTAGTCATCAAATCCTGTCGCTGATGTCATCCAGTGTGCTGGGGATACCAATGTGTCCTGTACAGCGTGTGGTCACCCTGCCAGCCTTACTGCCTTGTTACAGCGTGACACTGTGCAGGTGAGACAGAAGAGGGAAAAGTGACAGATCCATGCAAATCAGTGGGAAAGCCGCACTGCCTATGCAAAGTGCATGGTGTGCAGGATAACAGCCTCTAGTCTCTGTGTCCTGGCTGCGGCCTCAGGAGCTCACCAGCAGCCTCCCTATGTATTACACTAGTGCACAGAGTTCCCGGTAGTGTCTGCTGGTGTCTCTGTGTCCTGGCTGCAGCCTCAGCAGCTCACCAGCAGCCTCCCTATGTATTACACTAGTGCACAGTGTTCCCGGGTGGTCTTCAGTATGCCGACTGACGGGATCCCGGCGCACAGTATACCGGCGCCGGAATCCCGACAGCCGGCATACCGACACTTATTCTCCCTCGTGGGGGTCCACGACCCCCCTGGAGGGAGAATAAAATAGCGTGGCGCGCGCGCCACCGTGCCCGTAGCGTGGCGAGTGCAGCGAGCCCGCAAGGGGCTCATTTGCGCTCGCCACACTGTCGGTAAGCCAGCGGTCGGGCTCCCGGCGCCGGTATGCTGGTCGCCGGGAGCTTGACCGCCGGCATACCATAGTGAACCCAGTGTTCCCGGTAGTGTCTGCTGGTGTCTCTGTGTCCTGGCTGCAGCTTCAGCAGCTCACCAGCAGCCTCCCTATGTATTACACTAGTGCACAGTGTTCCCGGTAGTGTCTGCTGGTGTCTCTGTGTCCTGGCTGCAGCCTCAGCAGCTCACCAGCAGCCTCCCTATGTATTACACTAGTGCACAGTGTTCCCGGTAGTGTCTGCTGGTGTCTCTGTGTCCTGGCTGCAGCCTCAGCAGCTCACCAGCAGCCGTCCTATGTATTACACTAGTGCACAGTGTTCCCGGTAGTGTCTGCTGGTGTCTCTGTGTCCTGGCTGCAGCCTCAGCAGCTCACCAGCGGCCGTCCTATGTATTACACTAGTGCACAGAGTTCCCGGTAGTGTCTGCTGGTGTCTCTGTGTCCTGGCTGCAGCTTCAGCAGCTCACCAGCGGCCTCCCTATGTATTACACTAGTGCACAGTGTTCCCGGTAGTGTCTGCTGGTGTCTCTGTGTCCTGGCTGCAGCCTCAGCAGCTCACCAGCAGCCTCCCTATGTATTACACTAGTGCACAGAGTTCCCGGTAGTGTCTGCTGGTGTCTCTGTGTCCTGGCTGCAGCCTCAGCAGCTCACCAGCAGCCTCCCTATGTATTACACTAGTGCACAGTGTTCCCGGTAGTGTCTGCTGGTGTCCCTGTGTCCTGGCTGCAGCCTCATCAGCTCACCAGCAGCCTCCCTATGTATTACACTAGTGCACAGAGTTCCCGGTAGTGTCTGCTGGTGTCTCTGTGTCCTGGCTGCAGCCTCAGCAGCTCACCAGCAGCCTCCCTATGTATTACACTAGTGCACAGTGTTCCCGGTAGTGTCTGCTGGTGTCCCTGTGTCCTGGCTGCAGCCTCAGCAGCTCACCAGCAGCCTCCCTATGTATTACACTAGTGCACAGTGTTCCCGGTAGTGTCTGCTGGTGTCCCTGTGTCCTGGCTGCAGCCTCAGCAGCTCACCAGCGGCCTCCCTATGTATTACACTAGTGCACAGTGTTCCCGGTAGTGTCTGCTGGTGTCCCTGTGTCCTGGCTGCAGCCTCAGCAGCTCACCAGCGGCCGCCCTATGTATTACACTAGTGCACAGAGTTCCCGGTAGTGTCTGCTGGTGTCTCTGTGTCCTGGCTGCAGCCTCAGCAGCTCACCAGCGGCCGCCCTATGTATTACACTAGTGCACAGTGTTCCCGGGTGGTCTTCAGTATGCCGACTGACGGGATCCCGGCGCACAGTATACCGGCGCCGGAATCCCGACAGCCGGCATACCGACACTTATTCTCCCTCGTGGGGGTCCACGACCCCCCTGGAGGGAGAATAAAATAGCGTGGCGCGCGCGTCACCGTGCCCGTAGCATGGCGAGCGCAGCGAGCCCGCAAGGGGCTCATTTGCGCTCGCCACACTGTCGGTAAGCCAGCGGTCGGGCTCCCGGCGCCGGTATGCTGGTCGCCGGGAGCCCGACCGCCGCATACCATAGTGAACCCAGTGTTCCCGGTAGTGTCTGCTGGTGTCTCTGTGTCCTGGCTGCAGCCTCAGCAGCTCACCAGCAGCCTCCCTATGTATTACACTAGTGCACAGTGTTCCCGGTAGTGTCTGCTGGTGTCTCTGTGTCCTGGCTGCAGCCTCAGCAGCTCACCAGCGGCCGTCCTATGTATTACACTAGTGCACAGTGTTCCTGGTAGTGTCTGCTGGTGTCCCTGTGTCCTGGCTGCAGCCTCAGCAGCTCACCAGCAGCCTCCCTATGTATTACACTAGTGCACAGTGTTCCTGGTAGTGTCTGCTGGTGTCCCTGTGTCTTGGCTGCAGCCTCAGCAGCTCACCAGCAGCCTCCCTATGTATTACACTAGTGCACAGTGTTCCCGGTAGTGTCTGCTGGTGTCTCTGTGTCCTGGCTGCAGCCTCAGCAGCTCACCAGCAGCCTCCCTATGTATTACACTAGTGCACAGAGTTCCCGGTAGTGTCTGCTGGTGTCCCTGTGTCTTGGCTGCAGCCTTAGGAGCTCACCAGCAGCCTCCCTATGTATTACACTAGTGCACAGTGTTCCCGGTAGTGTCTGCTGGTGTCCCTGTGTCTTGGCTGCAGCCTCAGCAGCTCACCAGCGGCCTCCCTATGTATTACACTAGTGCACAGTGTTCCCGGTAGTGTCTGCTGGTGTCCCTGTGTCTTGGCTGCAGCCTCAGCAGCTCACCAGCGGCCTCCCTATGTATTACACTAGTGCACAGTGTTCCCGGTAGTGTCTGCTGGTGTCTCTGTGTCCTGGCTGCAGCCTCAGCAGCTCACCAGCAGCCTCCCTATGTATTACACTAGTGCACAGTGTTCCCGGTAGTGTCTGCTGGTGTCTCTGTATCCTGGCTGCAGCCTCAGCAGCTCACCAGCAGCCTCCCTATGTATTACACTAGTGCACAGTGTTCCTGGTAGTGTCTGCTGGTGTCCCTGTGTCTTGGCTGCAGCCTCAGCAGCTCACCAGCAGCCTCCCTATGTATTACACTAGTGCACAGTGTTCCCGGTAGTGTCTGCTGGTGTCTCTGTGTCCTGGCTGCAGCCTCAGCAGCTCACCAGCAGCCTCCCTATGTATTAAACTAGTGCACAGAGTTCCCGGTAGTGTCTGCTGGTGTCCCTGTGTCTTGGCTGCAGCCTTAGGAGCTCACCAGCAGCCTCCCTATGTATTACACTAGTGCACAGTGTTCCCGGTAGTGTCTGCTGGTGTCCCTGTGTCTTGGCTGCAGCCTCAGCAGCTCACCAGCGGCCTCCCTATGTATTACACTAGTGCACAGTGTTCCCGGTAGTGTCTGCTGGTATCTCTGTGTCCTGGCTGCAGCTTCAGCAGCTCACCAGCAGCCTCCCTATGTATTACACTAGTGCACAGTGTTCCCGGTAGTGTCTGCTGGTGTCTCTGTATCCTGGCTGCAGCCTCAGCAGCTCACCAGCAGCCTCCCTATGTATTACACTAGTGCACAGAGTTCCCGGTTGTGTCTGCTGGTGTCCCTGTGTCTTGGCTGCAGCCTTAGGAGCTCACCAGCAGCCTCCCTATGTATTACACTAGTGCACAGAGTTCCCGGTAGTGTCTGCTGGTGTCCCTGTGTCTTGGCTGCAGCCTCAGCAGCTCACCAGCGGCCTCCCTATGTATTACACTAGTGCACAGTGTTCCCGGTAGTGTCTGCTGGTATCTCTGTGTCCTGGCTGCAGCTTCAGCAGCTCACCAGCAGCCTCCCTATGTATTACACTAGTGCACAGTGTTCCCGGTAGTGTCTGCTGGTGTCTCTGTATCCTGGCTGCAGCCTCAGCAGCTCACCAGCAGCCTCCCTATGTATTACACTAGTGCACAGAGTTCCCGGTAGTGTCTGCTGGTGTCTCTGTGTCCTGGCTGCAGCTTCAGCAGCTCACCAGCAGCCTCCCTATGTATTACACTAGTGCACAGTGTTCCCGGTAGTGTCTGCTGGTGTCTCTGTGTCCTGGCTGCAGCCTCAGCAGCTCACCAGCAGCCTCCCTATGTATTACACTAGTGCACAGTGTTCCCGGTAGTGTCTGCTGGTGTCTCTGTGTCCTGGCTGCAGCCTCAGGAGCTCACCAGCAGCCTCCCTATGTATTACACTAGTGCACAGTGTTCCCGGTAGTGTCTGCTGGTGTCTCTGTGTCCTGGCTGCAGCCTCAGCAGCTCACCAGCAGCCTCCCTATGTATTACACTAGTGCACAGTGTTCCCGGTAGTGTCTGCTGGTGTCCCTGTGTCTTGGCTGCAGCCTTAGGAGCTCACCAGCAGCCTCCCTATGTATTACACTAGTGCACAGAGTTCCTGGTAGTGTCTGCTGGTGTCCCTGTGTCTTGGCTGCAGCCTTAGGAGCTCACCAGCAGCCTCCCTATGTATTACACTAGTGCACAGTGTTCCCGGTAGTGTCTGCTGGTGTCTCTGTGTCCTGGCTGCAGCCTCAGCAGCTCACCAGCAGCCTCCCTATGTATTACACTAGTGCACAGTGTTCCCGGTAGTGTCTGCTGGTGTTTCTGTGTCCTGGCTGCAGCCTCAGCAGCTCACCAGCAGCCTCCCTATGTATTACACTAGTGCACAGTGTTCCCGGTAGTGTCTGCTGGTGTCTCTGTGTACTGGCTGCAGCTTCAGCAGCTCACCAGCGGCCTCCCTATGTATTACACTAGTGCACAGTGTTCCCGGTAGTGTCTGCTGGTGTTTCTGTGTCCTGGCTGCAGCCTCAGCAGCTCACCAGCAGCCTCCCTATGTATTACACTAGTGCACAGTGTTCCCGGTAGTGTCTGCTGGTGTCTCTGTGTACTGGCTGCAGCTTCAGCAGCTCACCAGCGGCCTCCCTATGTATTACACTAGTGCACAGAGTTCCCGGTAGTGTCTGCTGGTGTCTCTGTGTCCTGGCTGCAGCCTCAGCAGCTCACCAGCGGCCTCCCTATGTATTACACTAGTGCACAGAGTTCCCGGTAGTGTCTGCTGGTGTCTCTGTGTCCTGGCTGCAGCCTCAGCAGCTCACCAGCAGCCTCCCTATGTATTACACTAGTGCACAGAGTTCCCGGTAGTGTCTGCTGGTGTCCCTGTCTCTTGGATTATGGATAACAATGAGTCCTCTGTAATGCTACATACATCTGAGTAATGTCCCAGGTATGCTCTGTGCTCAGCAACACTGTCTGCGCCTCCTTACCAAGGAACTAATATATTAACGTTTAATTCTGGCTATAAAAGTTATTGGAATAATACAAAGATGATATTACAAACACATTCTTTCTATTTTTCATATACTTTATACAGTCAAAACGTTAGTATGACAGTGAAGGCTCAGCCCTGTCCCCACTGCCTCACCCCACCGCACGTCACTGCTTCCCTCCCTCCTACCCAGCATGGCTCCGCAGCCCTGTCCCCACTGCCTCACCCCACCGCACGTCACTGCTTCCCTCCCTCCTACCCAGCATGGCTCCGCAGCCCTGTCCCCACTGCCTCACCCCACCGCACGTCACTGCTTCCCTCCCTCCTACCCAGCATGGCTCCGCAGCCCTGTCCCCACTGCCTCACCCCACCGCACGTCACTGCTTCCCTCCCTCCTACCCTGCATGGCTCCGCAGCCCTATCCCCACTGCCTCACCCCACCGCACGTCACTGCTTCCCTCCCTCCTACCCTGCATGGCTCCGCAGCCCTATCCCCACTGCCTCACCCCACCGCACGTCACTGCTTCCCTCCCTCCTACCCAGCATGGCTCCGCAGCCCTGTCCCCACTGCCTCACCCCACCGCACGTCACTGCTTCCCTCCCTCCTACCCAGCATGGCTCCGCAGCCCTGTCCCCACTGCCTCACCCCACCGCACGTCACTGCTTCCCTCCCTCCTACCCTGCATGGCTCCGCAGCCCTATCCCCACTGCCTCACCCCACCGCACGTCACTGCTTCCCTCCCTCCTACCCTGCATGGCTCTGCAGCCCTGTCCCCACTGCCTCACCCCACTGCACGTCACTGCCTCCCTCCCTCCAACCCTGCATGGCTCCGCAGCCCTGTCCCCACTGCCTCACCCCACTGCACGTCACTGCTCCCTGCCCCCTACTCTGCATGGCTCCGCAGCCCTATCCCCACTGCCTCACCCCACCGCACGTCACTGCTCCCTGCCCCCTACCCTGCATGGCTCCGCAGCCCTGTCCCCACTGCCCCACCCCACCGCACGTCACTGCGTCCCTCCCTCCTACCCTGCATGGCTCCGCAGCCCTTTCCCCACTGCCTCACCCCACCGCACGTCACTGCGTCCCTCCCTCCTACCCTGCATGGCTCCGCAGCCCTGTCCCCACTGCCTCACCCCACCGCACGTCACTGCTCCCTCCCCCCTACCCTGCATGGCTCCACAGCCCTATCCCCACTGCCTCACCCCACCGCACGTCACTGCTTCCCTCCCTCCTACCCAGCATGGCTCCGCAGCCCTTTCCCCACTGCCTCACCCCACCGCACGTCACTGCTTCCCTCCCCCCTACCCTGCATGGCTCCGCAGCCCTGTCCCCACTGCCTCACCCCACCGCACGTCACTGCTCCCTCCCCCCTACCCTGCATGGCTCCGCAGCCCTTTCCCCACTGCCTCACCCCACCGCACGTCACTGCGTCCCTCCCTCCTACCCTGCATGGCTCCGCAGCCCTTTCCCCACTGCCTCACCCCACCGCACGTCACTGCTCCCTCCCCCCTACCCTGCATGGCTCCGCAGCCCTTTCCCCACTGCCTCACCCCACCGCACGTCACTGCGTCCCTCCCTCCTACCCTGCATGGCTCCGCAGCCCTTTCCCCACTGCCTCACCCCACCGCACGTCACTGCTTCCCTCCCTCCTACCCTGCATGGCTCCGCAGCCCTTTCCCCACTGCCTCACCCCACCGCACGTCACTGCTCCCTCCCCCCTACCCTGCATGGCTCCGCAGCCCTGTCCCCACTGCCTCACCCCACCGCACGTCACTGCTCCCTGCCCCCTACCCTGCATGGCTCCGCAGCCCTGTCCCCACTGCCTCACCCCACCATACGTCACTGCTCCCTGCCCCCTGTGCCCTTCTCATGGCTCTTGTGCCTCTTTTATAGCCCCAGTAACCTCTCATCCCCTCCCCCCTACTAATGATAATCAGCAGCACATTATAAGACATGTCCTATTTCTCACGTATTAGACGTTATTATAAATCTGGGTCTGAGAACAGACCCTGCGGTTCTTCCTGTAACGAACAGGACGTTTCTCTAGATCCTCATCTCCCCCTCTTACTCTTCTCTCTGGCTGTGACTCCAGTTTGCCACATTAGTAGCCTGACCTGTGATAATGAGCGGCCACAGCTGATGCATGCAATGCAGGGGAGGGGATGTGTACATGGGCCCTCATTCCGAGTTGTTCGCTCTCAAGGCGATTTTAGCAGAGTTACACACGCTAAGCCGCCGCCTACTGGGAGTGAATCTTAGCTTCTTAAAATTGCGAACGATGTATTCGCAATATTGCGATTACAAACTACTTAGCAGTTTCAGAGTAGCTTCAGACTTACTCGGCATCTGCGATCAGTTCACTGCTTGTCGTTCCTGGTTTGACGTCATAAACACACCCAGCGTTCGCCCAGACACTCCTCCGTTTCTCCAGCCACTCCCGCGTTTTTTCCGGAAACGGTAGCGTTTTTATCCACACGCCCATAAAACGCCGTGTTTCCGCCCAGTAACACCCATTTCCTGTCAATCACACTACGATCGCCGGAGCGAAGAAAAAGCCGTGAGTAAAAAAACTATCTTCATAGCAAAATTACTTGGCGCAGTCGCAGTGCGAACATTGCGCATGCGTACTAAGCAGAAAAACGCTGCGATGCGAAGAAAATTACCGAGCGAACGACTCGGAATGAGGGCCATGATACACAGTGCTGAGTAATACTGGATTATTACCATGTTATTGATAAGGATAATACCTCTTTCACACCGCACAAATAACCCGGTATCGACCTGATATATTGCCAGGCAACGAATTCCCATGTCACCTGACCCGGTAATTCAACCCGGGATTAAGAAGTGTTATTCCCGGGTTATTACCGGGTCAGGTGCAGTGTGAACGGGTTGCCGGGTTGATGTGACCCGGGACTCGTTCCCTGCATAGGGGAAGGCGGCCCGGTGATGATGTCATCTATCAGCGCCGCCCCCGATGCCGCGGCGGCCCCTGCCTCCGATAGCAACCCGAATCGGGATATTGCCAGGTCGGGAAGCCAATGTGTAGGGGTCCATTGCCGGGTCGCACCCAGGAAGGACCCGTTTCCAATTCCCGGGTGCGGCCCAGCATTGCGATGTGAAAGGGGAAGCTATAAAACTTATTTTCCCCCTCTGTCATACATTGTTCTTTACATTAACTACTGGCGAGTGCAGAAGTTCCTGATGTACCGATCATGTGATCGTTCACAACCAATGTGCTGATAGCTAGCAGCTTGATGATGCCACACAGGAAATCACTGCCGGTTGTCTTCCTATGGATAAGTAATAAGGCGCTATAGAAGACACTACACATCTGTAACGCACAGTATAACTGCCATACATATACTTACCTGTGTACTGTACTGTGTTGCTGACTAGATCACCTTCATAGCTGTGATGGTCACAGTTGTAGTATAATAAAGGTGATGCACTGTAATAAGCGTAGTATAGCACATAGCTGGAGTTACTTACACTATTATACCAGAGCCCACTGGTCTCTCATCTTCGCTGAATGTATCGCGGCTGGTGACTCTGCGCATGAATGTATCGCGGCTGGTGACTCTGCACATGAATGTATCGCGGCTGGTGACTCTGCACATGAATGTATCGCGGCTGGTGACTCTGCACATGAATGTATCGTGGCTGGTGACTCTGCGCATGAATGTATCGCGGCTGGTGACTCTGCACATGAATGTGTCGCGGCTGGTGACTCTGCACATGAATGTATCGCGGCTGGTGACTCTGCACATGAATGTATCGCGGCTGATGACTCTGCACATGAATGTATCGCGGCTGGTGACTCTGCACATGATTGTATCGCGGCTGGTGACTCTGCACATGAATGTATCGCGGCTGGTGACTCTGCACATGAATGTATCGCGGCTGGTGACTCTACACATGTATGTATCGCGGCTGGTGACTCTGCACATGAATGTATCGCGGCTGGTGACTCTGCACATGAATGTATCGCGGCTGGTGACTCTGCACATGATTGTATCGCGGCTGGTGACTGTGCACATGAATGTATCGCGGCTGGTGACTCTGCACATGAATGTATCGCGGCTGGTGACTCTGCACATGAATGTATCGCGGCTGGTGACTCTGCACATGATTGTATCGCGGCTGGTGACTGTGCACATGAATGTATCGCGGCTGGTGACTCTGCACATGAATGTATCGCGGCTGGTGACTCTGCACATGATTGTATCGCGGCTGGTGACTGTGCACATGTATGTATCGCGGCTGGTGACTCTGCACATGATTGTATCGCGGCTGGTGACTCTGCACATGAATGTATCGCGGCTGGTGACTGTGCACATGAATGTATCGCGGCTGGTGACTGTGCACATGAATGTATCGCGGCTGGTGACTCTGCACATGAATGTATCGCGGCTGGTGACTCTGCACATGAATGTATCGCGGCTGGTGACTGTGCACATGAATGTATCGCGGCTGGTGACTCTGCACATGAATGTATCGCGGCTGGTGACTGTGCACATGTATGTATCGCGGCTGGTGACTCTGCACATGAATGTATCGCGGCTGGTGACTCTGCACATGAATGTATCGCGGCTGGTGACTCTGCACATGAATGTATCGCGGCTGGTGACTCTGCACATGAATGTATCGCGGCTGGTGACTCTGCACATGAATGTATCGCGGCTGGTGACTCTGCACATGAATGTATCGCGGCTGGTGACTCTGCACATGAATGTATCGCGGCTGGTGACTCTGCACATGAATGTATCGCGGCTGGTGACTCTGCACATGAATGTATCGCGGCTGGTGACTGTGCACATGAATGTATCGCGGCTGGTGACTCTGCACATGAATGTATCGCGGCTGGTGACTCTGCACATGAATGTATCGCGGCTGGTGACTCTGCACATGAATGTATCGCGGCTGGTGACTCTGCACATGAATGTATCGCGGCTGGTGCGCATGAATGTATCGCGGCTGGTGACTGTGCACATGAATGTATCGCGGCTGGTGACTCTGCACATGAATGTATCGCGGCTGGTGACTGTGCACATGAATGTATCGCGGCTGGTGACTCTGCACATGAATGTATCGCGGCTGGTGACTCTGCACATGAATGTATCGCGGCTGGTGACTCTGCACATGAATGTATCGCGGCTGGTGACTCTGCACATGAATGTATCGCGGCTGGTGACTCTGCACATGAATGTATCGCGGCTGGTGACTCTGCACATGAATGTATCGCGGCTGGTGACTCTGCACATGAATGTATCGCGGCTGGTAACTCTGCACATGAATGTATCGCGGCTGGTGACTCTGCACATGTATGTATCGCGGCTGGTGACTCTGCACATGAATGTATCGCGGCTGGTGACTGTACACATGAATGTTTCGCGGCTGATGACTCTGCACATGAATGTATCGCGGCTGGTGACTCTGCACATGAATGTATCGCGGCTGGTGACTCTGCACATGAATGTATCGCGGCTGGTGACTCTGCACATGAATGTATCGCGGCTGGTGACTCTGCACATGAATGTATCGCGGCTGGTGACTCTGCACATGAATGTATCGCGGCTGGTGACTCTGCACATGAATGTATCGCGGCTGGTAACTGTGCACATGAATGTATCGCGGCTGGTGACTCTGCACATGAATGTATCGCGGCTGGTGACTCTGCACATGAATGTATCGCAGCTGGTAACTGGAGGGGGGCACATAATGAATGCCAGGAGTGTACCATAGAGATTTCCAGGAGGGTACCATAGAGAATACCAGAAGGTTACCATAGAGAATGCTAGGAGGGTACCATAGAGAATGCCAGGAGGGTACCATAGAGAATTCCAGGAGTGTGCCATGGAAAATGCCAGGAGTGTACCATAGAGAATGTCAGGACTGTATCATAGATACTGTAATTCCAGGAGGGTACCATAGAGAATTCCAGGAGGGTGCCATAGAGAATTCCAGGAAGGTACCATAGAGAATTCCAGGAGGGTACCATAGAGAATGCCAGGAGGTTACCATAGAGAATGCCAGGAGGTTACCATAGAGAATGCCAGGAGGTTACCATAGAGAATTCCAGGAGGGTACCATAGAGAATGCCAGGAGGGTAGGGTACAATAGAGAATTCCAGGAGGTTACCATAGAGAATTCCAGGATGGTACCATAGAGAATTCCAGGAGTGTGCCATAGAAAATGCCAGGAATGTACCATAGAGAATGTCAGGACTGTATCATAGATTCTGTAATTCCAGGAGGGTACCATAGAGAATTCCAGGACGTTACCCTAGAGAATTCCAGGAGGTTACCCTAGAGAATTCCAGGAGGGTACCATAGAGAATGCCAGGAGGTTACCATAGAGAATTCCAGGAGGGTACCATAGAGAATGCTAGGAGGGTACCATAGAGAATGCTAGGAGGGTACCATAGAGAATGCCAGGAGGGTACCATAGAGAATTCCAGGAGTGTGCCATGGAAAATGCCAGGAGTGTACCATAGAGAATGTCAGGACTGTATCATAGATACTGTAATTCCAGGAGGGTACCATAGAGAATTCCAGGAGGGTGCCATAGAGAATGCCAGGAGGTTACCATAGAGAATGCCAGGAGGTTACCATAGAGAATTCCAGGAGGGTACCATAGAGAATGCCAGGAGGGTAGGGTACAATAGAGAATTCCAGGAGGTTACCATAGAGAATTCCAGGATGGTACCATAGAGAATTCCAGGAGTGTGCCATAGAAAATGCCAGGAATGTACCATAGAGAATGTCAGGACTGTATCATAGATACTGTAATTCCAGGAGGGTACCATAGAGAATTCCAGGACGTTACCCTAGAGAATTCCAGGAGGTTACCCTAGAGAATTCCAGGAGGGTACCATAGAGAATGCCAGGAGGTTACCATAGAGAATTCCAGGAGGGTACCATAGAGAATGCTAGGAGGGTACCATAGAGAATGCTAGGAGGGTACCATAGAGAATGCCAGGAGGGTACCATAGAGAATTCCAGGAGTGTGCCATGGAAAATGCCAGGAGTGTACCATAGAGAATGTCAGGACTGTATCATAGATACTGTAATTCCAGGAGGGTACCATAGAGAATTCCAGGAGGGTGCCATAGAAAATTCCAGGAAGGTACCATAGAGAATGCCAGGAGGTTACCATAGAGAATGCCAGGAGGTTACCATAGAGAATTCCAGGAGGGTACCATAGAGAATGCCAGGAGGGTAGGGTACCATAGAGAATTCCAGGAGGGTACCATAGAGAATTCCAGGATGGTACCATAGAGAATTCCAGGAGTGTGCCATAGGAAATGCCAGGAATGTACCATAGAGAATGTCAGGACTGTATCATAGATACTGTAATTCCAGGAGGGTACCATAGAGAATTCCAGGACGTTACCCTAGAGAATTCCAGGAGGTTACCCTAGAGAATTCCAGGAGGGTACCATAGAGAATTCCAGGAGGGTACCATAGAGAATGCCAGGAGGTTACCATAGAGAATTCCAGGAGGGTACCATAGAGAATGCTAGGAGGGTACCATAGAGAATGCTAGGAGGGTACCATAGAGAATGCCAGGAGGGTACCATAGAGAATTCCAGGAGTGTGCCATGGAAAATGCCAGGAGTGTACCATAGAGAATGTCAGGACTGTATCATAGATACTGTAATTCCAGGAGGGTACCATAGAGAATTCCAGGAGGGTGCCATAGAAAATTCCAGGAAGGTACCATAGAGAATGCCAGGAGGTTACCATAGAGAATGCCAGGAGGTTACCATAGAGAATTCCAGGAGGGTACCATAGAGAATGCCAGGAGGGTAGGGTACAATAGAGAATTCCAGGAGGGTACCATAGAGAATTCCAGGAGGGTACCATAGAGAATTCCAGGAGTGTGCCATAGAAAATGCCAGGAATGTACCATAGAGAATGTCAGGACTGTATCATAGATACTGTAATTCCAGGAGGGTACCATAGAGAATTCCAGGAGGTTACCCTAGAGAATTCCAGGAGGGTACCATAGAGAATGTCAGGAGGTTACTATAGAGAATTCCAGGAGGGTACCATAGAGCATGCCAGGAGGTTACCATAGAGAATTCCAGGAGGGTACCATAGAGAATGCCAGGAGGTTACCATAGAGAATTTCAGGAGGGTACCACAGAGAATACCAGGAGGACACGGGAGGCAGCATAGGGAATGCCAGGAGGACGCGGGGAGCAGCATAGGGAATGCCAAGAGGACATGGGGGGCAGCATATAGAATGCCAGGAGTACGTGGGGGGCAGCATAGGGAATGCCAGCACACAAATAAGAGGACACTCTGTAACCGCCGCTAAAGTTCTGGAGTACAGTGGAGAGCTGGCGAGAGACATACAGGAATAACTAGAACCTGAGGACACAGAGAATGTGGGAAGGAAGCAATGCTTTTATCTTATATACTGCAGCGAGTATCACTGGTATAAATAGATGTAACAGAGTACTGCAGCGAGTATCACTGGTATAAATAGGTATAACAGAGTACTGCAGCGAGTATCACTGGTATAAATAGATGTAACAGAGTACTGCAGCGAGTATCACTGGTATAAATAGGTGTAACAGAGTACTGCAGCGAGTATCACTGGTATAAATAGATGTAACAGAGTACTGCAGCGAGTATCACTGGTATAAATAGGTGTAACAGAGTACTGCAGCGAGTATCACTGGTATAAATAGGTGTAACAGAGTACTGCAGCGAGTATCACTGGTATAAATAGGTGTAACAGAGTACTGCAGCGAGTATCACTGGTATAAATAGGTGTAACAGAGTACTGCAGCGAGTATCACTGGTATAAATAGATGTAACAGAGTACTGCAGCGAGTATCACTGGTATAAATAGGTGTAACAGAGTACTGCAGCGAGTATCACTGGTATAAATAGGTGTAACAGAGTACTGCAGCGAGTATCACTGGTATAAATAGGTGTAACAGAGTACTGCAGCGAGTATCACTGGTATAAATAGGTGTAACAGAGTACTGCAGCGAGTATCACTGGTATAAATAGGTGTAAAAGAGTACTGCAGCGAGTATCACTGGTATAAATAGGTATAACAGAGTACTGCAGCGAGTATCACTGGTATAAATAGGTGTAACAGAGTACTGCAGCGAGTATCACTGGTATAAATAGGTGTAACAGAGTACTGCAGCGAGTATCACTGGTATAAATAGGTGTAACAGAGTACTGCAGCGAGTATCACTGGTATAAATAGGTGTAACAGAGTACTGCAGCGAGTATCACTGGTATAAATAGGTGTAACAGAGTACTGCAGCGAGTATCACTGGTATAAATAGGTGTAACAGAGTACTGCAGCGAGTATCACTGGTATAAATAGGTGTAACAGAGTACTGCAGCGAGTATCACTGGTATAAATAGGTGTAACAGAGTACTGCAGCGAGTATCACTGGTATAAATAGGTGTAACAGAGTACTGCAGCGAGTATCACTGGTATAAATAGGTATAACAGAGTACTGCAGCGAGTATCACTGGTATAAATAGGTATAACAGAGTACTGCAGCGAGTATCACTGGTATAAATAGATGTAACAGAGTACTCCAGTGAGTATCACTGGTATAAATAGGTATAACAGAGTACTGCAGCGAGTATCACTGGTATAAATAGGTATAACAGAGTACTCCAGTGAGTATCACTGGTATAAATAGGTATAACAGAGTACTGCAGCGAGTATCACTGGTATAAATAGGTGTAACAGAGTACTGCAGCGAGTATCACTGGTAGTACTGTCCCCCCTGAGAGGTATAAACTAGGTATAACTCTGTCTCTGTTGGCTTTGTTAAATAGTTTAATCAAGAGGCTATAGAACTATGAATAAGTGATGAGTCTTCCTCCTGTGGCATCCCCTGGCACCCCGCCATAGTGTCATTAGATATAATGATGTCACCAGCTTGTTGTAGTGTGGTATGATATGACAGGGGGTAGCTCTGTCCCCGGCACCCCGCCATAGTGTCATTAGATATAATGATGTCACCAGCTTGCTGTAGTGTGGTGTGATATGGCAGGGGATAGCTCTGTCCCCGGCACCCCGCCATTGTGTCATTAGATATAATGATGTCACCAGCTTGCTGTAGTGTGGTGTGATATGGCAGGGGATAGCTCTGTCCCCGGCACCCCGCCATTGTGTCATTAGATATAATGATGTCACCAGCTTGTTGTAGTGTGGTGTGATGTGTGCAGGGGGTAGCTCTGTCCCCAGCACCCCGCCATAGTGTCATTAGATATAATGATGTCACCAGCTTGCTGTAGTGTGGTGTGATATGGCAGGGGATAGCTCTGTCCCCGGCACCCCGCCATTGTGTCATTAGATATAATGATGTCACCAGCTTGCTGTAGTGTGGTGTGATATGGCAGGGGATAGCTCTGTCCCCGGCACCCCGCCATTGTGTCATTAGATATAATGATGTCACCAGCTTGTTGTAGTGTGGTGTGATGTGTGCAGGGGATAGCTCTGTCCCCGGCACCCCGCCATAGTGTCATTAGATATAATGATGTCACCAGCTTGCTGTAGTGTGGTGTGATGTGTGCAGGGGATAGCTCTGTCCCCGGCACCCCGCCATTGTGTCATTAGATATAATGATGTCACCAGCTTGCTGTAGTGTGGTGTGATATGGCAGGGGGTAGCTCTGTCCCCGGCACCCCGCCATAGTGTCATTAGATATAATGATGTCACCAGCTTGTTGTAGTGTGGTGTGATGTGTGCAGGGGATAGCTCTGTCCCCGGCACCCCGCCATAGTGTCATTAGATATAATGATGTCACCAGCTTGCTGTAGTGTGGTGTGATATGGCAGGGGATAGCTCTGTCCCCGTCACCCCGCCATTGTGTCATTAGATATAATGATGTCACCAGCTTGTTGTAGTGTGGTGTGATGTGTGCAGGGGGTAGCACTGTCCCCGGCACCCCGCCATTGTGTCATTAGATATAATGATGTCACCAGCTTGTTGTAGTGTGGTGTGATGTGTGCAGGGGGTAGCACTGTCCCCGGCACCCCGCCATTGTGTCATTAGATATAATGATGTCACCAGCTTGCTGTAGTGTGGTGTGATATGGCAGGGGGTAGCACTGTCCCCGGCACCCCGCCATTGTGTCATTAGATATAATGATGTCACCAGCTTGTTGTAGTGTGGTGTGATGTGTGCAGGGGGTAGCACTGTCCCCGGCACCCCGCCATTGTGTCATTAGATATAATGATGTCACCAGCTCGCTGTAGTGTGGTGTGATGTGTGCAGGGGGTAGCACTGTCCCCGGCACCCCACCATTGTGTCATTAGATATAATGATGTCACCAGCTCGCTGTAGTGTGGTGTGATGTGTGCAGGGGGTAGCACTGTCCCCGGCACCCCGCCATTGTGTCATTAGATATAATGATGTCACCAGCTTGTTGTAGTGTGGTATGATATGGCAGGGGGTAGCTCTGTCCCCGGCACCCCGCCATTGTGTCATTAGATATAATAATGATGTCACCAGCTTGCTGTAGTGTGGTGTGATGTGACAGGGGATAGCTCTGGCAGAGGGCGGCTGATTATTCTTCCCTTACACGTCCTGTCTGTCTATGTTACAGGATGGAGGCCTCGTGCTTGGAGCTAGCGCTGGAGGGAGAGAGACTCTGCAAGGCTGGAGATTTTAAAGCCGGCGCCACGTTCTTTGAAGCTGCTGTCCAGGTGGGTACAGAAGACCTGAAGACTCTCAGCGCCATCTACAGCCAGCTGGGCAATGCCTACTTCTACCTGAAGGAATATGCCAAAGCACTGGAATACCACAAACATGACCTCACGCTCGCCAGGTGAGCTTCCACTGAGTGACAGATGCCAGTTGTAGCGGCAGCGTCTGTGCCAGGCTGATTCTCAGCAGTCCTCCCTATAGCAGGGGTACCCAATGGTAGGGCATTATGGTAGGCAGCCCGTGATGCCCACCCTGGGGCTCTGAGGATTTGGGATGCAGGTCTCTGCTATTTCTGTACTGTATGTAGTGTCCGTATTCTCCATAGCACTTCACCATGTCATCAAAGCTGGGACCCAGTAACAGCGCCATGCCCGATCCGTAACAGCGCCAGGCCGCGACCCCATAACAGCGCCAGGCCGCGACCCCGTAACAGTGCCACAGCCCGATCTGTAACAGCGCCATGCCGTGACCCCATAACAGTGCCACAGCCCGATCTGTAACAGCGCCATGCCGTGACCCCATAACAGTGCCACAGCCCGATCTGTAACAGCGCCATGCCGTGACCCCATAACAGTGCCACAGCCCGATCTGTAACAGCGCCATGCCGTGACCCCATAACAGTGCCACAGCCCGATCTGTAACAGCGCCATGCCGCGACCCCATAACAGTGCCACAGCCCGATCTGTAACAGCGCCATGCCGTGACCCCATAACAGTGCCACAGCCCGATCTGTAACAGCGCCATGCCGCTACCCCATAACAGTGCCACAGCCCGATCTGTAACAGCGCCATGCCGCTACCCCATAACAGTGCCACAGCCCGATCTGTAACAGCGCCATGCCGTGACCCCATAACAGTGCCACAGCCCGATCTGTAACAGCGCCATGCCGCTACCCCATAACAGTGCCACAGCCCGATCTGTAACAGCGCCATGCTGTGACCCCATAACAGCGCCATGCCACGACCCCATAACAGTGCCACAGCCCGATCTGTAACAGCGCCATGCCGCGACCCCATAACAGTGCCACAGCCCGATCTGTAACAGCGCCATGCCGTGACCCCATAACAGTGCCACAGCCCGATCTGTAACAGCGCCATGCCGCGACCCCATAACAGTGCCACAGCCCGATCTGTAACAGCGCCATGCCGTGACCCCTTAACAGTGCCACAGCCCGATCTGTAACAGCGCCATGCCGTGACCCCATAACAGTGCCACAGCCCGATCTGTAACAGCGCCATGCCGTGACCCCATAACAGTGCCACAGCCCGATCTGTAACAGCGCCATGCCGCGACCCCATAACAGTGCCACAGTCCGATCTGTAACAGCGCCATGCCACGACCCCGTAGCAGTGCCACAGCCCGATCTGTAACAGCGCCATGCCGTGACCCCATAACAGTGCCACAGCCCGATCTGTAACAGCGCCATGCTGTGACCCCATAACAGTGCCACAGCCCGATCTGTAACAGCACCATGCCATGACCCCATAACAGTGCCACAGCCCGATCTGTAACAGCGCCATGCCGTGACCCCGTAACAGTGCCACAGCCCGATCTGTAACAGCGCCATGCCGCGACCCCATAACAGTGCCACAGCCCGATCTGTAACAGCGCCATGCCGTGACCCCATAACAGTGCCACAGCCCGATCTGTAACAGCGCCATGCCGCGACCCCATAACAGTGCCACAGCCCGATCTGTAACAGCGCCATGCCGTGACCCCATAACAGTGCCACAGCCCGATCTGTAACAGCGCCATGCCGTGACCCCATAACAGTGCCACAGCCCGATCTGTAACAGCGCCATGCCGTGACCCCATAACAGTGCCACAGCCCGATCTGTAACAGCGCCATGCCGCGACCCCATAACAGTGCCACAGCCCGATCTGTAACAGCGCCATGCCGTGACCCCATAACAGTGCCACAGCCCGATCTGTAACAGCGCCATGCCGCTACCCCATAACAGTGCCACAGCCCGATCTGTAACAGCGCCATGCCGCTACCCCATAACAGTGCCACAGCCCGATCTGTAACAGCGCCATGCCGTGACCCCATAACAGTGCCACAGCCCGATCTGTAACAGCGCCATGCCGTGACCCCATAACAGTGCCACAGCCCGATCTGTAACAGCGCCATGCCGCGACCCCATAACAGTGCCACAGTCCGATCTGTAACAGCGCCATGCCACGACCCCGTAGCAGTGCCACAGCCCGATCTGTAACAGCGCCATGCTGTGACCCCATAACAGTGCCACAGCCCGATCTGTAACAGCACCATGCCATGACCCCATAACAGTGCCACAGCCCGATCTGTAACAGCGCCATGCCGTGACCCCGTAACAGTGCCACAGCCCGATCTGTAACAGCGCCATGCCGCGACCCCATAACAGTGCCACAGCCCGATCTGTAACAGCGCCATGCCGTGACCCCATAACAGTGCCACAGCCCGATCTGTAACAGCGCCATGCCGCGACCCCATAACAGTGCCACAGCCCGATCTGTAACAGCGCCATGCCGTGACCCCATAACAGTGCCACAGCCCGATCTGTAACAGCGCCATGCCGCGACCCCATAACAGTGCCACAGCCCGATCTGTAACAGCGCCATGCCACGACCCCATAACAGTGCCACAGCCCGATCTGTAACAGCGCCATGCCGCGACCCCATAACAGTGCCACAGCCCGATCTGTAACAGCGCCATGCCGTGACCCCATAACAGTGCCACAGCCCGATCTGTAACAGCGCCATGCCGCGACCCCATAACAGTGCCACAGCCCGATCTGTAACAGCGCCATGCCGTGACCCCATAACAGTGCCACAGCCCGATCTGTAACAGCGCCATGCCGCTACCCCATAACAGTGCCACAGCCCGATCTGTAACAGCGCCATGCCGCTACCCCATAACAGTGCCACAGCCCGATCTGTAACAGCGCCATGCCGTGACCCCATAACAGTGCCACAGCCCGATCTGTAACAGCGCCATGCCGCTACCCCATAACAGTGCCACAGCCCGATCTGTAACAGCGCCATGCCGCGACCCCATAACAGTGCCACAGCCCGATCTGTAACAGCGCCATGCCGTGACCCCATAACAGTGCCACAGCCCGATCTGTAACAGCGCCATGCCGTGACCCCATAACAGTGCCACAGCCTGATCTGTAACAGCGCCATGCCGTGACCCCATAACAGTGCCACAGCCCGATCTGTAACAGCGCCATGCCGCGACCCCATAACAGTGCCACAGCCCGATCTGTAACAGCGCCATGCCGCGACCCCGTAGCAGTGCCACAGCCCGATCTGTAACAGCGCCATGCCGTGACCCCATAACAGTGCCACAGCCCGATCTGTAACAGCGCCATGCTGTGACCCCATAACAGTGCCACAGCCCGATCTGTAACAGCACCATGCCATGACCCCATAACAGTGCCACAGCCCGATCTGTAACAGCGCCATGCCGTGACCCCGTAACAGTGCCACAGCCCGATCTGTAACAGCGCCATGCCGCGACCCCATAACAGTGCCACAGCCCGATCTGTAACAGCGCCATGCCGTGACCCCATAACAGTGCCACAGCCCGATCTGTAACAGCGCCATGCCGCGACCCCATAACAGTGCCACAGCCCGATCTGTAACAGCGCCATGCCGTGACCCCATAACAGTGCCACAGCCCGATCTGTAACAGCGCCATGCCGTGACCCCATAACAGTGCCACAGCCCGATCTGTAACAGCGCCATGCCGTGACCCCATAACAGTGCCACAGCCCGATCTGTAACAGCGCCATGCCGCGACCCCATAACAGTGCCACAGCCCGATCTGTAACAGCGCCATGCCGTGACCCCATAACAGTGCCACAGCCCGATCTGTAACAGCGCCATGCCGCTACCCCATAACAGTGCCACAGCCCGATCTGTAACAGCGCCATGCCGCTACCCCATAACAGTGCCACAGCCCGATCTGTAACAGCGCCATGCCGTTACCCCATAACAGTGCCACAGCCCGATCTGTAACAGCGCCATGCTGCTACCCCATAACAGTGCCACAGCCCGATCTGTAACAGCGCCATGCTGTGACCCCATAACAGCGCCATGCCACGACCCCATAACAGTGCCACAGCCCGATCTGTAACAGCGCCATGCCGCGACCCCATAACAGTGCCACAGCCCGATCTGTAACAGCGCCATGCCGTGACCCCATAACAGTGCCACAGCCCGATCTGTAACAGCGCCATGCCGCGACCCCATAACAGTGCCACAGCCCGATCTGTAACAGCGCCATGCCGTGACCCCATAACAGTGCCACAGCCCGATCTGTAACAGCGCCATGCCGTGACCCCATAACAGTGCCACAGCCCGATCTGTAACAGCGCCATGCCGTGACCCCATAACAGTGCCACAGCCCGATCTGTAACAGCGCCATGCCGCGACCCCATAACAGTGCCACAGCCCGATCTGTAACAGCGCCATGCCGCGACCCCGTAGCAGTGCCACAGCCCGATCTGTAACAGCGCCATGCCGTGACCCCATAACAGTGCCACAGCCCGATCTGTAACAGCGCCATGCTGTGACCCCATAACAGTGCCACAGCCCGATCTGTAACAGCACCATGCCATGACCCCATAACAGTGCCACAGCCCGATCTGTAACAGCGCCATGCCGTGACCCCGTAACAGTGCCACAGCCCGATCTGTAACAGCGCCATACCGCGACCCCATAACAGTGCCACAGCCCGATCTGTAACAGCGCCATGCCGTGACCCCATAACAGTGCCACAGCCCGATCTGTAACAGCGCCATGCCGCGACCCCATAACAGTGCCACAGCCCGATCTGTAACAGCGCCATGCCGTGACCCCATAACAGTGCCACAGCCCGATCTGTAACAGCGCCATGCCGTGACCCCATAACAGTGCCACAGCCCGATCTGTAACAGCGCCATGCCGTGACCCCATAACAGTGCCACAGCCCGATCTGTAACAGCGCCATGCCGCGACCCCATAACAGTGCCACAGCCCGATCTGTAACAGCGCCATGCCGTGACCCCATAACAGTGCCACAGCCCGATCTGTAACAGCGCCTTGCCGCTACCCCATAACAGTGCCACAGCCCGATCTGTAACAGCGCCATGCCGCTACCCCATAACAGTGCCACAGCCCGATCTGTAACAGCGCCATGCCGTGACCCCATAACAGTGCCACAGCCCGATCTGTAACAGCGCCATGCCGTGACCCCATAACAGTGCCACAGCCCGATCTGTAACAGCGCCATGCCGCTACCCCATAACAGTGCCACAGCCCGATCTGTAACAGCGCCATGCCGCTACCCCATAACAGTGCCACAGCCCGATCTGTAACAGCGCCATGCCGTGACCCCATAACAGTGCCACAGCCCGATCTGTAACAGCGCCATGCCGCTACCCCATAACAGTGCCACAGCCCGATCTGTAACAGCGCCATGCTGTGACCCCATAACAGCGCCATGCCACGACCCCATAACAGTGCCACAGCCCGATCTGTAACAGCGCCATGCCGTGACCCCATAACAGTGCCACAGCCCGATCTGTAACAGCGCCATGCCGCGACCCCATAACAGTGCCACAGCCCGATCTGTAACAGCGCCATGCCGTGACCCCATAACAGTGCCACAGCCCGATCTGTAACAGCGCCATGCCGTGACCCCATAACAGTGCCACAGCCCGATCTGTAACAGCGCCATGCCGTGACCCCATAACAGTGCCACAGCCCGATCTGTAACAGCGCCATGCCGCGACCCCATAACAGTGCCACAGCCCGATCTGTAACAGCGCCATGCCGCGACCCCGTAGCAGTGCCACAGCCCGATCTGTAACAGCGCCATGCCGTGACCCCATAACAGTGCCACAGCCCGATCTGTAACAGCGCCATGCTGTGACCCCATAACAGTGCCACAGCCCGATCTGTAACAGCACCATGCCATGACCCCATAACAGTGCCACAGCCCGATCTGTAACAGCGCCATGCCGTGACCCCGTAACAGTGCCACAGCCCGATCTGTAACAGCGCCATGCCGTGACCCCATAACAGTGCCACAGCCCGATCTGTAACAGCACCATGCCATGACCCCATAACAGTGCCACAGCCCGATCTGTAACAGCGCCATGCCGTCACCCCGTAACAGTGCCACAGCCCGATCTGTAACAGCGCCATGCCGCGACCCCATAACAGTGCCACAGCCCGATCTGTAACAGCGCCATGCCGTGACCCCATAACAGTGCCACAGCCCGATCTGTAACAGCGCCATGCCGCGACCCCATAACAGTGCCACAGCCCGATCTGTAACAGCGCCATGCCGCGACCCCATAACAGTGCCACAGCCCGATCTGTAACAGCGCCATGCCGTGACCCCATAACAGTGCCACAGCCCGATCTGTAACAGCACCATGCCATGACCCCATAACAGTGCCACAGCCCGATCTGTAACAGCGCCATGCCGTGACCCCGTAACAGTGCCACAGCCCGATCTGTAACAGCGCCATGCCGTGACCCCATAACAGTGCCACAGCCCGATCTGTAACAGCACCATGCCATGACCCCATAACAGTGCCACAGCCCGATCTGTAACAGCGCCATGCCGCGACCCCGTAACAGTGCCACAGCCCGATCTGTAACAGCGCCATGCCGCGACCCCATAACAGTGCCACAGCCCGATCTGTAACAGCGCCATGCCGTGACCCCATAACAGTGCCACAGCCCGATCTGTAACAGCGCCATGCCGCGACCCCATAACAGTGCCACAGCCCGATCTGTAACAGCGCCATGCCGCGACCCCATAACAGTGCCACAGCCCGATCTGTAACAGCGCCATGCCGTGACCCCATAACAGTGCCACAGCCCGATCTGTAACAGCGCCATGCTGTGACCCCATAACAGTGCCACAGCCCGATCTGTAACAGCACCATGCCATGACCCCATAACAGTGCCACAGCCCGATCTGTAACAGCGCCATGCTGTGACCCCATAACAGTGCCACAGCCCGATCTGTAACAGCACCATGCCATGACCCCATAACAGTGCCACAGCCCGATCTGTAACAGCGCCATGCTGTGACCCCATAACAGCGCCATGCCACGACCCCATAACAGCACCATGCCATGACCCCGTGACAGCGCCATGCCGCGACCCTGTGACAGCACCATGCCGCGACCCTGTGACAGCGCCATGCCGCGACCCTGTGACAGCACCATGCCGTGACAGCGCCATGCCGCGACCCTGTGACAGCACCATGCCGCGACCCCGTGACAGCGCCATGCCGCGACCCCCTAACAGCGCCATGCCGCGACCCCATAATAGTGCCATGAAACGACCCCATAACAATGCCATGCCTAAACTCTGTAACAGCGGTATACAGCAACTCGTAATAACGGCACGCCGCAACCCAGTAACCGTGCCACAAACCAATCTGTACAGCACCACGCCGTGACCCGTAACAGCGTAATGCAGCGACCTTCTAACAGCGCCATGCCAGGACCCCGTCATAGTGCCACGCGGTGACCCAGTACCAGCGGCATGCCACGGCCCAACATGGCAGGGACATCAGTAACATAAAGCTGAGTGCCGCTGTCAGTGACTGGTGTAGCGGTGTGGGGATGATGCTTGTGTCACTGGTATGGACAGAATCCCGGGTCACATTGATAAGCTATAGATCCGGTGTGATTGGCAGCTGCATTGGGGGGCGCGCACATCACCCTCCTGCTGACACCCTGCTCCTATGTTACAGGTCCATAGGGGATCGCATTGGAGAGGCCAAAGCCAGCGGGAACCTCGGGAACACACTGAAGATCCTGGGACAGTACGATGAGGCCATTGCGTGTTGTCAGCGGCACCTGGACATTTCCCGGGAGCAGGGAGACAAGGTACGTAGGAGAAACGCGTGCTCCATGTGGCTTTCTGTGCAGGGGCGTTGTACAACATGTCCTGCCTTTATCTCCTGTACTGTAAGTGCCGTCATATTATAACAAGCACATATAGAATCCTGAGGACTTACCTGTTACTCTGACGTTTCACTAACGTCCCTGTAGTTCAGATATTCCGCCTTGCTCCTCAGGGTGCAGGTGTTAGGGATATCCAGGCTTCAGCACACATGGGTAACTTAAAATAACTGAGATACTAGTTAAGTCACCTGTGCTCAAGCATGGCTATGACTAAAACCTGGCCTGCTAGCATGCCCTGAGGACTGAGGTTGGGAACGGCTGCTGTAAATGCCAATGTAACGTACTATGAGTCCTATAATAACATTATTATCACTATACAGTCACTCCTTCATTCCATATGTATTACTGGGAGACACGTGCTCTATAATAACATTATTATCACTATACAGTCACTCCTTCATTCCATATGTATTACTGGAGACACGTGTTCTATAATAACATTATTATCACTATACAGTCACTCCTTCATTCTATATGTATTACTGGAGACACGTGCTCTATAATAACATTATTATCACTATACAGTCACTCCTTCATTCCATATGTATTACTGGAGACACGTGCTCTATAATAACATTATTATCACTATACAGTCACTCCTTCATTCCATATGTATTACTGGGAGACACGTGCTCTATAATAACATTATTATCACTATACAGTCACTCCTTCATTCCATATGTATTACTGGAGACACGTGCTCTATAATAACATTATTATCACTATACAGTCACTCCTTCATTCCATATGTATTACTGGAGACACGTGCTTTATAATAACATTATTATCACTATACAGTCACTCCTTCATTCCATATGTATTACTGGAGACACGTGTTCTATAATAACATTATTATCACTATACAGTCACTCCTTCATTCCATATGTATTACTGGGAGACACGTGCTCTATAATAACATTATTATCACTATACAGTCACTCCTTCATTCCATATGTATTACTGGAGACACGTGCTCTATAATAACATTATTATCACTATACAGTCACTCCTTCATTCCATATGTATTACTGGAGACACGTGCTCTATAATAACATTATTATCACTATACAGTCACTCCTTCATTCCATATGTATTACTGGAGACACGTGTTCTATAATAACATTATTATCACTATACAGTCACTCCTTCATTCCATATGTATTACTGGGAGACACGTGCTCTATAATAACATTATTATCACTATACAGTCACTCCTTCATTCCATATGTATTACTGGAGACACGTGCTCTATAATAACATTATTATCACTATACAGTCACTCCTTCATTCCATATGTATTACTGGAGACACGTGCTCTATAATAACATTATTATCACTATACAGTCACTCCTTCATTCCATATGTATTACTGGGAGACATGTGCTCTATAATAACATTATTATCACTATACAGTCACTCCTTCATTCCATATGTATTACTGGGAGACAGGTGCTCTATAATAACATTATTATCACTATACAGTCACTCCTTCATTCCATATGTATTACTGGGAGACACGTGCTCTATAATAACATTATTATCACTATACAGTCACTCCTTCATTCCATATGTATTACTGGAGACACGTGCTCTATAATAACATTATTATCACTATACAGTCACTCCTTCATTCCATATGTATTACTGGAGACACGTGCTCTATAATAACATTATTATTACTATACAGTCACTCCTTCATTCCATATGTATTACTGGAGACACGTGTTCTATAATAACATTATTATCACTATACAGTCACTCCTTCATTCCATATGTATTACTGGAGACACGTGCTCTATAATAACATTATTATCACTATACAGTCACTCCTTCATTCTATATGTATTACTGGGAGACACGTGCTCTATAATAACATTATTATCACTATACAGTCACTCCTTCATTCTATATGTATTACTGGGAGACACGTGCTCTATAATAACATTATTATCACTATACAGTCACTCCTTCATTCCATATGTATTACTGGGAGACACGTGCTCTATAATAACATTATTATCACTATACAGTCACTCCTTCATTCCATATGTATTACTGGGAGACACGTGCTCTATAATAACATTATTATCACTATACAGTCACTCCTTCATTCCATATGTATTACTGGGAGACACGTGCTCTATAATAACATTATTATCACTATACAGTCACTCCTTCATTCCATATGTATTACTGGAGACACGTGCTCTATAATAACATTATTATCACTATACAGTCACTCCTTCATTCCATATGTATTACTGGAGACACGTGCTCTGTAATAACATTATTATCACTATACAGTCACTCCTTCATTCCATATGTATTACTGGAGACACGTGCTCTATAATAACATTATTATCACTATACAGTCACTCCTTCATTCCATATGTATTACTGGGAGACACGTGCTCTATAATAACATTATTATCACTATACAGTCACTCCTTCATTCCATATGTATTACTGGGAGACACGTGCTCTATAATAACATTATTATCACTATACAGTCACTCCTTCATTCCATATGTATTACTGGAGACACGTGCTCTATAATAACATTATTATCACTTCTACAGTCACTCCTTCATTCCATATGTATTACTGGGAGACACGTACTCTATAATAACATTATTATCACTATACAGTCACTCCTTCATTCCATATGTATTACTGGAGACACGTGCTCTATAATAACATTATTATCACTATACAGTCACTCCTTCATTCCATATGTATTACTGGAGACACGTGCTCTATAATAACATTATTATCACTATACAGTCACTCCTTCATTCCATATGTATTACTGGAGACACGTGCTCTATAATAACATTATTATCACTATACAGTCACTCCTTCATTCCATATGTATTACTGGGAGACACGTGCTCTATAATAACATTATTATCACTATACAGTCACTCCTTCATTCCATATGTATTACTGGAGACACGTGCTCTATAATAACATTATTATCACTATACAGTCACTCCTTCATTCCATATGTATTACTGGGAGACACGTGCTCTATAATAACATTATTATCACTATACAGTCACTCCTTCATTCCATATGTATTACTGGGAGACACGTGCTCTATAATAACATTATTATCACTATACAGTCACTCCTTCATTCCATATGTATTACTGGGAGACACGTGTTCTATAATAACATTATTATCACTATACAGTCACTCCTTCATTCCATATGTATTACTGGGAGACACGTGTTCTATAATAACATTATTATCACTATACAGTCACTCCTTCATTCCATATGTATTACTGGGAGACACGTGCTCTATAATAACATTATTATCACTATACAGTCACTCCTTCATTCCATATGTATTACTGGAGACACGTGCTCTATAATAACATTATTATCACTATACAGTCACTCCTTCATTCCATATGTATTACTGGAGACACGTGCTCTATAATAACATTATTATCACTATACAGTCACTCCTTCATTCCATATGTATTACTGGAGACACGTGTTCTATAATAACATTATTATCACTATACAGTCACTCCTTCATTCCATATGTATTACTGGGAGACAGGTGCTCTATAATAACATTATTATCACTATACAGTCACTCCTTCATTCCATATGTATTACTGGAGACACGTGTTCTATAATAACATTATTATCACTATACAGTCACTCCTTCATTCCATATGTATTACTGGAGACACGTGTTCTATAATAACATTATTATCACTATACAGTCACTCCTTCATTCCATATGTATTACTGGGAGACACGTGCTCTATAATAACATTATTATCACTATACAGTCACTCCTTCATTCCATATGTATTACTGGAGACACGTGTTCTATAATAACATTATTATCACTATACAGTCACTCCTTCATTCCATATGTATTACTGGAGACACGTGTTCTATAATAACATTATTATCACTATACAGTCACTCCTTCATTCCATATGTATTACTGGGAGACACGTGCTCTATAATAACATTATTATCACTATACAGTCACTCCTTCATTCCATATGTATTACTGGAGACACGTGCTCTATAATAACATTATTATCACTATACAGTCACTCCTTCATTCCATATGTATTACTGGGAGACACGTGCTCTATAATAACATTATTATCACTATACAGTCACTCCTTCATTCCATATGTATTACTGGGAGACACGTGCTCTATAATAACATTATTATCACTATACAGTCACTCCTTCATTCCATATGTATTACTGGAGACACGTGCTCTATAATAACATTATTATCACTATACAGTCACTCCTTCATTCCATATGTATTACTGGAGACACGTGCTCTATAATAACATTATTATCACTATACAGTCACTCCTTCATTCCATATGTATTACTGGAGACACGTGCTCTATAATAACATTATTATCACTATACAGTCACTCCTTCATTCCATATGTATTACTGGAGACACGTGCTCTATAATAACATTATTATCACTATACAGTCACTCCTTCATTCCATATGTATTACTGGGAGACACGTGCTCTATAATAACATTATTATCACTATACAGTCACTCCTTCATTCCATATGTATTACTGGGAGACACGTGCTCTATAATAACATTATTATCACTATACAGTCACTCCTTCATTCCATATGTATTACTGGGAGACAGGTGCTCTATAATAACATTATTATCACTATACAGTCACTCCTTCATTCCATATGTATTACTGGAGACACGTGCTCTATAATAACATTATTATCACTATACAGTCACTCCTTCATTCCATATGTATTACTGGGAGACAGGTGCTCTATAATAACATTATTATCACTATACAGTCACTCCTTCATTCCATATGTATTACTGGAGACACGTGCTCTATAATAACATTATTATCACTATACAGTCACTCCTTCATTCCATCTGTATTACTGGGAGACACGTGTTCTATAATAACATTATTATCACTATACAGTCACTCCTTCATTCCATATGTATTACTGGAGACACGTGTTCTATAATAACATTATTATCACTATACAGTCACTCCTTCATTCCATATGTATTACTGGGAGACACGTGCTCTATAATAACATTATTATCACTATACAGTCACTCCTTCATTCCATATGTATTACTGGGAGACACGTGCTCTATAATAACATTATTATCACTATACAGTCACTCCTTCATTCCATATGTATTACTGGAGACACGTATTCTATAATAACATTATTATCACTATACAGTCACTCCTTCATTCCATATGTATTACTGGGAGACACGTGCTCTATAATAACATTATTATCACTATACAGTCACTCCTTCATTCCATATGTATTACTGGGAGACACGTGCTCTATAATAACATTATTATCACTATACAGTCACTCCTTCATTCCATATGTACTACTGGGAGACACGTGCTCTATAATAACATTATTATCACTATACAGTCACTCCTTCATTCCATATGTATTACTGGGAGACACGTGCTCTATAATAACATTATTATCACTGTACAGTCACTCCTTCATTCCATATGTATTACTGGGAGACACGTGTTCTATAATAACATTATTATCACTATACAGTCACTCCTTCATTCCATATGTATTACTGGAGACACGTGTTCTATAATAACATTATTATCACTATACAGTCACTCCTTCATTCCATATGTATTACTGGGAGACACGTGCTCTATAATAACATTATTATCACTATACAGTCACTCCTTCATTCCATATGTATTACTGGGAGACACGTGTTCTATAATAACATTATTATCACTATACAGTCACTCCTTCATTCCATATGTATTACTGGGAGACACGTGCTCTATAATAACATTATTATCACTATACAGTCACTCCTTCATTCCATATGTATTACTGGGAGACAGGTGTTCTATAATAACATTATTATCACTATACAGTCACTCCTTCATTCCATATGTATTACTGGGAGACACGTGTTCTATAATAACATTATTATCACTATACAGTCACTCCTTCATTCCATATGTATTACTGGAGACACGTGTTCTATAATAACATTATTATCACTATACAGTCACTCCTTCATTCTATATGTATTACTGGAGACACGTGTTCTATAATAACATTATTATCACTATACAGTCACTCCTTCATTCCATATGTATTACTGGGAGACACGTGCTCTATAATAACATTATTATCACTATACAGTCACTCCTTCATTCCATATGTATTACTGGGAGACAGGTGTTCTATAATAACATTATTATCACTATACAGTCACTCCTTCATTCCATATGTATTACTGGGAGACACGTGTTCTATAATAACATTATTATCACTATACAGTCACTCCTTCATTCCATATGTATTACTGGAGACACGTGTTCTATAATAACATTATTATCACTATACAGTCACTCCTTCATTCTATATGTATTACTGGAGACACGTGTTCTATAATAACATTATTATCACTATACAGTCACTCCTTCATTCCATATGTATTACTGGGAGACACGTGTTCTATAATAACATTATTATCACTATACAGTCACTCCTTCATTCCATATGTATTACTGGAGACACGTGTTCTATAATAACATTATTATCACTATACAGTCACTCCTTCATTCTATATGTATTACTGGAGACACGTGTTCTATAATAACATTATTATCACTATACAGTCACTCCTTCATTCCATATGTATTACTGGGAGACACGTGCTCTATAATAACATTATTATCACTATACAGTCACTCCTTCATTCCATATGTATTACTGGGAGACACGTGTTCGTTAATAACATTATTATCACTATACAGTCACTCCTTCATTCCATATGTATTACTGGGAGACACGTGCTCTATAATAACATTATTATCACTATACAGTCACTCCTTCATTCCATATGTATTACTGGGAGACACGTGCTCTATAATAACATTATTATCACTATACAGTCACTCCTTCATTCCATATGTATTACTGGAGACACGTGCTCTATAATAACATTATTATCACTATACAGTCACTCCTTCATTCCATATGTATTACTGGGAGACACGTGCTCTATAATAACATTATTATCACTATACAGTCACTCCTTCATTCCATATGTATTACTGGAGACACGTGCTCTATAATAACATTATTATCACTATACAGTCACTCCTTCATTCCATATGTATTACTGGAGACACGTGCTCTATAATAACATTATTATCACTATACAGTCACTCCTTCATTCCATATGTATTACTGGGAGACAGGTGTTCTATAATAACATTATTATCACTATACAGTCACTCCTTCATTCCATATGTATTACTGGGAGACACGGTGTTCTATAATAACATTATTATCACTTCTACAGTCACTCCTTCATTCCATATGTATTACTGGGAGACACGTGCTCTATAATAACATTATTATCACTATACAGTCACTCCTTCATTCCATATGTATTACTGGAGACACGTGTTCTATAATAACATTATTATCACTATACAGTCACTCCTTCATTCCATATGTATTACTGGGAGACACGTGCTCTATAATAACATTATTATCACTATACAGTCACTCCTTCATTCCATATGTATTACTGGAGACACGTGCTCTATAATAACATTATTATCACTATACAGTCACTCCTTCATTCCATATGTATTACTGGAGACACGTGCTCTATAATAACATTATTATCACTATACAGTCACTCCTTCATTCCATATGTATTACTGGGAGACAGGTGCTCTATAATAACATTATTATCACTATACAGTCACTCCTTCATTCCACATGTATTACTGGAGACACGTGCTCTATAATAACATTATTATCACTATACAGTCACTCCTTCATTCCATATGTATTACTGGGAGACAGGTGCTCTATAATAACATTATTATCACTATACAGTCACTCCTTCATTCCATATGTATTACTGGAGACACGTGTTCTATAATAACATTATTATCACTATACAGTCACTCCTTCATTCCATATGTATTACTGGAGACACGTGTTCTATAATAACATTATTATCACTATACAGTCACTCCTTCATTCCATATGTATTACTGGGAGACACGTGCTCTATAATAACATTATTATCACTATACAGTCACTCCTTCATTCCATATGTATTACTGGAGACACGTGCTCTATAATAACATTATTATCACTATACAGTCACTCCTTCATTCCATATGTATTACTGGGAGACACGTGTTCTATAATAACATTATTATCACTATACAGTCACTCCTTCATTCCATATGTATTACTGGAGACACGTGTTCTATAATAACATTATTATCACTATACAGTCACTCCTTCATTCCATATGTATTACTGGGAGACACGTGCTCTATAATAACATTATTATCACTATACAGTCACTCCTTCATTCCATATGTATTACTGGGAGACACGTGTTCTATAATAACATTATTATCACTATACAGTCACTCCTTCATTCCATATGTATTACTGGGAGACACGTGCTCTATAATAACATTATTATCACTATACAGTCACTCCTTCATTCCATATGTATTACTGGAGACACGTGTTCTATAATAACATTATTATCACTATACAGTCACTCCTTCATTCCATATGTATTACTGGGAGACATGTGTTCTATAATAACATTATTATCACTATACAGTCACTCCTTCATTCCATATGTATTACTGGAGACAGGTGCTCTATAATAACATTATTATCACTATACAGTCACTCCTTCATTCCATATGTATTACTGGGAGACACGTGCTCTATAATAACATTATTATCACTATACAGTCACTCCTTCATTCCATATGTATTACTGGGAGACACGTGCTCTATAATAACATTATTATCACTATACAGTCACTCCTTCATTCCATATGTATTACTGGAGACACGTGTTCTATAATAACATTATTATCACTATACAGTCACTCCTTCATTCCATATGTATTACTGGAGACACGTGCTCTATAATAACATTATTATCACTATACAGTCACTCCTTCATTCCATATGTATTACTGGAGACACGTGCTCTATAATAACATTATTATCACTATACAGTCACTCCTTCATTCCATATGTATTACTGGAGACACGTGTTCTATAATAACATTATTATCACTATACAGTCACTCCTTCATTCCATATGTATTACTGGAGACACGTGTTCTATAATAACATTATTATCACTATACAGTCACTCCTTCATTCCATATGTATTACTGGGAGACACGTGCTCTATAATAACATTATTATCACTATACAGTCACTCCTTCATTCCATATGTATTACTGGAGACACGTGTTCTATAATAACATTATTATCACTATACAGTCACTCCTTCATTCCATATGTATTACTGGGAGACATGTGTTCTATAATAACATTATTATCACTATACAGTCACTCCTTCATTCCATATGTATTACTGGAGACAGGTGCTCTATAATAACATTATTATCACTATACAGTCACTCCTTCATTCCATATGTATTACTGGGAGACACGTGCTCTATAATAACATTATTATCACTATACAGTCACTCCTTCATTCCATATGTATTACTGGGAGACACGTGCTCTATAATAACATTATTATCACTATACAGTCACTCCTTCATTCCATATGTATTACTGGAGACACGTGTTCTATAATAACATTATTATCACTATACAGTCACTCCTTCATTCCATATGTATTACTGGAGACACGTGCTCTATAATAACATTATTATCACTATACAGTCACTCCTTCATTCCATATGTATTACTGGAGACACGTGCTCTATAATAACATTATTATCACTATACAGTCACTCCTTCATTCCATATGTATTACTGGAGACAGGTGCTCTATAATAACATTATTATCACTTCTACAGTCACTCCTTCATTCCATATGTATTACTGGAGACACGTGCTCTATAATAACATTATTATCACTATACAGTCACTCCTTCATTCCATATGTATTACTGGGAGACACGTGCTCTATAATAACATTATTATCACTATACAGTCACTCCTTCATTCCATATGTATTACTGGGAGACACGTGTTCTATAATAACATTATTATCACTATACAGTCACTCCTTCATTCCATATGTATTACTGGGAGACACGTGCTCTATAATAACATTATTATCACTATACAGTCACTCCTTCATTCCATATGTATTACTGGAGACACGTGCTCTATAATAACATTATTATCACTATACAGTCACTCCTTCATTCCATATGTATTACTGGAGACAGGTGCTCTATAATAACATTATTATCACTATACAGTCAGGCTCAGTGATCGCGCCATGTGTGTACTGGTACCAGTGTAGGCTATACACAGTGTTACTGAACGTCTGATCCCTGTTCCCAGGTGGGTGAGGCTCGGGCACTCTACAATGCCGGCAATGTCTTCCATGCCAGGGGGAAGCAGCTGTCCTGGAACATGCCGCAGATCCCGGGAGACCTGTCGGAGGAGGTGAAGGAGCCCCTGGTGAAGGCCACAGAGTACTATGAGTGAGTACTGCGAGTGCCCATTAGCTCCCTGTACAAGATCAGTACCCGCTGCCATGCTGAAGGCGCCCTCTCTCTTACAGGAGGAATCTGGCCCTGGTGAAAGAATTGGGTGACCGCGCCGCGCAGGGCCGGGCTTATGGAAACCTTGGTAACACTCACTACCTCCTAGGCAACTTCAATGAGGCCATTGTGTTCCACAAAGAGGTGAGTGAGCGCAGTGCATGATACCATATGTACTTACCTACTGAGTGGCGCCTACTGACGGTCACAGATATTCCAGGTGTCAGTGACATTATAGCTACATAGACGTTTACCATGAAATGCAAGTAAACATACGCTGGTGTAATCCCCACCTACATGTAATACGCTGGTGTAATCCTCACCTACATGTTATACGCTGGTGTAATCCTCACCTACATGTTATATGCTGGTGTAATCCCCACCTACATGTTATACGCTGGTGTAATCCTCACCTACATGTTATACGCTGGTGTAATCCTCACCTACATGTTATACGCTGGTGTAATCCTCACCTACATGTTATACGCTGGTGTAATCCTCACCTACATATTATACGGTGGTGTAATCCCCACCTACATGTTATACGCTGGTGTAATCCCCACCTACATGTTATACGCTGGTGTAATCCCCACCTACATGTTATACGCTGGTGTAATCCCCACCTACATGTTATACGCTGGTGTAATCCTCACCTACATGTTATACGCTGGTGTAATCCTCACCTACATGTTATACGCTGGTATAATCCCCACCTACATGTTATACATTGGTTTAATCCTCACCTACATGTTATACGCTGGTGTAATCCCCACCTACATGTTATACATTGGTGTAATCCCCACCTACATGTTATACATTGGTGTAATCCCCACCTACATGTTATACGCTGGTGTAATCCCCACCTACATGTTATACGCTGGTGTAATCCCCACTGTGACGACACGTGAGGACACAGCCGGAGCGTCGTGTCGCACAGTGGTAAAAGGCACGTGGTTACTTTCCTAGCCCTAGTCTTACCCATGGACTACACTAATTGTTGATCTGTATTTGGCTATGTACTAGGCAATATTGTATTATATTGTATGATGTTATTGTTACAAGGGTACAGTTATGTTTTCGATGTGTATATATATGAATGTATTGGTTATTGTATTATAGTTTGTAAAATAATGTTCCCCCCATGTGACTGCTCAGATAACCTGTGTGTTTGCTGTTGGGTAGATACAGCGGGTGTGGTTCATCAAATCGACAGTGTCTAGGTCGACAATGTTTAGGTTGACCACTATAGGTCGACAGTCACTAGGTCGACATGGATGGAAGGTCGACAGGGTTTCTAGGTCGACATGTGCTAGGTCGACAGGTCTAAAGGTCGATGTGGCCGGAGAGACCCCAGCCCACGTGGACAATGGCCGCTGCAGCACTGAAGGGGTTAACCCCAGGTGCCCGGCGCCATGTTGCGGACAATAGGCGCTTGGCGTCACTGTTAAATGTACTTACGGCGCTGGGCGCAGACTGTTTAAAAATATGTTTAATGATGTGTCTTAACATGTCATATGTAGTGCTCTGTGCACAATTGCAGGAATGCATGTTTAAATGAATTTATATTTAAGATGTGGTCACCTGTATATTTAAAGGAAAATGCACTTACTATAGATGTCTGAATAATCATCTCCTGTCAGTAGGAAGTGGCATGCTAATGGCCCTGTCCTAGCAGAGAGGTGTGAATGACAATACCTTTTGATGTGTAAGTTCCTTAGAGAGATGCTACTCACAGGGATCTCCTTATCCCATATGTAAAGTAGTTCTGGACTTGGAACCTGTTTCATGTAATGATTTAATTGATATACGAACCCTGAATGGCAGATTCAGGAAGGAAGACTGTTTGTATTGTAGCCTTTCCTGTTGTAATCTCAAACACTGGGTTTGCCTGGAGATGTGAATGAGACAGAAACATTTCTATTTTGAAGCTATGTGATAAATTTATCAATAGTGAATGTTAATCTGATACCAACGTTGTCTGGGTGACAGGAAGGAGGATATTGTTTTATGGCACTTATCTCCTTTTGAAATGTAATTTATTTATTGGTATTTTGTAAAATAACCTGATTGGTTGGAGAAGACAGGGAGCGCTTACCCCCCTGTGGTACTGTGTGTAAAATTGACATAAAAAGGAGGCCTGTGTGCCTCCAGGTTGTAGTTGTACCATCTTATTCTGCTGGAACATCTTGCTGTATGCTGTTGCCCCTAGCAATAGGGAAGAGTTCTCTTTAGAACTATTGAGCAAATAAAACACCATTGCCTCAAGAAGATTGCTTCATCTTGTGACCTACAGGGTTATGCCAACCATAGCCCAGTCCTCCGCCTGTCCAGGGAAGCACCTAACGTCTCCAAGTTCCGCCTTCCGCCAGCTACCGGTAGAGGCCTAGCAAGTGGCTAGTGGGGATTCGTCAACACCACACAGGTATGGTAAGGCAGTGCGTCGGCACATACAGAGCAGAACCGTGGTTTCAAACGCCACGGCAGGTTAGGAGTTTGGTGGTGGCAGCATAAGCCCGCCCACAGCGCAGTGGGTGGAGTCAGTAACAGGCGGTTACTGACGGTAAGCGGGAATCCCCTATGTGGTCAGGCCTCAAGTGACCTAACCTTCCTATCTGTGCGCAGGAGACGGGACGCGAAAGCGGCGAGTGCTTTCGTACGGGACCGTCCTGTCAGTCGACATGAGGATTTTTATTTTTTTGGTGTTGTTTTCTTCGTAGAGTGACCGGGATCCCAAATTAGTGTACCGCGTCCCCTCGCATGGCTCGCTTCGCTCGCCATGCTTCGGGCATGGTGCCTTCGCTCCGCTACCGCTTCGCTCGGCACACTTTACCGTTCCAATTGTAGTCCACGTGGATCGTTAAGTATGAAAAAAAAAAAAAAATGTGAAAAACTCATGTCGACCTTTAGACCTGTCGTCCTAGCACATATCGACCTAGAAACCCTGTCGACCTTCCATCCATGTCGACCTAGTGACTGTCGACCTAAACATTGTCGACCTAGACACTGTCGGTCTTCAGACCGGATCCCAGATACAGCCAGTCTCATATGTCAGGCCATACAACCCCCTCATTCTTCCCCACACAATGGATTCCAGGACACACAATCAGATTAAGTAAGGTTAATTTAGATAACATCTATTGTGGCCTAGGGGACATGCCTGGACATGTGAAAGTAGGTTTGCTCTGAAACTGTTCTGGGGGTGTCGCCTTATTGTAGGAAAGACAAAGGTTTTGATAATAGCAAACAGGGGAGGTGAGAGAGATCTGGGAGAGAAGGTCAGAGAGTGACAGGAGACTGGCTAAGAAGTAATGTTCTGTCAGGAGTTCCAGGAGGGATTGTCGTGTAGAATTGGATCACAGAAGTGTGCTGAGCTGTTTATAACCCATTCTGTTCAATAAACCACTGTTGGTTTTTCATCTACCACCATGACTGAATGATTTGGAACCCGGTATCCTCACACCCTCCTACATGTTATACATTGGTGTAATCCCCACCTACATGTTATACGCTGGTGTAATCCCCACCTACATGTTATACATTGGTGTAATCCCCATCTACATGTTATACGCTGGTGTAATCCTCACCTACATGTTATGCGCTGGTGTAATCCCCACCTACATGTTATGCGCTGGTGTAATCCCCACCTACATGTTATACGCTGGTGTAATCCCCACCTACATGTTATACGCTGGTGTAATCCCCACCTACATGTTATACGCTGGTGTAATCCCCACCTACATGTTATACGCTGGTGTAATCCTCACCTACATGTTATACGCTGGTGTAATCCCCACCTACATGTTATACGCTGGTGTAATCCTCACCTACATGTTATACGCTGGTGTAATCCTCACCTACATGTTATACGCTGGTGTAATCCCCACCTACATGTTATACGCTGGTGTAATCCCCACCTACATGTTATACGCTGGTGTAATCCCCACCTACATGTTATACGCTGGTGTAATCCCCACCTACATGTTATACGCTGGTGTAATCCTCACCTACATGTTATACGCTGGTGTAATCCCCACCTACATGTTATACGCTGGTGTAATCCTCACCTACATGTTATACGCTGGTGTAATCCTCACCTACATGTTATACGCTGGTGTAATCCCCACCTACATGTTATACGCTGGTGTAATCCTCACCTACATGTTATACGCTGGTGTAATCCCCACCTACATGTTATACAGTGGTGTAATCCTCACCTACATTTATACAGTGGTGTAATCCTCACCTACATGTTATACGGTGGTGTAATCCCCACATACATGTTATACGCTGGTGTAATCCTCACCTACATGTTATACGCTGGTGTAATCCCCACATACATGTTATACGCTGGTGTAATCCTCACCTACATGTTATACGCTGGTGTAATCCCCACCTACATGTTATACAGTGGTGTAATCCTCACCTACATTTATACAGTGGTGTAATCCTCACCTACATGTTATACGCTGGTGTAATCCCCACATACATGTTATACGCTGGTGTAATCCTCACCTACATGTTTTACGCTGGTGTAATCCCCACCTACATGCTATACGCTGGTGTAATCCTCACCTACATGTTATACGCTGGTGTAATCCCCACCTCCATGTTATACGCTGGTGTAATCCTCACCTACATGTTATACGCTGGTGTAATTCTCACCTACATGTTATACGCTGGTGTAATCCTCACCTACATGTAATACGCTTGTGTAATCCCCACCTACATGTTATACGCTGGTGTAATCCCCACCTACATGTTATACGCTGGTGTAATCCCCACCTACATGTTATACGCTGGTGTAATCCCCCCCTACATGTTATACGCTGGTGTAATCCCCCCCTACATGTTATACGCTGGTGTAATCCCCCCCTACATGTTATACGCTGGTGTAATCCCCCCCTACATGTTATACGCTGGTGTAATCCTCACCTACATGTTATACGCTGGTGTAATCCTCACCTACATGTTATACGCTGGTGTAATCCCCACCTACATGTTATACGCAGGTGTAATCCCCACCTACATGTTATACGCAGGTGTAATCCCCACCTACATGTTATACGCTGGTGTAATCCCCCCCTACATGTTATACAGTGGTGTAATCCTCAACTACATGTTATACGCTGGTGTAATCCCCACCTACATGTTATACGCTGGTGTAATCCTCAACTACATGTAATACGCTGGTGTAATCCTCACCTACATGTTATACGCTGGTGTAATCTCACTAATAGGAGACCGCCTCTGCCCCCTGGCACTGCCACATTGTGACCCTTCTCTTCCTTACAGAGACTGGCCATAGCAAAAGAGTTTGGAGACAAAGCTGCAGAGAGACGGGCGTACAGCAACCTGGGCAACGCTCACATATTCCTGGGCAGATTCGATACCTCAGCAGAGTACTACAAGTAAGTGATACCGTGCTCCCGCAGACAGTGTATGTTACTCTTACTGTCCTCTAGGTGGCGCCGCTCACTATAGAATCTGTAACATTTTTACTGGTAAATGTGTACACCTGCTATGTGCTGACTATACACGTGTACACCTGCTGTGTGCTGACTGTACACCTGTACACCTGCTATGTGCTGACTATACACGTGTACACCTGCTGTGTGCTGACTGTACACCTGTACACCTGCTGCGTGCTGACTATACACGTGTACACCTGCTGCGTGCTGCCTATACACGTGTACACCTGCTATGTGCTGACTGTACACCTGCTGTGTGCTGACTGTACACCTGTACACCTGCTGCGTGCTGACTATACACGTGTACACCTGCTGCGTGCTGCCTATACACGTGTACACCTGCTATGTGCTGACTATACACCTGTACACCTGCTATGTGCTGACTATACACCTGTACACCTGCTATGTGCTGACTATACACCTGTACACCTGCTATGTGCTGACTATACACCTGTACACCTGCTATGTGCTGACTATACACCTGTACACCTGCTATGTGCTGACTATACACCTGTACACCTGCTATGTGCTGACTATACACCTGTACACCTGCTATGTGCTGACTATACACCTGTACACCTGCTATGTGCTGACTATACACCTGTACACCTGCTATGTGCTGACTGTACACCTGTACACCTGCTGTGTGCTGACTATACACCTGTACACCTGCTATGTGCTGACTGTACACCTGCTATGTGCTGACTATACACCTGTACACCTGCTATGTGCTGACTGTACACCTGTACACCTGCTGCATGCTGACTATACACCTGTACACCTGCTATGTGCTGACTATACACCTGTACACCTGCTGCATGCTGACTATACACCTGTACACCTGCTATGTGCTGACTATACACCTGTACACCTGCTATGTGCTGACTATACACCTGTACACCTGCTGCATGCTGACTATACACCTGTACACCTGCTATGTGCTGACTATACACCTGTACACCTGCTGCATGCTGACTATACACCTGTACACCTGCTGCGTGCTGACTATACACGTGTACACCTGCTGCGTGCTGACTATACACCTGTACACCTGCTGCGTGCTGACTATACACCTGTACACCTGCTGCGTGCTGAATATACACCTGTACACCTGCTGCGTGCTGACTATACACCTGTACACCTGCTGCGTGCTGACTGTACACCTGTACACCTGCTTTGTGCTGACTATACACCTGCTGCTTGCTGACTATACACCTGTACACCTGCTTTGTGCTGACTATACACCTGTACACCTGCTATGTGCTGACTATACACCTGTACACCTGCTATGTGCTGACTATACACCTGTACACCTGCTATGTGCTGACTATACACCTGTACACCTGCTATGTGCTGACTATACACCTGTACACCTGCTATGTGCTGACTATACACCTGTAAACCTGCTGCGTGCTGACTATACACCTGTACACCTGCTGCGTGCTGACTATACACCTGTACACCTGCTGCGTGCTGACTATACACCTGTACACCTGCTGCGTGCTGACTATACACGTGCTGCGTGCTGACTATACACCTGTACACCTGCTGCCTGCTTACTATACACGTGTACACCTGCTGCCTGCTGACTATACACCTGTACACCTGCTGCTTGCTGACTATACACCTGCTGCGTGCTGACTATACACCTGTACACCTGCTATGTGCTGACTATACACCTGTACACCTGCTATGTGCTGACTATACACCTGCTATGTGCTGACTATACACCTGTACACCTGCTGTGTGCTGACTATACACATGTACACCTGCTGCGTGCTGACTATACACCTGTACACCTGCTATGTGCTGACTATACACGTGTACACCTGCTGCTTGCTGACTATACACCTGTACACCTGCTGCTTGCTGACTATACACCTGTACACCTGCTATGTGCTGACTATACACCTGTACACCTGCTATGTGCTGACTATACACCTGTACACCTGCTGTGTGCTGACTATACACATGTACACCTGCTGCGTGCTGACTATACACCTGTACACCTGCTATGTGCTGACTATACACGTGTACACCTGCTGCTTGCTGACTATACACCTGTACACCTGCTGCTTGCTGACTATACACCTGTACACCTGCTATGTGCTGACTATACACCTGTACACCTGCTATGTGCTGACTATACACCTGTACACCTGCTATGTGCTGACTATACACCTGTACACCTGCTATGTGCTGACTATACACCTGTACACCTGCTATGTGCTGACTATACACCTGTACACCTGCTGCGTGCTGACTATACACCTGTACACCTGCTGCTTGCTGACTATACACCTGTACACCTGCTATGTGCTGACTATACACGTGTACACCTGCTGCGTGCTGACTATACACCTGCTGCGTGCTGACTGTACACCTGTACACCTGCTATGTGCTGACTATACACCTGTACACCTGCTATGTGCTGACTATACACCTGTACACCTGCTATGTGCTGACTATACACCTGTACACCTGCTGCTTGCTGACTATACACCTGTACACCTGCTGCTTGCTGACTATACACCTGTACACCTGCTGCTTGCTGACTATACACCTGCTGCGTGCTGACTATACACCTGTACACCTGCTGCTTGCTTACTATACACCTATACACCTGCTGCCTGCTTACTATACACCTGTGCACCTGCTGCCTGCTGACTATACACCTGTACACCTGCTGCGTGCTGACTATACACCTGCTATGTGCTGACTATACACCTGCTATGTGCTGACTATACACCTGTACACCTGCTGCGTGCTGACTATACACCTGCTATGTGCTGACTATACACCTGTACACCTGCTGTGTGCTGACTATACACCTGTACACCTGCTGTGTGCTGACTATACACCTGTACACCTGCTGTGTGCTGACTATACACCTGTACACCTGCTATGTGCTGACTATACACCTGTACACCTGCTATGTGCTGACTATACACGTGTACACCTGCTGCTTGCTGACTATACACCTGTACACCTGCTATGTGCTGACTATACACCTGTACACCTGCTATGTGCTGACTATACACCTGTACACCTGCTATGTGCTGACTATACACCTGTACACCTGCTGCTTGCTGACTATACACCTGTACACCTGCTGCGTGCTGACTATACACCTGTACACCTGCTATGTGCTGACTATACACCTGTACACCTGCTATGTGCTGACTATACACCTGTACACCTGCTGCGTGCTGACTATACACCTGTACACCTGCTGCGTGCCGACTATACACCTGTACACCTGCTGCTTGCTGACTATACACCTGCTGCTTGCTGACTATACACCTGCTGCGTGCTGACTATACACCTGTACACCTGCTGCCTGCTTACTATACACCTGTACACCTGCTGCCTGCTTACTATACACCTGTACACCTGCTGCGTGCTGACTATACACGTGTACACCTGCTGCCTGCTGACTATACACCTGTACACCTGCTGCGTGCTGACTATACACCTGCTATGTGCTGACTATACACCTGTACACCTGCTGCGTGCTGACTATACACCTGTACACCTGCTGCTTGCTGACTATACACCTGTACACCTGCTTTGTGCTGACTATACACCTGCTGCGTGCTGACTATACACCTGTACACCTGCTATGTGCTGACTATACACCTGTACACCTGCTATGTGCTGACTATACACCTGTACACCTGCTATGTGCTGACTATACACCTGTACACCTGCTGCGTGCTGACTATACACCTGTACACCTGCTGCTTGCTGACTATACACCTGTACACCTGCTTTGTAGTGACTATACACCTGCTGCGTGCTGACTATACACCTGTACACCTGCTGCCTGCTTACTATACACGTGTACACCTGCTGCCTGCTTACTATACACGTGTACACCTGCTGCGTGCTGACTATACACGTGTACACCTGCTGCCTGCTGACTATACACCTGTACACCTGCTGCTTGCTGACTATACACCTGCTGCGTGCTGACTATACACCTGTACACCTGCTATGTGCTGACTATACACCTGTACACCTGCTGCTTGCTGACTATACACCTGTACACCTGCTGCTTGCTGACTATACACCTGTACACCTGCTATGTGCTGACTATACACGTGTACACCTGCTGCGTGCTGACTATACACCTGTACACCTGCTGCGTGCTGACTATACACCTGTACACCTGCTGCTTGCTGACTATACACGTGTACACCTGCTTTGTGCTGACTATACACCTGCTGCGTGCTGACTATACACCTGTACACCTGCTATGTGCTGACTATACACCTGTACACCTGCTATGTGCTGACTATACACCTGTACACCTGCTATGTGCTGACTATACACCTGTACACCTGCTGCGTGCTGACTATACACCTGTACACCTGCTGCGTGCTGACTATACACCTGTACACCTGCTGCTTGCTGACTATACACCTGTACACCTGCTGCTTGCTGACTATACACCTGCTGCGTGCTGACTATACACCTGTACACCTGCTGCTTGCTTACTATACACCTGTACACCTGCTGCCTGCTTACTATACACGTGTACACCTGCTGACTATACACCTGTACACCTGCTGCGTGCTGACTATACACCTGCTGTGTGCTGACTATACACCTGCTATGTGCTGACTATACACCTGTACACCTGCTGCGTGCTGACTATACACCTGCTATGTGCTGACTATACACCTGTACACCTGCTGTGTGCTGACTATACACCTGTACACCTGCTATGTGCTGACTATACACCTGTACACCTGCTGCTTGCTGACTATACACCTGTACACCTGCTGCTTGCTGACTATACACCTGTACACCTGCTATGTGCTGACTATACACGTGTACACCTGCTGCGTGCTGACTATACACCTGTACACCTGCTGCGTGCTGACTATACACCTGTACACCTGCTATGTGCTGACTATACACCTGTACACCTGCTATGTGCTGACTATACACCTGTACACCTGCTGTGTGCTGACTATACACCTGTACACCTGCTGTGTGCTGACTATACACCTGTACACCTGCTGTGTGCTGACTATACACCTGTACACCTGCTGTGTGCTGACTATACACCTGTACACCTGCTGCGTGCTGACTATACACCTGCTGCTTGCTGACTATACACCTGTACACCTGCTATGTGCTGACTATACACCTGTACACCTGCTGCATGCTGACTATACACCTGTACACCTGCTTTGTGCTGACTATACACCTGTACACCTGCTATGTGCTGACTATACACCTGTACACCTGCTATGTGCTGACTATACACCTGTACACCTGCTGCATGCTGACTATACACCTGTACACCTGCTTTGTGCTGACTATACACCTGTACACCTGCTATGTGCTGACTATACACCTGTACACCTGCTATGTGCTGACTATACACCTGTACACCTGCTATGTGCTGACTATACACCTGTACACCTGCTATGTGCTGACTATACACCTGTACACCTGCTATGTGCTGACTATACACCTGTACACCTGCTTTGTGCTGACTATACACCTGTACACCTGCTGTGTGCTGACTATACACCTGTACACCTGCTATGTGCTGACTATACACCTGTACACCTGCTATGTGCTGACTATACACCTGTACACCTGCTTTGTGCTGACTATACACCTGTACACCTGCTGTGTGCTGACTATACACCTGTACACCTGCTATGTGCTGACTATACACCTGTACACCTGCTATGTGCTGACTATACACCTGTACACCTGCTGCGTGCTGACTATACACCTGTACACCTGCTATGTGCTGACTATACACCTGTACACCTGCTATGTGCAGACTATACACCTGTACACCTGCTGTGTGCTGACTATACACCTGTACACCTGCTGTGTGCTGACTATACACCTGTACACCTGCTGTGTGCTGACTATACACCTGTACACCTGCTGTGTGCTGACTATACACCTGTACACCTGCTGTGTGCTGACTATACACCTGTACACCTGCTGTGTGCTGACTATACACCTGTACACCTGCTGTGTGCTGACTATACACCTGTACACCTGCTGTGTGCTGACTATACACCTGTACACCTGCTGTGTGCTGACTATACACCTGTACACCTGCTGTGTGCTGACTATACACCTGTACACCTGCTGTGTGCTGACTATACACCTGTACACCTGCTGTGTGCTGACTATACACCTGTACACCTGCTGTGTGCTGACTATACACCTGTACACCTGCTGCGTGCTGACTATACACCAGTACACCTGCTGCTTGCTGACTATACACCTGTACACCTGCTATGTGCTGACTATACACGTGTACACCTGCTGCGTGCTGACTATACACCTGTACACCTGCTGCGTGCTGACTATACACCTGTACACCTGCTATGTGCTGACTATACACCTGTACACCTGCTATGTGCTGACTATACACCTGTACACCTGCTGTGTGCTGACTATACACCTGTACACCTGCTGTGTGCTGACTATACACCTGTACACCTGCTGTGTGCTGACTATACACCTGTACACCTGCTGTGTGCTGACTATACACCTGTACACCTGCTGCGTGCTGACTATACACCTGCTGCTTGCTGACTATACACCTGTACACCTGCTATGTGCTGACTATACACCTGTACACCTGCTGCATGCTGACTATACACCTGTACACCTGCTTTGTGCTGACTATACACCTGTACACCTGCTATGTGCTGACTATACACCTGTACACCTGCTATGTGCTGACTATACACCTGTACACCTGCTGCATGCTGACTATACACCTGTACACCTGCTTTGTGCTGACTATACACCTGTACACCTGCTATGTGCTGACTATACACCTGTACACCTGCTATGTGCTGACTATACACCTGTACACCTGCTATGTGCTGACTATACACCTGTACACCTGCTATGTGCTGACTATACACCTGTACACCTGCTATGTGCTGACTATACACCTGTACACCTGCTTTGTGCTGACTATACACCTGTACACCTGCTGTGTGCTGACTATACACCTGTACACCTGCTATGTGCTGACTATACACCTGTACACCTGCTATGTGCTGACTATACACCTGTACACCTGCTTTGTGCTGACTATACACCTGTACACCTGCTGTGTGCTGACTATACACCTGTACACCTGCTATGTGCTGACTATACACCTGTACACCTGCTATGTGCTGACTATACACCTGTACACCTGCTGCGTGCTGACTATACACCTGTACACCTGCTATGTGCTGACTATACACCTGTACACCTGCTATGTGCAGACTATACACCTGTACACCTGCTGTGTGCTGACTATACACCTGTACACCTGCTGTGTGCTGACTATACACCTGTACACCTGCTGTGTGCTGACTATACACCTGTACACCTGCTGTGTGCTGACTATACACCTGTACACCTGCTGTGTGCTGACTATACACCTGTACACCTGCTGTGTGCTGACTATACACCTGTACACCTGCTGTGTGCTGACTATACACCTGTACACCTGCTGTGTGCTGACTATACACCTGTACACCTGCTGTGTGCTGACTATACACCTGTACACCTGCTGTGTGCTGACTATACACCTGTACACCTGCTGTGTGCTGACTATACACCTGTACACCTGCTGTGTGCTGACTATACACCTGTACACCTGCTGTGTGCTGACTATACACCTGTACACCTGCTGCGTGCTGACTATACACCAGTACACCTGCTGCCTATACACCTGTACACCTGCTGCATGCTGACTATACACGTGTACACCTGCTGCGTGCTGACTATACACGTGTACACCTGCTGCGTGCTGACTATACACCTGTACACCTGCTGCTTGCTGACTATACACCTGTACACCTGCTATGTGCTGACTATACATCTGTACACCTGCTGTGTGCTGACTATACACCTGTACACCTGCTGTGTGCTGACTATACACCTGTACACCTGCTGTGTGCTGACTATACACCTGTACACCTGCTGTGTGCTGACTATACACCTGTACACCTGCTGCGTGCTGACTATACACCTGTACACCTGCTGCTTGCTGACTATACACCTGTTCACCTGCTTTGTGCTGACTATACACCTGCTGCGTGCTGACTATACACCAGTACACCTGCTGCCTATACACCTGTACACCTGCTGCATGCTGACTGTACACCTGTACACCTGCTGCGTGCTGGCTATACACCTGTACACCTGCTGCCTGCTTACTATACACCTGTACACCTGCTGGCTGCTTACTATACACCTGCTTTGTGCTGACTATACACCTGTACACCTGCTATGTGCTGACTATACACCTGTACACCTGCTATGTGCTGACTATACACGTGTACACCTGCTGCTTGCTGACTATACACCTGTACACCTGCTGTGTGCTGACTATACACCTGCTGCGTGCTGACTATACACCTGTACACCTGCTGCCTGCTTACTATACACCTGTACACCTGCTGCCTGCTTACTATACACCTGTACACCGGCTGCGTGCTGACTATACATGTGTACACCTGCTGCCTGCTGACTATACACCTGTACACCTGCTGCGTGCTGACTATACACCTGCTATGTGCTGACTATACACCTGTACACCTGCTATGTGCTGACTATACACCTGTACACCTGCTATGTGCTGACTATACACCTGTACACCTGCTGCGTGCTGACTATACACCTGTACACCTGCTGTGTGCTGACTATACACCTGTACACCTGCTGTGTGCTGACTATACACCTGTACACCTGCTGCGTGCTGACTATACACCTGTACACCTGCTGCTTGCTGACTATACACCTGCTGCGTGCTGACTATACACCTGTACACCTGCTGCCTGCTTACTATACACCTGTACACCTGCTGCCTGCTTACTATACACCTGTACACCTGCTGCGTGCTGACTATACACGTGTACACCTGCTGCCTGCTGACTATACACCTGTACACCTGCTGCGTGCTGACTATACACCTGCTATGTGCTGACTATACACCTGCTATGTGCTGACTATACACCTGTACACCTGCTGCGTGCTGACTATACACCTGCTATGTGCTGACTATACACCTGTACAGCTGCTGCGTGCTGACTATACACCTGTACAGCTGCTGCGTGCTGACTATACACGTGTACACCTGCTGCTTGCTGACTATACACCTGTACACCGGCTGCGTGCTGACTATACACCTGTACACCTGCTGCTTGCTGACTATACACCTGTACACCTGCTTTGTGCTGACTATACACCTGCTGCGTGCTGACTATACACCTGTACACCTGCTATGTGCTGACTATACACCTGTACACCTGCTATGTGCTGACTATACACCTGTACACCTGCAGCGTGCTGACTATACACCTGTACATTTGCTATGTGCTGACTATACACCTGTACACCTGCTGTGTGCTGACTATACACCTGTACACCTGCTGTGTGCTGACTATACACCTGTACACCTGCTGTGTGCTGACTATACACCTGTACACCTGCTGTGTGCTGACTATACACCTGTACACCTGCTGCGTGCTGACTATACACCTGTACACCTGCTGCGTGCTGACTATACACCTGTACACTTGCTGCTTGCTGACTATACACCTGTACACCTGCTATGTGCTGACTATACACCTGTACACCTGCTGCGTGCTGACTATACACCTGTTCACCTGCTGCATGCTGACTGTACACCTGTACACCTGCTTTGTACTGACTATACACCTGCTGCGTGCTGACTATACACCTGTACACCTGCTTTGTGCTGACTATAAACCTGTACACCTACTTTGTGCTGACTATACACCTGCTGCTTGCTGACTATACACCTGTACACCTGCTTTGTGCTGACTACACCTGTACACCTGCTATGTGCTGACTATACACCTGTACACCTGCTATGTGCTGACTATACACCTGTACACCTGCTATGTGCTGACTATACACCTGTACACCTGCTATGTGCTGACTATACACCTGTTCACCTGCTTTGTGCTGACTATACACCTGCTGCGTGCTGACTATACACCTGTACACCTGCTGCCTGCTTACTATACACCTGTACACCTGCTGCCTGCTTACTATACACCTGTACACCTGCTGCGTGCTGACTATACACGTGTACACCTGCTGCCTGCTGACTATACACCTGTACACCTGCTGCGTGCTGACTATACACCTGCTGCGTGCTGACTATACACCTGCTATGTGCTGACTATACACCTGCTATGTGCTGACTATACACCTGTACACCTGCTGCGTGCTGACTATACACCTGCTATGTGCTGACTATACACCTGTACACCTGCTGCGTGCTGACTATACACCTGTACACCTGCTGCGTGCTGACTATACACCTGCTATGTGCTGACTATACACCTGCTATGTGCTGACTATACACCTGCTATGTGCTGACTATACACCTGTACACCTGCTATGTGCTGACTATACACCTGTACACCTGCTATGTGCTGACTATACACCTGTACACCTGCTATGTGCTGACTATACACCTGTACACCTGCTATGTGCTGACTATACACCTGTACACCTGCTGCGTGCTGACTATACACCTGTACACCTGCTGCGTGCTGACTATACACCTGTACACCTGCTGCTTGCTGACTATACACCTGTACACCTGCTGCTTGCTGACTATACACCTGCTGCGTGCTGACTATACACCTGTACACCTGCTGCCTGCTTACTATACACCTGTACACCTGCTGCCTGCTTACTATACACCTGTACACCTGCTGCGTGCTGACTATACACGTGTACACCTGCTGACTATACACCTGTACACCTGCTGCGTGCTGACTATACACCTGCTATGTGCTGACTATACACCTGCTATGTGCTGACTATACACCTGTACACCTGCTATGTGCTGACTATACACCTGTACACCTGCTATGTGCTGACTATACACCTGTACACCTGCTATGTGCTGACTATACACCTGTACACCTGCTGCATGCTGACTATACACCTGTACACCTGCTTTGTGCTGACTATACACGTGTACACCTGCTGCGTGCTGACTATACACGTGTACACCTGCTGCGTGCTGACTATACACGTGTACACCTGCTGCATGCTGACTATACACCTGTACACCTGCTTTGTGCTGCCTATACACCTGTACACCTGCTATGTGCTGCCTATACACCTGTACACCTGCTATGTGCTGACTATACACCTGTACACCTGCTATGTGCTGACTATACACCTGTACACCTGCTATGTGCTGACTATACACCTGTACACCTGCTATGTGCTGACTATACACCTGTACACCTGCTATGTGCTGACTATACACCTGTACACCTGCTGTGTGCTGACTATACACCTGCTGTGTGCTGACTATACACCTGTACACCTGCTATGTGCTGACTATACACCTGTACACCTGCTGCGTGCTGACTATACACCTGTACACCTGCTGCTTGCTGACTATACACCTGTTCGCCTGCTTTGTGCTGACTATACACCTGCTGCGTGCTGACTATACACCTGTTGCCTTCTTACTATACACCTGTACACCTGCTGCCTGCTTACTATACACCTGTACACCTGCTGCCTGCTTACTATACAACTGTACACCTGCTGCCTGCTTACCATACACCTGTACACCTGCTGCGTGCTGACTATACACCTGTACACCTGCTGCGTGCTGACTATACACCTGCTATGTGCTGACTATACACCTGCTATGTGCTGACTATACACCTGTACACCTGCTATGTGCTGACTATACACCTGTACACCTGCTATGTGCTGACTATACACCTGTACACCTGCTGCGTGCTGACTATACACCTGTACACCTGCTGCTTGCTGACTATACACCTGTACACCTGCTGCTTGCTGACTATACACCTGCTGCGTGCTGACTATACACCTGTACACCTGCTGCGTGCTGACTATACACCTGTACACCTGCTGCGTGCTGACTATACACGTGTACACCTGCTGCGTGCTGACTATACACCTGCTATGTGCTGACTATACACCTGCTATGTGCTGACTATACACCTGTACACCTGCTATGTGCTGACTATACACCTGTACACCTGCTATGTGCTGACTATACACCTGTACACCTGCTGCGTGCTGACTATACACCTGTACACCTGCTGCGTGCTGACTATACACCTGTACACCTGCTGCTTGCTGACTATACACCTGCTGCGTGCTGACTATACACCTGTACACCTGCTGCCTGCTTACTATACACCCGTACACCTGCTGCCTGCTTACTATACACCTGTACACCTGCTGCGTGCTGACTATACACGTGTACACCTGCTGCCTGCTGACTATACACCTGCTATGTGTTGACTATACACCTGCTATGTGTTGACTATACACCTGCTATGTGTTGACTATACACCTGCTATGTGTTGACTATACACCTGCTATGTGCTGACTATACACCTGCTATGTGCTGACTATACACCTGCTATGTGCTGACTATACACCTGTACACCTGCTGCGTGCTGACTATACACCTGCTATGTGCTGACTATACACCTGTACAGCTGCTGCGTGCTGACTATACACCTGTACAGCTGCTGCGTGCTGACTATACACCTGTACAGCTGCTGCGTGCTGACTATACACGTGTACACCTGCTATGTGCTGACTATACACGTGTACACCTGCTGCGTGCTGACTATACACCTGTACACCTGCTATGTGCTGACTATACACCTGTACACCTGCTTTGTGCTGACTATACACCTGTACACCTGCTATGTGCTGACTATACACCTGTACACCTGCTATGTGCTTACTATACACCTGTACACCTGCTATGTGCTGACTATACACCTGCTGTGTGCTGACTATACACGTGTACACCTGCTGTGTGCTGACTATACACCTGTACACCTGCTGCGTGCTGACTATACACCTGCTATGTGCTGACTATACACCTGTACACCTGCTATGTGCTGACTATACACCTGTACACCTGCTGCGTGCTGACTATACACCTGTACACCTGCTGCGTGCTGACTATACACCAGTACACCTGCTGCCTATACACCTGTACACCTGCTATGTGCTGACTATACACCTGTACACCTGCTATGTGCTGACTATACACCTGTACACCTGCTATGTGCTGACTATACACCTGTACACCTGCTGCGTGCTGACTACACACCTGTACACCTGCTGCGTGCTGACTATACACCTGTACACCTGCTGCTTGCTGACTATACACCTGCTTTGTGCTGACTATACACCTGTACACCTGCTTTGTGCTGACTATACACCTGTACACCTGCTATGTGCTGACTATACACCTGCTATGTGCTGACTATACACCTGTACACCTGCTGCGTGCTGACTATACACCTGTACACCTGCTGCGTGCTGACTATACACCTGTACACCTGCTGCTTGCTGACTATACACCTGCTTTGTGCTGACTATACACCTGTACACCTGCTTTGTGCGGACTATACACCTGTACACCTGCTATGTGCTGACTATACACCTGCTATGTGCTGACTATACACCTGTACACCTGCTGTGTGCTGACTATACACCTGTACACCTGCTGCGTGCTGACTATACACCTGTACACCTGCTGCTTGCTGACTATACACCTGTACACCTGCTTTGTGCTGACTATACACCTGCTGCGTGCTGACTATACACCTGTACACCTGCTGCCTGATTACTATACACCTGTACACCTGCTGCCTGCTTACTATACACCTGTACACCTGCTGCCTGCTTACTATACACCTGTACACCTGCTGCGTGCTGACTATACACGTGTACACCTGCTGCCTGCTGACTATACACCTGTACACCTGCTGCGTGCTGACTATACACCTGCTATGTGCTGACTATACACCTGCTATGTGCTGACTATACACCTGTACACCTGCTATGTGCTGACTATACACCTGTACACCTGCTATGTGCTGACTATACACCTGTACACCTGCTATGTGCTGACTACACACCTGCTATGTGCTGACTATACACCTGTACACCTGCTATGTGCTGACTATACACCTGTACACCTGCTATGTGCTGACTATACACCTGTACACCTGCTGCGTGCTGACTATACACCTGCTATGTGCTGACTATACACCTGTACACCTGCTGCGTGCTGACTATACACCAGTACACCTGCTGCCTATACACCTGTACACCTACTGCATGCTGACTATACACCTGTACACCTGCTGCGTGCTTACTATACACCTGTACACCTGCTGCGTGCTTACTATACACCTGTACACCTGCTGCTTACTATACACCTGTACACCTGCTGTCTGCTTACTATACACCTGTACACTTACTGCCTGCTTACTATACACCTGTACACCTGCTGCATGCTGACTATACACCTGTACACCTGCTGCGTGCTTACTATACACCTGTACACCTGCTGCGTGCTTACTATACACCTGTACACCTGCTGCCTGCTTACTATACACCTGTACACCTGCTGCCTGCTTACTATACACCTGTACACCTGCTGCCTGCTTACTATACACCTGTACACCTGCTGCCTGCTTACCATACACCTGTACACCTGCTGCCTGCTTACTATACACCTGTACACCTGCTGCGTGCTTACTATACACCTGTACACCTGCTGCGTGCTTACTATACACCTGTACACCTGCTGCCTGCTTACTATACACCTGTACACCTGCTGCCTGCTTACTATACACCTGTACACCTGCTGCCTGCTTACTATACACCTGTACACCTGCTGCGTGCTGACTATACACCTGTACACCTGCTGCCTGCTTACTATACACCTGTACACCTGCTGCGTGCTTACTATATACCTGCTGCATGCTGACTATACACCTGCTGCGTGCTGACTATACACCTGTACACCTGCTGCGTGCTGACTATACACCTGTACACCTGCTGCGTGCTGACTATACACCTGTACACCTGCTGCGTGCTGACTATACACCTGTACACCTGCTGCGTGCTGACTATACACCTGTACACCTGCTGCGTGCTGACTATACACCTGTACACCTGCTGCATGCTGACTATACACCTGCTGCGTGCTGTCTATACACCTGTACATCTGCTGCGTGCTAACTATACACCTGTTGCGTGCTGACTATACACCTGTACACCTGCTGCGTGCTGACTATACAACTGCTGCATGCTGTCTATACACCTGTACACCTGCTGCGTGCTGTCTATACACCTGTACATCTGCTGCGTGCTAACTATACACCTGTTGCGTGCTGACTATACACCTGTACACCTGCTGCGTGCTGACTATACACCTGCTGCATGCTGACTATACACCTATACACCTGCACACCTGCTGCGTGCTGACTATACACCTGCTGCGTGCTGACTGTACACCTGCACACCTGCTGCGTGCTGACTATACACCTGTACACCTGCTGACTATACACCTGTACACCTGCTATGTGCTGACTATACACCTGTACACCTGCTGCGTGCTGACTATACACCTGTACACCTGCTGTGTGCTGACTATACACCTGTACACCTGCTATGTGCTGACTATACACCTGTACACCTGCTATGTGCTGACTATACACCTGTACACCTGCTGCGTGCTGACTATACACCTGTACACCTGCTATGTGCTGACTATACACCTGTACACCTGCTATGTGCTGACTATACACCTGTACACCTGCTGCGTGCTGACTATACACCTGTACACCTGCTATGTGCTGACTATACACCTGTACACCTGCTGACTATACACCTGTACAGATATGTCTGTGTGTATGCTCCCTGCATTCCGGACACCCCATGGCTTTTCTAGAGCGGTAACCAGGAAGATGGATGACCCTTATGTGTGTAGTCGCAGTGGCCCTGCACCAGTATCACCGCACAGACGCGGCTGCAGCGCCGACAGTACAGGGGACACAGACAGGAAACGTGTGAGATATACAGGACTGGAGCGGAGCGTAATATACACTGTACCTAGACAGGAGTATTACACCTAGAACAGGTGCGTACTGAAGTGCAGGTGTTTAGAAGTGGAGATGTTGTCCATAGCAACCAGATTCTTCTGATCATTTATCTAGCACCTTCTAGAAGATAGTAGCTAGAGCAGTGATTTTCAACCTTTTTTTACCCGCGGCACACCAAACAATATTTTCAAATTGCCAAGGCACACCATCAGTTCCCACACAGAAAAAAACAAAAAACACACATTGGCCCTCACAGTAAAAAAAAATCCACACATACATTGGCCTACACAGAAAAAACGATTACATTGCTCCCCACATAAATCATGTTGCTCCCCACATGAATTATTCGCATTGTTTCCCCCATAAATCCTTATTCTCCCTACATAAATCCTATTGTTCCCCACAGGAGAAATAAAATAAATATTTGCTCCTACCGGTCAGCTGTCCTCCTCCCTGTCCCTCAGTGGCGGGCGTTGTTCATAGTGGAGTGCTGCGAATACTGACCAGCGGGCGGTTGGGCAGGTGTGGATGTGGGTGGGCAAGGAAAGCTGTGTATGCATGCGGGAATTTGAAGATGTGTATGCAGGCGGGTGGGCTGGCTAGGTGGTGAGACACGACGGCCGTGACCTGTGATATCACACCGCCGCGTCATCAAGGCATAGGTCACGGCCGGAGCACGACTGATCCTCTCCGAAGAGCCCGGGCCAACAGTTCACTCTGAAGGTGTAGGAAGCTGCTCTGGCTCCGCGGCACACCTTGCAACTGGTCGCGGCACACTAGGGTGCCATGGCACACTGGTTGAAAAAGCCTGAGCTAGAGTCTGGTTGCTATGGGCAGACTGTCCACTTCTATAAACCGGCACTTGGTAAAATAAGATTTTACTTACCGGTAAATCTATTTCTCGTAGTCCGTAGTGGATGCTGGTGACTCCGTAAGTACCATGGGTATAGACGGGCTCCGCAGGAGACAGGGCACTATAAGAAAGAATTTAGGTTCTGGTGTGCACTGGCTCCTCCCTCTATGCCCCTCCTCCAGACCTCAGTTAGAGAAACTGTGCCCAGAGGAGCTGACAGTACAAGGAAAGGATTTTGGTAATCCAGGGCAAGATTCATACCAGCCCACACCATACACACCGTATAACATGTGATAACAACCAGTTAACAGTATGACAAATAACATAGCATCAGATCAAACCCCGATGCAACCATAACTTAACCCTTATTGAAGCATTAACTATATACAAGTATTGCAGAAGAAGTCCGCACTTGGGACGGGCGCCCAGCATCCACTACGGACTACGAGAAATAGATTTACCGGTAAGTAAAATCTTATTTTCTCTAACGTCCTAGTGGATGCTGGGGACTCCGTAAGGACCATGGGGATTATACCAAAGCTCCCAAACGGGGGGGGGGGAGAGTGCGGATGACTCTGCAGCACCGAATGGGCAAACACAAGGTCCTCCTCAGCCAGGGTATCAAACTTGTAGAACTTTGCAAAAGTGTTTGAACCTGACCAAGTAGCCGCTCGGCAAAGTTGTAATGCCGAGACCCCTCGGGCAGCCGCCCAAGAAGAGCCCACCTTCCTAGTGGAATGGGCCTTAACTGATTTTGGCAGCGGCAATCCAGCCGCAGAATGAGCCTGCTGAATCGTGCTACAGATCCAGCGAGCAATAGTTTGCTTTGAAGCAGGAGCACCAAGCTTGTTGGATGCATACAGGATAAACAACGACTCTGTTTTCCTGACCCTAGCCGTTCTGGCTACATAAACCTTCAAAGCCCTGACCACATCAAGCAACTCGGAATCCTCCAAGTCAGGAGTAGCCACAGGCACCACAATAGGTTGGTTTATATGAAAAGATGAAACCACTTTCGGCAGAAATTGTGGACGGGTCCGCAATTCTACTCTATCCACATGGAAAACCAGATAGGGGCTTTTATGTGACAAAGCCGCCAACTCTGACACACGCCTAGCCGAAGCCAAGGCTAATAGCATGACCACCTTCCACGTGAGATATTTCAACTCCACCGATTTTAAGTGGTTCAAACCAGTGTTATTTCAGGAAACTTAACACCACGTTAAGATCCCAAGGTGCCACTGGAGTCACAAAAGGAGGCTGAATATGCAGCACTCCCTTTACAAACGTCTGAACTTCAGGTAGAGAAGCCAACTCCTTTTGAAAGAAATTGGATAGGGCCGAAATCTGGACCTTAATAGAGCCCAATTTTAGGCCCAAATTCACTCTGGACTGTAGGAAGTGAAGGAAACGGCCCAGCTGGAATTCCTCCGTAGGAGCATTCCTGGCCTCACACTAAGAAACATATTTTCGCCATATACGGTGATAATGTTTAGCTGTCACGTCCTTCCTAGCCTTTATCAGCGTAGGAATGACCTCATCCGGAATGCCCTTCTCTGCTAGGATCCGGCGTTCAACCGCCATGCCGTCAAACGCAGCCGCGGTAAGTCTTGGAACAGACAGGGCCCCTGTTGCAACAGGTCCTGTCTTAGAGGAAGAGGCCACGGGTCCTCTGTGAGCATTTCTTGCAGATCTGGATACCAAGTCCTTTGTGGCCAATCTGGAACAATGAGGATTGTTCTCACTCCTCTTTTTCTTATTATCCTCAGCACCTTGGGTATGAGAGGAAGAGGAGGAAATACATAGACCGACTGGAACACCCACGGTGTCACCAGGGCGTCCACAGCTACTGCCTGAGAGAGAGTCTCTTGACCTGGCGCAATACCTCTGTAGCTTTTTGTTGAGGCCGGATGCCATCATGTCCACCTGTGGCAGTTCCCACCGACTTGTAATCTGTGCGAAGACTTCCTGATGAAGTCCCCACTCTCCCGGGTGGAGGTCGTGTCTGCTGAGGAAGTCTGCTTCCCAGTTGTCCACTCCCGGGATGAACACTGCTGACAGTGCGCTTACGTGATTCTCCGCCCAGCGAAGAATTCTGGTGGCTTCCGCCATCGCCACTCTGCTCCTTGTGCCGCCTTGTCGGTTTACATGAGCCACTGTGGTGATGTTGTCTGACTGAATCAGAACCGGTTGGTCGCGAAGCAAGTTCTCCGCTTGACGCAGGGCGTTGTATGCGGCCCTTAGTTCCAGGATGTTGATGTGCAGGCAAGTCTCTTGACTTGACCACAGACCTTGGAAATTTCTTCCCTGTGTGACTGCTCCCCAACCTCGGAGGCTTGCGTCCGTGGTCACCAGGACCCAGTCCTGAATGCCGAATCTGCGGCCCTCGAGAAGGTGAGCACTCTGCAGCCACCACAGGAGTGACACCCTGGCCCTGGGGGATAGGGTGATTAACCGATGCATCTGAAGATGTGATCCGGACCACTTGTCCAGTAAGTCCCATTGAAAGGTCCTCGCATGGAACCTGCCGAAGGGAATGGCCTCGTATGATGCCACCATCTTTCCCAGGACTCAAGTGCAGTGATGCACTTACACCTGTTTTGGTTTTAATAAGTTCCTGACCAGGGTCATGAGTTCCTGAGCTTTCTCTATTGGGAGATAAACCCTTTTCTGGTCTGTGTCCAGAATCATGCCCAGGAAAGGCAGACGAGTCGTAGGAACCAACTGCGACTTTGGAATATTTAGAATCCAGCCGTGTTGCCGTAACACTTCCAGAGAAAGTGATACGCTGTTCAGCAACTGCTCTCTTGATCTCGCTTTTATGAGGAGATCGTCCAAGTACGGAATAATTGTGACCCCTTGCTTCCGCAGGAGTACCATCATTTCCGCCATTACCTTGGTAAATATTCTCGGTGCCGTGGAGAGACCAAACGGCAACGTCTGAAATTGGTAATGACAATCCTGTACCACAAATCTGAGGTACGCCTGATGAGGTGAATAAATGGGGACATGAAGGTATGCATCCTTTATGTCCAGAGACACCATAAAATCCCCCCCTTCCAGGCTTGCGATGACCGCTCTCAGCGATTCCATCTTGAACTTGAACCTTTTCAGGTATATGTTCAGAGATTTAAAATTCAATATAGGTCTGACCGAACCGTCCGGTTTCGGGACTACAAACATGGTCGAATAATAAACCCTTCCCTGTTGAAGGAGGGGAACCTTGACCACCCCCTGTTGAAGATACAATTTGTTAATTGCAGTTAACACTATTTCCTTCTCGTGGGGGGAAGCTGGTAGGGGCGATTTGAGGTATCGGTGAGGGGGCATCTCTTCGAATTCCAGCTTGTATCCCTGAGACACAATTTATATTGCCCAGGGATCCACCTGGGAGTGAACCCACTTGTGGCTGAAATTTCGAAGACGTGCCCCCACCGGGCCTAGCTCCGCTGTGGAGCCCCAGCGTCATGCGGTGGATTTTGTAGAGGCCGGGGAGGATTTCTGTTCCTGGGAACTAGCTGTGTTGTGCAGCTTCTTTCCTCTGCCCCTGCCTCTGGCAAGGACGCACCTCAGACTTTCTTGTTTCTTTGTGATCGAAAGGACTGCATTTGATAATGTCGTGCTTTCTTAGGCTGTGCGGGAATATAAGGAAAAAGATCAGAATTACCAGCTATAGCTGTGGAGACCAGGTCCGAGAGCCCTTCTCCACACAATTCCTCAGCCTTGTAAGGTAAACCTTCCATATGCCTCTTTTAGTCGGCATCACCTGTCCATTGCATGTTCCACAGGACACGTCTAGCAGAAATCGACATAGCGTTGACTCTAGAACCCAGTAGACTAATGTCTCTTTGGGCAAGTTTTATATATATGACAGCATCTTTTTTATATATATATATATATATATATATATATATATATACTAGGGTCTCAATCTCTGCTGATAAGGTATCTGTCCACGCTGCTACAGCGCTATAAACCCATGCTGACACAATCGCCGGTCTGAGTAGTGTACCAGAATGTGTGTAAATGGACTTCAAAGTACTTTTACTGCATGCTATCTGCAGGATCCCTGAGGATAGCTGTTAAGTCAGCGCTACCTTTTGGGTAAACCTGACAAGCTTTGTCCACCCTAGGGGAAGATTCCCAACGTATCCTGGCCCTAGTAGGGGAAGGATATTCCCTGAGAATTCTTTGTGGGAAGCTGCAGTCTCTTGTCTGGAGATTCCCGCTCTTTTTCCTCATGAGAGGAGGGAAATTTACCTCAGCTTTCTTCCCCTTAAACATGTGTACCCTTGTGTCAGGGACAGATGAGTCATCAGTGATATGCAAATCATCTTTTATTACAATAATCATATATTGAATACTTTTCAGCCATTTTGGCTGTAACTTTGCATTATCGTAGTCGACACTGGAGTCAGACTCCGTGTCGATATCAGTGTCTATTATTTTGGATAGTGAGCGTTGTGAGACTCTGAAGGTCTCTGCGACATAGGGAATCTACCCATGTCTGTCCCTATCTGTTCTCTAATCTTTTGTGCAATAAATTCACCTTAGCACTTAATTACACATATCCAAACAGGTGTCGGCGTTGTCGCCGGAGACACCACTCACACACACATTTGCTCCATCTCCTCCTTATGGGAGCCTTTTACCTCAGACATGTCGACACACACGTACCGACACACCACACACTCAGGGAATGCTCATCTAAAGATAATTCCCCCACAAGGCCCTTTGGAGAGACAAAGAGAGAGTATTCCAGCACACACCCCAGCGCTATATGACGCAGGAAAAAACACAGCAATTTAATGTTTACCCAGTAGCGCTGTTATTATCTGCGCCGAATTATGTGCCCCCCCTCTTCTTTAAAACCCTCTCTTCTACCGTGGTATAAGCAGGGGAGAGACCGGGGAGCTACCTCTCAGCGGTGCTGTGGAGAAAAAAACATGGCGCTGGTGAGTGCTGAGGGAGAAGCCCCGCCCCCTCGACGGCGGGCTTCTGTCCCGCTAAAAGTGTAAAATTGGCGGGGGCTCCTGCATATGTACAGTGTCCAGCTGTATATATGCTCCTTTTGCCAAATAAGAGGTTTATATTGCTGCTCAGGGCACCCCCCCGGCGCCCTGCACCCTTACAGTGACCGGAGTATGTGAGGTGTATGGGAGCAATGGCGCATAGCTGCAGTGCTGTGCGTTACCTCAGTGAAGATTATGAAGTCTTCTGCCGCCTGTGAAGTCTTCTTTGCTTCTCATACTCACCCAGCTTCTGTCTTCCGGCTCTGCGAGGGGGACGGCGGCGCGGCTCTGGGATCGGACGGCGAGATTGAGATCCTGCGTACGATCCCTCTGGAGCTAATGGTGTCCAGTAGCCTAAGAAGCAGGACCTAGCTTCAGAGAGTAGGGCTGCTTCTCTCCCCTCAGTCCCACGATGCAGGGAGTCTGTTGCCAGCAGATCTCCCTGAAAATAAAAAACCTACAAAATACTTTCTCTCAGCAAACTCAGGAGAGCTCACTGAAAAGCACCCAGCTCGTCCGGGCACAGATTCAAACTGAGGTCTGGAGGAGGGGCATAGAGGGAGGAACCAGTGCACACCAGAACCTAAATTCTTTCTTAAAGTGCCCATGTCTCCTGCGGAGCCCGTCTATCCCCATGGTCCTTACGGAGTCCCCAGCATCCACTAGGACGTTAGAGAAATACAGTATACCTCTTGGTCTGCACTTTGCAGTATGTCCCCTGTATTGTCTTACACAGTCTGAGCTGCTCCGCAGGTCTCTCTGTAAGGGGCGGTCTCTCTGTAAGGGGCTCTGCAGGGTCTCTCTGTAAGGGGCGGTCTCTCTGTAAGGGTCTCTGCAGGGTCTCTCTGTAAGGGGCGGTCTCTGTAAGGGGCTCTGCGGGGTCTCTCTGTAAGGGGCGGTCTCTCTGTAAGGGGCGGTCTCTCTGTAAGGGGCTCTGCCGGGTCTCTCTGTAAGGGGCGGTCTCTCTGTAAGGGTCTCTGCAGGGTCTCTCTGTAAGGGGCGGTCTCTCTGTAAGGGGCTCTGCAGGGTCTCTCTGTAAGGGGCGGTCTCTCTGTAAGGGGCGGTCTCTCTGTAAGGGGCTCTGCAGGGTCTCTCTGTAAGGGGCGGTCTCTCTGTAAGGGGCTCTGCAGGGTCTCTCTGTAAGGCGCGGTCTCTCTGTAAGGGGCTCTGCAGGGTCTCTCTGTAAGGGGCGGTCTCTCTGTAAGGGGCTCTGCAGGGTCTCTCTGTAAGGCGCGGTCTCTCTGTAAGGGGCTCTGCAGGGTCTCTCTGTAAGGGGCGGTCTCTCTGTAAGGGTCTCTGCAGGGTCTCTCTGTAAGGGGCGGTCTCTCTGTAAAGGGGCTCTGCAGGGTCTCTCTGTAAGGGGCGGTCTCTCTGTAAGGGGCGGTCTCTCTGTAAGGGTCTCTGCAGGGTCTTTCTGTAAGGGGCGGTCTCTCTGTAAGGGGCTCTGCAGGGTCTCTCTGTAAGGGGCGGTCTCTCTGTAAGGGGCCGTCTCTCTGTAAGGGACTCTGCAGGGTCTCTCTGTAAGGCGCGGTCTCTCTGTAAGGGGCTCTGCAGGGTCTCTGTAAGGGGCGGTCTCTCTGTAAGGGGCTCTGCAGGGTCTCTCTGTAAGGGGCAGTCTCTCTGTAAGGGGCGGTCTCTCTGTAAGGGTCTCTGCAGGGTCTTTCTGTAAGGGGCGGTCTCTCTGTAAGGGGCTCTGCAGGGTCTCTCTGTAAGGGGCAGTCTCTCTGTAAGGGGCGGTCTCTCTGTAAGGGTCTCTGCAGGGTCTTTCTGTAAGGGGCGGTCTCTCTGTAAGGGGCTCTGCAGGGTCTCTCTGTAAGGGGCGGTCTCTCTGTAAGGGGCCGTCTCTCTGTAAGGGGCTCTGCAGGGTCTCTCTGTAAGGGGCGGTCTCTCTGTAAGGGTCTCTGCAGGGTCTCTCTGTAAGGCGCGGTCTCTCTGTAAGGGGCTCTGCAGGGTCTCTCTGTAAGGGTCTCTGCAGGGTCTCTCTGTAAGGCGCGGTCTCTCTGTAAGGGGCTCTGCAGGGTCTCTCTGTAAGGCGCGGTCTCTCTGTAAGGGGCTCTGCAGGGTCTCTCTGTAAGGGTCTCTGCAGGGTCTTTCTGTAAGGCGCGGTCTCTCTGTAAGGGGCTCTGCAGGGTCTCTCTGTAAGGGGCGGTCTCTCTGTAAGGGTCTCTGCAGGGTCTTTCTGTAAGGGGCGGTCTCTCTGTAAGGGGCTCTGCAGGGTCTCTCTGTAAGGGGCTCTGCAGGGTCTCTCTGTAAGGGGCGGTCTCTCTGTAAGGGTCTCTGCAGGGTCTCTGTAAGGTGTGGTCTCTCTGTAAAGGGGCTCTGCAGGGTCTCTCTGTAAGGGTCTCTGCAGGGTCTCTCTGTAAGGCGCGGTCTCTCTGTAAGGGGCTCTGCAGGGTCTCTCTGTAAGGCGCGGTCTCTCTGTAAGGGTCTCTGCAGGGTCTCTCTGTAAGGGGCGGTCTCTCTGTAAGGGTCTCTGCAGGGTCTCTCTGTAAGGCGCGGTCTCTCTGTAAGGGGCTCTGCAGGGTCTATTCTGCCAGATTTACTAACTTCTGTAACATAAAGATAGTGGTAACCTGTGGACTACACATTGCAGTCTCCCCCGGATCCCTCCACAGCAATGGCGGCCGTGGGTGCGCACAAGCCCCGGTCGCTCACTGAGCACATCGCTCCCTTTCAGAACCCCTGTCCCTGCGGGTGCAGCGTAAAACATTCACCCATTCTCGGCTGTAATATTGCGCCCAGAGGGTATTACAAATGCTCTTATTACATATGGGCCCTAAATGAGAAAATAGTCTCCGAGGCAGCCTGTAATACTGAGTGTCCGTGAGAAGGCGGTAAATGCACGCATGCTGCATATAGTACACACGGACCATATGCAGAATTACATCTATGTGTGTCTAGATTGTATAGAATGCATACCCTCCAGCTGCACCTTTTTTTCATGGTCTGTACCGATTTTTGGCTCTCCAAACTTCCATTGAAAGTATAGGAAAAGGTGCATAGCCACGACCCCTTTTCTCATTTGTACTGATTTTTGGGGGTCATTCCAACCCGATCGCTCGCTGCAGTTTGTCGCAGCGATCGGGTCGGGACTGCGCATGAGACAGAGGTGGTTGCTGGGCGGGAGGGGGCTGGACGGTGGCGTTAAGCCACCGTTTAGGGGGGAGCGGTCCGGCCAACGCAGGAGTGGCCGGACCGTTGGGAGCGGCAGGCCGCGGCAGCTGCGTGACGTTACGCGCAGCCGCTGCGAGCCAGGAAGCGACGAGTAACAGCCAGCACGCTAAAGCTGCGCTGGTCGGGAGCTACTCTTGAAGTGCAAAGGCATCGCCGGTGGTCAGATCCCGGTAATGTGCTGGAGGTGTGTAGAATGAATAGATCAGGAAATGCTGCATTGTTATACATAGGATAGAATGCTCTGTATTGCCATCTAGTGGTCAGATCCCAGTAATGTGCTGGAGGTGTGTAGAATGTATAGATCAGGAAATGCTGTATTGTTATACATAGGATAGAAGGCTCTGTATCTCCATCTAGTGGTCAGATCCCGGTAATGTGCTGGAGGTATGTAGAATGTATAGATCAGGAGATGCTGTATTGTTATACATAGGATAGAAGGCTCTGTATCTCCATCTAGTGGTCAGATCCCGGTAATGTGCTGGAGGTATGTAGAATGTATAGATCAGGAAATGCTGTATTGTTATACATAGGATAGAAGGCTCTGTGTCGCCATCTAGTGGTCAGATCCCGGTAATGTGCTGGAGGTGTGTAGAATGAATAGATCAGGAAATGCTGTATTGTTATACATAGGATAGAAGGCTCTGTATCTCCATCTAGTGGTCAGATCCCGGTAATGTGCTGGAGGTGTGTAGAATGTATAGATCAGGAAATGCTGCATTGTTATACATAGGATAGAATGCTCTGTATCGCCATCTAGTGGTCAGATCCCGGTAATGTGCTGGAGGTGTGTAGAATGTATAGATCAGGAAATGCTGCATTGTTATACATAGGATAGAAGGCTCTGTATCTCCATCTAGTGGTCAGATCCCAGTAATGTGCTGGATGTGTGTAGAATGAATAGATCAGGAAATGCTGTATTGTTATACATAGGATAGAAGGCTCTGTATCTCCATCTAGTGGTCAGATCCCGGTAATGTGCTGGAGGTGTGTAGAATGTATAGATCAGGAAATGCTGTATTGTTATACATAGGATAGAAGGCTCTGCATCGCCATCTAGTGGTCAGATCCCGGTAATGTGCTGGAGGTGTGTTGAATGTATAGATCAGGAGATGCTGTATTGTTATACATAGGATAGAAGGCTCGGTGTCTCCATCTAGTGGTCAGATCCCGGTAATGTTCTGGAGGTGTGTAGAATGTATAGATCAGGAAATGCTGTATTGTTATACATAGGATAGAAGGCTCTGTATCGCCATCTAGTGGTCAGATCCCAGTAATGTGCTGGAGGTGTGTAGAATGTATAGATCAGGAAATGCTGTATTGTTATACATAGGATAGAAGGCTCTGTATCTCCATCTAGTGGTCAGATCCCGGTAATGTGCTGGAGGTGTGTAGAATGAATAGATCAGGAAATGCTCTATTGTTATACATAGGGTAGAAGGCTCTGTATCTCCATCTAGTGGTCAGATCCCGGTAATGTGCTGGAGGTATGTAGAATGTATAGATCAGGAAATGCTGTATTGTTATACATAGGATAGAAGGCTCTGTATCTCCATCTAGTGGTCAGATCCCGGTAATGTGCTGGAGGTGTGTAGAATGTATAGATCAGGAGATGCTGTATTGTTATACATAGGATAGAAGGCTCTGTGTCGCCATCTAGTGGTCAGATCCTGGTAATGTGCTGGAGGTGTGTAGAATGTATAGATCAGGAAACGCTGTATTGTTATACATAGGATAGAAGGCTCTGTGTCTCCATCTAGTGGTCAGATCCCGGTAATGTGCTGGAGGTGTGTAGAATGAATAGATCAGGAAACGCTGTATTGTTATACATAGGATAGAAGGCTCTGTGTCTCCATCTAGTGGTCAGATCCTGGTAATGTGCTGGAGGTGTGTAGAATGTATAGATCAGGAAACGCTGTATTGTTATACATAGGATAGAAGGCTCTGTGTCTCCATCTAGTGGTCAGATCCCGGTAATGTGCTGGAGGTGTGTAGAATGAATAGATCAGGAAACGCTGTATTGTTATACATAGGATAGAAGGCTCTGTATCTCCATCTAGTGGTCAGATCCCGGTAATGTGCTGGAGGTGTGTAGAATGTATAGATCAGGAAATGCTGTATTGTTATACATAGGATAGAAGGCTCTGTATCGCCATCTAGTGGTCAGATCCCGGTAATGTGCTGGAGGTGTGTAGAATGAATAGATCAGGAAATGCTGTATTGTTATACATAGGATAGAATGCTCTGTATCTCCATCTAGTGGTCAGATCCCGGTAATGTGCTGGAGGTGTGTAGAATGAATAGATCAGGAAATGCTGTATTGTTATACATAGGATAGAAGGCTCTGTATCTCCATCTAGTGGTCAGATCCCGGTAATGTGCTGGAGGTGTGTAGAATGTATAGAACAGGAAATGCTGTATTGTTATACATAGGATAGAAGGCTCTGTGTCGCCATCTAGTGGTCAGATCCCGGTAATGTGCTGGAGGTGTGTAGAATGTATAGATCAGGAAATGCTGTATTGTTATACATAGGATAGAAGGCTCTGTGTCGCCATCTAGTGGTCAGATCCCGGTAATGTGCTGGAGGTGTGTAGAATGAATAGATCAGGAAATGCTGTATTGTTATACATAGGATAGAAGGCTCTGTGTCTCCATCTAGTGGTCAGATCCCGGTAATGTGCTGGAGGTGTGTAGAATGAATAGATCAGGAAACGCTGTATTGTTATACATAGGATAGAAGGCTCTGTATCTCCATCTAGTGGTCAGATCCCGGTAATGTGCTGGAGGTGTGTAGAATGTATAGATCAGGAAATGCTGTATTGTTATACATAGGATAGAAGGCTCTGTATCGCCATCTAGTGGTCAGATCCCGGTAATGTGCTGGAGGTGTGTAGAATGAATAGATCAGGAAATGCTGTATTGTTATACATAGGATAGAATGCTCTGTATCTCCATCTAGTGGTCAGATCCCGGTAATGTGCTGGAGGTGTGTAGAATGAATAGATCAGGAAATGCTGTATTGTTATACATAGGATAGAAGGCTCTGTATCTCCATCTAGTGGTCAGATCCCGGTAATGTGCTGGAGGTGTGTAGAATGTATAGAACAGGAAATGCTGTATTGTTATACATAGGATAGAAGGCTCTGTGTCGCCATCTAGTGGTCAGATCCCGGTAATGTGCTGGAGGTGTGTAGAATGTATAGATCAGGAAATGCTGTATTGTTATACATAGGATAGAAGGCTCTGTGTCGCCATCTAGTGGTCAGATCCCGGTAATGTGCTGGAGGTGTGTAGAATGAATAGATCAGGAAATGCTGTATTGTTATACATAGGATAGAAGGCTCTGTGTCTCCATCTAGTGGTCAGATCCCGGTAATGTGCTGGAGGTGTGTAGAATGTATAGATCAGGAGATGCTGTATTGTTATACATAGGATAGAAGGCTCTGTATCTCCATCTAGTGGTCAGATCCCGGTAATGTGCTGGAGGTGTGTAGAATGTATAGATCAGGAAATGCTGTATTGTTATACATAGGATAGAAGGCACTGTGTCGCCATCTAGTGGTCAGATCCCGGTAATGTGCTGGAGGTGTGTAGAATGAATAGATCAGGAAATGCTGTATTGTTATACATAGGATAGAAGGCTCTGTGTCTCCATCTAGTGGTCAGATCCCGGTTATGTGCTGGAGGTGTGTAGAATGTATAGATCAGGAAACGCTGTATTGTTATACATAGGATAGAAGGCTCTGTGTCTCCATCTAGTGGTCAGATCCCAGTAATGTGCTGGAGGTGTGTAGAATGAATAGATCAGGAAATGCTGTATTGTTATACATAGGATAGAAGGCTCTGTGTCTCCATCTAGTGGTCAGATCCCGGTACTGTGCTGGAGGTGTGTAGAATGTATAGATCAGGAGATGCTGTATTGTTATACATAGGATAGAAGGCTCTGTATCTCCATCTAGTGGTCAGATCCCGGTAATGTGCTGGAGGTGTGTAGAATGTATAGATCAGGAAATGCTGTATTGTTATACATAGGATAGAAGGCTCTGTGTCGCCATCTAGTGGTCAGATCCCGGTAATGTGCTGGAGGTGTGTAGAATGAATAGATCAGGAAATGCTGTATTGTTATACATAGGATAGAAGGCTCTGTATCGCCATCTAGTGGTCAGATCCTGGTAATGTGCTGGAGGTGTGTAGAATGAATAGATCAGGAAATGCTGCATTGTTATACATAGGATAGAATGCTCTGTATCTCCATCTAGTGGTCAGATACCGGTAATGTGCTGGATGTGTGTAGAATGGGTGGTCTTCAGTATGCCGGCGGTCGGGCTCCCGGCGACCAGCATACCGGCGCCGGGAGCCCGACAGCCGGCATACCGACACTTATTCTCCCTCGTGGGGGTCCACGACCCCCCTGGAGGGAGAATAAAGCGCCACCGTGCCCGTAGCGTTGCGAGCGCAGCGAGCCCGCAAGGAGCTCATTTGCGCTCGCCACACTGTCAGTAAGCCGGCGGTCGGGCTCCCGGCGCCGGTATGCTGGTCGCCGGGAGCCCGACCGCCGGCATATCGTAGTGAACCCGTGTAGAATGTATAGATCAGGAAACGCTGTATTGTTATACATAGGATAGAAGGCTCTGTATCTCCATCTAGTGGTCAGATCCCAGTAATGTGCTGGAGGTGTGTAGAATGAATAGATCAGGAGATTGCTGCATTGTTATACATAGGATAGAAGGCTCTGTGTCGCCATCTAGTGGTCAGATCCCGGTAATGTGCTGGAGGTGTGTAGAATGTATAGATCAGGAAACGCTGTATTGTTATACATAGGATAGAAGACTCTGTATCTCCATCTAGTGGTCAGATCCCAGTAATGTGCTGGAGGTGTGTAGAATGAATAGATCAGGAAATGCTGTATTGTTATACATAGGATAGAAGGCTCTGTATCGCCATCTAGTGGTCAGATCCCGGTAATGTGCTGGAGGTGTGTAGAATGTATAGATCAGGAAATGCTGTATTGTTATACATAGGATAGAAGGCTCTGTATCTCCATCTAGTTATCAGATCCCGGTAATGTGCTGGAGGTGTGTAGAATATATAGATCAGGAAATGCTGTATTGTTATACATAGGATAGAAGGCTCTGTATCTCCATATAGTGGTCAGATCCTGGTAATGTGCTGGAGGTGTGTAGAATGTATAGATCAGGAGATGCTGTATTGTTATACATAGGATAGAAGGCTCTGTATCGCCATCTAGTGGTCAGATCCCGGTAATGTGCTGGAGGTGTGTAGAATGTATAGATCAGGAAATGCTGTATTGTTATACATAGGATAGAAGGCTCTGTATCGCCATCTAGTGGTCAGATGCCGGTAATGTGCTGGAGGTATGTAGAATGTATAGATCAGGAGATGCTGTATTGTTATACATAGGATAGAAGGCTCTGTATCGCCATCTAGTGGTCAGATCCCGGTAATGTGCTGGAGGTATGTAGAATGAATAGATCAGGAAATGCTGTATTGTTATACATAGGATAGAAGGCTCTGTATCGCCATCTAGTGGTCAGATCCCAGTAATGTGCTGGAGGTGTGTAGAATGAATAGATCAGGAAATGCTGTATTGTTATACATAGGATAGAATGCTCTGTATCTCCATCTAGTGGTCAGATCCCGATAATGTGCTGGAGGTATGTAGAATGAATAGATCAGGAAATGCTGTATTGTTATACATAGGATAGAAGGCTCTGTGTCGCCATCTAGTGGTCAGATCCCGGTAATGTGCTGGAGGTGTGTAGAATGTATAGATCAGGAAATGCTGCATTGTTATACATAGGATAGACGGCTCTGTGTCGCCATCTAGTGGTCAGATCCCGGTAATGTGCTGGAGGTGTGTAGAATGTATAGATCAGGAAATGCTGCATTGTTATACATAGGATAGAAGGCTCTGTATCGCCATCTAGTGGTCAGATCCCGGTAATGTGCTGGAGGTGTGTAGAATGAATAGATCAGGAAATGCTGCATTGTTATACATAGGATAGAAGGCTCTGTGTCGCCATCTAGTGGTCAGATCCCGGTAATGTGCTGGAGGTGTGTAGAATGTATAGATCAGGAAATGCTGCATTGTTATACATAGGATAGAAGGCTCTGTGTCGCCATCTAGTGGTCAGATCCCGGTAATGTGCTGGAGGTATGTAGAATGAATAGACCAGGAAATGCTGTATTGTTATACATAGGATAGAAGGCTCTGTACCTCCATCTAGTGGTCAGATCCCGTAATGTGCTGGAGGTGTGTAGAATGTATAGATCAGGAGATGCTGTATTGTTATACATAGGATAGAAGGCTCTGTATCGCCATCTAGTGGTCAGATCCCGGTAATGTGCTGGAGGTGTGTAGAATGTATAGATCAGGAAATGCTGTATTGTTATACATAGGATAGAAGGCTCTGTATCTCCATCTAGTGGTCAGATCCCGGTAATGTGCTGGAGGTGTGTAGAATGAATAGATCAGGAAATGCTGTATTGTTATACATAGGATAGAAGGCTCTGTGTCGCCATCTAGTGGTCAGATCCCGGTAATGTGCTGGAGGTGTGTAGAATGAATAGATCAGGAGATGCTGTATTGTTATACATAGGATAGAAGGCTGTGTCGCCATCTAGTGGTCAGATCCCGGTAATGTGCTGGAGGTGTGTAGAATGAATAGATCAGGAAATGCTGTATTGTTATACATAGGATAGAAGGCTGTGTCGCCATCTAGTGGTCAGATCCCGGTAATGTGCTGGAGGTGTGTAGAATGAATAGATCAGGAAATTCTGCATTGTTATACATAGGATAGAAGGCTCTGTACCTCCATCTAGTGGTCAGATCCCAGTAATGTGCTGGAGGTGTGTAGAATGAATAGATCAGGAAACGCTGTATTGTTATACATAGGATAGAAGGCTCTGTATCTCCATCTAGTGGTCAGATCCCAGTAATGTGCTGGAGGTATGTAGAATGTATAGATGAGGAAACGCTGTATTGTTATACATAGGATAGAAGGCTCTGTATCTCCATCTAGTGGTCAGATCCCGGTAATGTGCTGGAGGTGTGTAGAATGAATAGATCAGGAAACGCTGTATTGTTATATATAGGATAGAAGGCTCTGTATCTCCATCTAGTGGTCAGATCCCAGTAATGTGCTGGAGGTGTGTATAATGAATAGATCAGGAAATGCTGTATTGTTATACATAGGATAGAATGCTCTGTATCTCCATCTAGTGGTCAGATACCGGTAATGTGCTGGATGTGTGTAGAATGGGTGGTCTTCAGTATGCCGGCGGTCGGGCTCCCGGCGACCAGAATACCGGCGCCGGGAGCCCGACAGCCGGCATACCGACACTTATTCTCCCTCGTGGGGGTCCACGACCCCCCTGGAGGGAGAATAAAGCGCCACCGTGCCCGTAGCGTTGCGAGCGCAGCGAGCCCGCAAGGGGCTCATTTGCGCTCGCCACACTGTCAGTAAGCCGGCGGTCGGGCTCCCGGCGCCGGTATGCTGGTCGCCGGGAGCCCGACCGCCGGCATATCGTAGTGAACCCGTGTAGAATGTATAGATCAGGAAACGCTGTATTGTTATACATAGGATAGAAGGCTCTGTATCTCCATCTAGTGGTCAGATCCCAGTAATGTGCTGGAGGCGTGTAGAATGTATAGATCAGGAAATGCTGTATTGTTATACATAGGATAGAAGGCTCTGTGTCGCCATCTAGTGGTCAGATCCCGGTAATGTGCTGGAGGTGTGTAGAATGAATAGATCAGGAAATGCTGCATTGTTATACATAGGATAGAAGGCTCTGTATCGCCATCTAGTAGTCAGATGCCGGTAATGTGCTGGAGGTATGTAGAATGTATAGATCAGCAGATGCTGTATTGTTATACATATGATAGAAGGCTCTGTATCGCCATCTAGTGGTCAGATCCCGGTAATGTGCTGGAGGTATGTAGAATGAATAGATCAGGAAATGCTGTATTGTTATACATAGGATAGAAGGCTCTGTATCGCCATCTAGTGGTCAGATCCCGGTAATGTGCTGGAGGTGTGTAGAATGAATAGATCAGGAAATGCTGTATTGTTATACATAGGATAGAAGGCTCTGTGTAGCCATCTAGTGGTCAGATCCCGGTAATGTGCTGGAGGTGTGTAGAATGTATAGATCAGGAAATGCTGCATTGTTATACATAGGATAGAAGGCTCTGTGTCGCCATCTAGTGGTCAGATCCCGGTAATGTGCTGGAGGTGTGTAGAATGTATAGATCAGTTAATGCTGTATTGTTATACACAGGATAGAAGGCTCTGTGTCGCCATCTAGTGGTCAGATCCCGGTAATGTGCTGGAGGTCTGTAGAATGTATAGATCAGGAAATGCTGCATTGTTATACATAGGATAGAAGGCTCTGTGTCGCCATCTAGTGGTCAAATCCCGGTAATGTGCTGGAGGTGTGTAGAATGTATAGATCAGGAAATGCTGCATTGTTATACATAGGATAGAAGGCTCTGTATCTCCATCTAGTGGTCAGATCCCGGTAATGTGCTGGAGGTGTGTAGAATGAATAGATCAGGAAATGCTGTATTGTTATACATAGGATAGAAGGCTCTGTATCGCCATCTAGTGGTCAGATCCCGGTAATGTGCTGGAGGTATGTAGAATGGATAGACCAGGAAATGCTGTATTGTTATACATAGGATAGAAGGCTCTGTATCTCCATCTAGTGGTCAGATCCTGGTATTGTGCTGGAGGTGTGTAGAATGAATAGATCAGGAAACGCTGTATTGTTATACATAGGATAGAAGGCTCTGTGTAGCCATCTAGTGGTCAGATGCCGGTAATGTGCTGGAGGTATGTAGAATGTATAGATCAGGAGATGCTGTATTGTTATACATAGGATAGAAGGCTCTGTATCTCCATCTAGTGGTCAGATCCCGGTAAGGTGCTGGAGGTGTGTATCACTGACCTGTTCTTCTGTTTCCCCCTAGGAAGACGCTCCAGCTCTCCAGGCAGCTGAAGGATCAGGCAGTGGAAGCACAGGCCTGCTATAGTCTGGGGAACACGTACACACTGCTCCAGGACTATGAGAGAGCCATAGAATATCACCTCAAGCACCTATCCATAGCGCAAGAACTCGGGGACAGGTAAGTGGCCCATCCCCAGGGATACATTGTTTTCTGTACCACGGAACCTTATGTTACGAATAGCTTTCACATCTGCAGAGCATTGCTCCGTCCCATTTACACATCTGCAGGGCGGTGGTCTGTCCCATCCACCTCCTGACAAATTCATAATGATATATTCTGCAGATTATTACACTACTGACCTCTCTAGTGATCTGCAGACCATTGTTCCCCATCTACCCACTGACAGATGCATAGTGATACCTTCTGCAGATTATTACACTATTAACCGCTCTAGTGATCTGCAGAACATTGCTTAGCCCCATCTACCCCCTGATAGGTACATAGTGATATATTCTGCAGATTATTACACTACTGACCTCTCTAGTGATCTGCAGACCATTGCTCCCCATCTACCCACTGACAGATGCATAGTGATACCTTCTGCAGATTATTACACTACTAACCGCTCTAGTGATCTGCAGAACATTGCTTAGCCCCATCTACCCCCTGATAGGTACATAGTGATATATTCTGCAGATTATTACACTACTGACCTCTCTAGTGATCTGCAGACCATTGCTCCCCATCTACCCACTGACAGATGCATAGTGATACCTTCTGCAGATTATTACACTACTAACCGCTCTAGTGATCTGCAGAACATTGCTTAGCCCCATCTACCCCCTGATAGGTACATAGTGATATATTCTGCAGATTATTACACTACTGACCTCTCTAGTGATCTAGGTACATAGTGATATATTCTGCAGATTATTACACTACTGACCTCTCTAGTGATCGGGGGGGGGGGGGGGGCAGTGATGGGTGCAGTGAAGTTTCTTCACTCCCCCCATCACCTGGCTCCATAGAAGTGCATGCTAATATGGATGAGATTGTCCATACTGGCCTGCATGCATAAGCGACCTGGCACCAACGATGAACGAGCGCGGGGCCGCGCATAATTCATCGCTGGTGCCTCCACACTGAAAGATATGAACAGTATATCGATATCGATCAGTGAAATCGCTAAGTGTGTAGGGCCCATTAGTTACATGTAGGTACGACCAGCGAACGTCGCTGACGACTGCAGAGCGCGCAAGTAGTGCGTAAATGCTGGACTATTTCAACGGTCTTTCGTTCCTATCCGTCAGAATTGTTAAAAAAAATTGTGTAATGTGTACCCAGCGCAAGAGATGTCGTATAACAGTAGGATAATGGCGGGGTGTTACCCCCCACCCCCACTACAGAACTGCCCCAGTGGCGTAACTGCATAGGTTCCTATTTTCCTGTAATAAACTTTTAAATTCTACATATTATACAGGTTGAGTCTCCCTTATCCAAAATGCTTGGGACCAGAGGTATTTTGGATATGGGATTTTTCCGTATTTTGGAATAATTGTATACCATAATGAGATATCATGGTGATGGGACCTAAGTCTAAGCACAGAATGCATTTATGTTTCATATACACCTAATACACATCATATACACCTTATACACATCATATACACCTTATACACATCATATACACCTAATACACACAGCCTGAAGGTCATTTTAGCCAATATTTTTTATAAATTTGTGTATTAAATAAAGCTTGTGTTCATTGAGCCATCAAAATACAAAGGTTTCACTATCTCACTCTCACTCAAAATATTCCGTATTTCGGAATATTTGGATATGGGATACTCAACCTGTATACATGACAGTCATTTATGGTTTAGCCACAAGAGGGAGCTGTGAGATCAGATCTATAGATGCATGAAACAGAGCAGGCTTGGCCACAGGTGTAATAGAACTACAATTCCCAGCATTCCCCGGCAGATGATATCTGGAGATGCTTTGGCCTTAGCATGTCAAACTGTAGATTTTTATTAGTACTTTTATAGATCAGTGCACTTATCCACCATTCAGGAATCCCTTCTAAGGGTCAGTAAATAACAGTCTTGCAAAAGTCTCAAACCGTCACTGTCCCCAGTGAACTTATCAGGACCTTATGGGCACACTCCAAACGTCCTAGCGGCAGCTCAGTTCTTCAGAAAATGACTTGGGTATGTTCAGTCATGGAATTTCTACGAGAGTAGGGGAGAAGAACAAGCGCCTTATGGTGCAGTAATTTAGTAAATAATGTATTGCAGACACGCCAAATGAAAAATTCCGTACTGGATGAAAACTTGTATCAAGGCCTGTCAGTTTCTTGTCCAATAACTCCTCTCCACCAAATCAAATGCTTTAACCATGCATATCGGATAAACCTCTATCCAAATGACCCAAGCCGGTCCCGTATAAAGCAATATCAGACTACCTTGTATGAAAAAACAGAAAGTATTTTAATACACAGAAATAAAACATAAAAAGCTTAGCTTAGTGATACAGGTAGTCGGTAGGTAGGCAGGTAGGTAGGTCAGTCAGTCTCAACGCGTTTCGCCCTTTCAGGCTTCCTCAAGAGAATACAGAGCCAAACAATATGCACATATTTATAGATTGTTCCTATCTAATGGTGTAATTACTTCCGGTTCACGTCATTTCCGGAACCGGAAGTTGCGCTCGATGTAAACAGATCTTAAGAGTACATTAGACATACATAAAAAGCCATTGGTGAATCAGTGGTTAAATGAGTGAATTACAAATCCCTAGTTCAAAACGCACAAGCAGTGAATTAAGTCACCGCTTGTGTGTACTCGATTACCGGAAGTGACACGGTCCGTCCCGGTCGCGGCCGCGTCACTTCCGGTCGCGTACCGCAGGCCAGCTCTAATACTCAGAGTCTGCCCTTACATTAGGGGAAGTGACGCGTCCATACTGCTACGTCATTTCCCGCCTCCTTATACTGAAAAAGGGCGTAGCAGCCGGGCTTCTTCATTCCCGGAAGTGACGCTAATCCCGTCACCTCCGAAGTCACCGCAATTTACATATGTAAACATGTATCATGCATGTTCCCAGCAGGGATATAATTTAAAGTGACAGACCCATGTAGATCCAGAACAGTCTTTCACATACTGGCTCTAATACAATACAGTCCATAAATATAGAATACAATCATGATTAAAAATACATCCATTATGCAGATAATACAACACTTGTTGTGATATCAGATAGTAAATAATTAGTATGCATAAAAAATCCTTTTAAAACATCAGAAATAACAAATATAAAAAATTATAAAAAATAAAATTATTATAGAAAACCTATAGATGTAAACAATGACACTGATTCCCCCTATTTGTCCTCACATGTTGCTATATGGAGGGGGTGGGGGGAGGTTCGGACACAACATAGATACCAGATTCAACAATTTATATAAATATACATATTGTGGATACTAATGATTGTAATGGTAAATTGAAAATAAAGTTAAAAATACTTATACACATTGCAAGAGTTGAGCGGAAAAACTAATATTTCTCTGACGTCCTAAGTGGATGCTGGGACTCCGTAAGGACCATGGGGAATAGCGGCTCCGCAGGAGACTGGGCACAAAAGTAAAAGCTTTAGGACTACCTGGTGTGCACTGGCTCCTCCCCCTATGACCCTCCTCCAAGCCTCAGTTAGATTTTTGTGCCCGAACGAGAAGGGTGCAGGCTAGGTGGCTCTCCTGAGCTGCTTAGAGTAAAAGTTTATTTTAGGTTTTTTATTTTCAGTGAGTCCTGCTGGCAACAGGCTCACTGCATCGTGGGACTAAGGGGAGAAGAAACGAACTCACCTGCGTGCAGAGTGGATTGGGTTTCTTAGGCTACTGGACATTAGCTCCAGAGGGACGATCACAGGTTCAGCCTGGATGGGTCCCGGAGCCGCGCCGCCGGCCCCCTTACAGAGCCAGAAGAACGAAGAGGTCCGGTGAAATCGGCGGCAGAAGACGTTCCTGTCTTCAACTAAGGTAGCGCACAGCACTGCAGCTGTGCGCCATTGCTCTCAGCACACTTCACACTCCGGTCACTGAGGGTGCAGGGCGCTGGGGGGGAGCGCCCTGAGACGCAATAAAAACAGAAATACCTTAGGATGGCAAAAGAAATACATCACATATAGCTCCTGGGCTATATGGATGTATTTAACCCCTGCCAGTTTTCCAGAAAAAAGCGGGAGATAAGGCCGTCGTGAAGGGGCGGAGCCTATCTCCTCAGCACACAAGCGCCATTTTCCCTCACAGTTTCGCTGGAAGGACGGCTCCCTGACTCTCCCCTGCAGTCCCTACAGAATCAGGGTAAAAACGAGAGAGGGGGGGCACTATTGGCAGCTAAATTATAAACAGCAGCTATAAAAGGGAGTAACACTTATATAAGGTTATCCCTGTATATATATATAGCGCTCTGGTGTGTGCTGGCATACTCTCCCTCTGTCTCCCCAAAGGGCTAGTGGGGTCCTGTCCTCTATCAGAGCATTCCCTGTGTGTGTGCTGTGTGTCGGTACGTTGTGTCGACATGTATGAGGAGGAAAATGAGGTGGAGGCGGAGCAATTGCCTGTAACAGAGATGTCACCCCCTAGGGAGTCGACACCTGAGTGGATGAGCTTATGGAAGGAATTACGTGACAGTGTCAGCTCTTTACAAAAGATTGATGACATGAGACGGCCGGCGACTCAGTCTGTGCCTGTCCAGGTGTCTCAAAAGCCATCTGGGGCTCTAAAACGCCCGTTACCGCAGATGGCAGATACAGACGCCGACACGGATACTGACTCCAGTGTCGACGATTAAGAGACGAATGTGACTTCCAGTAGGGCCACACGTTACATGATTGAGGCTATGGAAAATGTTTTTACACATTTCTGATAATACCAGTACCACTAAAAAGGGTATTATGTTGGGTGAGAAAAAACTGCCTGTAGTTTTTCCTGCATCTGAGGAATTAAATGAAGTGTGTGATGATGCGTGGGTTTCCCCCGATAAAAACTGATAATTCCTAAAAAGTTATTAGCATCATACCCCTTCCCGCCAGAGGATAGGGCACGTTGGGAAACACCCTTTAGGGTGAATAAAGCGCTCACACGCTTGTCTAAAACAAGTGGCACTACCGTCCCCGGATACGGCCGCCCTTAAGGAACCTACTGACAGAAAGCAGTAAAATATCCTAAAATGTATATACACTCACACGGGTGTGATACTGCGACCAGCAATCGCCTCAGCCTGGATGTGCAGTGCTGGGGTGGCTTGGTCGGATTCCCTGACTGACAATATTGATACCCTAGATAGGGACAGTATATTACTAACTATAGAGCATTTAAAAGATGCATTTCTATATATGCGTGATGCACAGAGGGATATTTGCCGACTGGCATCAAGAGTAAGTGCGCTGTCCATTTCTGCCAGAAGAAGGTTATGGACAAGACAGTGGTCAGGTGATGCTGATCCCAAAAGGCATATGGAAGTATCGCCTTATAAAAGGGAAGAGTTATTTGGGGTAGGTCTAACAGACCTGGTGGCCACGGCAACGGCTGAAAAATCCACATTTTTACCCCAGGTAGCTTCTCAACCTAAGAAGACGCCGTATTATCAGGCGCAGTCCTTTCGGCCCCATAAAGCGGGCAAAAGGCGCCTCATTTCTGCCCCGTGGCAGAGGGAGAGGAAAAAGGCTGCAGCAAACAGCCAATTCCCACAAAAGCCCTCTCCCGCCTCCGAAAAGTCCTCAGCATGACGCTGAGGCTTTACAAGCGGTCTCGGGCACGGTGGGGGCCCGTCTCAAGAAATTCGAGACGTCTTCCCCTCGCCGTTTCATAAAGTCTGCTTTACCGACGTCTCCCTCAGACAGGGAGACAGTATTGCAAGCCATTCACAGGCTGTATTCCCAGCAGGTGATAATCAAGGTACCCCTCCTGCAACAGGGAAAGGGGGTACTATTCCACACTATTGGTGGTACCGAAGCCGGACGGCTCGGTGAGACCAATTTTAAATCTAAAATCCTTGAACACTCACATACAAAGGTTCAAATTCAAGATGGAGTCACTCAGAGCAGTGATTGCAAACCTGGAAGAAGGGGACTATATGGTCTCTCTGGACATCAAAGATGCTTACCTACATGTCCCAATTTACCCTTCTCCAAGGGTACCTCAGGTTTGTGGTACAGAACTGTCACTATCAGTTTCAGACGCTGCCGTTTGGATTGTCCACGGCACCACGGGTCTTTACCAAGGTAATGGCCGAAATGATGATACTCCTTCGAAAGAAGGGAGTTTTAGTTATCCCTTACTTGGACGATCTCCTGATAAGGGCAAGATCCAGGGAACAGTTGGAAGTCGGGGTAGCACTATCTCAGATAGTGCTGCGGCAGCACGGTTGGATTCTCAATATTCCAAAATCGCAGCTGATCCCGGCGACACGCCTTCTATTCCTAGGGATGATCCTGGACACAGTCCAGAAAAAGGTGTTTTCTCCCGGAGGAGAAAGCCAGGGAGTTATCCGAACTAGTCAGAAACATCCTAAAACCAGGCCAAGTGTCAGTGCATCAGTGCACAAGGGTCCTGGGAAAAAATGGTGGCTTCCTACGAAGCAATTCCATTCGGCAGATTCCACGCAAGAACTTTCCAGTGGGACCTGCTGGACAAATGGTCCGGATCGCATCTTCAGATGCATCAGCAGATAACCCTGTCACCAAAGACAAGGGTGTCTCTCCTGTGGTGGTTGCAGAGTGCTCATCTTCTAGAGGGCCGCAGTTTCGGCATTCAGGACTGGGTCCTGGTGACCACGGATGCCAGCCTGCGAGGCTGGAGAGCAGTCACACAGGGAAGAAATTTCCAGGGCTTGTGGTCAAGCCTGGAGACATCACTTCACATAAATATTTTGGAGCTAAGGGCCATTTACAATGCCCTAAGCCAAGCAAGACCTCTGCTTCAAGGTCAGCCGGTGCTGATCCAGTCGGACAACATCACGGCAGTCGCCCACGTAAACAGACAGGGCGGCACAAGAAGCAGGAGGGCAATGGCAGAAGCTGCAAGGATTTTTCGCTGGGCGGAAAATCATGTGATAGCACTGTCAGCAGTGTTCATTCCGGGAGTGGACAACTGGGAAGCAGACTTCCTCAGCAGGCACGACCTCCACCCGGGAGAGTGGGGACTTCACCCAGAAGTCTTCCACATGATTGTAAACCATTGGGAAAAACCAAAGGTGGACATGATGGCGTCCCGCCTAAACAAAAAATTGGACAGGTATTGCGCCAGGTCAAGGGACCCTCAGGCAATAGCTGTGGACGCTCTGGTAACACCGTGGGTGTACCAGTCAGTGTATGTGTTCCCTCCTCTTCCTCTCATACCAAAAGTACTGAGAATTATAAGACGGAGGGGAGTAAGAACTATACTCGTGGCTCCGGATGGGCCAAGAAGGACTTGGTACCCGGAACTTCGAGAGATGCTCAAGGAGGACCCGTGGCCTCTACTTCTAAGAAGGGACCTGCTCCAGCAAGGACCATGTCTATTCCAAGACTTACCGCGGCTGCGTTTGACGGCAGGGCGTTTGAACGCCGGATCCTGAAGGAAAAAGGCATTCCGGATGAAGTCATCCCTACCCTGATCAAGCCAGGAAGGATGTAACCGCAAAGCATTATCACCGCATTTGGCGAAAATATGTTGCGGGTGCGAGGCCAGTAAGGCCCCGATGGAGAAATTTTCGACTAGGTCGATTCCTGCATTTCCTGTAAACAGGAGTGTCTATGGGCCTAAAATTGGGGTCCATTAAGGTTCAAATTTCGGCCCTGTCAATTTTCTTCCAGAAAGAACTAGCTTCAGTTCCTGAAGTTCAGACGTTTGTAAAAGGGGTACTGCATATACAGCCTCCTTTTGTGCCTCCAGTGGCACCTTGAAATCTCAATGTAGTTTTGGGGTTCCTAAAGTCACATTGGTTTGAACCACTTGAATCTGTGGAGTTAAAATATCTCACATGGAAAGTGGTCATGTTGTTGGCCCTGGCCTCGGCCAGGCGCGTGTCAGAATTGGCGGGCTTTATCCTGTAAAAGCCCTTATCTGATCTTTCATTCAGACAGGGCGGAATTGAGGACTCGTCCTCAATTTCTCCCTAAGGTGGTTTCAGCGTTTCACTTGAACCAGCCTATTGTGGTACCTGCGGCTACTAGGGACTTGGAGGACTCCAAGTTGCTGGACGTAGTCAGGGCCCTGAAAATATATGTTTCCAGGACGGCTGGAGTCAGAAAATCTGACTCGCTGTTTATCTTGTATGCACCCAACAAGCTGGGTGCTCCTGCTTCTAAGCAGACTATTGCTCGTTGGATTTGTAGTACAATTCAGCTTGCACATTCTGTGGCAGGCCTGCCACAGCCAAAATCTGTAAAAGCCCATTCCACAAGGAAGGTGGGCTCATCTTGGGCGGCTGCCCGAGGGGTCTCGGCTTTACAACTTTGCCGAGCAGCTACTTGGTCAGGGGCAAACACGTTTGCTAAATTCTACAAATTTGATACCCTGGCTGAGGAGGACCTGGAGTTCTCTCATTCGGTGCTGCAGAGTCATCCGCACTCTCCCGCCCGTTTGGGAGCTTTGGTATAATCCCCATGGTCCTTACGGAGTTCCCAGCATCCACTAGGACGTCAGAGAAAATAAGAATTTACTTACCGATAATTCTATTTCTCGTAGTCCGTAGTGGATGCTGGGCGCCCATCCCAAGTGCGGATTGTCTGCAATACTTGTACATAGTTATTGTTACAAAAAATCGGGTTATTATTGTTGTGAGCCATCTTTTCAGAGGCTCCTCTGTTATCATGCTGTTAACTGGGTTCAGATCACAGGTTGTACGGTGTGATTGGTGTGGCTGGTATGAGTCTTACCCGGGATTCAAAATCCTTCCTTATTGTGTACGCTCGTCCGGGCACAGTATCCTAACTGAGGCTTGGAGGAGGGTCATAGGGGGAGGAGCCAGTGCACACCAGGTAGTCCTAAAGCTTTTACTTTTGTGCCCAGTCTCCTGCGGAGCCGCTATTCCCCATGGTCCTTACGGAGTTCCCAGCATCCACTACGGACTACGAGAAATAGAATTATCGGTAAGTAAATTCTTATTTTATATTGGAGGAAAAATAACTTTTTCATAAAAAAGGAGCAATCTCATATCCTTCGTTGTGACCTTGTGGGTGAAGAGTGTTCAATGTGAAAATCCAGTACATCTCTTGCTGAGACAATTTTCTTAGTAGGTCCCCTCCTCTAGGGCCTAGTTTAACGTGTTCATATGTATATGTATATATATATATATATATATATACACACACACACACACAGTGAGCTGGGCTTGTGCAATGGGAGCGATATGTCAGAGTTACATACAGATTACATGTTGTGACAGGACGGTCCCGTACGAAAGCACTCGTCGCTTTCGCGTCCCGTCTCCTGCGCACAGATTGGAAGGTTAGGTCACACGAGGCCTGACCACATATGGGATTCCCGCTTACCGTCAGTAACCGCCTGTTACTGACTCCACCCACTGCGCTGTGGGCGGGTTTATGCTGCCACCACCAAACTCCTAACCTGCCGTGGCGTTTGGAACCACGGTTCTGCTCTGTATGTGCCGACGCACTGCCTTACCACACCTGTGTGGTGTTGACGAATCCCCACTAGCCACTTGCTAGGCCTCTACCGGTAGCTGGCGGAAGGCGGAACTTGGAGACGTTAGGTGCTTCCCTGGACAGCCGGAGGACGGGGCTATAATTGGCATAACCCTGTAGGTCACAAGATGACGCGGTCTTCTTGAGGCAAATGGTATTTATTTGCTCTATAGTTCTAAAGAGAACTCATCCCTATTGCTAGGGGCAACAGCATACAGCAAGATGTTCCAGCAGAATAAGATGGTACAACTACAATCTGGAGGCACGCAGGCCTCCTTTTTATGTCAAATTTCCACACAGTACCACAGGGGGGGTAAGCCCTCCCTGTCTTCTCCAACCAATCAGGTTATTTTACAAAATACCAATAAATAAATTACATTTCAAAAGGAGATAAGTGCAATAAAACAATATCATCCTTCCTGTCACCCAGACAACGTTTGGTATCAGATTAACATTCACTATTGATAAATTTATCACATAGCTTCAAAATACAAATGTTTCTGTCTCATTCACATCTCCAGGCAAACCCAGTGTTTGAGATTACAACAGGAAAGGCTACAATACAAACAAACAGTCTTCCTTCCTGCATCTGCCATTCAGGGTTCGTATATCAATTAAATCAGGTACATGAAACAGGTCCCAAGCCCATAGACCCCGTGATTAGCATCTTTACACATCAAAAGGTTTTGTCATTCACACCTCTCTGCTAGAGCCATTAGCATGCCACTTCCTACTGACAGGAGATGATTATTCAGACATCTATAGTAAGTGCATTTTAAAACCAACACAGCTTACACATTCCTTCTAAGTGCTGGCATTTGCATTAAATATAACATTGGGGAAAACACAGTAGTAAATATATTTTTAAATACCCGGTGCCTAGCACCCACACTACATTTAAAGATGGCGTTTAGCACCAGTGCACAGTTTAAAAGTGGCGCCAAGCGCCCATTGTCCTTGAATATGGCGCCGGTCACTGAGGGTTAACCCCTTCAGTGCCGCGCCGCCATTGTCCACGTGGGCTGGGGTCTCTCTGGCCACACATGTCTTATCATGTAACATTACCGTGTCACTCAGACCTCGTGGCATGCAATTGTCACTATAACAGAAAGTGTGTACTCCCTGATCAGGGTTGGCAGCGTGTCCCTATCACTAGAGCGGTGGTTCTCCTCTCCTATCCTCATGTGATCAGGGTTGGCAGCGTTTCCCTATCACTAGAGCGGTGGTTCTCCTCTCCTATCCTCATGTGATCAGGGTTGGCAGCGTTTCCCTATCACTAGAGCGGTGGTTCTCCTCTCCTGCCCTCATGTGATCAGGGTTGTCAGCGTTTCCCTATCACTGGAGCGGTGGTTCTCCTCTACTGCCCTCATGTGATCAGGGTTGGCAGCGTTTCCCTATCACTAGAGCGGTGGTACTCCTCTCCTGTCCTCATGTGATCAGGGTTGGCGGTGTTTCCCTATCACTAGAGCGGTGGTTCTCCTATCCTCATGTGATCAGGGTTGGCGGTGTTTCCCTATCACTAGAGCGGTGGTTCTCCTATCCTCATGTGATCAGGGTTGGCGGTGTTTCCCTATCACTAGAGCGGTGGTTCTCCTCTCCTATCCTCATGTGATCAGGGTTGGCAGCGTTTCCCTATCACTAGAGCTGTGGTTCTCCTCTCCTGCCCTCATGTGATCAGGGTTGGCAGCGTTTCCCTATCACTAGAGCGGTGGTTCTCCTCTCCTGCCCTCATGTGATCAGGGTTGGCGGTGTTTCCCTATCACTAGAGCGGTGGTTCTCCTATCCTCATGTGATCAGGGTTGGCAGCGTTTCCCTATCACTAGAGCGGTGGTTCTCCTCTACTGCCCTCATGTGATCAGGGTTAGCAGCGTGTCCCTATCACTAGAGCGGTGGTTCTCCTCTCCTATCCTCATGTGATCAGGGTTGGCAGCGTTTCCCTATCACTAGAGCGGTGGTTCTCCTCTCCTGCCCTCATGTGATCAGGGTTGTCAGCGTTTCCCTATCACTAGAGCGGTGGTTCTCCTCTACTGCCCTCATGTGATCAGGGTTGGCAGCGTTTCCCTATCACTAGAGCGGTGGTTCTCCTCTCCTGTCCTCATGTGATCAGGGTTGGCGGTGTTTCCCTATCACTAGAGCGGTGGTTCTCCTATCCTCATGTGATCAGGGTTGGCGGTGTTTCCCTATCACTAGAGCGGTGGTTCTCCTATCCTCATGTGATCAGGGTTGGCGGTGTTTCCCTATCACTAGAGCGGTGGTTCTCCTGTCCTGTCCTCATGTGATCAGGGTTGGCAGCGTTTCCCTATCACTAGAGCTGTGGTTCTCCTCTCCTGCCCTCATGTGATCAGGGTTGGCAGCGTTTCCCTATCACTAGAGCGGTGGTTCTCCTCTCCTGCCCTCATGTGATCAGGGTTGGCGGTGTTTCCCTATCACTAGAGCGGTGGTTCTCCTATCCTCATGTGATCAGGGTTGGCAGCGTTTCCCTATCACTAGAGCGGTGGTTCTCCTCTACTGCCCTCATGTGATCAGGGTTAGCAGCGTTTCCCTATCACTAGAGCGGTGGTTCTCCTCTCCTGCCCTCATGTGATCAGGGTTGGCGGTGTTTCCCTATCACTAGAGCGGTGGTTCTCCTATCCTCATGTGATCAGGGTTGGCAGCGTTTCCCTATCACTAGAGCGGTGGTTCTCCTGTCCTGTCCTGTCCTCATGTGATCAGGGTTGGCAGCGTTTCCCTATCACTAGAGCGGTGGTTCTCCTCTCCTATCCTCATGTGATCAGGGTTGGCGGTGTTTCCCTATCACTAGAGCGGTGGTTCTCCTATCCTCATGTGATCAGGGTTGGCAGCGTTTCCCTATCACTAGAGCGGTGGTTCTCCTGTCCTGTCCTCATGTGATCAGGGTTGGCAGCGTTTCCCTATCACTAGAGCGGTGGTTCTCCTCTCCTATCCTCATGTGATCAGGGTTGTCAGCGTTTCCCTATCACTAGAGCAGTGGTTCTCCTCTCCTGCCCTCATGTGATCAGGGTTGGCAGCGTTTCCCTATCACTAGAGCGGTGGTTCTCCTCTCCTGCCCTCATGTGATCAGGGTTGGCAGCGTTTCCCTATCACTAGAGCGGTGGTTCTCCTCTCTTCTCCTCATGTGATCAGGGTTGGCAGCGTTTCCCTATCACTAGAGAGGTGGTTCTCCTCTCCTGCCCTCATGTGATCAGGGTTGGCAGCGTTTCCCTATCACTAGAGCGGTGGTTCTCCTGTCCTGTCCTCATGTGATCAGGGTTGGCAGCGTTTCCCTATCACTAGAGCGGTGGTTCTCCTCTCCTGCCCTCATGTGATCAGGGTTGACAGCGTTTCCCTATCACTAGAGCGGTGGTTCTCCTGTCCTGTCCTCATGTGATCAGGGTTGGCAGCATTTACCTATCACTAGAGCGGTGGTTCTCCTCTCCTGCCCTCATGTGATCAGGGTTGGCAGCGTTTCCCTATCACTAGAGCGGTGGTTCTCCTGTCCTGCCCTCATGTGATCAGGGTTGGCGGTGTTTCCCTATCACTAGAGCGGTGGTTCTCCTCTCCTGCCCTCATGTGATCAGGGTTGGCGGTGTTTTCCTATCACTAGAGCGGTGGTTCTCCTGTCCTGCCCTCATGTGATCAGGGTTGGCAGCGTTTCCCTATCACTAGAGCGGTGGTTCTCCTGTCCTGCCCTCATGTGATCAGGGTTGGCAGCGTTTCCCTATCACTAGAGCGGTGGTTCTCCTCTCCTGTCCTCATGTGATCAGGGTTGGCAGCGTTTCCCTATCACTAGAGCGGTGGTTCTCCTCTCCTGCCCTCATGTGATCAGGGTTGGCAGCATTTCCCTATCACTAGAGCGGTGGTTCTCCTCTCCTGCCCTCATGTGATCAGGGTTGGCAGCGTGTCCCTATCACTAGAGCGGTGGTTCTCCTCTCCTGCCCTCATGTGATCAGGGTTGGCAGCATTTCCCTATCACTAGAGCGGTGGTTCTCCTCTCCTATCCTCATGTGATCAGGGTTGGCAGCGTTTACCTATCACTAGAGCGGTGGTTCTCCTCTCCTGCCCTCATGTGATCAGGGTTGGCAGCGTTTACCTATCACTAGAGCGGTGGTTCTCCTCTCCTGCCCTCATGTGATCAGGGTTGTCAGCGTTTCCCTATCACTAGAGCAGTGGTTCTCCTCTCCTGCCCTCATGTGATCAGGGTTGGCAGCGTTTCCCTATCACTAGAGCGGTGGTTCTCCTCTACTGCCCTCATGTGATCAGGGTTGGCGGCGTTTCCCTATCACTCGAGCGGTGGTTCTCCTCTCCTGCCCTCATGTGATCAGGGTTGGCGGTGTTTCCCTATCACTAGAGCGGTGGTTCTCCTATCCTCATGTGATCAGGGTTGTCAGCGTTTCCCTATCACTAGAGCGGTGGTTCTCCTCTCCTGCCCTCATGTGATCAGGGTTGGCAGCGTTTCCCTATCACTAGAGCGGTGGTTCTCCTCTACTGCCCTCATGTGATCAGGGTTGGCAGCGTTTCCCTATCACTAGAGCGGTGGTTCTCCTCTCCTGCCCTCATGTGATCAGGGTTGGCAGCGTTTCCCTATCACTAGAGCGGTGGTTCTCCTCTACTGCCCTCATGTGATCAGGGTTGGCAGTGTTTCCCTATCACTAGAGCGGTGGTTCTCCTCTCCTGTCCTCATGTGATCAGGGTTGGCGGTGTTTCCCTATCACTAGAGCGGTGGTTCTCCTCTCCCGTCCTCATGTGATCAGGGTTGGCGGTGTTTCCCTATCACTAGAGCGGTGGTTCTCCTCTCCTGTCCTCATGTGATCAGGGTTGGCAGCGTTTACCTATCACTAGAGCGGTGGTTTTCCTCTCCTGCCCTCATGTGATCAGGTTTGTCAGCGTTTCCCTATCACTAGAGCGGTGGTTCTCCTCTCCTGCCCTCATGTGATCAGGGTTGGCAGCGTTTCCTTATCACTAGAGCGGTGGTTCTCCACTCCTGCCCTCATGTGATCAGGGTTGGCAGCGTTTCCCTATCACTAGAGCGGTGGTTCTCCTGTCCTGTCCTCATGTGATCAGGGTTGTCAGCGTTTCCCTATCACTAGAGCGGTGGTTCTCCTCTCCTGCCCTCATGTGATCAGGGTTGACAGCGTTTCCCTATCACTAGAGCGGTGGTTCTCCTGTCCTGTCCTCATGTGATCAGGGTTGTCAGCGTTTCCCTATCACTAGAGCGGTGGTTCTCCTCTCCCGCCCTCGTGTGATCAGGGTTGGCAGCGTTTCCCTATCACTAGAGCGGTGGTTCTCCTGTCCTGTCCTCATGTGATCAGGGTTGGCAGCGTTTCCCTATCACTAGAGCGGTGGTTCTCCTCTCTTGCCCTCATGTGATCAGGGTTGGCAGCGTTTCCCTATCACTAGAGCGGTGGTTCTCCTCTCCTGTCCTCATGTGATCAGGGTTGGCAGCATTTCCCTATCACTAGAGCGGTGGTTCTCCTCTACTGCCCTCATGTGATCAGGGTTGGCAGCGTTTCCCTATCACTAGAGCGGTGGTTCTCCTCTCCTGCCCTCATGTGATCAGGGTTGGCAGCGTTTCCCTATCACTAGAGCGGTGGTTCTCCTCTCCTGCCCTCATGTGATCAGGGTTGGCAGCGTTTCCCTATCACTAGAGCGGTGGTTCTCCTCTCCTGCCCTCATGTGATCAGGGTTGGCAGCGTTTCCCTATCACTAGAGCGGTGGTTCTCCTCTCCTGCCCTCATGTGATCAGGGTTGGCAGCGTTTCCCTATCACTAGAGCGGTGGTTCTCCTCTCCTATCCTCATGTGATCAGGGTTGGCAGCGTTTACCCATCACTAGAGCGGTGGTTCTCCTCTCCTGCCCTCATGTGATCAGGGTTGTCAGCGTTTCCCTATCACTAGAGCGGTGGTACTCCTCTCCTGCCCTCATGTGATCAGGGTTGTCAGCGTTTCCCTATCACTAGAGCAGTGGTTCTCCTCTCTTCTCCTCATGTGATCAGGGTTGGCAGCGTTTCCCTATCACTAGAGCGGTGGTTCTCCTCTCCTATCCTCATGTGATCAGGGTTGGCGGCGTTTCCCTATCACTAGAGCGGTGGTTCTCCTCTCCTGCCCTCATGTGATCAGGGTTGGCGGTGTTTCCCTATCACTAGAGCGGTGGTTCTCCTCTCCTGTCCTCATGTGATCAGGGTTGGCGGTGTTTCCCTATCACTAGAGCGGTGGTTCTCCTCTCCTGCCCTCATGTGATCAGGGTTGGCGGTGTTTCCCTATCACTAGAGCGGTGGTTCTCCTCTCCTGCCCTCATGTGATCAGGGTTGGCAGCGTTTCCCTATCACTAGAGCGATGGTTCTCCTCTCCTGCCCTCATGTGATCAGGCTTGGCGGTGTTTCCCTATCACTAGAGCGGTGGTTCTCCTCTCCCGCCCTCATGTGATCAGGTTTGGCAGCGTTTCCCTATCACTAGAGCGGTGGTTCTCCTCTCTTGTCCTCATGTGATCAGGGTCGGCAGCGTTTCCCTATCACTAGAGCGGTGGTTCTCCTCTCCTGTCCTCATGTGATCAGGGTCGGCAGCGTTTCCCTATCACTAGAGCGGTGGTTCTCCTCTCTTGTCCTCATGTGATCAGGGTTGGCGGTGTTTCCCTATCACTAGCGCGGTGGTTCTCCTCTCTTGCCCTCATGTGATCAGGGTTGGCAGCGTTTCCCTATCACTAGAGCGGTGGTTCTCCTCTCCTGCCCTCATGTGATCAGGGTTGGCAGCGTTTCCCTATCACTAGAGCGGTGGTTCTCCTCTCCTATCCTCATGTGATCAGGGTTGGCGGTGTTTTCCTATCACTAGAGCGGTGGTTCTTCTCTCCTGTCCTCATGTGATCAGGGTTGGCAGCGTTTCCCTAACACTAGAGCGGTGGTTCTCCTCTCCTGTCCTCATGTGATCAGGGTTGGCAGCGTTTCCCTATCACTAGAGCGGTGGTTCTCCTCTCTTGTCCTCATGTGATCAGGGTTGGCGGTGTTTCCCTATCACTAGAGCGGTGGTTCTCCTCTCTTGCCCTCATGTGATCAGGGTTGGCAGCGTTTCCCTATCACTAGAGCGGTGGTTCTTCTCTCTTGTCCTCATGTGATCAGGTTTGGCAGCGTTTCCCTATCACTAGAGCGGTGGTTCTCCTCTACTGCCCTCATGTGATCAGGGTTGGCGGTGTTTCCCTATCACTAGAGCGGTGGTTCTCCTCTCCTGCCCTCATGTGATCAGGGTTGGCAGCGTTTCCCTATCACTAGAGCGGTGGTTCTCCTCTCCTATCCTCATGTGATCAGGGTTGGCGGTGTTTCCCTATCACTAGAGCGGTGGTTCTTCTCTCTTGTCCTCATGTGATCAGGTTTGGCAGTGTTTCCCTATCACTAGAGCGGTGGTTCTCCTCTCCTGCCCTCATGTGATCAGGCTTGGCGGTGTTTCACTATCACTAGAGCGGTGGTTCTCCTCTCCTGCCCTCATGTGATCAGGGTTGGCGGTGTTTCCCTATCACTAGAGCGGTGGTTCTCCTGTCCTGCCCTCATGTGATCAGGGTTGGCGGTGTTTTCCTATCACTAGAGCGGTGGTTCTTCTCTCCTGCCCTCATGTGATCAGGGTTGGCGGTGTTTTCCTATCACTAGAGCGGTGGTTCTTCTCTCCTGTCCTCATGTGATCAGGGTTGGCAGCGTTTCCCTAACACTAGAGCGGTGGTTCTCCTCTCTTGTCCTCATGTGATCAGGGTTGGCGGTGTTTCCCTATCACTAGAGCGGTGGTTCTCCTCTCTTGCCCTCATGTGATCAGGGTTGGCAGCGTTTCCCTATCACTAGAGCGGTGGTTCTTCTCTCTTGTCCTCATGTGATCAGGGTTGGCAGCTTTTCCCTATCACTAGAGCGGTGGTTCTCCTCTCCTATCCTCATGTGATCAGGGTTGGCAGTGTGTTTCCCTATCACTAGAGCGGTGGTTCTCCTCTCCTGTCCTCATGTGATCAGGGTTGGCGGTGTTTCCCTATCACTAGAGCGGTAGTTCTCCTCTCCTATCCTCATGTGATCAGGGTTGGCGGTGTTTCCCTATCACTAGAGCAGTGGTTCTCCTCTCCTGCCCTCATGTGATCAGGGTTGGCAGTGTGTTTCCCTATCACTAGAGCGGTGGTTCTCCTCTCCTGCCCTCATGTGATCAGGGTTGGCAGCGTTTCCCTATCACTAGAGCGGTGGTTCTCCTCTCCCGCCCTCATGTGATCAGGGTTGGCGGTGTTTCCCTATCACTAGAGCGGTGGTTCTCCTCTCCTGCCCTCATGTGATCAGGGTTGGCGGTGTTTCCCTATCACTAGAGCGGTGGTTCTCCTCTCCTGCCCTCATGTGATCAGGGTTGGCGGTGTTTCCCTATCACTAGAGCGGTGGTTCTCCTCTCCTGCCCTCATGTGATCAGGGTTGGCGGTGTTTCCCTATCACTAGAGCGGTGGTTCTCCTCTCCTATCCTCATGTGATCAGGGTTGGCGGTGTTTACCTATCACTAGAGCGGTGGTTCTCCTCTCCTGCTCTCATGTGAGCAGGGTTGGCGGTGTTTCCCTATCACTAGAGCGGTGGTTCTCCTCTCCTGTCCTCATGTGATCAGGGTTGGCAGCGTTTCCCTATCACTAGAGCGGTGGTTCTCCTGTCCTGCCCTCATGTGATCAGGGTTGGCATCGTTTCCCTATCACTAGAGCGGTGGTTCTCCTCTCCTGCCCTCATGTGATCAGGGTTGTCAGCGTTTCCCTATCACTAGAGCGGTGGTTCTCCTGTCCTGCCCTCATGTGATCAGGGTTGGCAGCGTTTCCCTATCACTAGAGCGGTGGTTCTCCTCTCCTGCCCTCATGTGATCAGGGTTGCCAGCGTTTCCCTATCACTAGAGCGCTGGTTCTCCTCTCTTGCCCTCATGTGATCAGGGTTGCCAGCGTTTCCCTATCACTAGAGCGGTGGTTCTCCTCTCCTGCCCTCATGTGATCAGGGTTGGCGGTGTTTCCCTATCACTAGAGCGGTGGTTCTCCTCTCCTGCCCTCATGTGATCAGGGTTGGCAGCGTTTCCCTATCACTAGAGCGGTGGTTCTCCTCTCCCGCCCTCATGTGATCAGGGTTGGCAGTGTTTCCCTATCACTAGAGCGGTGGTTCTCCTCTCCTATCCTCATGTGATCAGGGTTGGCGGTGTTTCCCTATCACTAGAGCGGTGGTTCTCCTCTCCTATCCTCATGTGATCAGGGTTGGCGGTGTTTCCCTATCACTAGAGCGGTGGTTCTCTTCTCCTATCCTCATGTGATCAGGGTTGGTGGTATTTCCCTATCACTAGAGCGGTGGTTCTCTTCTCCTATCCTCATGTGATCAGGGTTGGTGGTGTTTCCCTATCACTAGAGCGGTGGTTCTCCTCTCACATCCTCATGTTATCAGGGTTGGCGGCGTTTCCCTATCACTAGAGCGGTGGTTCTCCTCTCCTGCCCTCATGTGATCAGGGTTGGCGGTGTTTCCCTATCACTAGAGCGGTGGTTCTCCTCTCCTTCCCTCGTGATTAGGGTTGGCAGTGTTTCCCTATCACTAGAGCGGTGGTTCTCCTCTCCCGCCCTCATGTGATCAGGGTTGGCGGTTTTTCCCTATCACTAGAGCGGTGGTTCTCCTCTCCCGCCCTCATGTGATCAGGGTTGGCAGCGTTTCCCTATCACTAGAGCGGTGGTTCTCCTCTCCTGTCCTCATGTGATCAGGGTTGGCGGTGTTTCCCTATCACTAGAGCGGTGGTTCTCCTCTCCCGCCCTCATGTGATCAGGGTTGGCGGTGTTTCCCTATCACTAGAGCGGTGGTTCTCCTCTCCCGCCCTTATGTGATCAGGGTTGGCGGTGTTTCCCTATCACTAGAGCGGTGGTTCTCCTCTCCCGCCCTTATGTGATCAGGGTTGGCGGTGTTTCCCTATCACTAGAGCGGTGGTTCTTCTCTCCTGCCCTCATGTGATCAGGGTTGGCAGCGTTTCCCTATCACTAGAGCGGTGGTTCTCCTCTCCCGCCCTTATGTGATCAGGGTTGGCGGTGTTTCCCTATCACTAGAGCGGTGGTTCTCCTCTCCTATCCTCATGTGATCAGGGTTGGCGGTGTTTCCCTATCACTAGAGCGGTGGTTCTCCTCTCCCGCCCTCATGTGATCAGGGTTGGCGGTGTTTCCCTATCACTAGAGCGGTGGTTCTCCTCTCCTGCCCTCATGTGATCAGGGTTGGCGGTGTTTCCCTATCACTAGAGCGGTGGTTCTCCTCTCCCGCCCTCATGTGATCAGGGTTGGCGGTGTTTCCCTATCACTAGAGCGGTGGTTCTCCTCTCCTGTCCTCATGTGATCAGGGTTGGCGGTGTTTCCCTATCACTAGAGCGGTGGTTCTCTTCTCCCGCCCTCGTGTGCCTCTATACAGTATATATGTCACTGACTCGCCCTGAGCTGTAGTACAGAAGTGACAGAATATGAAATAATGCCCGCATAGAGACACATAAGATAGTATAGCGAGCGGTCACCCTGGGACCATCTCTGACCCTGCACAGAGCCTCCGGACAGCCTATAATATCTGCTGTGACGGGTGCATAGACTTAGGCAGTGTGACCCCAATGTCCCTGCCCTCTGTCACCTGCCCGCAGCAGCAGCGCAGGCTGAATATCTACGTGACACGCGGGGAACTGGGCTGGCTGCACTGTGAGTGTGGATCACCATGGAATAGCAATACATGCAATAATAAAGATAGATCTGCATTCCTACATCTACAGTATAACCATGGGCTGTGAGCTCTCACGAGCAGGGCCCTCTTCCCTGACTGTTACCATCCTCTCCTCCCCACTGCCCACAATGGCACCTAACCCTAGGGTGCTGCCGCCCTGCTGGTCATCTGTGTGCTGTGACGGCTGATATACCATGTCCTGCAGTGTTCTGTAAGAAATGCCTTGTTCATACTGTTTGCTCTGTGATTGGGCGCTGCAGATCCCTTGTGGCGCCATATAAAGGAGGTGACAAGGCAATTAAATATACAAATATCTCCAATCAGCACGTAGACGTGAGAGGGTTACAGGATCCTGTACAGCAATCACTTCTCTCTGCGGACTGTGATCACCACCGCAGTCTGTAATCACCGGGTGAAATGTCCGACGCGGGCAGCATTACTATGGCTGACACGGGGCTGCGAGCGACATCACAAGACCCGTTCTGCTAATGCGCAGACCCCAAACATCGTATTTGTACGCAATCCATGTCATGTTAGACAATGTAGCTCCGGACAGCCGAGCGCAGGTCTGCACCAGGGTGAGATGTAGACCGGGAATAGCCGGAGGTGAATGGGAATACAGCCGCATCAACGCCGTTCCTTCCCAGGCTTTATTGAGCATAGTAACACAGAAATGAACGTGTGAGCAAAGGTTACGTAGGGGCGTCATTTATACCCAGCACGTATACAGGCTGGGCTACTGACAGCACCAGTACTGACCAACCTACAGAGAGATCCATTAGATCACAGATCTCTACACTACACACTGATCAACCGAGCAACGGCTCTGTGTAATCAGCAGAAAATACCTATATCCGCCCAAACAGGGCTTCAGCCCATATAACAGGGACTACGGGAGAGTTTAGGGAACCCTCAGGATCTAGCAGGATAACCAGGCCGCAGGAAGGACTCATTCTGCAGTTATGGCTGGTCCTATGCGGGGACCTTTATAAGACAGTTACATATGTGTAAAGACATCAGGCAGATAAAGATTATCTAGGAGACCTGGACCTCAGCTTTAAAGTCACCTGGAGCCCTAGAAAATTGCGTCTAATGGTCAGTGTATGACCCGTAGCCATATCTATGGAGTGTAAGCCTGCGAGCAGGGCCCTCCTACCCCGATGTCTGCCTGTTATTTCCCAGTTTCGTTCTGTTTCTGTTGTTCCAATTGTAATCCGCAATGAAATATGCTGCGCTATATAAGAAACTGCTGATGTCTTTCTGAGTACTCTGCAAAGGACACATACATATACAGTTTAATGTAAAGCTTTCAGTGTATTTAGAACAGTATTTCTGCTTATAAAATGTGCAGTTTTATATCTATATATATATATATATATATAGAGAGAGAGAGAGAGATTTGCATGTATGCACGTATACACACACATAGGTGATCTACACAACATAGAAGTTATACAAGTGTGTAGCAGATTCTACAGGACGCTATGTTTTGTTTGTACGACACTACGTTAATAAGGTTACACATGAATATGTGCTCAGTAAGATACAGTAAGTAGTACGCTGGAAATAACCAGCTCTGTCCCTTCCCTGCTGACAGTTATGATAGTGCTGATTAGGAGAACAGAATATGTGTGAGGCCTACAGACTACTAGTTACTGCTACCTTCTACAGACTACTAGTTACTGCTACCTTCTACAGACTACTAGTTACTGCTACCTTCTACAGACTACTAGTTACTGCTACCTTCTACAGACTACTAGTTACTGCTACCTTCTACAGACTACTAGTTACTGCTACCTTCTACAGACTACTAGTTACTGCTACGTTCTACAGACTACTAGTTATGGCTACTTTCTCTATCGTCCTAGTGGATGCTGGGGTTCCTGAAAGGACCATGGGGAATAGCGGCTCCGCAGGAGACAGGGCACAAAAAGTAAAGCTTTACGATCAGGTGGTGTGTACAGGCTCCTCCCCCTATGACCCTCCTCCAAGCCTCAGTTAGATTTTTGTGCCCGGCCGAGAAGGGTGCAATATAGGTGGCTCTCCTAAAGAGCTGCTTAGAAAGGCAGAACCTCTGCTTCAAGGAAAACCGGTGTTGATCCAGTCGGACAACATCACGGCAGTCGCCCATGTGAACAGACAGGGCGGCACAAGAAGCAGGAGTGCAATGGCAGAAGCTGCAAGGATTCTTCGCTGGGCAGAGAATCATGTGATAGCACTGTCAGCAGTGTTCATCCCGGGAGTGGACAACTGGGAAGCAGACTTCCTCAGCAGACACGACCTTCACCCGGGAGAGTGGGGACTTCATCCAGAAGTTTTCCACATGCTGGTAACCCGTTGGGAAAGACCAATGGTGGACATGATGGCGTCTCGCCTCAACAAAAAACTGGACAGGTATTGCGCCAGGTCAAGAGATCCGCAGGCAATAGCTGTGGACGCGCTGGTAACGCCTTGGGTGTACCAGTCGGTGTATGTGTTTCCTCCTCTGCCTCTCATACCAAAAGTATTGAGAATTATACGGCAAAGAGGCGTAAGAACGATACTAGTGGTTCCGGATTGGCCAAGAAGGACTTGGTACCCGGAACTTCAAGAGATGATCACGGAAGATCCGTGGCCTCTACCTCTGAGAAGGGACTTGCTTCAGCAGGGTCCCTGTCTGTTTCAAGACTTACCGCGGCTGCGTTTGACGGCATGGCGGTTGAACGCCGGATCCTAAAGGAAAAAGGCATGCCGGAAGAAGTCATTCCTACTTTGATTAAAGCAAGGAAGGAAGTAACCGCGCAACATTATCACCGCATTTGGCGAAAATATGTTGCGTGGTGCGAGGATCGGAGTGCTCCGACGGAGGAATTTCAACTGGGTCGATTCCTACATTTCCTGCAATCAGGATTGTCTATGGGTCTCAAATTGGGATCTATTAAGGTTCAAATTTCGGCCCTGTCGATTTTCTTCCAAAAAGAATTGGCTTCAGTTCCTGAAGTCCAGACTTTTGTTAAGGGAGTGCTGCATATACAGCCCCCTGTGGTGCCTCCAGTGGCACCGTGGGATCTCAATGTTGTTTTGGACTTTCTCAAATCTCATTGGTTTGAACCACTAAAAACTGTGGATTTGAAATATCTCACATGGAAAGTGACCATGCTACTAGCCCTGGCTTCGGCCAGGAGAGTGTCAGAACTGGCAGCTTTATCTTACAAAAGCCCATATCTGATTTTCCATTCGGACAGGGCAGAACTGCGGACTCGTCCGCATTTTCTCCCTAAGGTGGTGTCAGCATTTCATCTGAACCAACCTATTGTAGTGCCTGCGGCTACAAGCGACTTGGAGGACTCCAAGTTGTTGGACGTTGTCAGAGCTTTAAAAATATACATTTCAAGGACAGCTGGAGTCAGGAAATCTGACTCGCTGTTTATACTATATGCTCCCAACAAGTTGGGCGCTCCTGCGTCTAAGCAGACTATTGCTCGCTGGATTTGTAGTACGATTCAGCTTGCACATGCTGTGGCAGGCCTGCCACAGCCAAAATCGGTGAAAGCCCACTCCACAAGGAAGGTGGGTTCTTCTTGGGCGGCTGCCCGAGGGGTCTCGGCATTACAACTCTGCCGAGCGGCTACGTGGTCGGGGGAGAACACGTTTGTAAAATTCTACAAATTTGATACCCTGGCTAAGGAGGACCTGGAGTTCTCTCATTCGGTGCTGCAGAGTCATCCGCACTCTCCCGCCCGTTTGGGAGCTTTGGTATAATCCCCATGGTCCTTTCAGGAACCCCAGCATCCACTAGGACGATAGAGAAAATAAGAATTTACTTACCGATAATTCTATTTCTCGGAGTCCGTAGTGGATGCTGGGCGCCCATCCCAAGTGCGGATTATCTGCATTACTTGTACATAGTTACAAAAATCGGGTTATTATTGTTGTGAGCCATCTTTTCAGAGGCTCCGCTGTTATCATACTGTTAACTGGGTTTAGATCACAGGTTGTACGGTGTGATTGGTGTGGCTGGTATGAGTCTTACCCGGGATTCAAAATCCTTCCTTATTGTGTACGCTCGTCCGGGCACAGTACCTAACTGAGGCTTGGAGGAGGGTCATAGGGGGAGGAGCCAGTACACACCACCTGATCGTAAAGCTTTACTTTTTGTGCCCTGTCTCCTGCGGAGCCGCTATTCCCCATGGTCCTTTCAGGAACCCCAGCATCCACTACGGACTCCGAGAAATAGAATTATCGGTAAGTAAATTCTTATTTTCTACAGACTACTAGTTATGGCTACTTTCTACAGACTACTAGTTACTGCTACCTTCTACAGACTACTAGTTACTGCTACCTTCTACAGACTACTAGTTACTGCTACGTTCTACAGACTACTAGTTATGGCTACTTTCTACAGACTACTAGTTACTGCTACGTTCTACAGACTACTAGTTATGGCTAATTTCTACAAACTACTAGTTACTCTACAGACTACTAGTTACTGCTACGTTCTACAGACTACTAGTTACTGCTACTTTCTACAGACTACTAGTTACTGCTACGTTCTACAGACTATTAGTTATGGCTACTTTCTACAGACTACTAGTTACTGCTACTTTCTACAGACTACTAGTTACTGCTACTTTCTACAGACTATTAGTTATGGCTACTTTCTACAGACTACTAGTTACTGCTACTTTCTACAGACTACTAGTTACTGCTACGTTCTACAGACTACTAGTTACTCTACAGACTACAAGTTACTAGTTACTCTACAGAGTACTAGTTACTGCTACGTTCTACAGACTACTAGTTACTGCTACTTTATACAGACTACTAGTTACTCTACAGACTACTAGTTACTGCTACGTTCTACAGACTACTAGTTACTGCTACGTTCTACAGACTACTAGTTACTGCTAGTTTCTACAGACTACTAGTTACTGCTACGTTCTACAGACTACTAGTTACTGCTACGTTCTACAGACTGCTAGTTACTGCTAGTTACTGCTAGTTTCTACAGACTACTAGTTACTGCTACGTTCTACAGACTACTAGTTACTGTTACGTTCTACAGACTACTAGTTACTGTTACTTTCTACAGACTACTAGTTACTGTTACTTTCTACAGACTACTAGTTACTGCTACTTTCTACAGACTACTAGTTACTGCTACTTTCTACAGACTACTAGTTACTGCTACGTTCTACAGACTACTAGTTACTGCTACGTTCTACAGACTACTAGTCGCTGCTACTTTCTACAGACTACTAGTTACTGCTACGTTCTACAGACTACTAGTTACATGATGTATAAATACATGTTGGTGGATTGTCACCCATGGGCACAGATGGAGTAGACTTCACTATCCATTCTGGTTTGCACATTACAGCTATTGCTCTTCAATAGAAAAGGTGTTATATCTGCTGTATTAAATTGTTCATCCACAGTTTTGCAATAAAATTTCTCTTGCTCTAACTGACACACCTTGCTTTGCCTTTTGACCTGTTTGTGTTATATACTTTATTGTCAGCAGTGCATTTCCCTCCACTCTGTGTGGATGACATTGTCTGTCCTTGTAATTGGTCTAATAACAGCCTGATGTGACCCCGCTCTCCTGTTCTATTCTCAGGGTAGGTGAAGGACGGGCGTCCTGGAGTCTGGGAAATGCCTATGTGTCTTTAGGAAGTCACGAGGAAGCTCTGCGGTACGCCAGGAAGCACCTGGACATCTCATGTGAGGTATGACGCAGCCGTGCAACAATCTGTATCACATGCCTTCCTCTGCCAGTGGGGCTTACAATCTAATTTCCCTACCGTAGACATCCACCGCACATACCATCTAAGCCATTTATATTGGAAGGCAATATAACTACCAGTATGTCTCTGGGCTTATACGCAGCATGGCCGTTGGGGGGCAGCTCAGTACGAGTGCTGGAAATGCCCAGGACTGCTGCTTTATCCAGTACACTGTACAGCTGCATATGTCATCGAGGATGTGACATGGGTGTAATACACACCCCAGCGTCTCACACCCCAGAGTCTCACACCCCAGAGTCCCCAGAGTCTCACACCCCAGAGTCTCACACCCCAGAGTCTCACACCCCAGAGTCTCACACCCCAGTGTCTCACACCCCAGTGTCTCACACCCCAGTGTCTCACACCCCAGAGTCTCACACCCCAGAGTCTCACACCCCAGTGTCTCACACGCCAGTGTCTGGTACAGAGACTGTGGCAAGAAACCAGATCAGTCTTCCACTCCTTCTTCCAACTTTTCTTTCTCTCAGAGGAAGCCACTTGGTTAGAGGCAGACAGTCTGCCAGTGGGGCGAACTCCTGAGTCTGCCAGTGGGGCGGGGTGGCGAGTCTGCCAGTGGGGCAAAGTGCTGAGTCTGCCAGTGGGGCGGGGTGGCGAGTCTGCCAGTGGGGCGGGGTGGCGAGTCTGCCAGTGGGGCGAAGTGCTGAGTCTGCCAGTGGGGCGAAGTGCTGAGTCTGACAGTGGGGTGTGGTCGCGAGTCTGCCAGTGGGGCGGGGTGGTGGGGTGGCTGGATCATTTAAGGACTGTAGTGGCACATAGGCGCAGTGTGTGTGATTGTCTTTTAGATTTAGTGGTCAGTACAGCATGTATTGTATGGATGTGTTATAGAGTGCAGAGACTGCGTTGCTTGTGCTGTATAGCTAATGATATAATAATAATAATGATGCATATTCCTCTGGGTCATTATTATATGTAAAGGGGTGACAGGAGGAGATCTACCTCATGAACGTAGGACAATGCAGACGCCGCAGCTGGTACAGCGGGAGGGTCGGTTACACGGCCCCCGAGTTGTATTGCAGACTGCGCCCTGTCCTGGAGGGCCAGCATCTGTACTGTAATGATGGCAGCCGCTGTTATACTCTCTCAGATTAGATACACCGTCGCAGAGGAAAACGTCTGGCGTGTTCTGCATTATAGCGATGCCCTAAGAGGAAGACGGTGGGACGCTCTGAGGTGTGTGCCCGCGGGCGCAGCGTGTACCCGCCATGGCAGGATCAGAGGTGTGTGCCCGCGGGCGCAGCGTGTACCCGCCATGGCAGGATCAGAGGTGTGTGCCCGCGGGCGCAGCGTGTACCCGCCATGGCAGGATCAGAGGTGTGTGCCCGCGGGCGCAGCGTGTACCCGCCATGGCAGGATCAGAGGTGTGTGCCCGCGGGCGCAGCGCGTACCCTCCCTGGCAGGATCAGAGGTGTGTGCCCGCGGGCGCAGCGCGTACCCTCCCTGGCAGGATCAGAGGTGTGTGCCCGCGGGCGCAGCGTGTACCCTCCCTGGCAGGATCAGAGGTGTGTGCCCGCGGGCGCAGCGCGTACCCTCCCTGGCAGGATCAGAGGTGTGTGCCCGCGGGCGCAGCGCGTACCCTCCCTGGCAGGATCAGAGGTGTGTGCCCGCGGGCGCAGCGCGTACCCGCCCTGGCAGGATCAGAGGTGTGTGCCCGCGGGCGCAGCGTGTACCCTCCCTGGCAGGATCAGAGGTGTGTGCCCGCGGGCGCAGCGTGTACCCGCCCTGGCAGGATCAGAGGTGTGTGCCCGCGGGCGCAGCGTGTACCCTCCCTGGCAGGATCAGAGGTGTGTGCCCGCGGGCGCAGCGTGTACCCTCCCTGGCAGGATCAGAGGTGTGTGCCCGCGGGCGCAGCGTGTACCCGCCCTGGCAGGATCAGAGGTGTGTGCCCGCGGGCGCAGCGTGTACCCGCCATGGCAGGATCAGAGGTGTGTGCCCGCGGGCGCAGCGTGTACCCGCCCTGGCAGGATCAGAGGTGTGTGCCCGCGGGCGCAGCGTGTACCCTCCCTGGCAGGATCAGAGGTGTGTGCCCGCGGGCGCAGCGTGTACCCTCCCTGGCAGGATCAGAGGTGTGTGCCCGCGGGCGCAGCGTGTACCCGCCCTGGCAGGATCAGAGGTGTGTGCCCGCGGGCGCAGCGCGTACCCTCCCTGGCAGGATCAGAGGTGTGTGCCCGCGGGCGCAGCGTGTACCCGCCATGGCAGGATCAGAGGTGTGTGCCCGCGGGCGCAGCGCGTACCCTCCCTGGCAGGATCAGAGGTGTGTGCCCGCGGGCGCAGCGCGTACCCTCCCTGGCAGGATCAGAGGTGTGTGCCCGCGGGCGCAGCGTGTACCCTCCCTGGCAGGATCAGAGGTGTGTGCCCGCGGGCGCAGCGCGTACCCTCCCTGGCAGGATCAGAGGTGTGTGCCCGCGGGCGCAGCGCGTACCCTCCCTGGCAGGATCAGAGGTGTGTGCCCGCGGGCGCAGCGCGTACCCGCCCTGGCAGGATCAGAGGTGTGTGCCCGCGGGCGCAGCGTGTACCCTCCCTGGCAGGATCAGAGGTGTGTGCCCGCGGGCGCAGCGTGTACCCGCCCTGGCAGGATCAGAGGTGTGTGCCCGCGGGCGCAGCGTGTACCCGCCCTGGCAGGATCAGAGGTGTGTGCCCGCGGGCGCAGCGTGTACCCTCCCTGGCAGGATCAGAGGTGTGTGCCCGCGGGCGCAGCACGTACCCGCCCTGGCAGGATCAGAGGTGTGTGCCCGCGGGCGCAGCGTGTACCCTCCCTGGCAGGATCAGAGGTGTGTGCCCGCGGGCGCAGCGTGTACCCGCCCTGGCAGGATCAGAGGTGTGTGCCCGCGGGCGCAGCGTGTACCCTCCCTGGCAGGATCAGAGGTGTGTGCCCGCGGGCGCAGCGTGTACCCTCCCTGGCAGGATCAGCTCTTCCCTGTTTGTTTTAGGTGCAGTAAATTCTTCTGTAAAGTGTCAGGTTGGGGAAAGAGCAGAATGTGTGACTAACATCCTATTAACCCCCTGTAAGCTGGGGACACAGGCCTCTCTGAGCCCTGTAACGGTAGATGCTGGTAGTTGTAGTTCCACCAGCTGGGAGCCACCGGTAATGTGCTCCTGCAAAGTCCTTAGCAGTGTAACATGTGCAGAGAGAGTTAGATTTGGGTGGGGTGTGTTCAAACTGAAAACTAATTTGCAGTGTAAAAATAAAGCAGCCAGTATTTACTCTGCACAGAAACAATATAACCCACCAAATCTAACTCTCTCTGCACATATTACATCTGCCCCACCTGCACTGCACGTGGTTTTGTCCATTAGTGCGATTTTTGGTTTACCAACAAACCTGAATAAGGGGACTAATTCAGACCTGATCGCTGCTGTGCGTCTGTGGCGGTCTTAGCCCTGCGATTGCCTCTGCCTGATTGACAGCAGAAGCGGTCGTTGGGCGGGCCAGCGGCGTTTGGCCACCGTTGGGAGGGAAGGGGGCGGCGGGCTGCGGCGGCTGCGTGACTTCACACGCAGCTGCTTCATTCCGGGCAGCGACAAGTAGCTCCCCTCCAGCGTGCAGGAGCTGCTCTTCCGGTACAAAAGTATCGTCGCCGTGAGATGCTTTTGTATTTGTGCAGCGGGGTAGGGCCTGACATGGGGGGGGGGGGGGGGGATGTGAGTTCCACCACCTCTCTAGGACCACTTTAAGCACTGGATAAGTGCAAGGTGATCTACATAGCAGCCAGTCAGCTCATAACTGTCAGTTTGCATATTGGAGCTGATTGGCTGGTGCGTTTATCACCTTGCACTTATCACTGCTTTATCACTTCCTTATGCCGTCTCCAAGCTTAATACATCTGCCCCAATGTCTCTGAGGTTGAAAAAGACACAGTTTGTCCATCGAGTTCTCCTACACTGTAATATTGTGAAGACTAATATAATAACGGTGGTGAAGGTTCAGCCATTATGTCTATTCATCTCTTTATTTTTTATCTTTAGTGCATGATTTACCCCCCATAACCTTGTATATCCTTATCCGTTAGGAATTAATCTAGCCTATTCTTAAAAGGAATAATCGAGTCCGCCATTACTACTCTCTCCGACAGGGGATTACAAATACGTATTGTCCTTACTGTGAAGAAACCTTTCCGTCTCAGGGTCCAGATCTCCTCTCCTCTAACCTAAGAGGGTGTCCGCGTGTCCTCTGTGATGATCTTACCAAACAGAAATCCCCCGCTAGCTCTGTGTATTGTCCCCTTATATATGTGTAAATGTTAATCATGTCTCCTATTAATCTCCTTTTCTCCAGTGTAAACATGCCTAGCCTAGCAAGCCTTTCCTCGTATTCCAGCGTCTCCATACCCTTAATTAGTTTGGTCGCCCGTTTCTGAACCTTTTCTAGCTCCAGGATATCCTTTTTGTAGTATGGTGGCCAGAATTGTACATAGTATTCAAGGTGTGGCCTCACAAGTGATTTATATAACGGGAGTATAATACTCTTGTCCCTAGCATCTATTCCCCGCTTTATACATGCTAATACCTTGTTTGCCGTATCTGCTGCTATCCTACTTTGGGTACTGCTGCTTGGTTTATCTATGTGAACACCTAAATCTTTTTCCAGTACGGAGTCCCCTAATATTACCCCATTTAGTATATATGTAGTATTTTTGTTCTTGCTACCAAAGTACATGACCTTACATTTGTCTATATTGAACCACATTCTCCATTTTGCTGCCTCTGCTTCCAGTTTAAATAAATTATTCTGAAGAGACTCAGCATCCCCCTGCGAATGTATAACCTTACACCGTGCTCTCTAGACCTACTTCTAGATCATTTATGAAAATGTTGAACAGTAGTGGTCCAAGTACAGACCCTTGCGGTACACCACTTAGCACTTCAGTCCATTTTGAATACGTTCCATCTTTGTATTCCTTTATTGCTTATCTCATGGAAACTCCATTGCTATTACAGATTGGTGACCGGAATGGAGAGCTAACGGCACGTATGAATGTGACACAGCTGGAGTCCGCGCTCAGCATAGCGTCCAGTGACGAGACATCTCAGTGCGATGGCTATGAAGCCCAAGGTACGCAAGCCACCCCAGCCCCTCATCTCCTATTTTATAGTGGCCGTGGCATATCCGCCATGTGTTGTGTTACTGACGCAGGAGAACAGTGGCCGTGGCATATCCGCCATGTGTTGTGTTACTGACGCAGGAGAACAGTGGCCGTGTCATATCCGCCATGTGTTGTGTTACTGACGCAGGAGAACAGTGGCCGTGGCATATCCGCCATGTGTTGTGTTACTGACGCAGGAGAACAGTGGCCGTGTCATATCCGCCATGTGTTGTGTTACTGACGCAGGAGAACAGTGGCCGTGTCATATCCGCCATGTGTTGTGTTACTGACGCAGGAGAACAGTGGCCGTGTCATATCCGCCATGTGTTATGTTACTGACGCAGGAGAACAGTGGCCGTGTCATATCCGCCATGTGTTATGTTACTGACGCAGGAGAACAGTGGCCGTGTCATATCTGCCATGTGTTATGTTACTGACGCAGGAGAACAGTGGCCGTGTCATATCCGCCATGTGTTGTGTTACTGACGCAGGAGAACAGTGGCCGTGGCATATCCGCCATGTGTTATGTTACTGACAAAGGAGAACAGTGGCCGTGGCATATCCGCCATGTGTTATGTTACTGACGCAGGAGAACAGTGGCCGTGGCATATCCGCCATGTGTTATGTTACTGACGCAGGAGAACAGTGGCCGTGTCATATCCGCCATGTGTTATGTTACTGACGCAGGAGAACAGTGGCCGTGGCATATCCACCATGTGTTGTGTTATTGACGCAGGAGAACAGTGGCCGTGGCATATCCGCCATGTGTTGTGTTACTGACGCAGGAGAACAGTGGCCGTGTCATATCCGCCATGTGTTGTGTTACTGACGCAGGAGAACAGTGGCCGTGGCATATCCGCCATGTGTTATGTTACTGACGCAGGAGAACAGTGGCCGTGTCATATCCGCCATGTGTTGTGTTACTGACGCAGGAGAACAGTGGCCGTGGCATATCCGCCATGTGTTGTGTTATTGACGCAGGAGAACAGTGGCCGTGGCATATCCGCCATGTGTTGTGTTACTGACGCAGGAGAGCAGTGGCCGTGTCATATCCGCCATGTGTTATGTTACTGACGCAGGAGAACAGTGGCCGTGTCATATCCGCCATGTGTTATGTTACTGACGCAGGAGAGCAGTGGCCGTGGCATATCCGCCATGTGTTGTGTTACTGACGCAGGAGAACAGTGGCCGTGTCATATCCGCCATGTGTTATGTTACTGACGCAGGAGAACAGTGGCCGTGTCATATCCGCCATGTGTTATGTTACTGACGCAGGAGAACAGTGGCCGTGTCATATCCGCCATGTGTTATGTTACTGACGCAGGAGAACAGTGGCCGTGTCATATCCGCCATGTGTTATGTTACTGACGCAGGAGAACAGTGGCCGTGTCATATCCGCCATGTGTTATGTTACTGACGCAGGAGAACAGTGGCCTTGTCATATCCGCCATGTGTTGTGTTACTGACGCAGGAGAACAGTGGCCGTGTCATATCCGCCATGTGTTGTGTTACTGACGCAGGAGAACAGTGGCCTTGTCATATCCGCCATGTGTTATGTTACTGACGCAGGAGAACAGTGGCCGTGTCATATCCGCCATGTGTTATGTTACTGACGCAGGAGAACAGTGGCCGTGTCATATCCGCCATGTGTTGTGTTACTGACGCAGGAGAACAGTGGCCGTGGCATATCCGCCATGTGTTATGTTACTGACGCAGGAGAACAGTGGCCGTGTCATATCCGCCATGTGTTATGTTACTGACGCAGGAGAACAGTGGCCTTGTCATATCCGCCATGTGTTATGTTACTGACGCAGGAGAACAGTGGCTGTGTCATATCCGCCATGTGTTATGTTACTGACGCAGGAGAACAGTGGCCGTGGCATATCCGCCATGTGTTATGTTACTGACGCAGGAGAACAGTGGCCGTGGCATATCCGCCATGTGTTGTGTTACTGACGCAGGAGAACAGTGGCTGTGTCATATCCGCCATGTGTTATGTTACTGACGCAGGAGAACAGTGGCCGTGTCATATCCGCCATGTGTTATGTTACTGACGCAGGAGAACAGTGGCCGTGTCATATCCGCCATGTGTTATGTTACTGACGCAGGAGAACAGTGGCCGTGTCATATCCGCCATGTGTTATGTTACTGACGCAGGAGAACAGTGGCCGTGTCATATCCGCCATGTGTTGTGTTACTGACGCAGGAGAACAGTGGCCGTGTCATATCCGCCATGTGTTATGTTACTGACGCAGGAGAACAGTGGCCGTGGCATATCCGCCATGTGTTGTGTTACTGACGCAGGAGAACAGTGGCCGTGTCATATCCGCCATGTGTTATGTTACTGACGCAGGAGAACAGTGGCCGTGTCATATCCGCCATGTGTTATGTTACTGACGCAGGAGAACAGTGGCCGTGGCATATCCGCCATGTGTTATGTTACTGACGCAGGAGAACAGTGGCCGTGTCATATCCGCCATGTGTTATGTTACTGACGCAGGAGAACAGTGGCCGTGGCATATCCGCCATGTGTTGTGTTACTGACGCAGGAGAACAGTGGCCTTGTCATATCCGCCATGTGTTATGTTACTGACGCAGGAGAACAGTGGCCGTGTCATATCCGCCATGTGTTATGTTACTGACGCAGGAGAACAGTGGCCGTGGCATATCCGCCATGTGTTGTGTTACTGACGCAGGAGAACAGTGGCCTTGTCATATCCGCCATGTGTTATGTTACTGACGCAGGAGAACAGTGGCCGTGTCATATCCGCCATGTGTTGTGTTACTGACGCAGGAGAACAGTGGCTGTGTCATATCCGCCATGTGTTATGTTACTGACGCAGGAGAACAGTGGCCGTGTCATATCCGCCATGTGTTCTGTTACTGACGCAGGAGAACAGTGGCCGTGTCATATCCGCCATGTGTTGTGTTACTGACGCAGGAGAACAGTGGCCGTGTCATATCCGCCATGTGTTATGTTACTGACGCAGGAGAACAGTGGCCGTGTCATATCCGCCATGTGTTATGTTACTGACGCAGGAGAACAGTGGCCGTGTCATATCCGCCATGTGTTATGTTACTGACGCAGGAGAACAGTGGCCGTGGCATATCCGCCATGTGTTGTGTTACTGACGAAGGAGAACAGTGGCCTTGTCATATCCGCCATGTGTTATGTTACTGACGCAGGAGAACAGTGGCCGTGTCATATCCGCCATGTGTTATGTTACTGACGCAGGAGAACAGTGGCCGTGTCATATCCGCCATGTGTTGTGTTACTGACGCAGGAGAACAGTGGCTGTGTCATATCCGCCATGTGTTATGTTACTGACGCAGGAGAACAGTGGCCGTGTCATATCCGCCATGTGTTATGTTACTGACGCAGGAGAACAGTGGCCGTGTCATATCCGCCATGTGTTGTGTTACTGACGCAGGAGAACAGTGGCCGTGTCATATCCGCCATGTGTTATGTTACTGACGCAGGAGAACAGTGGCCGTGTCATATCCGCCATGTGTTATCTTACTGACGCAGGAGAACAGTGGCCGTGTCATATCCGCCATGTGTTATGTTACTGACGCAGGAGAACAGTGGCCGTGTCATATCCGCCATGTGTTGTGTTACTGACGCAGGAGAACAGTGGCCGTGTCATATCCGCCATGTGTTATGTTACTGACGCAGGAGAACAGTGGCCGTGTCATATCCGCCATGTGTTGTGTTACTGACGCAGGAGAACAGTGGCCGTGTCATATCCGCCATGTGTTATGTTACTGACGCAGGAGAACAGTGGCCGTGTCATATCCGCCATGTGTTATGTTACTGACGCAGGAGAACAGTGGCCGTGTCATATCCGCCATGTGTTATGTTACTGACGCAGGAGAACAGTGGCCGTGGCATATCCGCCATGTGTTATGTTACTGACGCAGGAGAACAGTGGCCGTGGCATATCCGCCATGTGTTATGTTACTGACGCAGGAGAACAGTGGCCGTGGCATATCCACCATGTGTTGTGTTATTGACGCAGGAGAACAGTGGCCGTGGCATATCCGCCATGTGTTGTGTTACTGACGCAGGAGAACAGTGGCCGTGGCATATCCGCCATGTGTTGTGTTACTGACGCAGGAGAACAGTGGCCGTGTCATATCCGCCATGTGTTGTGTTACTGACGCAGGAGAACAGTGGCCGTGTCATATCCGCCATGTGTTGTGTTACTGACGCAGGAGAACAGTGGCCGTGGCATATCCGCCATGTGTTGTGTTATTGACGCAGGAGAACAGTGGCCGTGGCATATCCGCCATGTGTTGTGTTACTGACGCAGGAGAGCAGTGGCCGTGTCATATCCGCCATGTGTTATGTTACTGACGCAGGAGAACAGTGGCCGTGTCATATCCGCCATGTGTTATGTTACTGACGCAGGAGAACAGTGGCCGTGTCATATCCGCCATGTGTTGTGTTACTGACGCAGGAGAACAGTGGCCGTGTCATATCCGCCATGTGTTATGTTACTGACGCAGGAGAACAGTGGCCGTGTCATATCCGCCATGTGTTATGTTACTGACGCAGGAGAACAGTGGCCGTGTCATATCCGCCATGTGTTATGTTACTGACGCAGGAGAACAGTGGCCGTGTCATATCCGCCATGTGTTATGTTACTGACGCAGGAGAACAGTGGCCGTGTCATGTCCGCCATGTGTTGTGTTACTGAGGCAGGAGAACAGTGGCCGTGTCATATCCGCCATGTGTTATGTTACTGACGCAGTAGAACAGTGGCCGTGGCATATCCGCCATGTGTTATGTTACTGACGCAGGAGAACAGTGGCCGTGTCATATCCGCCATGTGTTGTGTTACTGACGCAGGAGAACAGTGGCCGTGTCATATCCGCCATGTGTTATGTTACTGACGCAGGAGAACAGTGGCCGTGGCATATCCGCCATGTGTTATGTTACTGACGCAGGAGAACAGTGGCCGTGTCATATCCGCCATGTGTTGTGTTACTGAGGCAGGAGAACAGTGGCCGTGTCATATCCGCCATGTGTTATGTTACTGACGCAGGAGAACAGTGGCCGTGTCATATCCGCCATGTGTTATGTTACTGACGCAGGAGAACAGTGGCCGTGTCATATCCGCCATGTGTTGTGTTACTGACGCAGGAGAACAGTGGCCGTGTCATATCCGCCATGTGTTATGTTACTGACGCAGGAGAACAGTGGCCGTGGCATATCCGCCATGTGTTATGTTACTGACGCAGGAGAACAGTGGCCGTGTCATATCCGCCATGTGTTATGTTACTGACGCAGGAGAACAGTGGCCGTGTCATATCCGCCATGTGTTATGTTACTGACGCAGGAGAACAGTGGCCGTGTCATATCCGCCATGTGTTGTGTTACTGACGCAGGAGAACAGTGGCCGTGTCATATCCGCCATGTGTTGTGTTACTGACGCAGGAGAACAGTGGCCGTGTCATACCCACCATGTGTTGTGTTACTGACGCAGGAGAACAGTGGCCGTGTCATATCCGCCATGTGTTATGTTACTGACGCAGGAGAACAGTGGCCTTGTCATATCCGCCATGTGTTATGTTACTGACGCAGGAGAACAGTGGCCGTGTCATATCCGCCATGTGTTATGTTACTGACGCAGGAGAACAGTGGCCTTGTCATATCCGCCATGTGTTATGTTACTGACGCAGGAGAACAGTGGCCGTGTCATATCCGCCATGTGTTATGTTACTGACGCAGGAAACAGTGGCCGTGTCATATCCGCCATGTGTTATGTTACTGACGCAGGAGAACAGTGGCCGTGTCATATCCGCCATGTGTTATGTTACTGAGGCAGGAGAACAGTGGCCGTGTCATATCCGCCATGTGTTATGTTACTGACGCAGGAGAACAGTGGCCGTGTCATATCCGCCATGTGTTATGTTAATGACGCAGGAGAACAGTGGCCTTGTCATATCCGCCATGTGTTATGTTACTGACGCAGGAGAACAGTGGCCGTGTCATATCCGCCATGTGTTGTGTTACTGACGCAGGAGAACAGTGGCCGTGGCATATCCGCCATGTGTTGTGTTATTGACGCAGGAGAACAGTGGCCGTGGCATATCCGCCATGTGTTGTGTTATTGACGCAGGAGAACAGTGGCCGTGGCATATCCGCCATGTGTTGTGTTACTGACGCAGGAGAGCAGTGGCCGTGTCATATCCGCCATGTGTTATGTTACTGACGCAGGAGAACAGTGGCCGTGGCATATCCGCCATGTGTTATGTTACTGACGCAGGAGAACAGTGTCCGTGTCATATCCGCCATGTGTTATGTTACTGACGCAGGAGAACAGTGGCCGTGTCATATCCGCCATGTGTTGTGTTACTGACGCAGGAGAACAGTGGCCTTGTCATATCCGCCATGTGTTATGTTACTGACGCAGGAGAACAGTGGCCGTGGCATATCCGCCATGTGTTGTGTTACTGACGCAGGAGAGCAGTGGCCGTGTCATATCCGCCATGTGTTATGTTACTGACGCAGGAGAACAGTGGCCGTGTCATATCCGCCATGTGTTATGTTACTGACGCAGGAGAACAGTGGCCGTGTCATATCCGCCATGTGTTATGTTACTGACGCAGGAGAACAGTGGCCGTGTCATATCCGCCATGTGTTATGTTACTGACGCAGGAGAACAGTGGCCGTGTCATATCCGCCATGTGTTATGTTACTGACGCAGGAGAACAGTGGCCGTGTCATATCCGCCATGTGTTATGTTACTGACGCAGGAGAACAGTGGCCTTGTCATATCCGCCATGTGTTGTGTTACTGACGCAGGAGAACAGTGGCCGTGGCATATCCGCCATGTGTTGTGTTACTGACGCAGGAGAGCAGTGGCCGTGTCATATCCGCCATGTGTTATGTTACTGACGCAGGAGAACAGTGGCCGTGTCATATCCGCCATGTGTTATGTTACTGACGCAGGAGAACAGTGGCCGTGTCATATCCGCCATGTGTTATGTTACTGACGCAGGAGAACAGTGGCCGTGTCATATCCGCCATGTGTTATGTTACTGACGCAGGAGAACAGTGGCCGTGTCATATCCGCCATGTGTTATGTTACTGACGCATGAGAACAGTGGCCGTGGCATATCCGCCATGTGTTGTGTTACTGACGCAGGAGAACAGTGGCCGTGGCATATCCGCCATGTGTTATGTTACTGAGGCAGGAGAACAGTGGCCGTGTCATATCCGCCATGTGTTATGTTACTGACGCAGGAGAACAGTGGCCGTGTCATATCCGCCATGTGTTATGTTACTGACGCAGGAGAACAGTGGCCGTGTCATATCCGCCATGTGTTATGTTACTGACGCAGGAGAACAGTGGCCGTGTCATATCCGCCATGTGTTGTGTTACTGACGCAGGAGAACAGTGGCCTTGTCATATCCGCCATGTGTTATGTTACTGACGCAGGAGAACAGTGGCCGTGGCATATCCGCCATGTGTTATGTTACTGACGCAGGAGAACAGTGGCCGTGGCATATCCGCCATGTGTTATGTGTGGGGCTCAGGGGAATGTGTCATTTATTCTGTCCGTATGTTTATGGCGCATTATAATTCCACAGATTGTATTTCATGTTTTACAGAGTTCTCTGTAGCAACCAGAGATGGTATCTGGTGACTCTGGGGTAGATGCATCAAGCCGTGGAGAGAGATATTACCAGCCAATCAGCTCCTAACTGCCACGTTACATGCTGTGCTGGAATAATGACAGTTAGGAGCTGGTTTGTCGGTACTTTCTCTATCCAGTGTTTGATTTATCTCCCCTGTATGTGATCAGATGAATCCTTATTTAGTACCTAGGACACAATCTTAGGCCAGGTACACAATTATGTGTGTGCTGTGTCTGTGTTACAGGTGTGTGCTGTGTCTGTGTTACAGGTGTGTGCTGTGTCTGTGTTACAGGTGTGTGCTGTGTCTGTGTTACAGGTGTGCTGTGTCTGTGTTACAGGTGTGTGCTGTGTCTGTGTTACAGGTGTGTGCTGTGTCTGTGTTACAGGTGTGTGCTGTGTCTGTGTTACAGGTGTGTGCTGTGTCTGTGTTACAGGTGTGCTGTGTCTGTGTTACAGGTGTGTGCTGTGTCTGTGTTACAGGTGTGTGCTGTGTCTATGTTACAGGTGTGTTATGTCTGTGTTACAGGTGTGTGCTGTGTCTGTGTTACAGGTGTGCTGTGTTATACTGTAGGTGTGCTGTGTTGTACTGTAGGTGTGCTGTGTCTGTGTTACAGGTGTGCTGTGTTATACTGTAGGTGTGCTGTGTCTGTGTTACAGGTGTGTGCTGTGTCTGTGTTACAGGTGTGCTGTGTCTGTGTTACAGGTGTGCTGTGTCTGTGTTACAGGTGTGCTATGTCTGTGTTACAGGTGTGCTGTGTTATACTGTAGGTGTGCTGTGTTGTACTGTAGGTGTGCTGTGTCTGTGTTACTGGTGTGCTGTGTTATACTGTTGGTGTGCTGTGTCTGTGTTACAGGTGTGCTGTGTTATACTGTAGGTGTGCTGTGTCTGTGTTACAGGTGTACTGAGTTTGTTACAGGTGTGCTGTGTTGTACTATAGGTGTGCTGTGTCTGTGTTACAGTTGTGCTGTGTTATACTGTAGGGTTGCTGTGTCTGTTACAGGTGTGCTGTGTTATACTGTAGGTGTGCTGTGTCTGTGTTACAGGTGTGCTGTGTCTGTGTTACAGGTGTGCTGTGTCTGTGTTATACAGTAGGTGTGCTTTGTCTGTGTTACAGGTGTGCTGTGTCTATGTTACAGGTGTGCAGTGTTATTCTGTAGGTGTGCTGTGTCTGTGTTACAGGTGTGCTGTGTTATACTGTAGGTGTGCTGTATGTTACAGGTGTGCTGTGTTATATTGTAAGTGTGCTGTGTCTGTGTTACAGGTGTGCTGTGTTATACTGTAGGTGTGCTGTGTCTGTTACAGGTGTGCTGTGTTATACTGTAGGTGTGCTGTGTCTGTGTTACAGGTGTGCTGTGTTATACTGTAGGTGTGCTGTGTCTGTGTTACAGGTGTACTGTGTTATACTGTAGGTGTGCTGTGTCTGTGTTACAGGTGTGCTGTGTCTGCGTTACAGGTGTGCTGTGTTATACTGTAGGTGTGCTGTGTCTGTGTTACAGGTGTACTGAGATCGTTACAGGTGTGCTGTGTTGTACTATAGGTATGCTGTGTCTGTTACAAGTGTGCTGTGTTATACTGTAGGTGTGCTGTGTCTGTTACAGGTGTGCTGTGTTATACTGTAGGTGTGCTGTGTCTGTGTTACAGGTGTGGTGGGTCTGTGTTTCAGGTGTGCTATGTCTGTGTTACATGTGTGCTGTGTCTGTGTTACAGGTGTTCTGTGTCTGTGTTACAGGTGTGGTGGGTCTGTGTTACAGGTGTGCTGTGTCTGTGTTACAGGTGTGCTGTGTATGTGTTGCAGGTGTGCTGTGTTATACTGTAGGTGTGCTGTGTCTGTGTTACAGGTGTGCTGTGTCTGTGTTACAGGTGTGGTGGGTCTGTGTTACAGGTGTGGTGGGTCTGTGTTACAGGTGTGCTGTGTCTGTGTTACAGGTGTGCTGTGTATGTGTTGCAGGTGTGCTGTGTTATACTGTAGGTGTGCTGTGTCTGTGTTACAGGTGTGTGCTGTGTCTGTGTTACAGGTGTGTGCTGTGTCTGTGTTACAGGTGTGTGCAGGTGTCTGTGTTACAGGTGTGCTGTGTCTGTGTTACAGGTGTGTGCTGTATCTGTGTTACAGGTGTGTGCTGTGTCTGTGTTACAGGTGTGTGCTGTGTCTGTGTTACAGGTGTGTGCTGTGTCTGTGTTACAGGTGTGCTGTGTCTGTGTTACAGGTGTGTGCTGTGTCTGTGTTACAGGTGTGCTGTGTCTGTGTTACAGGTGTGTGCTGTGTCTGTGTTACAGGTGTGTGCTGTGTCTGTGTTACAGGTGTGTGCTGTGTCTGTGTTACAGGTGTGTGCTGTGTCTGTGTTACAGGTGTGTGCTGTGTCTGTGTTACAAGTGTGTGCTGTGTCTGTGTTACAGGTGTGTGCTGTGTCTGTGTTACAGGTGTGTTGTGTCTGTGTTACAGGTGTGCTATGTCTGTGTTACAGGTGTGCTGTGTTGTACTGTAGGTGTGCTGTGTCTGTGTTACAGGTGTGCTGTGTTATACTGTAGGTGTGCTGTGTCTGTGTTACAGGTGTGCTGTGTTATACTGTAGGTGTGCTGTGTCTGTGTTACAGGTGTGTGCTGTGTCTGTGTTACAGGTGTGTGCTGTGTCTGTGTTACAGGTGTGCTGTGTCTGTGTTACAGGTGTGCTATGTCTGTGTTACAGGTGTGCTGTGTTATACTGTAGGTGTGCTGTGTTGTACTGTAGGTGTGCTGTGTATGTGTTACTGGTGTGCTGTGTTATACTGTAGGTGTGCTGTGTCTGTGTTACAGGTGTACTGAGTTTGTTACAGGTGTGCTGTGTTGTACTATAGGTGTGCTGTGTCTGTGTTACAGTTGTGCTGTGTTATACTGTAGGGTTGCTGTGTCTGTTACAGGTGTGCTGTGTTATACTGTAGGTGTGCTGTGTCTGTGTTACAGGTGTGCTGTGTCTGTGTTATACAGTAGGTGTGCTTTGTCTGTGTTACAGGTGTGCTGTGTCTATGTTACAGATGTGCAGTGTTATTCTGTAGGTGTGCTGTGTCTGTGTTACAGGTGTGCTGTGTTATACTGTAGGTGTGCTGTATGTTACAGGTGTGCTGTGTTATATTGTAAGTGTGCTGTGTCTGTGTTACAGGTGTGCTGTGTTATACTGTAGGTGTGCTGTGTCTGTGTTACAGGTGTGCTGTGTTATACTGTAGGTGTGTTGTGTCTGTGTTACAGGTGTACTGTGTTATACTGTAGGTGTGCTGTGTCTGTGTTACAGGTGTGCTGTGTCTGTGTTACAGGTGTGCTGTGTTATACTGTAGGTGTGCTGTGTCTGTGTTACAGGTGTACTGAGATCGTTACAGGTGTGCTGTGTTGTACTATAGGTATGCTGTGTCTGTTACAAGTGTGCTGTGTTATACTGTAGGGGTGCTGTGTCTGTTACAGGTGTGCTGTGTTATACTGTAGGTGTGCTGTGTCTGTGTTACAGGTGTGCTGTGTATGTGTTGCAGGTGTACTGTGTCTGTTACAGGTGTGCTGTGTTATACTGTAGGTGTGCTGTGTCTGTGTTACAGGTGTGGTGGGTCTGTGTTTCAGGTGTGCTGTGTCTGTGTTACATGTGTGCTGTGTCTGTGTTACAGGTGTGCTGTGTCTGTGTTACATGTGTGCTGTGTCTGTGTTACAGGTGTGCTGTGTCTGTGTTACAGGTGTGCTGTGTATGTGTTGCAGGTGTGCTGTGTTATACTGTAGGTGTGCTGTGTCTGTGTTACAGGTGTGCTGTGTCTGTGTTACAGGTGTGGTGGGTCTGTGTTACAGGTGTGGTGGGTCTGTGTTACAGGTGTGCTGTGTCTGTGTTACAGGTGTGCTGTGTATGTGTTGCAGGTGTGCTGTGTTATACTGTAGGTGTGCTGTGTCTGTGTTACAGGTGTGCTGTGTCTGTGTTACAGGTGTGCTGTGTCTGTGTTACAGGTGTGCTGTGTATGTGTTGCAGGTGTGCTGTGTCTGTGTTACAGGTGTGTGCTGTGTCTGTGTTACAGGTGTGTGCTGTGTCTATGTTACAGGTGTGTTATGTCTGTGTTACAGGTGTGCTATGTCTGTGTTACAGGTGTGTTGTGTTATACTGTAGGTGTGCTGTGTTGTACTGTAGGTGTGCTGTGTCTGTGTTACAGGTGTGCTGTGTTATACTGTAGGTGTGCTGTGTCTGTGTTACAGGTGTGTGCTGTGTCTGTGTTACAGGTGTGCTTTGTCTGTGTTACAGGTGTGCTGTGTCTGTGTTACAGGTGTGCTATGTCTGTGTTACAGGTGTGCTGTGTTGTACTGTAGATGTGCTGTGTCTGTGTTACTGGTGTGCTGTGTTATACTGTAGGTGTGCTGTGTCTGTGTTACAGGTGTGCTGTGTTATACTGTAGGTGTGCTGTGTCTGTGTTACAGGTGTACTGAGTTTGTTACAGGTGTGCTGTGTTGTACTATAGGTGTGCTGTGTCTGTGTTACAGTTGTGCTGTGTTATACTGTAGGGTTGCTGTGTCTGTTACAGGTGTGCTGTGTTATACTGTAGGTGTGCTGTGTCTGTGTTACAGGTGTGCTGTGTCTGTGTTATACAGTAGGTGTGCTTTGTCTGTGTTACAGGTGTGCTGTGTCTATGTTACAGGTGTGCAGTGTTATTCTGTAGGTGTGCTGTGTCTGTGTTACAGGTGTGCTGTGTTATACTGTAGGTGTGCTGTATGTTACAGGTGTGCTGTGTTATATTGTAAGTGTGCTGTGTCTGTGTTACAGGTGTGCTGTGTTATACTGTAGGTGTGCTGTGTCTGTTACAGGTGTGCTGTGTTATACTGTAGGTGTGCTGTGTCTGTGTTACAGGTGTGCTGTGTTATACTGTAGGTGTGCTGTGTCTGTGTTACAGGTGTACTGTGTTATACTGTAGGTGTGCTGTGTCTGTGTTACAGGTGTGCTGTGTCTGCGTTACAGGTGTGCTGTGTTATACTGTAGGTGTGCTGTGTCTGTGTTACAGGTGTACTGAGATCGTTACAGGTGTGCTGTGTTGTACTATAGGTATGCTGTGTCTGTTACAAGTGTGCTGTGTTATACTGTAGGTGTGCTGTGTCTGTTACAGGTGTGCTGTGTTATACTTTAGGTGTGCTGTGTCTGTGTTACAGGTGTGGTGGGTCTGTGTTTCAGGTGTGCTATGTCTGTGTTACATGTGTGCTGTGTCTGTGTTACAGGTGTGCTGTGTCTGTGTTACATGTGTGCTGTGTCTGTGTTACAGGTGTGCTGTGTCTGTGTTACAGGTGTGCTGTGTATGTATTGCAGGTGTGCTGTGTTATACTGTAGGTGTGCTGTGTCTGTGTTACAGATGTGCTGTGTCTGTGTTACAGGTGTGGTGGGTCTGTGTTACAGGTGTGGTGGGTCTGTGTTACAGGTGTGCTGTGTCTGTGTTACAGGTGTGCTGTGTATGTGTTGCAGGTGTGCTGTGTTATACTGTAGGTGTGCTGTGTCTGTGTTACAGGTGTGTGCTGTGTCTGTGTTACAGGTGTGTGCTGTGTCTGTGTTACAGGTGTGTGCAGGTGTCTGTGTTACAGGTGTGCTGTGTCTGTGTTACAGGTGTGTGCTGTATCTGTGTTACAGGTGTGTGCTGTGTCTGTGTTACAGGTGTGTGCTGTGTCTGTGTTACAGGTGTGTGCTGTGTCTGTGTTACAGGTGTGCTGTGTCTGTGTTACAGGTGTGTGCTGTGTCTGTGTTACAGGTGTGCTGTGTCTGTGTTACAGGTGTGTGCTGTGTCTGTGTTACAGGTGTGTGCTGTGTCTGTTACAGGTGTGTGCTGTGTCTGTGTTACAGGTGTGTGCTGTGTCTGTGTTACAGGTGTGCTGTGTCTGTGTTACAGGTGTGCTATGTCTGTGTTACAGGTGTGCTGTGTTATACTGTAGGTGTGCTGTGTTGTACTGTAGGTGTGCTGTGTATGTGTTACTGGTGTGCTGTGTTATACTGTAGGTGTGCTGTGTCTGTGTTACAGGTGTGCTGTGTTATACTGTAGGTGTGCTGTGTCTGTGTTACAGGTGTACTGAGTTTGTTACAGGTGTGCTGTGTTGTACTATAGGTGTGCTGTGTCTGTGTTACAGTTGTGCTGTGTTATACTGTAGGGTTGCTGTGTCTGTTACAGGTGTGCTGTGTTATACTGTAGGTGTGCTGTGTCTGTGTTACAGGTGTGCTGTGTCTGTGTTATACAGTAGGTGTGCTTTGTCTGTGTTACAGGTGTGCTGTGTCTATGTTACAGGTGTGCAGTGTTATTCTGTAGGTGTGCTGTGTCTGTGTTACAGGTGTGCTGTGTTATACTGTAGGTGTGCTGTATGTTACAGGTGTGCTGTGTTATATTGTAAGTGTGCTGTGTCTGTGTTACAGGTGTGCTGTGTTATACTGTAGGTGTGCTGTGTCTGTTACAGGTGTGCTGTGTTATACTGTAGGTGTGCTGTGTCTGTGTTACAGGTGTGCTGTGTTATACTGTAGGTGTGCTGTGTCTGTGTTACAGGTGTACTGTGTTATACTGTAGGTGTGCTGTGTCTGTGTTACAGGTGTGCTGTGTCTGTGTTACAGGTGTGCTGTGTTATACTGTAGGTGTGCTGTGTCTGTGTTACAGGTGTACTGAGATCGTTACAGGTGTGCTGTGTTGTACTATAGGTATGCTGTGTCTGTTACAAGTGTGCTGTGTTATACTGTAGGGGTGCTGTGTCTGTTACAGGTGTGCTGTGTTATACTGTAGGTGTGCTGTGTCTGTGTTACAGGTGTGCTGTGTATGTGTTGCAGGTGTACTGTGTCTGTTAAAGGTGTGCTGTGTTATACTGTAGGTGTGCTGTGTCTGTGTTACAGGTGTGGTGGGTCTGTGTTTCAGGTGTGCTGTGTCTGTGTTACATGTGTGCTGTGTCTGTGTTACAGGTGTGCTGTGTCTGTGTTACATGTGTGCTGTGTCTGTGTTACAGGTGTGCTGTGTCTGTGTTACAGGTGTGCTGTGTATGTGTTGCAGGTGTGCTGTGTTATACTGTAGGTGTGCTGTGTCTGTGTTACAGGTGTGCTGTGTCTGTGTTACAGGTGTGGTGGGTCTGTGTTACAGGTGTGGTGGGTCTGTGTTACAGGTGTGCTGTGTCTGTGTTACAGGTGTGCTGTGTATGTGTTGCAGGTGTGCTGTGTTATACTGTAGGTGTGCTGTGTCTGTGTTACAGGTGTGGTGGGTCTGTGTTACAGGTGTGCTGTGTCTGTGTTACAGGTGTGCTGTGTATGTGTTGCAGGTGTGCTGTGTTATACTGTAGGTGTGCTGTGTCTGTGTTACAGGTGTGCTGTGTCTGTGTACAGCTACACCCCTGCCTAGCACTGATTGGGCCACTGTGCTGTATAGATGGTGGGATAGTAGTCAGTGGAAGGCGTACACTATAACTCCAATGCTATGCTCTTTCTTATTTTATTGCTCTTGAAATGTTTGTAACAAGTTACATAAAGAATTTCCCATGTGATGACAACATATTGTGAGACGTGCCAGACAACAGGCACTTGTTGTGTTGTATGGGGTCTTTGTGCTGCACATCCTGTCCTCTCAGCTCCGCAGCGTTTGTCTGCGGCACACTGACAGAGAACAGGCGGCACATCCTGTCCTCTCAGCTCTGCAGCGTCTGTCTGCGGCACACTGACAGAGAACAGGCGGCACATCCTGTCCTCTCAGCTCTGCAGCGTCTGTCTGCGGCACACTGACAGAGAACAGGCGGCACATCCTGTCCTCTCAGCTCTGCAGCGTCTGTCTGCGGCACACTGACAGAGAACAGGCGGCACATCCTGTCCTCTCAGCTCTGCAGCGTCTGTCTGCGGCACACTGACAGAGAACAGGCGGCACATCCTGTCCTCTCAGCTCTGCAGCGTCTGTCTGCGGCACACTGACAGAGAACAGGCGGCACATCCTGTCCTCTCAGCTCTGCAGCGTCTGTCTGCGGCACACTGACAGAGAACAGGCGTCACATCCTGTCCTCTCAGCTCTGCAGCGTCCGTCTGCGGCACACTGACAGAGAACAGGCGGCACATCCTGTCCTCTCAGCTCTGCAGCGTCTGTCTGCGGCACACTGACAGAGAACAGGCGGCACATCCTGTCCTCTCAGCTCTGCAGCGTCTGTCTGCGGCACACTGACAGAGAACAGGCGGCACATGTTGACACAGCGTGTTGATTTATAAGGTGTAACTGTGTAAACATGGGGTTGCCAGCTTTCTGTGTGCAGATAGATTTCACTTGTGTTGTCTGCCCAGTGCGTCATGCTGCGATCACCTGGAAATACACAGCGCGGCCGCTATAACGCCAGCCCCAGAGACTTCAGCAGGAATCTGATCACTACGTATGATGCGTCTCCAGCCGCACGTACAATCATCGCTCCTCCTAGCTCCAGAGAAATGTGCCATAGCCCAGTCTGGTGGGATTAGGTAGAAAGACTCCAGAATGCCGGACTGGCTACCAGCAGCACACTCTGCCATTCTGGAGCTTGTAGTGCTCTAGAGAGGGGGAGGGGTGATTATTACCCAATCCCAGGCTGTAATCTCTCCCTTCCCGCCTCCCCAGTGACAGCTGCCGGACGTGGACAAGCACTACAAGCTCCAGAATGGCAGAGTCTGTTGCAGGGAGCTGGACCTTTCCGGTTTTTACCCAGTCTGGCTACCTGTGTGGCTCTGAGGCCAGGTAATGTTGTTGTTATTATTACAGGTGGAGTCTCCCTTATCCACAATGCTTGGGACCAGAGGTATTTTGGATACGGGATTTTTCCGTATTTTGGAATAATTGCATACTATAATGAGATATCATGGTGATGGGACCCAAGTCTAAACACATGTTTCATATACACCTTATACACACAGCCTGGAGGTCATTTAATACAATATTTTAAATAACTTTGTGTACACTGAGCCATCAGAAAACAAAGGTGTCACTATCTCACTCAAAAAAGTCTGTATTTCGGAATATTTGGATATGGGATACTCAACCTGTATTATCCTTTATTTCTCTGACGTCCTAGTGGATGCTGGGAACTCCGTAAGGACCATGGGGAATAGACGGGCTCCGCAGGAGACTGGGCACTCTAAAAGAAAGATTAGGTACTATCTGGTGTGCACTGGCTCCTCCCACTATGCCCCTCCTCCAGACCTCAGTTAGATTTCTGTGCCCGGCCGAGCTGGATGCACCCTAGGGGCTCTCCTGAGCTCCTAGAAAGAAAGTATATGTTAGGTTTTTTATTTTACAGTGAGATCTGCTGGCAACAGGCTCACTGCATCGAGGGACTAAGGGGAGAAGAAGCGAACCTACCTGCTTGCAGCTAGCTTGGGCTTCTTAGGCTACTGGACACCATTAGCTCCAGAGGGATCGACCGCATGGAACTGGCCTTGGTGTTCGTTCCCGGAGCCGCGCCGCCGTCCCCCTTACAGAGCCAGAAGCAAGAAGAGGTCCGGAAAATCGGCGGCAGAAGACATCAGTCTTCACCAAGGTAGCGCACAGCACTGCAGCTGTGCGCCATTGCTCCTCATACACACTTCACACTCCGGTCACTGAGGGTGCAGGGCGCTGGGGGGGGGCGCCCTGAGGGCAATATATGACACCTTGGCTGGCAAATCTACATCATATATAGTCCTAGAGGCTATATAGATGTAAAATTACCCCTGCCAGTATTCCAGAAAAAGCGGGAGAAAGTCCATTGAAAAAGGGGCGGGGCTTCTCCCTCAGCACACTGGCGCCATTTTCTCTTCACAGTGCAGCTGGAAGACAGCTCCCCAGGCTCTCCCCTGTAGTTTTCAGGCTCAAAGGGTTAAAAAGAGAGGGGGGGCACTAAATTTAGGCGCAATATTGTATATACAAGCAGCTATTGGGAAAAATTCACTCAATATAGTGTTAATCCCAAAATTATATAGCGCTCTGGTGTGTGCTGGCATACTCTCTCTCTGTCTCCCCAAAGGGCTGTGTGGGGTTCTGTCCTCAGTCAGAGCATTCCCTGTGTGTGTGCCGTGTGTCGGTACGGCTGTGTCGACACGTTTGATGAGGAGGCTTATGTGATGGCAGAGCAGATGCCGATAAATGTGATGTCGCCCCCTGTGGGGCCGACACCAGAGTGGATGGATAGGTGGAAGGTATTAACCGACAATGTCAACTCCTTACATAAAAGGCTGGATGACGTAACAGCTATGGGACAGCCGGCTTCTCAGCCCGCGCCTGCCCAGGCGTCTCAAAGGCCATCAGGGGCTCAAAAACGCCCGCTCCCTCAGATGGCAGACACAGATGTCGACACGGAGTCTGACTCCAGTGTCGACGAGGTTGAGACATATACACAATCCACTAGGAACATCCGTTACATGATCCCGGCAATAAAAAATGTGTTACACATTTCTGACATTAACCCAAGTACCACTAAAAAAGGGTTTTATGTTTGGGGAGAAAAAGCAGGCAGTGTTTTGTTCCCCGATCAAATGAGTGAATGAAGTGTGAAAAAGCGTGGGTTCCCCCGATAAGAAACTGGTAATTTCTAAAAAGTTACTGATGGCGTACCCTTTCCCGCCAGAGGATAAGTTACGCTGGGAGATATCCCCTAGGGTGGATAAGGCGCTCACACGTTTGTCAAAAAAGGTGGCACTGCCGTCTTAGGATACGGCCACTTTGAAGGTACCTGCTGATAAATAGCAAGAGGCTATCCTGAAGTCTGTATTTACACACTCAGGTACTAGACTGAGACCTGCAGATAGTGCTGCTGCAGGGTGGTCTGTAACCCTGTCAAACAGGGATACTAGTTTGCGAACATAAGACGTCGTCTTATATATGAGGGATGCACAGAGGGATATTTTGCCGGCTGGCATCCAGAATTAATGCAATGTCCATTCGGTCAGGAGGTTATTAGAGACCCGACACTGGACAGGTGATGCTGACTTTAAAAGGCACATAGAGCCTTATAAGGGTGAGGAATTGTTTGGGGATGGTCTCTGGGACCTCTTGTCCACAGCAACAGCTGGGAAGAAAATTTTTTACCTCAGGTTTCCTCACAGCCTCAGAAAGCACTGTATTATCAGGTACAGTCCTTTCGGCTTCAGAAATGCAAGCGTGTAAAACGAGGGAAGAGGGAAAAAGCTGCACCAGTCAGCCAGTTCCCAGAATCAAAATTCTTCCCCCGCTTCCTCTGAGTCCACCGCATGACGCGGGGGCTCCACAGGCGTAGCCAGGTACGGTGGGGGTCCGCCTCAAAAATTTCAGCGATCAGTGGGCTCGCTCACAGGTGGATCCCTGGATCCTTCAAGTAGTATCTCAGGGGTACAAGCTGGAATTCGAGGCGTCTCCCCCCCGCCGTTTCCTCAAATCTGCCTTGCCGACAACTCCCTCAGGCAGGGAGGCTGTGCTAGAGGCAATTCACAAGCTGTATTCCCAGCAGGTGATAGTCAAGGTGCCCCTACTTCAACAAGGACGGGGTTACTATTCCACACTGTTTGTGGTACCGAAACCGGACGGTTCGGTGAGACCCATTTTAAATTTGAAATCCTTGAACACATACATAAAAAAATTCAAGTTCAAGATGGAATCGCTCAGGGCGGTTATTGCAAGCCTGGAGGAGGGGGATTACATGGTATCCCTGGACATCAAGGATGCTTACCTACATGTCCCCATTTACCATCCTCACCAGGAGTACCTCAGATTTGTGGTATAGGATTGCCATTACCAATTCCAAACACTGCCGTTTGGACTGTCCACGGCACCGAGGGTCTTTACCAAGGTAATGGCAGAAATGATGATACTCCTTCGAAAAAAGGGAGTTTTAATTATCCTGTACTTGGACGACCTCCTTATAAAGGCGAGGTCCAAGGAGCAGTTGTTGGTCGGAGTAGCACTATCTCGGGAAGTGCTACAACAGCACGGATGGATTCTATACATTCCAAAGTCACAGCTGGTTCCTACCACACGCCTACTGTTCCTGGGGATGGTTCTGGACACAGAACAGAAAAAAGTGTTTCTCCCGCATGTGACAGGACGGTACCGTACGGAAGCACTCGCCGCTTGCCGCGGTCCGTTGACTGCGCACAGAATGGAAGGTCAAGCCGCACGAGGCCTGACCACATAGGGCAGGGGTGTCAAACTCGTGGCCCTCCAGCTGTTTTGGAACTACACATTCCAGCATGCCCTGCCACAGTTGCAGCCGTCCCTAATACAAAATAGATGGCAAGGCATGCTGGGATGTGTAGTTTCACAACAGCTGGAGGGCCGCGAGTTTGACACCCCTGACATAGGGGATTCCCGCTTACCGTCAGTAACCGCCTGTTACTGACTCCACCCACTGCGCTGTGGGCGGGTTCTTGCTGCCACCACCAAACTCCTAACCTGCCGTGGCGTTTGGAACCACGGTTCTGCTCTGTATGTGCCGACGCACTGCCTTACCACAGCTGTGTGGTGTTGACGAATCCCCTCTAGCCACTTGCTAGGCCTCTACCGGTAGCTGGCGGAAGGCGGAGCTTGGAGACGTCAGGTGCTTCCCTGGACAGCCGGAGAACGGGGCTAGGTTTGGCCTAACCCTGTAGGTCACAAGATGAAGCAGTCTTCTTGAGGCAAAGGTGTTTATTGCTCAAATAACCTTTAAAAAGGCTCCTCCCTATTGCTAGGGGCAACAGCATACAATCAAGATGTTTTCAGCAGAAGAAGATGTTACAATTCCAATCCTATGGGCCAGCTGCCCTTCTTTTATCCCTCTCCAAGACCCCTTACCACAGGGGGTAAGCCCGCCCTGTGGTGCACAACCAATCAATGTTTACCCATGAGCTGTGCATGCTCTGGTCTCATGCACACCTAACATTGTTCCCTATGGACAGTGGGGAGTGGTCGGTCTCCTTGGACTCTCCCATCTGGGAGAGTCAGGATACTCCCCGGTGCCGTTCAGTCTGGCTGGGGGGAAGTTTTCCCTCCTAAACTGACTTCCAGAAACCTGCCCGGGACCCCTCTCACTGCCTGCAGCCTGGATTTGGGCTCCAGAGCTGGGTAGCCTGGCTCCCCGGTCCAGGTTTCTTGGCACTACGGCTGATCTCCATGGAGCTCTAAGAAACCACTCAGCTTGTTTCATAGCTAAGCTGCTTCTCTCTCTCCCTGTGCCTCTTGGAAATGTGAGGCTGGATGGGAAAACATTCCGTTTTTGGGGAAAAGGTCTGGGAGAATCCATCAGCCTGCACAGCTATGGATTCCCCCCTCCTGGGACACACAATCAAGTAAGTGCAATTTATCTTTAAATACATTACATTTAAATCACACTGTACATGTTTATACATTTAAATACACTCTGAGCCTGCACAGGCTTCACATACCTAGGCACTGCATGTTTTACACAATGCCCTGTTCTGTAGCTACTGTGTACTAGCCCTAGCCCTGCAGCCTGGCTGCTAGGGCTCTCTCTCAGTGCTGGAGCTATGGGGCTGGCTTCCCCCATCCTCCAGCCTGCCTTCCTGCCTCTGGGGTTCCAGGGAGCTGGCTCTCCCTGTCCCCCCAGTGTGGCACTAACCAGTGGCCTCGCCGCACGCAGCGGTGCACCCCCCTGTACCGAAGTCCGGCGGCCCGGGACACTTGTCCCGGCCGCCGTGACCCTGGCTTGTTTCAGCGCTGAGGCGCCGGGAGCGTAGCTCCCGGACCCCAGCGCTTCACCATCCTGCTCGGCAGCCTAATGTCCCCCACACCGCTAGGGAGCCGGCTAGCCCGGTCCCCCATGAGCGGCGCTGACTGGTGGCCTCGCCGCACAGGGAGCCGGCTAACTCGGTCCTCGTGTGCAGCGCACCCCCCTTGCTGCCCGGCAGCCCGGGACTGGCCACCTCCGACGGGCTGAGGTGCCGGGAGCAGAGCTCCCGGCCCCCCGCGGCGGCTCTCACAGAGAACACTGCAGCGGGAGCCGAGCTCCCAGCCGCAGCGCTCACCCTTCTCCCCGGCGCGCACACTCCAGTGCACCCGGGGCTTCACCGACCGCTGCCGGGAGCGGAGCTCCCGGACTCCGGCGGTCAGCGGCTGCCCTCTCCCCCGGCGCGCACACTCTGCTGAGCGCGCCGGGGGCTGCCCTCACTGCCGTGGTCTCCGGAGGGGTCCGGGACCACGGCACATATAAAATACAATATTTTTTTACATTAATAAAACACGGCGCCTAGCGCCCACGATGTGTTTTTAAATCTGGCGCCAAGCGCCCATTGTCTCTCGAAATGGCGCCGGGCACTAGGGGTTAACCCCTTCAGTGCCGCAGGCGGCCATTCCCCTCGTGGCTGGGGCTCTCCGGCCACACCGCAGGAGAAAGCCAAGGAGCTGTCATCTCTAGTCAGAGACCTCCTGAAACCAAAACAGGTATCGGTGCATCACTGCACACGAGTCCTGGGAAAAATGGTAGCTTCTTACGAAGCAAAATTCCATTCGGCAGGTTCCATGCAAGAACCTTTCAGTGGGACCTCTTGGACAAGTGGTCGGGATCGCACCTTTAGATGCATCGGCTGATAACCCTGTCTCCAAGGACCAGGGTATCTCTACTGTGGTGGCTGCAGAGTGCTCATCTTCAAGAGGGCCGCAGATTCGGCATACAGGACTGGGTCCTGGTAACCACGGATGCCAGCCTTCGAGGCTGGGGGGCAGTCACACAGGGAAGAGATTTCCAAGGACTTTGGTCAAGTCAGGAGTCGTCCCTACACATAAATATTCTGGAACTGAGGGCCATTTACAATGCCCTAAGTCTGGCAAGGCCTCTGCTTCAAAACCAGCCGGTACTGATCCAATCAGACAACATCACGGCAGTCACCCATGTAAACCGACAGGGCGGCACAAGAAGCAGGATGGCGATGGCAGAAGCCACAAGGATTCTCCGATGGGTGGAAAATCACGTGTTAGCACTGTCAGCAGTGTTCATTCCGGGAGTGGACAACTGGGAAGCAGACTTCCTCAGCAGACACGACCTACACCCGGGAGAGTGGGGACTTCATCCAGAAGTCTTCCAACTGTTGGTAAACCGTTGGGAAAGGCCACAGGTGGACATGATGGCGTCCCACCTAAACAAAAAACTAGATATTGCGCCAGGTCAAGGGACCCTCAGGCAATAGCTGTGGACGCTCTAGTGACACCGTGGGTGTACCAGTCGGTTTATGTATTCCCTCCTCTGCCTCTCATACCAAAGGTACTGAGAATAATAAGAAAACGAGGAGTAAGAACGATACTCGTGGTTCCGGATGGGCCAAGAAGAGCTTGGTACCCAGAACTTCAAGAAATGATATCAGAGGACCCATGGCCTCTACCGCTCAGACAGGATCTGCTACAGCAGGGGCCCTGTCTGTTCCAAGACTTACCGTGGCTGCGTTTGACGGCATGGCGGTTGAATTCCGGATCCTAAAGGAAAAGGGCATTCCGGAAGAAGTCATTCCTACGCTGATAAAAGCCAGGAAAGAAGTAACCGCTAACCATTATCACCGTATTTGGCGAAAATATGTTGCGTGGTGTGAGGCCAGGAAGGCCCCAACAGAGGAATTTCAGCTGGGTCGTTTTCTGCACTTCCTACAGTCGGGAGTGACTATGGGCCTAAAATTGGGTTCCATTAAGGTCCAGATTTCGGCTCTGTCGATTTTCTTCCAGAAAGAACTGGCTTCACTGCCTGGAGTTCAGACATTTGTAAAGGGAGTGCTACATATTCAGCCCCCTTTTGTGCCTCCTGTGGCACCTTGGGATCTCAACGTGGTGTTGAGTTTCTTAAAATCACATTGGTTTGAGCCACTTAAAACTGTGGATTTGAAATATCTCACGTGGAAAGTGGTCATGTTATTGGCCTTGGCTTCGGCCAGGCGTGTGTCAGAATTGGCGGCTTTGTCATGTAAAAGCCCTTATCTGATTTTCCATATGGATAGGGCAGAATTGAGGACTCGTCCCCAGTTTCTCCCTAAGGTGGTATCAGCTTTTCACTTGAACCAACCTATTGTAGTGCCTGCGGCTACTAGGGACTTGGAAGATTCCAAGTTACTGGACGTAGTCAGTAACATCACGGCAGTCACCCATGTAAACCGACAGGGCGGCACAAGAAGCAGGATGGCGATGGCAGAAGCCACAAGGATTCTCCGATGGGTGGAAAATCACGTGTTAGCACTGTCAGCAGTGTTCATTCCGGGAGTGGACAACTGGGAAGCAGACTTCCTCAGCAGACACGACCTACACCCGGGAGAGTGGGGACTTCATCCAGAAGTCTTCCAACTGTTGGTAAACCGTTGGGAAAGGCCACAGGTGGACATGATGGCGTCCCACCTAAACAAAAAACTAGATATTGCGCCAGGTCAAGGGACCCTCAGGCAATAGCTGTGGACGCTCTAGTGACACCGTGGGTGTACCAGTCGGTTTATGTATTCCCTCCTCTGCCTCTCATACCAAAGGTACTGAGAATAATAAGAAAACGAGGAGTAAGAACGATACTCGTGGTTCCGGATGGGCCAAGAAGAGCTTGGTACCCAGAACTTCAAGAAATGATATCAGAGGACCCATGGCCTCTACCGCTCAGACAGGATCTGCTACAGCAGGGGCCCTGTCTGTTCCAAGACTTACCGTGGCTGCGTTTGACGGCATGGCGGTTGAATTCCGGATCCTAAAGGAAAAGGGCATTCCGGAAGAAGTCATTCCTACGCTGATAAAAGCCAGGAAAGAAGTAACCGCTAACCATTATCACCGTATTTGGCGAAAATATGTTGCGTGGTGTGAGGCCAGGAAGGCCCCAACAGAGGAATTTCAGCTGGGTCGTTTTCTGCACTTCCTACAATCAGGGGTGACTATGGGCCTAAAATTGGGTTCCATTAAGGTCCAGATTTCGGCTCTGTCGATTTTCTTCCAGAAAGAACTGGCTTCACTGCCTGGAGTTCAGACATTTGTAAAGGGAGTGCTACATATTCAGCCCCCTTTTGTGCCTCCTGTGGCACCTTGGGATCTCAACGTGGTGTTGAGTTTCTTAAAATCACATTGGTTTGAGCCACTTAAAACTGTGGATTTGAAATATCTCACGTGGAAAGTGGTCATGTTATTGGCCTTGGCTTCGGCCAGGCGTGTGTCAGAATTGGCGGCTTTGTCATGTAAAAGCCCTTATCTGATTTTCCATATGGATAGGGCAGAATTGAGGACTCGTCCCCAGTTTCTCCCTAAGGTGGTATCAGCTTTTCACTTGAACCAACCTATTGTAGTGCCTGCGGCTACTAGGGACTTGGAAGATTCCAAGTTACTGGACGTAGTCAGGGCCTTAAAAATTTATATTTCCAGGATGGCTGGAGTCAGGAAAACTGACTCGCTTTTTATCCTGTAGGCACCCAACAAAATAGGTGCTCCTGCTTCTAAGTAGACTATTGCTCGCTGGATTTGTAGCACAATTCAGCTGGCGCATTCTGCGGCTGGATTGCCGCATCCTAAATCAGTAAAAGCCCATTCCACGAGGAAAGTGGGCTCATCTTGGGCGGCTGCCCGAGGGGTCTCGGCTTTACAATTTTGCCGAGCTGCAACTTGGTCAGGGGCAAACACGTTTGCTAAATTCTACAAAATTGATACCCTGGCTGAGGAGGACCTTGAGTTCTCTCATTCGGTGCTGCAGAGTCATCCGCACTCTCCCGCCCGTTTGGGAGCTTTGGTATAATCCCCATGGTCCTTACGGAGTTCCCAGCATCCACTAGGACATCAGAGAAAATAAGATTTTACTCACCGGTAAATCTATTTCTCGTAGTCCGTAGTGGATGCTGGGTGCCCATCCCAAGTGCGGATTGTCTGCAATACTTGTATGTAGTTATTGCCTAACTAAGGGTTATTGTTGAGCCATCTGTTGAGAGGCTCAGTTATATTTCATACTGTTAACTGGGTATAGTATCACGAGTTATACGGTGTAATTGGTGTGGCTGGTATGAGTCTTACCCGGGATTCAAAATCCTTCCTTATTGTGTCAGCTCTTCCGGGCACAGTATCCTAACTGAGGTCTGGAGGAGGGGCATAGAGGGAGGAGCCAGTGCACACCAGATAGTACCTAATCTTTCTTTTAGAGTGCCCAGTCTCCTGCGAAGCCCGTCTATTCCCCATGGTCCTTACGGAGTTCCCAGCATCCACTACGGACTACGAGAAATAGATTTACCGGTGAGTAAAATCTTATTTTTTTATGGCGTCACAAGGGATGCGCAGCGCCCAATTACAGAGTACATACACAAATGAGCAAAACCGCACTTACAGTTCAAGGACAGGGGTCAGGTGCCATCAGAGGGAGAATGGAGTATAAGACAGGAAAGACACATGGGGGATAGGGCCCAGCTATGGGGCCCAGATAATGAGTGTAAGTGACAGCGTTACTCCTGGGCCCCCATCTCCTAAATCTCTCACTCACTGACTGTAACCTGTGCTCTGGAACCACCCACAATGTTCCCAATTACTGCTGAGCTGCCAGCGCACCCCTCTGTGGGGACAGCCTCCTCCCTGGGCACAGTACCCCTGTGTCTCCAGCTCGCTGCGCTCTCAGTGTCCTCCTTGTGTCGCCAGTCTTGTGCTCCTTTATTTTGGTCACATGTATACTGATGTGATCTGTGTAAACCAGAGACGTGTGAGACCTATTACATGTCACGTGCACCAGCAGCTGGTGCAGTCACATTTATCTGACTAGACGGGAAAAGCCTATTATAGAACTGTGTCATTACATGCAGCGTGACGGCAGCCATCTTTATGTGTAAGCATCTCAATGTGCCCCACCGCCTGTCTTTGGGTAGTAGATTATTGACCATTGCAAGTACTATACGGCGGCCCAGGAGCAGTCTCAGCCACACACCCACGTGAGATCTGACTGTTCCGGCCACATGAGATCTGACTGTTCCGGCCACGAGAGATATGACTGTTCCGGCCACGAGAGATCTGACTGTCCCGGCCACACGAGATCTGACTGTTCCGGCCACACGAGATCTGACTGTTCCGGCCACATGAGATCTGACTGTTCCGGCCACAGGATATCTGACTGTTCCGGCCACAGGAAATCTGACTGTTCCGGCCACATGAGATGTGACTGTTCCGGCCACATGAGATCTGACTGTTCTGGCCACGTGAGATCTGACGATGTTACCATCGGTGTGGAGGCTTCTCTCAGACGATCACTGCATATTAGCATTACATGTTGGAAGTTGTTGGTTTCAGGAGGCGGACATCTTGAGGGCAATGGTTTGTTCCATCTTAGATCCATATCCTGAGATTCTCAGGTCACAAACCCAATCTGATCCCGTACCCTTACTGTGCAGATTGGGAGTGTAGGGGGACCAGGGGCTGGTTCCTGGTGCAGTCCTAGTGGATATTGGTTCTGCCCAGGAAATGGCTCCGCAAGGCAGGCACTCAATACAATTCCTATGGCTGAGGTTTGTCCAGAGCAGCCTATAAGCATTTCCCCAGCGGCACGCTCTATCATATGTGGTGCAAGTGAGCTGACATATGTAAGCTCAGTCATCTGCAGAGGGATGAGGTCACATCTGCCGGGGGATGAGGTCACATCTGCAGAGGGATAAGGTCACATCTGCAGAGGGATGAGGTCACATCTGCAGAGGGATGAGGTCACATCTGCAGGATGAGGTCACATCTGCCGGGGTATGAGGTCACATCTGCCGGGGGATGAGGTCACATCTGCCGGGGGATGAGGTCACATCTGCCGGGGGATGAGGTCACATCTGTAGAGGGATGAGGTCACATCTGCCGGGGTATGAGGTCATATCTGCTGGGGTATGAGGTCACATCTGCTGGGGTATGAGGTCACATCTGTAGAGGGATGAGGTCACATCTGTAGAGGGATGAGGTCACATCTGCCGGGGTATGAGGTCACATCTGCCGGGGTATGAGGTCACATCTGCCGGGTTATGAGGTCACATCTGCTGGGGTATGAGGTCACATCTGCCGGGGGATGAGGTCACATCTGCCGGGTTATGAGGTCACATCTGCCGGGGTATGAGGTCACATCTGCTGGGGTATGAGGTCACATCTGCCGGGGTATGAGGTCACATCTGCTGGGGTATGAGGTCACATCTGTAGAGGGATGAGGTCACATCTGCTGGGGTATGAGGTCACATCTGCCGGGGTATGAGGTCACATCTGTAGAGGGATGAGGTCACATCTGCTGGGGTATGAGGTCACATCTGCCGGGTTATGAGGTCACATCTGCCGGGGTATGAGGTCACATCTGTAGAGGGATGAGGTCACATCTGCTGGAGTATGAGGTCACATCTGCCGGGGTATGAGGTCACATCTGCTGGGGTATAAGGTCACATCTGTAGAGGGATGAGGTCACATCTGCTGGGGTATGAGGTCACATCTGCCGGGGTATGAGGTCACATCTGCTGGGGTATAAGGTCACATCTGTAGAGGGATGAGGTCACATCTGCCGGGGTATGAGGTCACATCTGCCGGGGTATGAGGTCACATCTGCCGGGGTATGAGGTCACATCTGCTGGGGTATGAGGTCACATATGATGTGAATGACTGAGATGCTCTCTGTAAGGCGCTGCATACTATGTGTGCTATCTGTACTCTCAGGGGCCCCTGCAGGTGACAACTGTGGGGCCCGGGCACATGAGGGTGCTGGTGCTGCTGCTGGTGCAGTCTGTCAGGCAGCCTTGTGTACCTAGTGTAAATAATGGGATAATTGTGCTGGCTCGTTTGCCTTTTACGTCTTCATAATGACCTAATTGATTGGCTTCCAGCATTGCCCGGGTTTCCATGGCCAGCGTTACTCTAAACAGAGGTGCGGCATCTCTGAGCGGCTGCATAGACATGGATAGAGGTAATGAGAGGTGTCTCCGTGTGTGACCTGTAAGTGCAGCACTGTGTGATCTGTGGGTTCTGAGTGGGGACACGTATGTGCGGGTGTCCGTGGTCTTGCACACCTGATACTGCCACGTGCAGCTATCATATCAGTGCAATCTGTTACTGCTGTTCTGATGCTCCTTGTGTTGCCTTAGTGACATATACTTATATAGCGCCTGCATATACCATTGCTCACTGATATTTGCATGGCTCCTGGCAGTAACAGAAGACTCAGGCTGCCCACATTGTCTGCACATACCTGCAAGGTGGGACAGCCCTGATCTGTATTACTGTCATGTAGTGCCAGCTTCAGGTCATTTAGGGGTGCCGGGTATAACCAGTATATGCCCCCGTGCCACGGTTACACACTCACAGATGTGCTGCAGCGGTCCAGTGTCAGCCCCGTGCGTGCAGGCTCATTCTCCACATACCCACTTACAAAGGCCTTGGTGGGTGTAGTACACCTGCGTGCCCAAATTGTAGATGACCCGTAATGACCCAATAAAATCTCCCTAAATCTTCCATGTACTATTCCGCAACTATCATTTTGGGATAAGCACATTACTTATAGGTTATTGCATGTGCCTTGATTTGCTGTTGTGCACAGGTTTATGGAGCAGGTGGTGGTCTTAGTGGAGTCCACCTCCCCGCTCTCCTCGCTGTGCTTCTGCTGTGTAGCTTCCTAGAAGCAGGTGGTGTCCTTAGTGGAGTCCATCTCCCCGCTCTCCTCGCTGTGCTTCTACTGTGTAGCTTCCTAGGAGCAGGTGGTGGCCTTAGTGGAGTCCATCTCCCCGCTCTCCTCGCTGTGCTTCTGCTATGTAGCTTCCTAGGAGCAGGTGGTGGCCTTAGTGGAGTCCATCTCCCCGCTCTCCCTGTTGTGCTTCTGCTGTGTAACTTCCTAGGAGCAGGTGGTGGCCTTAGTGGAGTCCATCTCCCCGCTCTCCTCGCTGTGCTTCTGCTGTGTAACTTCCTAGGAGCAGGTGGTGTCCTTAGTGGAGTCCATCTCCCCGCTCTCCTCGCTGTGCTTCTGCTGTGTAGCTTCCTAGAAGCAGGTGGTGTCCTTAGTGGAGCCCATCTCCCTGCGCTCCTCGCTGTGCTTCTGCTGTGTAACTTCTTAGGAGCAGGTGGTGGTCTTAGTGGAGTCCATCTCCCCGCTCTCCTCGCTGTGTTTCTGCTGTGTAGCTTCCTAGGAGCAGGTGGTGGTCTTAATGTAGTCCATCTCCCAGCACTCCTCGCTGTGCTTCTGCTGTGTAGCTCCCTAAAAACAGGTGGTGGCCTTAGTGGAGTCCATCTCCCCGCTCTCCCTGTTGTGCTTCTGCTGTGTAACTTCCTAGGAGCAGGTGGTGGCCTTAGTGGAGCCCATCTCCACGCGCTCCTCGCTGTGCTTCTGCTGTGTAGCTTCCTAGGAGCAGGTGGTGGCCTTAGGTGAGTCCACCTCCCCGTTCTCCTTGCTGTGCTTCTGCTGTGTAACTTCTTAGGAGCAGGTGGTGGTCTTAGTGGAGTCCATCTCCCCGCACTTCTCGCTGTGCTTCTGCTGTGTAGCTTCCTAGGAGCAGGTGGTGTCCTTAGTGGAGTCCATCTCCCCGCGCTCCTCGCTGTGTTTCTGCTGTGTAGCTTCCTAGGAGCAGGTGGTGGTCTTAATGTAGTCCATCTCCCAGCACTCCTCGCTGTGCTTCTGCTGTGTAGCTCCCTAAAAACAGGTGGTGGCCTTAGTGGAGTCCATCTCCCCGCTCTCCTCGCTGTGCTTCTGCTGTGTAGCTTCCTTGGGGCAGGTGGTGGTCTTAGTGGAGTGCATCTCCCCGCGCTCCTCGCTGTGCTTCTGCTGTGTAACTTCTAGGAGCAGGTGGTGGCCTTAGTGGAGTCCATCTCCTCGCGCTCCTCGCTGTGCTTCTGCTGTGTAACTTCCTAGGAGCAGGTGGTGGCCTTAGTGGAGTCCATCTCCCCGCGCTCCTTGCTGTGCTTCTGCTGTGTAGCTTCCTAGGAGCAGGTGGTGTCCTTAGTGTAGTACATCTCCCCGCTCTCCTCGCTGTGCTTCTGCTGTGTAGCTTCCTAGGAGCAGGTGGTGTCCTTAGTGGAGTACATCTCCCCGCGCTCCTCGCTGTGTAGCTTCCTAGGAGCAGGTGGTGGCCTTTGTGGAGTGCATCTCCCCGCTCTCCTCGCTGTGCTTCTGCTGTGTAACTTCCTAGGAGCAGGTGGTGGTCTTAGTGGAGTGCATCTCCCCGCTCTCCTCGCTGTGCTTCTGCTGTGTAACTTCCTAGGAGCAGGTGGTGGTCTTAGTGGAGTGCATCTCCCCGCTCTCCTCGCTGTGTTTCTGCTATGTAGCTTCCTAGGAGCAGGTGGTGGTCTTAGTGGAGTGCATCTCCCCGCTCTCCTCGCTGTGCTTCTGCTGTGTAACTTCCTAGGAGCAGCTGGTGGTCTTAGTGGAGTCCATCTCCCTGCGCTCCTCGCTGTGTTTCTGCTATGCAGCTTCCTAGGAGCAGGTGGTGGCCTTTGTGGAGTCCATCTCCCTGCGTTCCTTGCTGTGCTTCTGCTGTGTAGCTTCCTAGGAGCAGGTGGTGTCCTTAGTGGAGTCCATCTCCCTGCGCTCCTCGCTGTGCTTCTGCTGTGTAGCTTCCTAGGAGCAGGTGGTGGCCTTAGTGGAGTGCATCTCCCCGCTCTCCTCGCTGTGTTTCTGCTGTGTAGCTTCCTAGGAGCAGGTGGTGGCCTTAGTGGAGTGCATCTCCCCGCTCTCCTCGCTGTGTTTCTGCTATGCAGCTTCCTAGGAGCAGGTGGTGGCCTTAGTGGAGTCCATCTCCCTGCGTTCCTTGCTGTGCTTCTGCTGTGTAGCTTCCTAGGAGCAGGTGGTGTCCTTAGTGGAGTCCATCTCCCTGCGCTCCTCGCTGTGCTTCTGCTGTGTAGCTTCCTAGGAGCAGGTGGTGGCCTTAGTGGAGTGCATCTCCCCGCTCTCCTCGCTGTGTTTCTGCTGTGTAGCTTCCTAGGAGCAGGTGGTGGCCTTAGTGGAGTGCATCTCCCCGCTCTCCTCGCTGTGTTTCTGCTGTGTAGCTTCCTAGGAGCAGGTGGTGGCCTTAGTGGAGTGCATCTCCCCGCTCTCCTCGCTGTGTTTCTGCTGTGTAACTTCCTAGGAGCAGGTGGTGGTCTTAGTGGAGTCCATCTCCCCGCTCTCCTCGCTGTGTTTCTGCTGTGTAGCTTCCTAGGAGCAGGTGGTGGTCTTAGTGTAGTCCATCTCCCCGCTCTCCTCGCTGTGCTTCTGCTATGTAGCTTCCTAGGAGCAGGTGGTGGTCTTAGTGGAGTCCATCTCCCTGCGCTCCTCGTTGTGCTTCTGCTATGTAGCTTCCTAGGAGCAGGTGGTGGCCTTAGTGGAGTCCATCTTCCAGCTCTCCTCGCTGTGTTTCTGCTGTGTAGCTTCCTAGGAGCAGGTGGTGGCCTTAGTGGAGTCCATCTCCCTGCGCTCCTCGCTGTGTTTCTGCTGTGTAGCTTCCTAGGAGCAGGTGATGGCCTTAGTGGAGTCTATCTCCCCGCGCTCCTCGCTGTGCTTCTGCTGTGTAGCTTCCTAGGAACAGGTGGTGGCCTTAGTGGAGTCCATCTCCCCGCGCTCCTCGCTGTGTTTCTGCTGTGTAGCTTCCTAGGAACAGGTGGTGGCCTTAGTAGAGTCCATCTCCCCGCTCTCCTCGCTGTGCTTCTGCTATGTAGCTTCCTAGGAGCAGGTGGTGGCCTTAGTGGAGTCCATCTCCCAGCTCTCCTCGCTGTGTTTCTGCTGTGTAGCTTCCTAGGAGCAGGTGGTGGCCTTAGTGGAGTCCATCTCCCTGCGCTCCTCGCTGTGTTTCTGCTGTGTAGCTTCCTAGGAGCAGGTGGTGGCCTTAGTGGAGTCCATCTCCCCGCGCTCCTCGCTGTGCTTCTGCTGTGTAGCTTCCTAGGAGCAGGTGGTGGCCTTAGTGGAGTACATCTCCCTGTGCTCCTCGTTGTGCTTCTGCTGTGTAGCTTCCTAGGAACAGGTGGTGGCCTTAGTGGAGTCCATCTCCCCGCGCTCCTCGCTGTGTTTCTGCTGTGTAGCTTCCTAGGAGCAGGTGGTGGCCTTAGTGGAGTCCATCTCCCCGCTCTGCTCGCTGTGCTTCTGCTGTGTAGCTTCCTAGGAGCAGGTGGTGGCCTTAGTGGAGTCCATCTCCCCGCGCTCCTCGCTGTGTAGCTTCCTAGGAACAGGTGGTGGCCTTAGTAGAGTCCATCTCCCCGCTCTCCTCGCTGTGCTTCTGCTGTGTAGCTTCCTAGGAGCAGGTGTTGTCCTTAGTGGAGTCCATCTCCCCGCTCTCCTCGCTGTGCTTCTGCTGTGTAGCTTCCTAGGAGCAGGTGGTGGCCTAAGTGGAGTCCATCTCCCCGCGCTCCTCGCTGTGCTTCTGCTGTTTTTAGGGGGTGGGGGCAGCATAGATTTCTGTTCAGGTCTTGGTGACGTTATTATGAAATATGAGCCTGATGTATCAAGCAGGGAAGAGTGGAGAAGTTGGCCACAGCAACCAATCAGCTTGTTCCTACCATTTTATAGAATGTACTTGATAAATGCGACCTCAGAGCTGATTGGTTACTATGGATATCAGAATGACAGTGATTGGATGGGGTGTAAGCTCCCCTGGCGTATGGGTGAAATTCATTAGTGAAAGGGAAGTGTGCGGTCTGATCGGATTGGATGAGGGGGGGTTTCCAGGGGGGTCACGGAGGGTGACACTGCTGCAGCAATTTACAAATAATACAACAGTCTACTGTTGTGTTGTTTTGTTGTGTTGTGTAATGAGAGATTTGGTTCCGTATCATGCTAGAAACTGGCGGTCAGACCCACTCCGGTATGTCTGCCTTGTGTGCCTCCGCTTCCCCGCATCCTGCTCCTGCAGAGAGCCACCTCTGTACTGGAGGCTGTGTGACCGTCATCGGGGAATGTGTCATCTGCCAGCGAGCCAATGACATTCAGGACTCAGAGTCACCCCGAAAGGGATCTTGTAGCTGGACGGACGCCGCTCTCTCCGCTGTGCCCGGAATGTTGCTGAGGGGGGTGGAAGACATTGGGAGCCAGCAGAGGTGACGCCCTCCGGCCATTCTCCCGTCACAGGAACACTGACTGCGGCTGCTTCTGGCTGTTACATAAGCTGATGGGAGCCATTATATTCTTCAGTAACACACAGTGTACACGGTGCCGTACAAGAGATATTATCACTACAGAGCACACTGGGGAACCGCAATACATATGGGGACTGATTCAGATGTGCGGAAATGCCGCAGTTGTGTGTGCGGAGCCACTGTGCGAATGATGCAGATGCTGCAGCCGCCGGGACTTGGATGGAGAGGTCACCAGCGGCATTGCAATTCGCTCGCAGATCAGACGATTATTGGGTTTCTGGGCCAGGTGCTAGATGCAGTGTGTGTGTGGCCAGCAGTAGATGTTCCCCATCAGACACTTCTGAATGTATAGACCAGCAGTAAGTAGATAATACTGTGGGATTGATTGTTGTGTAGCATACAGCCCCAGGATACGTCACATGCTCAGACTGCTGCAGCATTGTGCCCCGGCGCGACAGTGAGGGAGACTGCTGCAGCATTGTGCCCCGGCGCGACAGTGAGGGAGACTGCTGCAGCATTGTGCCCCGGCGCGACAGTGAGGGAGACTGCTGCAGCATTGTGCCCCGGCGTGACAGTGAGGGAGGCTGCTGCAGCATTGTGCCCCGGCGCGACAGGTGGGTGTTGCAGTGAGGGAGACTGCTGCAGCATTGTGCCCCCAGTGCGACAGGTGGGTGTTGCAGTGAGGGAGGCTGCTGCAGCATTGTGCCCCCAGTGCGACAGGTGGGTGCTGCAGTGAGGGAGGCTGCTGCAGCATTGTGCCCCGGCGCGACAGGTGGGTGTTGCAGTGAGGGAGGCTGCTGCAGCATTGTGCCCCCAGTGCGACAGGTGGGTGCTGCAGTGAGGGAGGCTGCTGCAGCATTGTGCCCCCAGTGCGACAGGTGGGTGCTGCAGTGAGGGAGGCTGCTGTAGCATTGTGCCCCGGCGCGACAGGTGGGTGCTGCAGTGAGGGAGGCTGCTGCAGCATTGTGCCCCCAGTGCGACAGGTGGGTGCTGCAGTGAGGGAGGCTGCTGTAGCATTGTGCCCCGGCGCTACAGGTGGGTGTTGCAGTGAGGGAGGCAGAGGTAACAATGAGTGTACACTTTGCATCGGCCACAGTGGAAGCTGCCATGAAGAAAACTGCTGTTTCCTTTCTCTGTACTTTACACATATTGGGGTCATTCCGAGTTGTTCGCTCCTTGCTGATTTTCGCTATGCTGCGATTTGTTGCTAAATGCGCGTGCGCTTAGTTATTCAACTGAAAACTTAGCAGTTTTGCTGTTGTTTGTGCGGCACTTTTCAGTCGCTCTGCTGATCGGTGAATGATTGACAGGAAGTGGGTGTTTCTGGGTGGTAACTGAGCGTTTTCCGGCGTTGGCTAAAAAACGCAGGCGTGTCAGGTAAAAACGCAGGAGTGTCTGGAGAAAGGGGGGAGTGCCTGGCCGAACGCAGGGCGTGTTTGTGACGTCAAACCAGGAACTAAACAGTCTGCAGTGATCGCAATCTAGGAGTAGGTCTGGAGCTACTCAGAAACTGCAGGAAAAGATTCTCGAGCAATTCTGTTAATCTTTCGTTCGCAATTCTGCTAAGCTAAGATACACTCCCAGAGGGCGGCGGCCTAGCGTGTGCAATGCTGCTAAAATCTGCTAGCGAGCGATCAACTCGGAATAAGGGCCAATGTCCTTCAGATCTTCACACGAGAACCACAGATTGGCCTCACCCGTGCTGACATGTGCAGTCAGTCACCGGCCGCTGTGACGGGAAGGTGTTATTCCGCATGCTGGAAGATTGTACTGTGCAGGACCAGCGCCGCTCTCAGTTACTCTCAGTGTTACAGTGTCACGGCTGGAAGATTGTACTGTGCAGGACCAGCGCCGCTCTCAGTTACTCTCAGTGTTACAGTGTCACGGCTGGAAGATTGTACTGTGCAGGACCAGCGCCGCTCTCAGTTACTCTCAGTGTTACAGTGTCACGGCTGGAAGATTGTACTGTGCAGAACCAGCGCCGCTCTCAGTTACTCTCAGTGTTACAGTGTCACGGCTGGAAGATTGTACTGTGCAGGACCAGCGCCGCTCTCAGTTACTCTCAGTGTTACAGTGTCACGGCTGGAAGATTGTACTGTGCAGGACCAGCGCCGCTCTCAGTTACTCTCAGTGTTACAGTGTCACGGCTGGAAGATTGTACTGTGCAGGACCAGCGCCGCTCTCAGTTACTCTCAGTGTTACAGTGTCACGGCTGGAAGATTGTACTGTGCAGGACCAGCGCCGCTCTCAGTTACTCTCAGTGTTACAGTGTCACGGCTGGTAGATTGTACTGTGCAGGACCAGCGCCGCTCTCAGTTACTCTCAGTGTTACAGTGTCACGGCTGGAAGATTGTACTGTGCAGGACCAGCGCCGCTCTCAGTTACTCTCAGTATTACAGTGTCACGGCTGGAAGATTGTACTGTGCAGGACCAGCGCCGCTCTCAGTTACTCTCAGTGTTACAGTGTCACGGCTGGAAGATTGTACTGTGCAGGACCAGCGCCGCTCTCAGTTACTCTCAGTGTTACAGTGTCACGGCTGGAAGATTGTACTGTGCAGGACCAGCGCCGCTCTCAGTTACTCTCAGTGTTACAGTGTCACGGCTGGAAGATTGTACTGTGCAGGACCAGCGCCGCTCTCAGTTACTCTCAGTGTTACAGTGTCACGGCTGGAAGATTATACTGTGCAGGACCAGCGCCGCTCTCAGTTACTCTCAGTGTTACAGTGTCACGGCTGGAAGATTATACTGTGCAGGACCAGCGCCGCTCTCAGTTACTCTCAGTGTTACAGTGTCACGGCTGGAAGATTGTACTGTGCAGGACCAGCGCCGCTCTCAGTTACTCTCAGTGTTACAGTGTCACGGCTGGAAGATTGTACTGTGCAGGACCAGCGCCGCTCTCAGTTACTCTCAGTGTTACAGTGTCACGGCTGGAAGATTGTACTGTGCAGGACCAGCGCCGCTCTCAGTTACTCTCAGTGTTACAGTGTCACGGCTGGAAGATTGTACTGTACAGGACCAGCGCCGCTCTCAGTTACTCTCTGTGTTACAGTGTCACGGCTGGAAGATTGTACTGTGCAGGACCAGCGCCGCTCTCAGTTACTCTCAGTGTTACAGTGTCACGGCTGGGAGATTGTACTGTGCAGGACCAGCGCCGCTCTCAGTTACTCTCAGTGTTACAGTGTTACATCTGGTAGATCGTACTGTGCAGGACCAGCGCCGCTCTCAGTTACTCTCAGTGTTACAGTGTCACGGCTGGAAGATTGTACTGTGCAGGACCAGCGCCGCTCTCAGTTACTCTCAGTGTTACAGTGTCACGGCTGGAAGATTGTACTGTGCAGGACCAGCGCCGCTCTCAGTTACTCTCAGTGTTACAGTGTCACGGCTGGAAGATTGTACTGTGCAGGACCAGCGCCGCTCTCAGTTACTCTCAGTGTTACAGTGTCACGGCTGGAAGATTGTACTGTGCAGGACCAGCGCCGCTCTCAGTTACTCTCAGTGTTACAGTGTCACGGCTGGAAGATTGTACTGTGCAGGACCAGCGCCGCTCTCAGTTATTCTCAGTGTTACAGTGTCACGGCTGGAAGATTGTACTGTGCAGGACCAGCGCCGCTCTCAGTTACTCTCAGTGTTACAGTGTCACGGCTGGTAGATTGTACTGTGCAGGACCAGCGCCGCTCTCAGTTACTCTCAGTGTTACTGTTAGGCGCCGAGGGTCCGCCCGTCAGTGCGGCCCGGCGCCTAGCAACTAGGGACGCCGCATGCGGACAGCCGCCGGCTCCCTAGCAACGCTAGACGCCGGGCGCACGGAGCCGCTCAGACCCTAGCAACGGGGACGCCACTGTCGGACCGCGTTCCCCGTTGCTGGGTCTAAATAATCACCTCATTGGTATCCTGGCCGTGCAGCATGCAGCTGCACGGCATGATTGTTAATTACCCTGTCTGGCTCCTGATTGGAGAGCTCCCAGTTAAAAGCACTCTCTGGACTTCTCACAGACGCCGGTAATAGCTTCCTGTTTGCTGTGTCTGTTGCAGAGAGTTTTCCAGTCCTGTCTATCCGGTCGTTCCTGTCCTCAGTGGTCCAATACTCGGAAGTTGTCATCTTTTCCTGGAGTCCTGACCGAGCACCTTTAATATCCTGTGGTGTTCGTGAGTCGCGGCGTAGCCGTGTGTTGCGGCTTGACCGCTTACTATTTATTATTTGGTTATATTGTGTTTCGGAGCTTTTGCGGAGGATTCCGCTCCCACAAATCCACTCTGGTATCCAGCGGTGCTGGATAGGAGTAACGGATTCGTGGATTTTTGGTCGTCCTTTTCCCTGGCGGTTTGTCCGCACATACTTCTGGTTTAAGTTAGTTAGCTTGTAGCCCCTGGCCTGGTTGCTTAGTCAGAGGGCCCCTTGTTATCACCCTGTCTCGGATTTCCCTTTGTCTCCCATTAAGACCTGAGGGGGCATCGGAGTTGGGCAGACATAATCCGCCCTTCAAACGCGGCTGCCATGGGCTCAAGCAACCATAGTCTCGCAGGGGATTTCTGATAACACGGGCGAGACAACGGAGTTAGGGCGCCAGGGGTTACTAGGCTTTCCTGCTCCCGTAACCAGCATTCCATTCCAGTACTCTGACCTCCGTCATAAGATCACCTCTGGTCAGACGTACTGGTATCATAACAGTTACAGTGTCACGGCTGGAAGATTGTACTGTGCAGAACCAGTGCCGCTCTCAGTTACTCTCAGTGTTACAGTGTCACGGCTGGAAGATTGTACTGTGCAGGACCAGCGCCGCTCTCAGTTACTCTCAGTGTTACAGTGTCACGGCTGGTAGATTGTACTGTGCAGGACCAGCGCCGCTCTCAGTTACTCTCAGTGTTACAGTGTCACGGCTGGAAGATTGTACTGTGCAGGACCAGCGCCGCTCTCAGTTACTCTCAGTGTTACAGTGTCACGGCTGGAAGATTGTACTGTGCAGGACCAGCGCCGCTCTCAGTTACTCTCAGTGTTACAGTGTCACGGCTGGAAGATTGTACTGTGCAGGACCAGCGCCGCTCTCAGTTACTCTCAGTGTTACAGTGTCACGTCTGGAAGATTGTACTGTGCAGGACCAGCGCCGCTCTCAGTTACTCTCAGTGTTACAGTGTCACGGCTGGAAGATTGTACTGTGCAGGACCAGCGCCGCTCTCAGTTACTCTCAGTGTTACAGTGTCACGGCTGGAAGATTGTACTGTGCAGAACCAGTGCCGCTCTCAGTTACTCTCAGTGTTACAGTGTCACGGCTGGAAGATTGTACTGTGCAGGACCAGCGCCGCTCTCAGTTACTCTCAGTGTTACAGTGTCACGGCTGGAAGATTGTACTGTGCAGGAGCAGCACCGCTCTCAGTTACTCTCAGTGTTACAGTGTCACGGCTGGTAGATTGTACTGTGCAGGACCAGCGCCGCTCTCAGTTACTCTCAGTGATACAGTGTCACGGCTGGAAGATTGTACTGTGCAGGACCAGCGCCGCTCTCAGTTACTCTCAGTGATACAGTGTCACGGCTGGAAGATTGTACTGTGCAGGACCAGCGCCGCTCTCAGTTACTCTCAGTGTTACAGTGTCAGGGCTGGAAGATTGTACTGTGCAGGACCAGCGCCGCTCTCAGTTACTCTCAGTGTTACAGTGTCACGGCTGGAAGATTGTACTGTGCAGAACCAGTGCCGCTCTCAGTTACTCTCAGTGTTACAGTGTCACGGCTGGAAGATTGTACTGTGCAGGACCAGCGCCGCTCTCAGTTACTCTCAGTGTTACAGTGTCATGGCTGGAAGATTGTACTGTGCAGGACCAGCGCCGCTCTCAGTTACTCTCAGTGTTACAGTGTCACGGCTGGAAGATTGTACTGTGCAGGACCAGCGCCGCTCTCAGTTACTCTCAGTGTTACAGTGTCACGGCTGGTAGATTGTACTGTGCAGGACCAGCGCCGCTCTCAGTTACTCTCAGTGTTACAGTGTCACGGCTGGAAGATTGTACTGTGCAGGAGCAGCACCGCTCTCAGTTACTCTCAGTGTTACAGTGTCACGGCTGGTAGATTGTACTGTGCAGGACCAGCGCCGCTCTCAGTTACTCTCAGTGTTACAGTGTCACGGCTGGATGATTGTACTGTGCAGGACCAGCGCCGCTCTCAGTTACTCTCAGTGTTACAGTGTCACGGCTGGATGATTGTACTGTGCAGGACCAGCGCCGCTCTAAGTTACTCTCAGTGTTACAGTGTCACGGCTGGTAGATTGTACTGTGCAGGACCAGCGCCGCTCTCAGTTACTCTCAGTGTTACAGTGTCACGGCTGGATGATTGTACTGTGCAGGACCAGCGCCGCTCTCAGTTACTCTCAGTGTTACAGTGTCATGGCTGGAAGATTATACTGTGCAGGACCAGCGCCGCTCTCAGTTACTCTCAGTGTTACAGTGTCACGGCTGGAAGATTGTACTGTGCAGGACCAGCGCCGCTCTCAGTTACTCTCAGTGTTACAGTGTCACGGCTGGAAGATTGTACTGTGCAGGACCAGCGCCGCTCTCAGTTACTCTCAGTGTTACAGTGTCACGGCTGGAAGATTGTACTGTGCAGGACCAGCTCCGCTCTCAGTTACTCTCAGTGTTACAGTGTCACGGCTGGAAGATTGTACTGTGCAGGACCAGCGCCGCTCTCAGTTACTCTCAGTGTTACAGTGTCAGGGCTGGAAGATTGTACTGTGCAGGACCAGCGCCGCTCTCAGTTACTCTCAGTGTTACAGTGTCACGGCTGGAAGATTGTACTGTGCAGGACCAGCGCCGCTCTCAGTTACTCTCAGTGTTACAGTGTCACGGCTGGATGATTGTACTGTGCAGGACCAGCGCCGCTCTCAGTTACTCTCAGTGTTACAGTGTCACGGCTGGAAGATTGTACTGTGCAGGACCAGCTCCGCTCTCAGTTACTCTCAGTGTTACAGTGTCACGGCTGGAAGATTGTACTGTGCAGGACCAGAGCCGCTCTCAGTTACTCTCAGTGTTACAGTGTCACGGCTGGAAGATTGTACTGTGCAGGACCAGCGCCGCTCTCAGTTACTCTCAGTGTTACAGTGTCAGGGCTGGAAGATTGTACTGTGCAGGACCAGCGCCGCTCTCAGTTACTCTCAGTGTTACAGTGTCACGGCTGGAAGATTGTACTGTGCAGGACCAGCGCCGCTCTCAGTTACTCTCAGTGTTACAGTGTCACGGCTGGTAGATTGTACTGTGCAGGACCAGCGCCGCTCTCAGTTACTCTCAGTGTTACAGTGTTACGTCTGGTAGATTGTACTGTGCAGGACCAGCGCTGCTCTCAGTTACTCTCAGTGTTAGTGTCACGGCTGGAAGATTGTACTGTGCAGGACCAGCGCCGCTCTCAGTTACTCTCAGTGTTACAGTGTCACGGCTGGAAGATTGTACTGTGCAGGACCAGCACCGCTCTCAGTTACTCTCAGTGTTACAGTGTCACGACTGGAAGATTGTTCTGTGCAGGAGCAGCACCGCTCTCAGTTACTCTCAGTGTTACAGTGTCACGGCTGGAAGATTGTACTGTGCAGAACCAGTGCCGCTCTCAGTTACTCTCAGTGTTACAGTGTCACGGCTGGAAGATTGTACTGTGCAAGACCAGCGCCGCTCTCAGTTACTCTCAGTGTTACAGTGTCACGGCTGGAAGATTGTACTGTGCAGGACCAGCGCCGCTCTCAGTTACTCTCAGTGTTACAGTGTCAGGGCTGGAAGATTGTACTGTGCAGGACCAGCGCCGCTCTCAGTTACTCTCAGTGTTACAGTGTCAGGGCTGGAAGATTACTTTGCAGGACCAGCGCCGCTCTCAGTTACTCTCAGTGTTACAGTGTCACGGCTGGAAGATTGTACTGTGCAGGACCAGCGCCGCTCTCAGTTACTCTCAGTGTTACAGTGTCACGGCTGGAAGATTGTACTGTGCAGGACCAGCGCCGCTCTCATTTACTCTCAGTGTTACAGTGTCACGGCTGGAAGATTGTACTGTGCAGGACCAGCGCCGCTCTCAGTTACTCTCAGTGTTACAGTGTCACGGCTGGAAGATTGTACTGTGCAGGACCAGCGCCGCTCTCAGTTACTCTCAGTGTTACAGTGTCACGGCTGGAAGATTGTACTGTGCAGGACCAGTGCCGCTCTCAGTTACTCTCAGTGTTACAGTGTCACGGCTGGAAGATTGTACTGTGCAGGACCAGCGCCGCTCTCAGTTACTCTCAGTGTTACAGTGTCACGGCTGGATGATTGTACTGTGCAGGACCAGCGCAGCTCTCAGTTACTCTCAGTGTTACAGTGTCACGGCTGGATGATTGTACTGTGCAGGACCAGCGCCGCTCTCAGTTACTCTCAGTGTTACAGTGTCACGGCTGGTAGATTGTACTGTGCAGGACCAGCGCCGCTCTCAGTTACTCTCAGTGTTACAGTGTCACGGCTGGATGATTGTACTGTGCAGGACCAGCGCCGCTCTCAGTTACTCTCAGTGTTACAGTGTCACGGCTGGATGATTGTACTGTGCAGGACCAGCGCCGCTCTAAGTTACTCTCAGTGTTACAGTGTCACGGCTGGTAGATTGTACTGTGCAGGACCAGCGCCGCTCTCAGTTACTCTCAGTGTTACAGTGTCACGGCTGGATGATTGTACTGTGCAGGACCAGCGCCGCTCTCAGTTACTCTCAGTGTTACAGTGTCACGGCTGGAAGATTGTACTGTGCAGGACCAGCTCCGCTCTCAGTTACTCTCAGTGTTACAGTGTCACGGCTGGAAGATTGTACTGTGCAGGACCAGCGCCGCTCTCAGTTACTCTCAGTGTTACAGTGTCAGGGCTGGAAGATTGTACTGTGCAGGACCAGCGCCGCTCTCAGTTACTCTCAGTGTTACAGTGTCAGGGCTGGAAGATTGTACTGTGCAGGACCAGCGCCGCTCTCAGTTACTCTCAGTGTTACAGTGTCACGGCTGGAAGATTTTACTGTGCAGGACCAGCGCCGCTCTCAGTTACTCTCAGTGTTACAGTGTCACGGCTGGAAGATTGTACTGTGCAGGACCAGCGCCGCTCTCGGTTACTCTCAGTGTTACAGTGTCACGGCTGGAAGATTGTACTGTGCAGGACCAGCGCCGCTCTCGGTTACTCTCAGTGTTACAGTGTCACGGCTGGAAGATTGTACTGTGCAGGACCAGCGCCGCTCTCAGTTACTCTCAGTGTTACAGTGTCACGGCTGGAAGATTGTACTGTGCAGGACCAGCGCCGCTCTCAGTTACTCTCAGTGTTACAGTGTCAGGGCTGGAAGATTGTACTGTGCAGGACCAGCGCCGCTCTCAGTTACTCTCAGTGTTACAGTGTCACGGCTGGAAGATTGTACTGTGCGGGACCAGCGCCGCTCTCAGTTACTCTCAGTGTTACAGTGTCACGGCTGGAAGATTGTACTGTGCAGGACCAGCGCCGCTCTCAGTTACTCTCAGTGTTACAGTGTCACGGCTGGAAGATTGTACTGTGCAGGACCAGCGCCGCTCTCAGTTATTCTCAGTGTTACAGTGTCACGGCTGGAAGATTGTACTGTGCAGGACCAGCGCCGCTCTCAGTTACTCTCAGTGTTACAGTGTCACGGCTGGTAGATTGTACTGTGCAGGACCAGCGCCGCTCTCAGTTACTCAGTGTTACAGTGTCACGGCTGGTAGATTGTACTGTGCAGGACCAGCGCCGCTCTCAGTTACTCTCAGTGTTACAGTATCACGGCTGGTAGATTGTACTGTGCAGGACCAGCGCCGCTCTCAGTTACTCTCAGTGTTACAGTGTCACGGCTGGTAGATTGTACTGTGCAGGACCAGCGCCGCTCTCAGTTACTCTCAGTGTTACAGTGTCACGGCTGGAAGATTGTACTGTGCAGGACCAGCGCCGCTCTCAGTTACTCTCAGTGTTACAGTGTCACAGCTGGAAGATTGTACTGTGCAGGACCAGCACCGCTCTCAGTTACTCTCAGTGTTACAGTGTCACGGCTGGAAGATTGTTCTGTGCAGGAGCAGCACCGCTCTCAGTTACTCTCAGTGTTACAGTGTCACGGCTGGAAGATTGTACTGTGCAGAACCAGTGCCGCTCTCAGTTACTCTCAGTGTTACAGTGTCAGGGCTGGAAGATTGTACTGTGCAGGACCAGCGCCGCTCTCAGTTACTCTCAGTGTTACAGTGTCACGGCTGGAAGATTGTACTGTGCAGGACCAGCGCCGCTCTCAGTTACTCTCAGTGTTACAGTGTCACGGCTGGAAGATTGTACTGTGCAGGACCAGCGCCGCTCTCGGTTACTCTCAGTGTTAGTGTCACGGCTGGAAGATTGTACTGTGCAGGACCAGCGCCGCTCTCGGTTACTCTCAGTGTTACAGTGTCACGGCTGGAAGATTGTACTGTGCAGGACCAGCGCCGCTCTCAGTTACTCTCAGTGTTACAGTGTCACGGCTGGAAGATTGTACTGTGCAGGACCAGCGCCGCTCTCAGTTACTCTCAGTGTTACAGTGTCAGGGCTGGAAGATTGTACTGTGCAGGACCAGCGCCGCTCTCAGTTACTCTCAGTGTTACAGTGTCACGGCTGGAAGATTGTACTGTGCGGGACCAGCGCCGCTCTCAGTTACTCTCAGTGTTACAGTGTCACGGCTGGAAGATTGTACTGTGCAGGACCAGCGCCGCTCTCAGTTACTCTCAGTGTTACAGTGTCACGGCTGGAAGATTGTACTGTGCAGGACCAGCGCCGCTCTCAGTTATTCTCAGTGTTACAGTGTCACGGCTGGAAGATTGTACTGTGCAGGACCAGCGCCGCTCTCAGTTACTCTCAGTGTTACAGTGTCACGGCTGGTAGATTGTACTGTGCAGGACCAGCGCCGCTCTCAGTTACTCAGTGTTACAGTGTCACGGCTGGTAGATTGTACTGTGCAGGACCAGCGCCGCTCTCAGTTACTCTCAGTGTTACAGTATCACGGCTGGTAGATTGTACTGTGCAGGACCAGCGCCGCTCTCAGTTACTCTCAGTGTTACAGTGTCACGGCTGGTAGATTGTACTGTGCAGGACCAGCGCCGCTCTCAGTTACTCTCAGTGTTACAGTGTCACGGCTGGAAGATTGTACTGTGCAGGACCAGCGCCGCTCTCAGTTACTCTCAGTGTTACAGTGTCACAGCTGGAAGATTGTACTGTGCAGGACCAGCACCGCTCTCAGTTACTCTCAGTGTTACAGTGTCACGGCTGGAAGATTGTTCTGTGCAGGAGCAGCACCGCTCTCAGTTACTCTCAGTGTTACAGTGTCACGGCTGGAAGATTGTACTGTGCAGAACCAGTGCCGCTCTCAGTTACTCTCAGTGTTACAGTGTCACGGCTGGAAGATTGTACTGTGCAGGACCAGCGCCGCTCTCAGTTACTCTCAGTGTTACAGTGTCAGGGCTGGAAGATTGTACTGTGCAGGACCAGCGCCGCTCTCAGTTACTCTCAGTGTTACAGTGTCAGGGCTGGAAGATTACTTTGCAGGACCAGCGCCGCTCTCAGTTACTCTCAGTGTTACAGTGTCACGGCTGGAAGATTGTACTGTGCAGGACCAGCGCCGCTCTCATTTACTCTCAGTGTTACAGTGTCACGGCTGGAAGATTGTACTGTGCAGGACCAGCGCCGCTCTGTTACTCTCAGTGTTACAGTGTCACGGCTGGAAGATTGTACTGTGCAGGACCAGCGCCGCTCTCAGTTACTCTCAGTGTTACAGTGTCACGGCTGGAAGATTGTACTGTGCAGGACCAGCGCCGATCTCAGTTACTCTCAGTGTTACAGTGTCACGGCTGGAAGATTGTACTGTGCAGGACCAGCGCCGCTCTCAGTTACTCTCAGTGTTACAGTGTCACGGCTGGATGATTGTACTGTGCAGGACCAGCGCCGCTCTCAGTTACTCTCAGTGTTACAGTGTCACGGCTGGTAGATTGTACTGTGCAGGACCAGCGCCGCTCTCAGTTACTCTCAGTGTTACAGTGTCACGGCTGGATGATTGTACTGTGCAGGACCAGCGCCGCTCTCAGTGTTACAGTGTCACGGCTGGATGATTGTACTGTGCAGGACCAGCGCCGCTCTCAGTTACTCTCAGTGTTACAGTGTCACGGCTGGTAGATTGTACTGTGCAGGACCAGCGCCGCTCTCAGTTACTCTCAGTGTTAGTGTCACGGCTGGATGATTGTACTGTGCAGGACCAGCGCCGCTCTCAGTTACTCTCAGTGTTACAGTGTCACGGCTGGAAGATTGTACTGTGCAGGACCAGCGCCGCTCTCAGTTACTCTCAGTGTTACAGTGTCACGGCTGGAAGATTGTACTGTGCAGGACCAGCGCCGCTCTCAGTTACTCTCAGTGTTACAGTGTCACGGCTGGAAGATTGTACTGTGCAGGACCAGCGCCGCTCTCAGTTACTCTCAGTGTTACAGTGTCACGGCTGGAAGATTGTACTGTGCAGGACCAGCGCCGCTCTCGGTTACTCTCAGTGTTACAGTGTCACGGCTGGAAGATTGTACTGTGCAGGACCAGCGCCGCTCTCAGTTACTCTCAGTGTTACAGTGTCACGGCTGGAAGATTGTACTGTGCAGGACCAGCGCCGCTCTCAGTTACTCTCAGTGTTACAGTGTCAGGGCTGGAAGATTGTACTGTGCAGGACCAGCGCCGCTCTCAGTTACTCTCAGTGTTACAGTGTCACGGCTGGAAGATTGTACTGTGCAGGACCAGCGCCGCTCTCAGTTACTCTCAGTGTTACAGTGTCACGGCTGGAAGATTGTACTGTGCGGGACCAGCGCCGCTCTCAGTTACTCTCAGTGTTACAGTGTCACGGCTGGAAGATTGTACTGTGCAGGACCAGCGCCGCTCTCAGTTACTCTCAGTGTTACAGTGTCACGGCTGGAAGATTGTACTGTGCAGGACCAGCGCCGCTCTCAGTTACTCTCAGTGTTACAGTGTCACGGCTGGTAGATTGTACTGTGCAGGACCAGCGCCGCTCTCAGTTACTCAGTGTTACAGTGTCACGGCTGGTAGATTGTACTGTGCAGGACCAGCGCCGCTCTCAGTTACTCTCAGTGTTACAGTATCACGGCTGGTAGATTGTACTGTGCAGGACCAGCGCCGCTCTCAGTTACTCTCAGTGTTAGTCACGGCTGGTAGATTGTACTGTGCAGGACCAGCGCCGCTCTCAGTTACTCTGTGTTACAGTGTCACGGCTGGAAGATTGTACTGTGCAGGACCAGCGCCGCTCTCAGTTACTCTCAGTGTTACAGTGTCACAGCTGGAAGATTGTACTGTGCAGGACCAGCACCGCTCTCAGTTACTCTGTGTTACAGTGTCACGGCTGGAAGATTGTTCTGTGCAGGAGCAGCACCGCTCTCAGTTACTCTCAGTGTTACAGTGTCACGGCTGGAAGATTGTACTGTGCAGAACCAGTGCCGCTCTCAGTTACTCTCAGTGTTACAGTGTCACGGCTGGAAGATTGTACTGTGCAGGACCAGCGCCGCTCTCAGTTACTCTCAGTGTTACAGTGTCAGGGCTGGAAGATTGTACTGTGCAGGACCAGCGCCGCTCTCAGTTACTCTCAGTGTTACAGTGTCAGGGCTGGAAGATTACTTTGCAGGACCAGCGCCGCTCTCAGTTACTCTCAGTGTTACAGTGTCACGGCTGGAAGATTGTACTGTGCAGGACCAGCGCCGCTCTCAGTTACTCTCAGTGTTACAGTGTCACGGCTGGAAGATTGTACTGTGCAGGACCAGCACCGCTCTCATTTACTCTCAGTGTTACAGTGTCACGGCTGGAAGATTGTACTGTGCAGGACCAGCGCCGCTCTGTTACTCTCAGTGTTACAGTGTCACGGCTGGAAGATTGTACTGTGCAGGACCAGCGCCGCTCTTAGTTACTCTCAGTGTTACAGTGTCACGGCTGGAAGATTGTACTGTGCAGGACCAGCGCCGCTCTCAGTTACTCTCAGTGTTACAGTGTCAGGGCTGGAAGATTGTACTGTGCAGGACCAGCGCCGCTCTCAGTTACTCTCAGTGTTACAGTGTCAGGGCTGGAAGATTGTACTGTGCAGGACCAGCGCCGCTCTCAGTTACTCTCAGTGTTACAGTGTCACGGCTGGAAGATTGTACTGTGCAGGACCAGCGCCGCTCTCAGTTACTCTCAGTGTTACAGTGTCAGGGCTGGAAGATTGTACTGTGCAGGACCAGCGCCGCTCTCAGTTACTCTCAGTGTTACAGTGTCAGGGCTGGAAGATTGTACTGTGCAGGACCAGCGCCGCTCTCAGTTACTCTCAGTGTTACAGTGTCACGGCTGGAAGATTGTACTGTGCAGGACCAGCGCCGCTCTCAGTTACTCTCAGTGTTACAGTGTCACGGCTGGAAGATTGTACTGTGCAGGACCAGCGCCGCTCTCAGTTACTCTCAGTGTTACAGTGTTACGTCTGGTAGATTGTACTGTGCAGGACCAGCGCCGCTCTCAGTTACTCTCAGTGTTAGTGTCACGGCTGGAAGATTGTACTGTGCAGGACCAGCGCCGCTCTCAGTTACTCTCAGTGTTACAGTGTCACGGCTGGTAGATTGTACTGTGCAGGACCAGCGCCACTCTCAGTTACTCTCAGTGTTACAGTGTCACGGCTGGAAGATTGTACTGTGCAGGACCAGCGCCGCTCTCAGTTACTCTCAGTGTTACAGTGTCACGGCTGGTAGATTGTACTGTGCAGGACCAGCGCCGCTCTCAGTTACTCTCAGTGTTACAGTGTCACGGCTGGAAGATTGTACTGTGCAGGACCAGCGCCGCTCTCAGTTACTCTCAGTGTTACAGTGTCACGGCTGGAAGATTGTACTGTGCGGGACCAGCGCCGCTCTCAGTTACTCTCAGTGTTAGTGTCACGGCTGGAAGATTGTACTGTGCAGGATCAGCGCCGCTCTCAGTTACTCTCAGTGTTACAGTGTCACGGCTGGTAGATTGTACTGTGCAGGATCAGCGCCGCTCTTAGTTACTCTCAGTGTTACAGTGTCACGGCTGGTAGATTGTACTGTGCAGGACCAGCGCCGCTCTCAGTTACTCTCAGTGTTACAGTGTCACGGCTGGTAGATTGTACTGTGCAGGACCAGCGCCGCTCTCAGTTACTCTCAGTGTTACAGTGTCACGGCTTGAAGATTGTACTGTGCAGGACCAGCGCCGCTCTCAGTTACTCTCAGTGTTACAGTGTCACGGCTGGTAGATTGTACTGTGCAGGACCAGCGCCGCTCTCAGTTACTCTCAGTGTTACAGTGTCACGGCTGGTAGATTGTACTGTGCAGGACCAGCGCCGCTCTCAGTTACTCTCAGTGTTACAGTGTCACGGCTGGAAGATTGTACTGTGCAGGACCAGCGCCGCTCTCAGTTACTCTCAGTGTTACAGTGTCACGGCTGGAAGATTGTACTGTGCAGGACCAGCGCCGCTCTCAGTTACTCTCAGTGGTACAGTGTCACGGCTGGAAGATTGTACTGTGCAGGACCAGCGCCGCTCTCAGTTACTCTCAGTGTTAGTGTCACGGCTGGATGATTGTACTGTGCAGGACCAGCGCCGCTCTCAGTTACTCTCAGTGTTACAGTGTCACGGCTGGAAGATTGTACTGTGCAGGACCAGCGCCGCTCTCAGTTACTCTCAGTGTTACAGTGTCACGGCTGAAAGATTGTACTGTGCAGGACCAGCGCCGCTCTCAGTTACTCTCAGTGTTACAGTGTCACGGCTGGAAGATTGTATTGTGCAGGACCAGCGCCGCTCTCAGTTACTCTCAGTGTTACAGTGTCACGGCTGGAAGATTGTACTGTGCAGGACCAGCGCCGCTCTCAGTTACTCTCAGTGTTAGTGTCACGGCTGGAAGATTGTACTGTGCAGGACCAGCGCCGCTCTCAGTTACTCTCAGTGTTACAGTGTCACGGCTGGAAGATTGTACTGTGCAGGACCAGCGCCGCTCTCATTTACTCTCAGTGTTACAGTGTCACGGCTGGAAGATTGTACTGTGCAGGACCAGCGCCGCTCTCAGTTACTCTCAGTGTTACAGTGTCACGGCTGGAAGATTGTACTGTGCAGGACCAGCGCCGCTCTCAGTTATTCTCAGTGTTACAGTGTCACGGCTGGAAGATTGTACTGTGCAGGACCAGCGCCGCTCTCAGTTACTCTCAGTGTTACAGTGTCACGGCTGGTAGATTGTACTGTGCAGGACCAGCGCCGCTCTCAGTTACTCTCAGTGTTACAGTGTCACGGCTGGTAGATTGTACTGTGCAGGACCAGCGCCGCTCTCAGTTACTCTCAGTGTTAGTGTCACGGCTGGAAGATTGTACTGTGCAGGAGCAGCACCGCTCTCAGTTACTCTCAGTGTTACAGTGTCACGGCTGGAAGATTGTACTGTGCAGAACCAGTGCCGCTCTCAGTTACTCTCAGTGTTACAGTGTCACGGCTGGAAGATTGTACTGTGCAGGACCAGCGCCGCTCTCAGTTACTCTCAGTGTTACAGTGTCACGGCTGGAAGATTGTACTGTGCAGGACCAGCGCCGCTCTCAGTTACTCTCAGTGTTACAGTGTCACGGCTGGAAGATTGTACTGTGCAGGACCAGCGCCGCTCTCGGTTACTCTCAGTGTTACAGTGTCACGGCTGGAAGATTGTACTGTGCAGGACCAGCGCCGCTCTCAGTTACTCTCAGTGTTACAGTGTCACGGCTGGAAGATTGTACTGTGCAGGACCAGCGCCGCTCTCAGTTACTCTCAGTGTTACAGTGTCAGGGCTGGAAGATTGTACTGTGCAGGACCAGCGCCGCTCTCAGTTACTCTCAGTGTTACAGTGTCACGGCTGGAAGATTGAGAGCGGCGCTGGTCCTGCACAGTACAATCTTCAAGCCGTGACACTGTAACACTGAGAGTAACTGAGAGCGGCGCTGGTCCTGCACAGTACAATCTTCCAGCCGTGACACTGTAACACTGAGAGTAACTGAGAGCGGCGCTGGTCCTGCACAGTACAGTTACTCTCAGTGTTACAGTGTCACGGCTGGAAGATTGTACTGTGCGGGACCAGCGCCGCTCTCAGTTACTCTCAGTGTTACAGTGTCACGGCTGGAAGATTGTACTGTGCAGGACCAGCGCCGCTCTCAGTTACTCTCAGTGTTACAGTGTCACGGCTGGAAGATTGTACTGTGCAGGACCAGCGCCGCTCTCAGTTATTCTCAGTGTTACAGTGTCACGGCTGGAAGATTGTACTGTGCAGGACCAGCGCCGCTCTCAGTTACTCTCAGTGTTACAGTGTCACGGCTGGTAGATTGTACTGTGCAGGACCAGCGCCGCTCTCAGTTACTCAGTGTTACAGTGTCACGGCTTGTAGATTGTACTGTGCAGGACCAGCGCCGCTCTCAGTTACTCTCAGTGTTACAGTATCACGGCTGGTAGATTGTACTGTGCAGGACCAGCGCCGCTCTCAGTTACTCTCAGTGTTACAGTGTCACGGCTGGTAGATTGTACTGTGCAGGACCAGCGCCGCTCTCAGTTACTCTCAGTGTTACAGTGTCACGGCTGGAAGATTGTACTGTGCAGGACCAGCGCCGCTCTCAGTTACTCTCAGTGTTACAGTGTCACGGCTGGTAGATTGTACTGTGCAGGACCAGCGCCGCTCTCAGTTACTCTCAGTGTTACAGTGTCACGGCTGGAAGATTGTACTGTGCAGAACCAGTGCCGCTCTCAGTTACTCTCAGTGTTACAGTGTCACGGCTGGAAGATTGTACTGTGCAGGACCAGCGCCGCTCTCAGTTACTCTCAGTGTTACAGTGTCACGGCTGGAAGATTGTACTGTGCAGGACCAGCGCCGCTCTCAGTTACTCTCAGTGTTACAGTGTCACGGCTGGAAGATTGTACTGTGCAGGACCAGCGCCGCTCTCGGTTACTCTCAGTGTTACAGTGTCACGGCTGGAAGATTGTACTGTGCAGGACCAGCGCCGCTCTCAGTTACTCTCAGTGTTACAGTGTCACGGCTGGAAGATTGTACTGTGCAGGACCAGCGCCGCTCTCAGTTACTCTCAGTGTTACAGTGTCAGGGCTGGAAGATTGTACTGTGCAGGACCAGCGCCGCTCTCAGTTACTCTCAGTGTTACAGTGTCACGGCTGGAAGATTGTACTGTGCAGGACCAGCGCCGCTCTCAGTTACTCTCAGTGTTACAGTGTCACGGCTGGAAGATTGTACTGTGCGGGACCAGCGCCGCTCTCAGTTACTCTCAGTGTTACAGTGTCACGGCTGGAAGATTGTACTGTGCAGGACCAGCGCCGCTCTCAGTTACTCTCAGTGTTACAGTGTCACGGCTGGAAGATTGTACTGTGCAGGACCAGCGCCGCTCTCAGTTATTCTCAGTGTTACAGTGTCACGGCTGGAAGATTGTACTGTGCAGGACCAGCGCCGCTCTCAGTTACTCTCAGTGTTACAGTGTCACGGCTGGTAGATTGTACTGTGCAGGACCAGCGCCGCTCTCAGTTACTCAGTGTTACAGTGTCACGGCTTGTAGATTGTACTGTGCAGGACCAGCGCCGCTCTCAGTTACTCTCAGTGTTACAGTATCACGGCTGGTAGATTGTACTGTGCAGGACCAGCGCCGCTCTCAGTTACTCTCAGTGTTACAGTGTCACGGCTGGTAGATTGTACTGTGCAGGACCAGCGCCGCTCTCAGTTACTCTCAGTGTTACAGTGTCACGGCTGGAAGATTGTACTGTGCAGGACCAGCGCCGCTCTCAGTTACTCTCAGTGTTACAGTGTCACAGCTGGAAGATTGTACTGTGCAGGACCAGCACCGCTCTCAGTTACTCTCAGTGTTACAGTGTCACGGCTGGAAGATTGTTCTGTGCAGGAGCAGCACCGCTCTCAGTTACTCTCAGTGTTACAGTGTCACGGCTGGAAGATTGTACTGTGCAGAACCAGTGCCGCTCTCAGTTACTCTCAGTGTTACAGTGTCACGGCTGGAAGATTGTACTGTGCAGGACCAGCGCCGCTCTCAGTTACTCTCAGTGTTACAGTGTCAGGGCTGGAAGATTGTACTGTGCAGGACCAGCGCCGCTCTCAGTTACTCTCAGTGTTACAGTGTCAGGGCTGGAAGATTGTACTGTGCAGGACCAGCGCCGCTCTCAGTTACTCTCAGTGTTACAGTGTCAGGGCTGGAAGATTACTTTGCAGGACCAGCGCCGCTCTCAGTTACTCTCAGTGTTACAGTGTCACGGCTGGAAGATTGTACTGTGCAGGACCAGCGCCGCTCTCAGTTACTCTCAGTGTTACAGTGTCACGGCTGGAAGATTGTACTGTGCAGGACCAGCGCCGCTCTCATTTACTCTCAGTGTTACAGTGTCACGGCTGGAAGATTGTACTGTGCAGGACCAGCGCCGCTCTGTTACTCTCAGTGTTACAGTGTCACGGCTGGAAGATTGTACTGTGCAGGACCAGCGCCGCTCTCAGTTACTCTCAGTGTTACAGTGTCACGGCTGGAAGATTGTACTGTGCAGGACCAGCGCCGATCTCAGTTACTCTCAGTGTTACAGTGTCACGGCTGGAAGATTGTACTGTGCAGGACCAGCGCCGCTCTCAGTTACTCTCAGTGTTACAGTGTCACGGCTGGATGATTGTACTGTGCAGGACCAGCGCCGCTCTCAGTTACTCTCAGTGTTACAGTGTCACGGCTGGATGATTGTACTGTGCAGGACCAGCGCCGCTCTCAGTTACTCTCAGTGTTACAGTGTCACGGCTGGTAGATTGTACTGTGCAGGACCAGCGCCGCTCTCAGTTACTCTCAGTGTTACAGTGTCACGGCTGGATGATTGTACTGTGCAGGACCAGCGCCGCTCTCAGTGTTACAGTGTCACGGCTGGATGATTGTACTGTGCAGGACCAGCGCCGCTCTCAGTTACTCTCAGTGTTACAGTGTCACGGCTGGTAGATTGTACTGTGCAGGACCAGCGCCGCTCTCAGTTACTCTCAGTGTTAGTGTCACGGCTGGATGATTGTACTGTGCAGGACCAGCGCCGCTCTCAGTTACTCTCAGTGTTACAGTGTCACGGCTGGAAGATTGTACTGTGCAGGACCAGCTCCGCTCTCAGTTACTCTCAGTGTTACAGTGTCACGGCTGGAAGATTGTACTGTGCAGGACCAGCGCCGCTCTCAGTTACTCTCAGTGTTACAGTGTCAGGGCTGGAAGATTGTACTGTGCAGGACCAGCGCCGCTCTCAGTTACTCTCAGTGTTACAGTGTCAGGGCTGGAAGATTGTACTGTGCAGGACCAGCGCCGCTCTCAGTTACTCTCAGTGTTACAGTGTCACGGCTGGAAGATTGTACTGTGCAGGACCAGCGCCGCTCTCAGTTACTCTCAGTGTTACAGTGTCACGGCTGGAAGATTGTACTGTGCAGGACCAGCGCCGCTCTCAGTTACTCTCAGTGTTACGTCTGGTAGATTGTACTGTGCAGGACCAGCGCCGCTCTCAGTTACTCTCAGTGTTAGTGTAACGGCTGGAAGATTGTACTGTGCAGGAGCAGCGCCGCTCTCAGTGTTACAGTATCACGGCTGGTAGATTGTACTGTGCAGGACCAGCGCCACTCTCAGTTACTCTCAGTGTTACAGTGTCACGGCTGGAAGATTGTACTGTGCAGGACCAGCGCCGCTCTCAGTTACTCTCAGTGTTACAGTGTCAGGGCTGGAAGATTGTACTGTGCAGGACCAGCGCCGCTCTCAGTTACTCTCAGTGTTACAGTGTCAGGGCTGGAAGATTACTTTGCAGGACCAGCGCCGCTCTCAGTTACTCTCAGTGTTACAGTGTCACGGCTGGAAGATTGTACTGTGCAGGACCAGCGCCGCTCTCAGTTACTCTCAGTGTTACAGTGTCACGGCTGGAAGATTGTACTGTGCAGGACCAGCGCCGCTCTCATTTACTCTCAGTGTTACAGTGTCACGGCTGGAAGATTGTACTGTGCAGGACCAGCGCCGCTCTGTTACTCTCAGTGTTACAGTGTCACGGCTGGAAGATTGTACTGTGCAGGACCAGCGCCGCTCTCAGTTACTCTCAGTGTTACAGTGTCACGGCTGGAAGATTGTTCTGTGCAGGACCAGCGCCGCTCTCAGTTACTCTCAGTGTTACAGTGTCACGGCTGGATGATTGTACTGTGCAGGACCAGCGCCGCTCTCAGTTACTCTCAGTGTTACAGTGTCACGGCTGGATGATTGTACTGTGCAGGACCAGCGCCGCTCTCAGTTACTCTCAGTGTTACAGTGTCACGGCTGGTAGATTGTACTGTGCAGGACCAGCGCCGCTCTCAGTTACTCTCAGTGTTACAGTGTCACGGCTGGATGATTGTACTGTGCAGGACCAGCGCCGCTCTCAGTGTTACAGTGTCACGGCTGGATGATTGTACTGTGCAGGACCAGCGCCGCTCTCAGATACTCTCAGTGTTAGTGTCACGGCTGGATGATTGTACTGTGCAGGACCAGCGCCGCTCTCAGTTACTCTCAGTGTTACAGTGTCACGGCTGGAAGATTGTACTGTGCAGGACCAGCTCCGCTCTCAGTTACTCTCAGTGTTACAGTGTCACGGCTGGAAGATTGTACTGTGCAGGACCAGCGCCGCTCTCAGTTACTCTCAGTGTTACAGTGTCAGGGCTGGAAGATTGTACTGTGCAGGACCAGCGCCGCTCTCAGTTACTCTCAGTGTTACAGTGTCAGGGCTGGAAGATTGTACTGTGCAGGACCAGCGCCGCTCTCAGTTACTCTCAGTGTTACAGTGTCACGGCTGGAAGATTGTACTGTGCCGGACCAGCGCCGCTCTCAGTTACTCTCAGTGTTACAGTGTCAGGGCTGGAAGATTGTACTGTGCAGGACCAGCGCCGCTCTCAGTTACTCTCAGTGTTACAGTGTCAGGGCTGGAAGATTGTACTGTGCAGGACCAGCGCCGCTCTCAGTTACTCTCAGTGTTACAGTGTCACGGCTGGAAGATTGTACTGTGCAGGACCAGCGCCGCTCTCAGTTACTCTCAGTGTTACAGTGTCACGGCTGGAAGATTGTACTGTGCAGGACCAGCGCCGCTCTCAGTTACTCTCAGTGTTACAGTGTTACGTTTGGTAGATTGTACTGTGCAGGACCAGCGCCGCTCTCAGTTACTCTCAGTGTTAGTGTCACGGCTGGAAGATTGTACTGTGCAGGACCAGCGCCGCTCTCAGTTACTCTCAGTGTTACAGTGTCACGGCTGGTAGATTGTACTGTGCAGGACCAGCGCCACTCTCCGTTACTCTCAGTGTTACAGTGTCACGGCTGGAAGATTGTACTGTGCAGGACCAGCGCCGCTCTCAGTTACTCTCAGTGTTACAGTGTCACGGCTGGTAGATTGTACTGTGCAGGACCAGCGCCGCTCTCAGTTACTCTCAGTGTTACAGTGTCACGGCTGGAAGATTGTACTGTGCAGGACCAGCGCCGCTCTCAGTTACTCTCAGTGTTACAGTGTCACGGCTGGAAGATTGTACTGTGCAGGACCAGCGCCGCTCTCAGTTACTCTCAGTGTTACAGTGTCACGGCTGGAAGATTGTACTGTGCAGGACCAGCGCCGCTCTCAGTTACTCTCAGTGTTACAGTGTCACGGCTGGAAGATTGTACTGTGCAGGACCAGCGCCGCTCTCAGTTACTCTCAGTGTTAGTGTCACGGCTGGAAGATTGTACTGTGCAGGATCAGCGCCGCTCTCAGTTACTCTCAGTGTTACAGTGTCACGGCTGGTAGATTGTACTGTGCAGGATCAGCGCCGCTCTTAGTTACTCTCAGTGTTACAGTGTCACGGCTGGTAGATTGTACTGTGCAGGACCAGCGCCGCTCTCAGTTACTCTCAGTGTTACAGTGTCACGGCTGGAAGATTGTACTGTGCAGGACCAGCGCCGCTCTCAGTTACTCTCAGTGTTACAGTGTCACGGCTGGAAGATTGTACTGTGCAGGACCAGCGCCGCTCTCAGTTACTCTCAGTGGTACAGTGTCACGGCTGGAAGATTGTACTGTGCAGGACCAGCGCCGCTCTCAGTTACTCTCAGTGTTAGTGTCACGGCTGGATGATTGTACTGTGCAGGACCAGCGCCGCTCTCAGTTACTCTCAGTGTTACAGTGTCACGGCTGGAAGATTGTACTGTGCAGGACCAGCGCCGCTCTCATTTACTCTCAGTGTTACAGTGTCACGGCTGGAAGATTGTACTGTGCAGGACCAGCGCCGCTCTCAGTTACTCTCAGTGTTACAGTGTCACGGCTGGAAGATTGTACTGTGCAGGACCAGCGCCGCTCTCAGTTATTCTCAGTGTTACAGTGTCACGGCTGGAAGATTGTACTGTGCAGGACCAGCGCCGCTCTCAGTTACTCTCAGTGTTACAGTGTCACGGCTGGAAGATTGTACTGTGCGGGACCAGCGCCGCTCTCAGTTACTCTCAGTGTTACAGTGTCACGGCTGGAAGATTGTACTGTGCAGGACCAGCGCCGCTCTCAGTTACTCTCAGTGTTACAGTGTCACGGCTGGAAGATTGTACTGTGCAGGACCAGCGCCGCTCTCAGTTATTCTCAGTGTTACAGTGTCACGGCTGGAAGATTGTACTGTGCAGGACCAGCGCCGCTCTCAGTTACTCTCAGTGTTACAGTGTCACGGCTGGTAGATTGTACTGTGCAGGACCAGCGCCGCTCTCAGTTACTCAGTGTTACAGTGTCACGGCTGGTAGATTGTACTGTGCAGGACCAGCGCCGCTCTCAGTTACTCTCAGTGTTACAGTATCACGGCTGGTAGATTGTACTGTGCAGGACCAGCGCCGCTCTCAGTTACTCTCAGTGTTACAGTGTCACGGCTGGTAGATTGTACTGTGCAGGACCAGCGCCGCTCTCAGTAACTCTCAGTGTTACAGTGTCACGGCTGGAAGATTGTACTGTGCAGGACCAGCGCCGCTCTCAGTTACTCTCAGTGTTACAGTGTCACAGCTGGAAGATTGTTCTGTGCAGGAGCAGCACCGCTCTCAGTTACTCTCAGTGTTACAGTGTCACGGCTGGAAGATTGTACTGTGCAGAACCAGTGCCACTCTCAGTTACTCTCAGTGTTACAGTGTCACGGCTGGAAGATTGTACTGTGCAGGACCAGCGCCGCTCTCAGTTACTCTCAGTGTTACAGTGTCAGGGCTGGAAGATTGTACTGTGCAGGACCAGCGCCGCTCTCAGTTACTCTCAGTGTTACAGTGTCAGGGCTGGAAGATTGTACTGTGCAGGACCAGCACCGCTCTCAGTTACTCTCAGTGTTACAGTGTCACGGCTGGAAGATTGTTCTGTGCAGGAGCAGCACCGCTCTCAGTTACTCTCAGTGTTACAGTGTCACGGCTGGAAGATTGTACTGTGCAGAACCAGTGCCACTCTCAGTTACTCTCAGTGTTACAGTGTCACGGCTGGAAGATTGTACTGTGCAGGACCAGCGCCGCTCTCAGTTACTCTCAGTGTTACAGTGTCAGGGCTGGAAGATTGTACTGTGCAGGACCAGCGCCGCTCTCAGTTACTCTCAGTGTTACAGTGTCAGGGCTGGAAGATTGTACTGTGCAGGACCAGCGCCGCTCTCAGTTACTCTCAGTGTTACAGTGTCAGGGCTGGAAGATTACTTTGCAGGACCAGCGCCGCTCTCAGTTACTCTCAGTGTTACAGTGTCACGGCTGGAAGATTGTACTGTGCAGGACCAGCGCCGCTCTCAGTTACTCTCAGTGTTACAGTGTCACGGCTGGAAGATTGTACTGTGCAGGACCAGCGCCGCTCTCATTTACTCTCAGTGTTACAGTGTCACGGCTGGAAGATTGTACTGTGCAGGACCAGCGCCGCTCTGTTACTCTCAGTGTTACAGTGTCACGGCTGGAAGATTGTACTGTGCAGGACCAGCGCCGCTCTCAGTTACTCTCAGTGTTACAGTGTCACGGCTGGAAGATTGTACTGTGCAGGACCAGCGCCGATCTCAGTTACTCTCAGTGTTACAGTGTCACGGCTGGAAGATTGTACTGTGCAGGACCAGCGCCGCTCTCAGTTACTCTCAGTGTTACAGTGTCACGGCTGGATGATTGTACTGTGCAGGACCAGCGCCGATCTCAGTTACTCTCAGTGTTACAGTGTCACGGCTGGAAGATTGTACTGTGCAGGACCAGCGCCGCTCTCAGTTACTCTCAGTGTTACAGTGTCACGGCTGGATGATTGTACTGTGCAGGACCAGCGCCGCTCTCAGTTACTCTCAGTGTTACAGTGTCACGGCTGGATGATTGTACTGTGCAGGACCAGCGCCGCTCTCAGTTACTCTCAGTGTTACAGTGTCACGGCTGGTAGATTGTACTGTGCAGGACCAGCGCCGCTCTCAGTTACTCTCAGTGTTACAGTGTCACGGCTGGATGATTGTACTGTGCAGGACCAGCGCCGCTCTCAGTGTTACAGTGTCACGGCTGGATGATTGTACTGTGCAGGACCAGCGCCGCTCTCAGTTACTCTCAGTGTTACAGTGTCACGGCTGGTAGATTGTACTGTGCAGGACCAGCGCCGCTCTCAGTTACTCTCAGTGTTAGTGTCACGGCTGGATGATTGTACTGTGCAGGACCAGCGCCGCTCTCAGTTACTCTCAGTGTTACAGTGTCACGGCTGGAAGATTGTACTGTGCAGGACCAGCTCCGCTCTCAGTTACTCTCAGTGTTACAGTGTCACGGCTGGAAGATTGTACTGTGCAGGACCAGCGCCGCTCTCAGTTACTCTCAGTGTTACAGTGTCAGGGCTGGAAGATTGTACTGTGCAGGACCAGCGCCGCTCTCAGTTACTCTCAGTGTTACAGTGTCAGGGCTGGAAGATTGTACTGTGCAGGACCAGCGCCGCTCTCAGTTACTCTCAGTGTTACAGTGTCACGGCTGGAAGATTGTACTGTGCAGGACCAGCGCCGCTCTCAGTTATTCTCAGTGTTACAGTGTCACGGCTGGAAGATTGTACTGTGCAGGACCAGCGCCGCTCTCAGTTACTCTCAGTGTTACAGTGTTACGTCTGGTAGATTGTACTGTGCAGGACCAGCGCCGCTCTCAGTTACTCTCAGTGTTACAGTGTCACGGCTGGAAGATTGTACTGTGCAGGATCAGCGCCGCTCTCAGTTACTCTCAGTGTTACAGTGTCACGGCTGGTAGATTGTACTGTGCAGGACCAGCGCCGCTCTTAGTTACTCTCAGTGTTACAGTGTCACGGCTGGTAGATTGTACTGTGCAGGACCAGCGCCGCTCTCAGTTACTCTCAGTGTTACAGTGTCACGGCTGGTAGATTGTACTGTGCAGGACCAGCGCCTCTCTCAGTTACTCTCAGTGTTACAGTGTCACGGCTTGAAGATTGTACTGTGCAGGACCAGCGCCGCTCTCAGTTACTCTCAGTGTTACAGTGTCACGGCTGGTAGATTGTACTGTGCAGGACCAGCGCCGCTCTCAGTTACTCTCAGTGTTACAGTGTCACGGCTGGAAGATTGTACTGTGCAGGACCAGCGCCGCTCTCAGTTACTCTCAGTGTTACAGTGTCACGGCTGGACGATTGTACTGTGCAGGACCAGCGCCGCTCTCAGTTACTCTCAGTGTTACAGTGTCACGGCTGGAAGATTGTACTGTGCAGGACCAGCGCCGCTCTCAGTTACTCTCAGTGTTACAGTGTCACGGCTGGAAGATTGTACTGTGCAGGACCAGCGCCGCTCTCAGTTACTCTCAGTGTTACAGTGTCACGGCTGGAAGATTGTACTGTGCAGGACCAGCGCCGCTCTCAGTTACTCTCAGTGTTAGTGTCACGGCTGGATGATTGTACTGTGCAGGACCAGCGCCGCTCTCAGTTACTCTCAGTGTTACAGTGTCACGGCTGGAAGATTGTACTGTGCAGGACCAGCGCCGCTCTCAGTTTCTCTCAGTGTTACAGTGTCACGGCTGGAAGATTGTACTGTGCAGGACCAGCGCCGCTCTCAGTTACTCTCAGTGTTACAGTGTCACGGCTGGAAGATTGTACTGTGCAGGACCAGCGCCGCTCTCAGTTACTCTCAGTGTTACAGTGTCACGGCTGGTAGATTGTACTGTGCAGGACCAGCGCCGCTCTCAGTTACTCTCAGTGATACAGTGTCACGGCTGGAAGATTGTACTGTGCAGGACCAGCGCCGCTCTCAGTTACTCTCAGTGTTACAGTGTCACGGCTGGAAGATTATACTGTGCAGGACCAGCGCCGCTCTCAGTTACTCTCAGTGTTACAGTGTCACGTCTGGAAGATTGTACTGTGCAGGACCAGCGCCGCTCTCAGTTACTCTCAGTGTTACAGTGTCACGGCTGGAAGATTGTTCTGTGCAGGACCAGCGCCGCTCTCAGTTACTCTCAGTGTTACAGTGTCACGGCTGGAAGATTGTACTGTGCAGGACCAGCGCCGCTCTCAGTTACTCTCAGTGTTACAGTGTCACGTCTGGAAGATTGTACTGTGCAGGACCAGCGCCGCTCTCAGTTACTCTCAGTGTTACAGTGTCACGGCTGGAAGATTGTACTGTGCAGGACCAGCGCCGCTCTCAGTTACTCTCAGTGTTACAGTGTCACGTCTGGAAGATTGTACTGTGCAGGACCAGCGCCGCTCTCAGTTACTCTCAGTGTTACAGTGTCACGGCTGGAAGATTGTACTGTGCAGGACCAGCGCCGCTCTCAGTTACTCTCAGTGTTACAGTGTCACGGCTGGAAGATTATACTGTGCAGGACCAGCGCCGCTCTCAGTTACTCTCAGTGTTACAGTGTCACGTCTGGAAGATTGTACTGTGCAGGACCAGCGCCGCTCTCAGTTACTCTCAGTGTTACAGTGTCACGTCTGGAAGATTGTACTGTGCAGGACCAGCGCTGCTCTCAGTTACTCTCAGTGTTACAGTGTCACGGCTGGAAGATTGTACTGTGCAGGACCAGCGCCGCTCTCAGTTACTCTCAGTGTTACAGTGTCACGGCTGGAAGATTGTACTGTGCAGGACCAGCGCCGCTCTCAGTTACTCTCAGTGTTAGTGTCACGGCTGGAATTCTACAATGACACACACATGCTATGTACTGCTATGCCTGGATGAAGGCCACTTACAGCCCCAAGCCTTGAGGGTGACCTTGCTGCCGGGGATGACAAAGTGACAGTGACCCGCGGTTGGTTATATGGTAAAGGGAATTAGATGGCGCTGCGTGGATTGGCGTCCTTGCTGCAGCGGCGGAATTGAACAAAGGGGGTAATTCAGATCTGATCGCTTCTGTGCGTTTTCACACAGCGGGCAGTCAGGTACTAAGTGCGCATGCATATGTACCGCAATGCGCACGCGCGTCGGACAGCAACGAAGGTCATCACCGGTCAGCGACAGGATGGTGCGAAATTTCCAATTGCACGGGCGTTTGCACGGTGATTGACAGGAACTGGGTGATTGTGGGTGGGAATTGAGTCTTTACTGGGAGTGTCTGGAAATACGCAGGCGTGCCCAAGCGTTTTCAGGGAGGGTGTTTGACGTCAGCTCCGACCCTGATCAGCCCGTTGAAAATATTCCTAACATATGCTAGAATGGAGCAACTGGTCCTTGCCTGCTTCCGGAGGGTTCCTGCCCAGGTTGAGCGGTCAGAGGTGGTTATTAAAGAAGATTCTCTATACAGCGCAGTCCGCAAAGAGGGAAATCCAGGAAGAATGCAGATAGGACGTGCCTACACCAAAATCACTGACTGTCACACAGGCTGGAAAACCAACCTTGGCATTTCATGTTTCTTCTTACTTTTTTTCTTCGGGATGTCATTTATTAGTTCTGATACTGCACAGTATAATTTCTATGACAACCACAGTCACATCACATATGATGTAGTGAGCAGAGAGGCTTTGAAAAGCCTCTCTGAGCTCCACCACTCTAAAAGTCGTCATATCTTTGGGCACACACATATACGCTAGGGATCTTTTTTTTGGCAAAAGACAATAAACTTCCCAATATGTTTTTGGATTGTAGAAGTAAATTGCAGTGGCCGGAGCAATCCCACGCAAACATGTGGAGAACATACAAACTCCACGCAGTACCTTGCAGTTGAGCTCGTGACCTCACGTCTGTGAAGCAGTAATGCTCACCACTGCACTGCCACAAAATGATAGCCCCACACTATTCATATGAATCTAATGCCCCAGCATCTCTTTAGCTGGACACGTTATCAGCATTTCCTTACATAGAGGTTTCAGCCTCAATGTGAGACGTATGCTAAATGCATTGTGTAGACTGGAATATAAATACTGAAAGTTACATGGGCTGCTTCTGCAAGTAGCCCACACATGCTGGGCAGCTTTATTCTCACACTGCAATGTAGATGTGAGCTAGGACACACCCCTCCCACACTTAACTCTCTGCACATGTTACATCTGTCCCCTGCAGTGCAGCATGGTGTTACCCAGGTGCTCAGTTACTGGCTGGTTCTGCATGTAGCCCACACATGCTGGCAGCTTTATTCTCACACTGCAATGTAGATGTGAGCTAGGACACACCCCTCCCACACCTAACTCTCTGCACATGTTACATCTGTCCCCTGCAGTGCAGCATGGTGTTACCCAGGTGCTCAGTGTCTGGCTGGTTCTGCATGTAGCCCACACATGCTGGGCAGCTTTATTCTCACACTGCAATGTAGATCTGACCTAGAACATACCCCTCCCACACCTAACTCTCTGCACATGTTACATCTGCCCCCTGCAGTGCAGCATGGTGTTACCCAGGTGCTCAGTTACTGGCTGCTTCTGCATGTAGCCCACACACTCTGGGCAGCTTTATTCTCACACTGCAATGTAGATCTGAGCTAGAACACACCCCTCCCACACCTAACTCTCTGCACATGTTACATCTGCCCCCTGCAGTGCAGCATGGTGTTACCCAGGTGCTCAGTTACTTGCTGGTTCTGCATGTAGCCCACACATGCTGGGCAGCTTTATTCTCACACTGCAATGTAGCTCTGAGCTAGGACACACCCCTCCCACACCTAACTCTCTGCACATGTTACATCTGTCCCCTGCAGTGCAGCATGGTGTTACCCAGGTGCTCAGTTACTGGCTGCTTCTGCATGTAGCCCACACATGCTGGGCAGCTTTATTCTCACCCTGTAATATAGCTCTGAGCTAGGACACACCCCACCCACACCTATCTCTCTGCACATATTACATCTGCCTCCCTGCAGTGCAGGTGCTCAGTTACTGGTTGGAATCTTATTGGTAATAACGGCGTCTGAAGGAGATTAGGTTATCTGACAACTTCTGTGCAGCATTTATTATATTTTCCAGATAATTTGGCCCCTGGGGGGTGATGTTCTACCAGTGATATGAACAGTGAAAGCACGCATGCCACGATTGCAGGAATACTCTGACACATACATCTTATCCTACTAAGCGTGTGCACCTAACAGGTTAATGCATGGGAATGAGGGGAGAAAGCCACAAGTGTCATTTTGCTGGAGAAAGCAGAATATGTCAGAAATAAACAGACAGGAATAGAAGGGAAGGAAGCGAGCGGTGGATGAGCGCTGACATGGGAAGAATAAGACAAATCAGGGGCTGGAAGGGGATGTGGAAGCATGAAGAAAGCTTAATTTGCACCGCTACAAGCTGTCTGTGCGCTGTATAATCATAGGCACTAAACACTGTGACAATGGAAAATTACTGACTTCATAAGATGCTGCTCCTGAGCCATACACAGTGAAAGCGATAGCATTAACCCTCGTGTCACCGGAGTGAGGGGGAAGCGGGGCGGATTATGGTATGACCTACCGGAATATCTTCCAGTGCGGCGGTGGCTGATTACTGTGAGAGAACAGGCAGATAGGTGTGCGCTGCGGCCGCGCTGGGGCTGATGATGTGCTGCTGGCGGCGGCGCCTGTCCAGATGGTGAAATATGCACCAGTTACACCAGGTATAAGCTGTAACACGTGCGCCAGGTATAAGCTGTAACACGTGCGCCAGGTATAAGCTGTAACACGTGCGCCAGGTATTAGCTGTAACACGTGCGCCAGGTATAAGCTGTAACATGTGCGCCAGGTATAAGCTGTAACATGTGCGCCAGGTATAAGCTGTAACACGTGCGCCAGGTATAAGCTGTAACACGTGCGCCAGGTATAAGCTGTAACACGTGCGCCAGGTATAAGCTGTAACACGTGCGCCAGGTATAAGCTGTAACACGTGCACCAGGTATTAGCTGTAACATGTGCGCCAGGTATAAGCTGTAACACGTGCGCCAGGTATAAGCTGTAACACGTGCGCCAGGTATAAACTGTAACACGTGCGCCAGGTATAAGCTGTAACATGTGCACCAGGTATAAGCTGTAACACGTGCGCCAGGTATAAGCTGTAACATGTGCGCCAGGTATAAGCTGTAACACGTGCGCCAGGTATACGCCAGTGGTAACACCAGTGTAGAGAGGGGTGTGGTATGGAGGGTCGACATGAGGTTTTTTTCACCTTTCTTTGTGTTGTTTTCTCCGTACAGTGACGGGGAACCCCAATTAGTGTACCGCGTTCACTCGCCGTGCTTTGGGCAAGGTGCCTCGCTCCGCTACTGCTGCACTCGGCACAGGTTACCGTTCCAATCATAGCCCACATTGATCGTAAAGTATGAAAAAGTTCCAAAAATGAAAAAAAAAAAACTCGTGAACCTAGAGACGTGGCTGACCGCTCACATTACACTACAGATCAAAGGCAGAGATTTATCAAGCCTTGCATAGTGATAAAGCACCAACCAAACAGCTCCTAACTGCCATGTTACAGGCTGTGGTTGAAAAATGACAGCCAGGAGCTGATTGGCTGCTACTTCATCACCGTGATATTTATTACTCTCCAATGCTTTAATGACACGTCATAGACATAAGATACAATAGTGGGGGGTCATTCCGAGGTCATCGCTCGCTAGCATCTTTTTGCAGCGCTGCGATCAGGTTAAATCTCGGCAAAACTGCGCATGCGTATGCAGCACAATGTGCAGGCGCACCGTACGGGTACAAAGAGGATCAGTGCCGGGCGATGGATTTAACGAGAATCCATTCGCGCAGCCGATCGCAAGGAGAGTGACAGGAAGAGGGCGTTTGTGGGTGTCAACTGACCGTTTTCAGGGAGTGGTTGGGAAAACACAGGCGTGTCCAAGCGTTTGCAGGGCGGGTGTCTGACGTCAATTCGGGCACCAAAAAGACTGAAGTGATCGCAGCGGCTGAGTAAGGTCAGAGCTACTCAGAAACTGCACAAAGTGTTATTGCAGAGCTCGGCTGCACATGCGATCGCACACTTGCAAAGCGAAAATACACTCCCCCGTGGGCGGCGACTATATAATCGCAGCGCTGCAAAAAGTTGTTAGCGAGCGATCAACTCGTAATGAGGGCCAGTGTCTCCACTGTAACACGAGAATGCTTCCACGCGCCCCTGCTGCCCCAATCACAGCCAGTCTGCAGAGGGACAGAGGTGTACGCCTTTTCCTGTGTGTGTACCAGCAGGGCCCTCTGACCTCTGCTGCGCTGTATTACTGTGGCACTAATTACCCAGACTCTCCCAGGAAGCTGTATCTCTGCCGGCCCCTGTGCCGCATTGTGTTATGTGCAGATAATGATGTGGTACGTGGTGAGAACACGCCGTCAGTACACACAGAGTCACTAGGACGAGAGCTGAGCTATTCCTGGTGACACAATCTAGGTCAGGTAGGAACCTCCGACGTGTGCAGCACCTGGCCTGTCATCCCAGCTGCACAGGATTTCCTTCTAGGACAGGTTTAACCTAATCTTCCCCAAACGTGGTGTAAATCATCCGTGGCACACGTCTTCTGCATGTACCATGGGAGGGACACGTCATATTGTACACAGGCAGAACTGAGAATGTGCCCCCATTACCTTATATCTGCCCCTAGATGTACACCCACCGCATACACTCCTGCCCATTACCTTATATCTGCCCCTAGATGTATACCCACCGCATACACTCCTGCCCATTACCTTATATCTCCCCCTAGATGTATACCCACCGCATACACTCCTGCCCATTACCTTATATCTCCCCCTAGATGTATACCCACCGCATACACTCCTGCCCATTACCTTATATCTGCCCTCTAGATGTATACCCACCGCATACACTCCTGCCCATTAAATTATATCTGCCCCTAGATATATACCCACCGCATACACTCCTGCCCATTACCTTATATCTGCCCCTAGATGTATATCCACCGCATACACTCCTGCCCATTACCTTATATCTGCCCCTAGATGTATACCCACCGCATACACTCCTGCCCATTACCTTATATCTGCCCCTAGATGTATACCCACCGCATACACTCCTGCCCATTACCTTATATCTGCCCTCTAGATGTATACCCACCGCATACACTCCTGCCCATTACCTTATATCTGCCCCTAGATGTATACCCACCGCATACACTCCTGCCCATTACCTTATATCTGCCCCTAGATGTATACCCACCGCATACACTCCTGCCCATTACCTTATATCTGCCCCCTAGATGTATACCCACCGCATACACTCCTGCCCATTACCTTATATCTGCCCCTAGATGTATACCCACCGCATACACTCCTGCCCATTACCTTATATCTGCCCCTAGATGTATACCCACCGCATACACTCCTGCCCATTACCTTATATCTGCCCCCTAGATGTATACCCACCGCATACACTCCTGCCCATTACCTTATATCTGCCCCCTAGATGTATACCCACCGCATACACTCCTGCCCATTACCTTATATCTGCCCTCTAGATGTATACCCACCGCATACACTCCTGCCCATTACCTTATATCTGCCCCTAGATCTATACCCACCGCATACACTCCTGCCCATTACCTTATATCTGCCCCTTAGATGTATACCCACAGCATACACTCCTGCCCATTACCTTATATCTGCCCCCAAAAATGTATACCCACCACATACACTCCTGTCCATTACCTTATATCTGCCCCTAGATGTATACCCACCGCATACACTCCTGCCCATTACCTTATATCTGCCCCTAGATGTATACCCACCGCATACACTCCTGCCCATTATCTTATATCTGCCCCTAGATGTATACCCACCGAATACACTCCTGCCCATTACCTTATATCTGCCCCCTAGATGTATACCCACCGCATACACTCCTGCCCATTACCTTATATCTGCCCCTAGATGTATACCCACCGCATACACTCCTGCCCATTACCTTATATCTGCCCCTAGATGTATACCCACCGCATACACTCCTGCCCATTACCTTATATCTGCCCCTAGATGTATACCCACCGCATACACTCCTGCCCATTATCTTATATCTGCCCCTAGATGTATACCCACCGTATACACTCCTGCCCATTACCTTATATCTGCCCCCTAGATGTATACCCACCGCATACACTCCTGCCCATTACCTTATATCTGCCCCTAGATGTATACCCACCGCATACACTCCTGCCCATTACCTTATATCTGCCCCTAGATGTATACCCACCGTATACACTCCTGCCCATTACCTTATATCTGCCCCTAGATGTATACCCACCGCATACGCTCCTGCCCATTACCTTATATCTGCCCCTAGATGTATACCCATCGCATACGCTCCTGCCCATTACCTTATATCTGCCCCTAGATGTATACCCACCGTATACACTCCTGCCCATTACCTTATATCTGCCCCTAGATGTATACCCACCGCATACACTCCTGCCCATTACCTTATATCTGCCCCTAGATGTATACCCACCACATACACTCCTGCCCATTACCTTATATCTGCCCCTAGATGTATAACCACCACATACACTCCTGCCCATTACCTTATATCTGCCCCTAGATATATACCCACCGCATACACTCCTGGCCATTACCTTATATCTCCCCCTAGATGTATACCCACCACATACACTCCTGCCCATTACCTTATATCTCCCCCTAGATGTATACCCACCACATACACTCCTGGCCATTACCTTATATCTCCCCCTAGATGTATACCCACCGCATACACTCCTGTCCATTACCTTATATCTGCCCCTAGATGTATACCCACCGCATACACTCCTGCCCATTACCTTATATCTGCCCCTAGATGTATACCCACCGCATACACTCCTGCCCATTACCTTATATCTGCCCCTAGATGTATACCCACCACATACACTCCTGCCCATTACCTTATATCTGCCCCCTAGATGTATACCCACCGCATACACTCCTGTCCATTACCTTATATCTGCCCCTAGATATATACCCACCGCATACACTCCTGCCCATTACCTTATATCTGCCCCTAGATGTATACCCACCGCATACACTCCTGCCCATTACCTTATATCTGCCCCTAGATGTATACCCACCGCATACACTCCTGCCCATTACCTTATATCTGCCCCCTAGATGTATACCCACCGCATACACTCCTGCCCATTACCTTATATCTGCCCCCTAGATGTATACCCACCGCATACACTCCTGCCCATTACCTTATATCTGCCCCTAGATGTATACCCACCGCATACACTCTTGCCCATTACCTTATATCTGCCCCTAGATGTATACCCACCGCATACACTCCTGCCCATTACCTTATATCTGCCCCTAGATGTATACCCACCGCATACACTCCTGCCCATTACCTTATATCTGCCCTGTCTGCTGGCGTCACATGCACTAGTGGCCCTGCAACCCGGGCGGCCCCATCACAAGTTCCATCTCTGTGGGTCCTTTCCTATAGACCTGGTGGCCGCAGGGCATGTGTGCTTTCTGCCCGGTTCTCAGGTGCGATATCGGCCGCATTTCACTGTATTCATACAATTGTACTCGTGTGATCGTCGTCATTTACCGTAACTGACCTGCAGAAATAGAATCCGCGGTACTGTAAGCTTGCGAGCAGGGCCCTCCTACCTCTGTCTGTGTCTGGTTTTGCCCAGTTTGTTCTATTACTGTTGTTCTAATTGTAAAGCGCCACGGGATATGCTGCGCTATATTAGTAACTGTTAATAATAATACTTTAGTGCTAAGGCGCCATCAGCTGCACACGGATGGGGAATACAGATATGGTGTTACGTTGCTGATTAAATGTCCTATTTCTGTAAATTCTCTCCACAACCAGAAGCTGATTATGTGTGACTAACCAGAGGGCCTGTAGGCCGGGCTGGTGACCCTATTCGGGACGCCAGTGTCTGCATTCCGAGCAGTGTCAGTGTTACAATCTGTCGGGATTATTTAGTATCTAACAGTTTAAGAGACAGACATCAGCCCCTATTAGAAATCTCTGATTGTGGAACTGTTGTAAGTGAATCATCATTTCACATGTAGCAAGAGATGCTTCCAACATACACACTGCATTAGAACGTATCAGGACCAGACCAACCTGTAGCCAATCAGAGCATTAGAACTTATCAGGACTAGACCAACCTGTAGCCAATCAGAGCATTAGAACTTATCAGGGCTAGACCAACCTGTAGCCAATCAGAGCATTAGAATTTATCAGGACTAAAGCAACCTGTAGCCAATCAGAGCATTAGAACTTATCAGGGCTAGACCAACCTGCAGCCAATCAGAGCATTGGAACTTATCAGGACTAGAGCAACCTATAGCCAATCAGAGCATTAGAACTTATTGGGACTAGACCAACCTGTAGCCAATCAGAGCATTGGAACTTATCGGGACTGGACCAACCTGTCGCCAATCAGAGCATTAGAACTTATCGGAACTAGTCCAACCTGTAGCCAATCAGAGCATTAGAACTTATCCGGACTAGACCAACCTGTAGCCAATCAGAGCATTGGAATTTACAGTATCAGGACTAGTCCAACCTGTAGTCAATCAGAGCATTGGGACGTATCAGGACTAGAGCATCCTGTAGCCAATCAGATCATTAGAACTTATCAGGACTAGTCCAACCTGTAGCCAATCAAATCATTAGAATTTATCAGGACTAGAGCAACTTGTAGCCAATCCGAGCATTGGAACTTAAAAGGACTAAACCAACCTGGAGCCAATCGGAGCATTAGAACTTATCAGGGCTAGACCAACCTGTAGCCTGATAAAGCTAAATATTTATCGTATATAATACCCTTTATGAGGTCTAAGAACACTGTACGCTAACTACGTATGAAGTACCGTAAGGGTACGCACGTTGCGTAACGATCGCTTAGCCGTGGTCGAGACGCTCAAGCGTTACGTTCGCTTACGGCCAAGAGATCACTGGCAGGCACGCTATTGGCTGCCGACTACCGTAATGATTCGCTATAGCGATGCGACCGCTCGAGACCACGAAGAGATCACCAGCGGCGCATACGCTCACAATGTAAAACCTTTATATCTAAACCATAAACAGTGTATTATGCAGTAAACCCTTTGTGTAGTGATATGGTGTAAATGCAACACAGTATAACCTTACTAGCTTAAAAGCAGTTTGAGCGTCACCGACGCTCTGAGAATACTTAACTCTATAAGAAATACACAGATACCTGGGCTTAGGGTCCAACGCCTAATATATATATATTTGAATGATATACTTGCAAAAGAATTAATACAAATACAAATCATACACTACAATATAACATAGACTAACTAACCAGGTAACTACACAGTAAATACAATACAATTAAGTTTAAGAGAAAAATGAGAGAAAGAGAAGAGAGAGAAAGATATGGCCCATAATAACAAGAGAGAAACAGTATGATTACGGAGAAAAACTTACGCACAAAGGAAACGATCGCATGCGCCTCTGGACATCCAGCTCCCGATTTTCAGCAATGATAACCGTTGAAGAGTGAGAGCTGGATGTGATCGGCCTTTCTATTTATGCCCCACACACAATGCAATTCAATTGTCCCTACAATCTCATTGTTCATTGGACACAGGAATTCCTCCTCGCATTATAACAAAAGGTCATAGGTTGATTCATACAGGTGGGCTGTGACTATTTCCAACAGCTCAGGTGGGAGGGAAACTGGGTTTCCCGCCGCATGGGTAATAAAGTGCAAATAAAGTAAATGTTCATAAACTTCTTATGTCCATAACTATTCGCACGAGCGATTGATCTGCTTCAAACCAACACCGGAATATTTCTAATTAAATATTCTTCCGATGGATACTAAACACCACTGTATTACTCCTGTCTGACCCTTCGTATCAAACAAAGAGGGATTCCTCTGTTCATGAACATTCTATATTAACCAAACTTTCAGAATCTATCAAAGGGACCATGATCTACAAAATACATTATATAGTGAAAATATGTAATGATTGAGTCGCACGCTACGATCACATAAACTCTACCGTAAATACGCATACCGTGCGCCTGCGGGTGCCCGCGACTGTGAGTATGCGCACGTACGGGAGAGCGTACGCATGCGCAGCACGGACCTGTGTGAGGTGCAAATATGGTAGTGTGCATAGAGATATTTCTCTAACGTCCTAGTGGATGCTGGGGACTCCGTCAGGACCATGGGGAATAGCGGCTCCGCAGGAGACAGGGCACAAAAGCAAGCTTTTAGGATCACATGGTGTGTACTGGCTCCTCCCCCTATGACCCTCCTCCAAGCCTCAGTTAGGTTTTTGTGCCCGTCCGAGAAGGGTGCAATCTAGGTGGCTCTCTTAAAGAGTTGCTTAGAAAAAGTTTTTAGGTTCTTTATTTTCAGTGAGTCCTGCTGGCAACAGGCTCACTGCATCGAGGGACTTAGGGGAGAGAATTTCAACTCACCTGCGTGCAGGATGGATTGGATTCTTAGGCTACTGGACACCATTAGCTTCAGAGGGAGTCGGAACACAGGTCTCGCCCTGGGGTTCGTCCCGGAGCCGCGCCGCCGACCCCCTTGCAGATGCTGAAGATTGAAGAGGTCCGGAACCAGGCGGCAGAAGACTTTTCAGTCTTCATCAGGTAGCGCACAGCACTGCAGCTGTGCGCCATTGTCTGTCAGCACACTTCACACAGCGATCACGGAGGGTGCAGGGCGCGGGGGGGGGGGCGCCCTGGCAGCAATGTAGAATACCTGTATGGCGAAAAATACATCACATATAGCCCTTGAGGCTATATGGATGTATTTAACCCCTGCCAGACTTCACAATCTCCGGAGAAGAAGCCCGCCGAAAAGGGGGCGGGGCCTATTCTCCTCAGCACACAGCGCCATTTTCCCTCACAGAAAGGCTGAGGGGAAGGCTCCCAGGCTCTCCCCTGCACTGCACTACAGAAACAGGGTTAAAACAGAGAGGGGGGGCACTGATTTGGCGATATACATATATATATTAAATGCTATATGGGAGGAACACTTATATAAGGGTTGTCCCTGTATAATTATAGCATTTTGGTGTGTGCTGGCAAACTCTCCCTCTGTCTCCCCAAAGGGCTAGTGGGTCCTGTCCTCTATCAGAGCATTCCCTATGTGTGTGCTGTATGTCGGTACGTGTGTGTCGACATGTATGAGGAAAATGTTGGTGAGGAGGCGGAGCAAATTGCCTGTAATGGTGATGTCACTCTCTAGGGAGTCGACACCGGAATGGATGGCTTACTTATGGAATTACGTGATAATGTCAACACGCTGCAAGTGGGTTGACGACATGAGACGGCCGGCGAACAAATTAGTACCGGTCCAGGCGTCTCAGACACCGTCAGGGGCTTGTAAAAACGCCCATTTACCTCAGTCGGTCGACATAGACCCAGACACGGACACTGATTTCAGTGTCGACGGTGAAGAAACAAACGTATTTTCCTTTAGGGCCACACGTTAAGGGCAATGAAGGAGGTGTTACATATTTCTGATACTCCAAGTACCACAAAGAAGGGTATTATGTGTGAGGTGAAAAAACTACCTGTAGTTTCTCTATCGTCCTAAGTGGATGCTGGGGTTCCTGAAAGGACCATGGGGAATAGCGGCTCCGCAGGAGACAGGGCACAAAAAAGTAAAGCTTTACTAGGTCAGGTGGTGTGCACTGGCTCCTCCCCCTATGACCCTCCTCCAGACTCCAGTTAGATTTTGTGCCCGAACGAGAAGGGTGCAATCTAGGTGGCTCTCCTAAAGAGCTGCTTAGAGAAAGTTTAGTTTAGGTTTTTTTTCTTTACAGTGAGTCCTGCTGGCAACAGGATCACTGCAACGTGGGACTTAGGGGGAAAGTAGTAAACTCACCTGCATGCAGAGTGGATTTGCTGCTTGGCTACTGGACACCATTAGCTCCAGAGGGATCGAACACAGGCCCAGCCGTGGAGTCCGGTCCCGGAGCCGCGCCGCCGACCCCCTTGCAGATGCTGAAGCGTGAAGAGGTCCGGAAACCGGCGGCTGAAGACTCCTCAGTCTTCATAAGGTAGCGCACAGCACTGCAGCTGTGCGCCATTTTCCTCTCAGCACACTTCACTGGGCAGTCACTGAGGGTGCAGAGCGCTGGGGGGGGGCGCTCTGAGAGGCAAATATAAACCTTATACAAGGCTAAAAATACCTCACATATAGCCCATAGGGGCTATATGGAGATATTTAACCCCTGCCTGACTGGAAAAATAGCGGGAGAAGAACCCGCCGAAAAAGGGGCGGGGCCTATCTCCTCAGCACACGGCGCCATTTTCTGTCACAGCTCCGCTGGTCAGAACGGCTCCCAGGTCTCTCCCCTGCACTGCACTACAGAAACAGGGTAAAACAGAGAGGGGGGGCACATTAATGGCTATATATATATATATTAAAGCAGCTATAAGGGAGCACTTAATATAAGGATATCCCTTGTATATATAGCGCTTTGTGGTGTGTGCTGGCAGACTCTCCCTCTGTCTCCCCAAAAGGGCTAGTGGGTCCTGTCTTCATTAGAGCATTCCCTGTGAGTTTGCGGTGTGTGTCGGTACGTGGTGTCGACATGTATGAGGACGATATTGGTGTGGAGGCGGAGCAATTGCCAAATATGCAGATGTCACCCCCCAGGGGGTCGACACCAGAATGGATGCCTTTATTTGTGGAATTACGTGATGGTTTATCTTCCCTTAAACAGTCAGTTGAGGACATGAGGCGGCCGGACAATCAATTAATGCCTGTCCAGGCGCCTCAAACACCGTCAGGGGCTGTAAAACGCCCTTTGCCTCAGTCGGTCGACACAGACCCAGACACGGGCACTGATTCCAGTGACGACGGTAGAAATTCAAACGTATTTTCCAGTAGGGCCACACGTTATATGATTTTGGCAATGAAGGAGACGTTACATTTAGCTGATACTACAGATACCGTAAAACAGGGTATTATGTATGGTGTGAAAAAACTACAAACAGTTTTTCCTGAATCAGAAGAATTAAATGACGTGTGTGATGAAGCGTGGGTTGCTCCTGATAAAAAGTTGATAATTTCAAAAAAGTTATTGGCATTATACCCTTTCCCGCCAGAGGTTAGGGCGCGCTGGGAAACACCCCCTAAGGTGGACAAGGCGCTCACACGCTTATCCAAACAAGTGGCGTTACCCTCTCCTGAGACGGCCGCACTTAAGGATCCATCAGATAGAAAGATGGAAGTTATTCAAAAGAATATATACACACATGCAGGTGTTATACTACGACCAGCTATAGCAACTGCCTGGATGTGCAGTGCTGGAGTAGTTTGGTCAGAATCCCTGATTGAAAATATTGATACCCTAGATAGGGACAATGTTTTACTGTCGTTAGAACAAATAAAGGATGCATTTATCTATATGCGTGATGCACAGAGGGATATTTGCACACTGGCATCTCGGGTGAGTGCTATGTCCATTTCAGCCAGAAGAGCCTTATGGACACGACAGTGGACAGGCGATGCGGATTCAAAACGTCACATGGAGGTTTTGCCGTATAAAGGGGAGGAGTTATTTGGAGTTGGTCTATCAGACTTGGTGGCCACGGCTACTGCCGGGAAATCCACTTTTTTACCTCAAGTCACTCCCCAACAGAGAAAGGCACCGACCTTTCAACCGCAGCCTTTTCGCTCCTACAAAAATAAGAGAGCAAAGGGCTTGTCGTACCTGCCACGAGGCAGAGGAAGAGGGAAGAGACACCAACAGGCAGCTCCTTCCCAGGAACAGAAGCCCTCCCCGGCTCCTGCAAAAACCTCAGCATGACGCTGGGGCCTCTCAAGCGGACTCGGGGACAGTGGGGGGCCGTCTCAAAAATTACAGCGCGCAGTGGGCTCACTCGCAGGTAGACCCCTGGATCCTGCAGATAATATCTCAGGGGTACAGGTTGGAATTAGAGACGGATCCTCCTCATCGTTTCCTGAAGTCTGCCTTACCAACCGTCTCTTCCGAAAGGGAGAGGGTGTTGGAAGCCATTCACAAGCTGTACGCTCAGCAGGTGATAGTCAAAGTACCCCTATTACAACAAGGAAAGGGGTATTATTCCACTCTATTTGTGGTACCGAAGCCGGATGGCTCGGTAAGGCCTATTCTAAATCTGAAGTCCTTGAACCTCTACATAAAAAAGTTCAAGTTCAAGATGGAGTCACTCAGAGCAGTGATAGCGAACCTGGAAGAAGGGGACTTTATGGTATCCTTGGACATCAAGGATGCGTATCTACACGTTCCGATTTACCCCGCACACCAGGGGTACCTCAGGTTCATTGTTCAAAACTGTCACTATCAGTTTCAGACGCTGCCGTTCGGATTGTCCACGGCGCCTCGGGTCTTTACCAAGGTAATGGCCGAGATGATGATTCTTCTTCGAAGAAAAGGCGTATTAGTTATCCCATACTTGGACGATCTCCTAATAAGGGCAAGGTCCAGAGAACAGCTGGAGACAGCTTTAGCACTATCTCAAGAGGTGCTAAGACAACACGGGTGGATTCTGAATATTCCAAAATCCCATTTAATCCCGACAACTCGTCTGCTGTTCCTAGGAATGATTCTGGACACGGTTCAGAAAAAGGTTTTCCTTCCAGAGGAAAAAGCCAAGGAGTTATCCGATCTGGTCAGGAACCTCCTAAAACCAGGAAAAGTGTCAGTACATCAATGCACAAGAGTCCTGGGAAAAATGGTGGCTTCTTACGAAGCAATTCCATTCGGCAGATTCCATGCAAGAATATTCCAAAGGGATCTGTTGGACAAATGGTCAGGGTCGCATCTGCAGATGCACCTGCGAATAACCCTGTCACCAAAGACAAGGGTGTCACTTCTGTGGTGGTTGCAGAAGGCTCACCTATTAGAAGGCCGCAGATTCGGCATTCAGGATTGGATCCTGGTGACCACGGACGCCAGCCTGAGAGGCTGGGGAGCAGTCACACAAGGAAGAAACTTCCAGGGAGTATGGACGAGTCTGGAAAAGTCTCTTCACATAAACATTCTGGAACTAAGAGCAATCTACAATGCTCTAAGCCAGGCGGAACTTCTCCTGCAAGGAAAGCCGGTGTTGATTCAGTCGGACAACATCACGGCGGTCGCCCATGTAAACAGGCAGGGCGGCACAAGAAGCAGGAGTGCAATGGCAGAAGCTGCCAAGATTCTTCGCTGGGCGGAGAATCACGTGATAGCACTGTCAGCAGTGTTCATCCCGGGCGTGGACAACTGGGAAGCAGACTTCCTCAGCAGACACGATCTTCATCCGGGAGAGTGGGGTCTACATCCAGAAGTCTTCAACATGTTAATAGACCGTTGGGAAAGACCAATTGTAGACATGATGGCGTCTCGCCTCAACAAGAAACTGGACAAATATTGCGCCAGGTCAAGAGATCCACAGGCAATAGCTGTGGACGCACTGGTAACTCCTTGGGTGTACCAGTCAGTGTATGTGTTTCCTCCTCTGCCGCTCATACCAAAGGTATTGAAGATCATACGGCAAAGAAGAGTAAGAACAATACTAGTGGTTCCGGATTGGCCGAGAAGGACTTGGTATCCGGAACTTCAAGAGATGCTCACGGACGAACCGTGGCCTCTACCTCTGAGAAGGGACCTGCTACAGCAGGGTCCCTGTCTTTTTCAAGACTTACCGCGGCTGCGTTTGACGGCATGGCGGTTGAACGCCAGATCCTAAAAGGGAAAGGCATTCCAGAAGAAGTCATTCCTACCTTGATTAAGGCACGGAAGGAAGTCACCGTGAAACATTATCACCACATTTGGCGAAAATATGTAGCGTGGTGCGAGGATCGGAGGGTTCCGACGGAGGAATTCCAACTGGGTCGTTTCCTACATTTCCTGCAATCAGGATTATCTATGGGTCTCAAATTGGGATCCATTAAGGTTCAAATTTCGGCCCTGTCAATATTCTTCCAAAAAGAATTGGCCTCTGTCCCTGAGGTCCAGACTTTTGTCAAGGGAGTACTGCATATACAGCCTCCTGTGGTGCCTCCGGTGGCACCGTGGGATCTAAATGTAGTTTTAGATTTCCTCAAATCCCATTGGTTTGAACCATTGAAAAAGGTGGATTTGAAATATCTCACATTGAAAGTGACTATGTTACTAGCCCTGGCCTCTGCCAGGAGAGTATCTGAATTGGCGGCTTTATCTTATAAAAGTCCTTATCTAATCTTCCATTCGGATAGGGCAGAACTGCGGACTCGTCCGCATTTTCTCCCTAAAGTGGTATCAGCATTTCATCTGAACCAACCTATTGTGGTGCCTGCGGCCACTAGCGACTTGGAGGACTCCAAGTTGTTGGACGTTGTCAGAGCCTTAAAAATATACATTGCAAGGACGGCTGGAGTCAGAAAATCTGACTCGCTGTTTATATTGTATGCACCCAACAAGTTGGGCGCACCTGCTTCTAAGCAGTCGATTGCTCGTTGGATTTGTAACACAATTCAACTTGCACATTCTGTGGCAGGCCTGCCACAGCCTAAAACTGTAAAAGCCCACTCCACAAGGAAGGTGGGCTCATCTTGGGCGGCTGCCCGAGGGGTCTCGGCATTACAACTCTGCCGAGCAGCTACGTGGTCGGGGGAGAACACGTTTGTAAAATTTTACAAATTTGATACCCTGGCAAAGGAGGACCTGGAGTTCTCTCATTCGGTGCTGCAGAGTCATCCGCACTCTCCCGCCCGTTTGGGAGCTTTGGTATAATCCCCATGGTCCTTTCAGGAACCCCAGCATCCACTTAGGACGATAGAGAAAATAAGAATTTACTTACCGATAATTCTATTTCTCGGAGTCCGTAGTGGATGCTGGGCGCCCATCCCAAGTGCGGATTATCTGCAATACTTGTACATAGTTATTGTTAACTAATTCGGGTTATTGTTAAGGAGCCATCTTTAAGAGGCCCTTTCTGTTGTCATACTGTTAACTGGGTTTAGATCACAAGTTGTACGGTGTGATTGGTGTGGCTGGTATGAGTCTTACCCGGGATTCAAAATGCCTCCCTTATTGTGTATGCTCGTCCGGGCACAGTACCTAACTGGAGTCTGGAGGAGGGTCATAGGGGGAGGAGCCAGTGCACACCACCTGACCTAGTAAAGCTTTACTTTTTTGTGCCCTGTCTCCTGCGGAGCCGCTATTCCCCATGGTCCTTTCAGGAACCCCAGCATCCACTACGGACTCCGAGAAATAGAATTATCGGTAAGTAAATTCTTATTTTTTCCTGAATCAGATAAATTAAATGAAGTGTGTGATGATGCGTGGGTTTCCCCCGATAGAAAATTATTGGCGGTATACCCTTTCCCGCCAGAAGTTAAGGCGCATTGGGAAACACCCCTCAGGGTGGATAAGGCGCTCACATGCTTATCAGAACAAGTGGCGGTACCATCTACAGATAGGGCCGTACTTAAGGAGCCAGCTGATAAGAGGCTGAAAAATATCCTAAAAAGTATACACACACATGCTGGTGTTATACTGTGACCAGCGATCGCCTCAGCCTGGATGTGCAGAGCTGAGGTGGCTTGGTCGGATTCCCTGACTAAAAATATTGATACCCTTGACAGGGACAGTATTTTATTGACTATAGAGCATTTAAAGGATGCATTTCTATATATACGAGATGCGCAGAGGGATATTTGCACTCTGGCATCAAGAGTAAATGCGATGTCCATATCTGCAAGAAGATGTTTATGGACACGACAGTGGTCAGGGGATGCAGATTCCAAACGGCACAAAGATGTATTGCCGTATAAAAGGGGAGGAGTTATTTGGGGTCGGTCCATGGGACCTGGTGGCCACGGCAACTGCTGGAAGATCCACCGTTTTTTACCCTAAGTCACATCTCTGCAGAAAAAGACACCGTCTTTTCAGCCTCAGTCTTTTCGTCCCTATAAGATATCTGCCCAGGGATAGAGGAAAGGGAAGAAGACTGCAGCAGGCAGCCCATTCCCAGTAACAGAAGCCCTCCACCGCTTCTACTAAGTTCTCAGCATGACGCTGGGGACCGTACAGGACCCCTGGATCCTACAAGTAGTATCAAAGGGGCACAGATTGGAATGTCGAGGCGTTTCCCCCCTCGCAGGTTCCTGTAGTCTGCTGTACCAATGTCCCCTTCCGACAGGGAGGCAGTATTGAAAACAATTCACAAGCTGTATTCCCAGCAGGTGATAATAAAATTACCCCTCCTACAACAAGGAAAAGGGTATTGTTCCACACTATAGGGTGGTACTGAAGCCAGAAGGCTAGGTGAGACCGATTCTAAATCTGAAAAATTTGAACACTTACAAGGGTTCAAATCCAGATGGAGTCACTCAGAGCAGTGATAGCGAACTGGGAACAAGGGGACTATATGGTGTCCCGGGACATCAGGGATGCTTACCTCCATGTCCCAAAATTTGCTTTTCTCACCAAGGGTACCTCAGGTTCGTGGTACAGAACTGTCACTATCAGTTTCAGACGATGCCGTTGGAGTGTCCAAGGCACCCCGGGTCTTTACCAAGGTAATGACCGAAATGAGGATTCGTCTTCAAAGAAAATGGACGACCTCCTGATAAGAACAAGGTCCAGAGAACAGTTGGAGGTCGGAGTAGCACTATCTCAAGTAGTTCTACGACAGCACGGGTGGATTCTAAATATTCCAAAACCGCAGTTGTTCCGACGACACGTCTGCTGGTCCTAGGGATGATTCTGGACACAGTCCAGGAAAAGGGTGTTTCTCCCAGAGGAGAAAGCCAGGGAGTTATCCGAGCTAATCGGGATCCTCCTAAAACCAGGAAAAGTGTCAGTGCATCATTGCACAAGAGTCCTGGTAAAAATGGTGGCTTATTACGAAGCGCTTCCATTCGGCAGATTTCACGCAAGAACTCTTCAGTGGGATCTGCTGGACAAATGGTCCGGATCGCATCTTCAGATGCATCAGCGGATAACCCTATATCCAAGGACAAGGGTGTCTCTCCTGTGGTGATTACAGAGTGCTCATCTTCTAGAGGGCCGCAGATTCGGCATTCAGGATTGGATGCTGGTAACCACGGAGACCAGCCTGAGAGGCTGGGGAGCAGTCACACAGGGAAAAAATTTCCAGGGAGTGTGATCAAGTCTGGAGAATTCTCTCCACATAAATATACTGGAGCTAAGAGCAAATTTGTAATGCTATAAGCTTAGCAAGGCCTCTGCTTCAAGGTCAGCCGGTATTGATCCAGTGGGATAACATCACGGCAGTCGCCCACGTAAACAGATAGGGCGGCACAAGAAGCAGGAGGGCAGTGGTCAAAACTGCAAGGATTTTTCGCTAGACGGAAAATCATGTGATAGCACTGTCAGCAGTGTTCATTCCGGGAGTGGACGACTGGGAAGCAGACTTCCTCAGCAGGCACGACCTCCACCCGGGAGAGTGGGAACTTCATCGGGAAGTTTTCCGCATGATTGTGAACCGTTGGGAAAGACCAAAGGTGGAAATGATGGCGTCCCGCCCGAACAAAAAACGGGACAGGTATTGCGCCAGGTCACGAGACCTTCAGGCGATAGCTGTGGACGTCCTGGTAACACCGTCGGTGTAACAGTCGGTGTATGTGTTCCCTCTTCTGCTTCTCATAACCAAGGTATTGAGAATTATAAGACGTAGAGGAGTAAGAACTATACTCGTGGCTCCGGATTGGCCAAGAGGGACTTGGTACCCGGAACTTCAAGAGATGCTCACAGAGGACTAATGGCCTCGGGAGCTAAGATGGGATTTGCTTTCAGCAAGAACCATGTCTGTTCCAAGAGGAACCGTGACATCTGCCTCTAAGAAAGGACCTGCTCCAGCAGGGACCTTGTCTGTTCCAAGACTTACCGCGACTGCGTTTGACGGCATGGCGGTTGAACGCCGGATCCTAAGGGAAAAGGCATTCCGGAAGAGGTCATACCTACCCTGGTCAAAGCCAGGAAGGAGGTGACCGCACAACGTTATCACCACATGTGGTGAAAATATGTTGCGTGGGTGAGGCCAGGAAGGCCCCACGAAAAAATTTCAACTAGGTCGATTTCTGCACTTCCTGAAAACAGGAGTGTCTATGAGCCTCAAATTGGGGTCCATTAAGGTTCAAGTTTCGGCCCTGTAGATTTTCTTCCAGAAAAAATTGGCTTCAATTCCTGAAGTCCAGACGTTTGTCAAGGGAGTATTGCATATACAGCCCCTTGTGTGCCTCCAGTGGCACCGTGGGATCTCAACGTAGTGTTGGGATTCCTCAAATCATATTGGTTTGAACCGATCAAATCTGTGGATTTGAAATATCTCACATGGAAAGGGACCATGTTGTGGCCCTGGCCTCGGCCAGGCGATTGTCAGAATTGGGGGCTTTGTCTTAAAAAAAGCTCATATTTGTTTTTCCATTCGGACAGGGCAGAACTGCGGACTCGTCCCCAGTTTCTTCCTAAGGTGGTGTCAGCGTTTCGCCTGAAACAACATATTGTGGTGCCTGCGGCTACTAGGGACTTGGAGGACTCCAAGTTGCTAGACGTTGTCGGGGCCCTAAAAATATATATATATATATATATATATATATTTCCAGGACGGCTGGAGTCAGAAAGTCTGACTTGCTGTTTATATTGTATGCACCCCAAAAGATGGGTGCTCCTGCTTCTAAGCAGACTATTGCTCGTTGGATTTGTAGTACAATTCAGCTTGCACAGTCTGTGGCAGGCCTGCCACAGCCAAAATCTGTCAATGCCCATTCCACAAGGAAGGTGGGCTCATCTTGGGCGGATGCCCGAGGGGGTCTCGGCTTTAAAATTTTGCCGAGCAGCTACGTGGTCAGGGGGGAAAACGTTTGTAAAATTCTACAAATTTGATACCCTGGCTGAGGAGGACCTGGAGTTCTCTCATTCGGTGCTGCAGAGTCATCCGCACTCTCCCGCCCGTTTGGGAGCTTTGGTATAATCCCCATGGTCCTGACGGAGTCCCCAGCATCCACTAGGACGTTAGAGAAAATAAGATTTTACTTACCGATAAATCTATTTCTCGTAGTCCGTAGTGGATGCTGGGCGCCCATCCCAAGTGCGGATTGTCTGCATTATTTGTACATAGTTATTGTTACAAAAATCGGGTTATTATTGTTGTGAGCCATCTTTTTTAGAGGCTACTTCATTGTTATCATACTGTTAACTGGGTTCAGATCACAAGTTGTACGGTGTGATTGGTGTGGCTGGTTTGGGTCTTACCCGGGATTCAAGATCCTTCCTTATTGTGTACGCTCGTCCGGGCACAGTACCTAGCTGAGGCTTGGAGGAGTGTCATAGGGGGAGGAGCCAGTACACACCATGTGATCCTAAAAGCTTGCTTTTGTGCCCTGTCTCCTGCGGAGCCGCTATTCCCCATGGTCCTGACGGAGTCCCCAGCATCCACTACGGACTACGAGAAATAGATTTATCGGTAAGTAAAATCTTATTTTTTCTGACTTTGACAGTCCACCCTTTGGCAGTCAACAATAACTGCCACTTCCTGAAAACATTTCAAAAAAGAACAATATATGTTAGGGGTTAATACATTTACATGGTTGGGTAAGGGAGGAGAGGAGATGGTAGGAAAAGGGTATGACCTAGTGAGATAGCAGAAGCATGTGTGTATGAGTCCATGTTTGGGGGGGTCGTGTATCATCGTGCCGTACGTGTTTTAAATCAAGCTTCGAGGTATTGCGAAGTATACATTTGAATTCCTTCTTATCCCGTGGTACGGGTCTGTGGATGGGCTGTCAAACTTTACCGAGCTCTTTTCGGCTTTGGTTGTAACAAAATGGGGGAGCACATTTTAGTTGATGATACATGAATGGGGGAGATATGTGATTGCTGATATCTGTGCCTGTATTCCCTATCGACTATGTGTGTCATTACCTGAGGGTTGTAGAAATGAAGAAAAGACATAATTACGGTAAATGCGGTGGTATTCTATGTCAGGTAAATGTACATTCGTCGATTGAGGTCTTGTTTGGTGTCTGTTGAATGCAGTCTTCTTTGTGCTTTTGCTCATAAGGTGCGAGCAAAGCTGTCAATGTCCATAGATTTACAAAAGTGTTGGGCTAGCGTAATTTTAAAATTTCTAGGGAAACTGGGGATCCATGGCATTGTTCATCAAAATCTGTGTTTCAGGTTGTCAAAACTTCTTCTTTAATCCATCTGTTGTCTGTATATCGGCTCATCAAATTCCTCGTCCAGGTGGGTCTTTTTACCTTGGAGGAAACGGAAAAACAGGTGAAAGAAACGGACCGTAGAAATCGCATTTTCATCACATCATTGTTTCTACATTTGGGTCATAAATCAAGTCCATTGGAATTACAGTTTCCTCACTCCTTAAACTCATTACCCTAGTACGATGATTGCACTTCATTAAAGCCTGACCGCATCTAAATATCAATCCAATCGATATGACAACACCTAAGATACATAGGAGAAACTTCCCAACATCCATTATGACTCCTTGGGCCCATTCTCCTAAACCGGAGAACCAATTTCGCGGGTTCAACCATGACACCCAACCAGTCAGCTCATTACCTACAGCAGCAAGAGTGAGATTGTGTCTCCTGCGAAATTCCCACTTCAATTGGAGAATATCGTCCATCTTTTGGTCTATGACCTCGACCGGATCCTCGGTGCTATTCGTAATATATGTGCAACATTTCACGCCGTATTGTGTTGCCAGTGTGACACAATATCCGCCTGTCACTGCTGTGAGGTAATTGAGAACCATTCTATGCTGTACCAGTTCTGTTTTGTAAGCTTGAAGTTCCCTTCCAGTATACCTAAATGTATCATCATACATTTCAGTGATATTATCTAACAAATTTGCGAGCGCCGATATGTATTTATAATTCAGCACTCCTCTAGTGGTGCGGGTGAAATCTAACGCGATTAAGAATTGAATCCCGGTGGATTCACTTATCAGATCAGAGGCCAGATGCTCTGTCTTCTCTATCAGGTGCCTTTTAACAACGTGCTCGTAATGGGTGTGAGTATAAGGAGCTTGGGCACCACGGTGTATGTCTTTCATTTTGTCATGTGATACAGTCATTACTTCAGGCAGTACTTTTCCAATATAACACAATCCTTCAGAGTTTGGGGCAAGCCACTTATACGCCTTTCTCCCGCATATGAAATATGCATCATCGGGGAGAACATATGGGACGGAGTAGGACATAACCATATTACACACCTTCCATGTGAAATCTCCTAACCCTAATTCTTCCATCTGCTTAGTACACGTATCAGGTTGTACGATATGTGCACAGTATCCTGGTGATACCTCTCCAACTCTAGTAATCCTATTTCCTAAGGTATACCTATACCGGAAAGATTTTCCTCTACTGGCTATGTGGCGTACAAGCTCTGTATCTGTAGGCATTCTATCTGCTCTATGCGAAAAGGTCATGGTTTGGTCACTCCATGACACTTCCCAATTTCCCGGCTTTCGGGGATTGGAGATGTTGAAACATAATAGGGACCTATCCACATGGTATTGGTGGAGCTTCAAACTAGGAGGGCTGGAGATATTAAACCTCCTGTCCACCGGTCTCCCACCACTTAACTCAAGTACCTCCCCTAACGTTAAAGGAAATGGTACTAGCCCTGATTTACTATGACCTTGAGGTACTTGAGAGCATACCCAACAATCTGTTTTATTTAACACACTACCCACTAAGGAGTGATAGTCACTCATTGGATGCCGGTCCATATGGATATTAAAACTGGATTGGCATTTCTTTATGCACCCATCCTCAATGACATTGTTACAGAGCCGACAGATACAGTTTTCTTCAGCTAACAATCCTTCACAATTCCTTCTATGGTCAATGCTATCGGATCGTTTTCTGATACTCGCCTTTGCTTGTTGATTATGTTGTTCTCGGAAAACTACGCCTCCATTTCTGTCATCAGAACCCATTCCAGAACCTCTCTCGAACTCCATGGTACTCTCGCCGGAACAGACTGCTCTGGTCAACATCATGGTCAACAGGAAAATCCGGATCACAGTCTCTTGAGGCAAGTCCATCTTAGGAGGAGACGAAGAAGAATGAGAAGGGGGAAAAATAATTTGAGGGAGAGGGGATGGGAAGTGGAGAAAAACAATAAAAGGGAACAGGGGATCGACAACTGCTTTTGATCTTGTGGTTCTCGATGCTCAGGTGCCGCCTTAGTCCTCCTGGAACAGACACTCTAGTGATACAACCTCTACCGTCTGTTCCTTATCACAGGACTTCTCTGGATCAACGACCTTCTTACAGTGGGACGAATGAACCCAAGTCTCTCTCTCAGCAACCTTTAATGCTGTAGTGCTAGTCAATAAGACCTGGTATGGTCCTTCCCATCTGTCAATAAGGCAACCTGAGCGTAGAAAATTCCGTATCATTACATAATCCCCAGGTTCAATGTCATGACAATTACTATCTGGTAAATCAGGAATCACTAACTTCAGATTATCATTTTGATTCCTTAACTGTTTACTCATGTTAATCAAGTATTTTACAGTCACTTCATTGTTACACTTCAAATCATCCTGAGGGTTAATCATAACATGCGGTTGTCGACCAAACAAGATTTCAAAGGGAGACAGATTAAGAGGGGACCTGGGAGTGGTTCTGATGCTGTACAGTACAATGGGTAAAGCTTCTGGCCATGTCAATCCTGTCTCTGCCATCACTTTACTCAGTTTATTTTTAATAGTGCTGTTCACTCTTTCCACTTTCGCACTCGCCTGTGGACGGTATGGAGTGTGCAGCTTGCTATCAATTCCCATCAATTTACACATTCCTTGAAAGACATCACCTGTAAAATGGGTACCCCTATCACTTTCGATAATTCTAGGGATACCATATCTACATACAAATTCCTGCACAATTTTCTTAGCAGTAAACATAGCGGTATTTGTGGCCGCCGGAAATGCTTCGACCCAATTTGAGAAAACATCTATACAAACAAGTACATATTTCAAATTTCGACAAGGGGGTAATTGAATGAAGTCAATCTGTATTACCTGGAAAGGGCCGCCGGCAGGTGGGATATGGGATGGTTCTGTAGGTATTGCCTTTCCAATATTCTTTCTCAAACAGGTAAGGCATGACATGGCTCTTTTACTCGCATGAGAGGAGAATCCTGGGGCGCACCAATATGCTCTTACCAACTTGCACATCCCTTCCTTGCCTAGATGAGTCAGCCCGTGAGCTGCTTCAGCCAAACACGGAAGATATGCTCTGGGGGCCACTGGTTTACCATGTCCATCCGTCCAGAGTCCTGAGGACTCCTGGCCATATCCCTTTGCCTTCCAGACTGCCTTTTCCTGTGTGGAACACAAATTTTGCATCTCACACAACTTCTGTGTGTTGATGGTATTAAATACCATCAGTTGTGTGGTGTCTGTCTGTCTGGGGGTAGCAGCTGCTAATTTAGCAGCTTCGTCTGCTCGGCTGTTACCAAGTGATACTGGGTCTTGGCTATATGTATGTGCTTTACATTTGATAACAGCCACTCTGTCGGGTTCCTGTATCGCTGTTAGAAGCCTTTTTATGTGAGCTGCATACGCTACCGGTGTACCAGCTGCCGTCATGAAATTTCTGAGGCGCCATAGGGCTCCGAAATCATGGACTACCCCGAATGCGTATCTAGAATCGGTGTAGATATTGGCTGATTTTCCCTTAGCCAATTCACATGCTCTGGTTAGGGCGACCAGTTCAGCAACCTGGGCTGAGTGAGGTGGGCCTAGCGGTTCCGCTTCTATGGTGCCTTGGTCATCTACGACTGCGTATCCAGTACACAAGTCTCCCGAGTCTGACTGTCTATGACAACTACCGTCCGTGTAGAACGTAAGTTCTACATCTTCCAGTGGGTTGTCACTGATGTCAGGCCTTGCGGTAAAATTTTGGGTCAAATATTCCATACAATCATGAGTGTCTTCCTTTGTATTAAATCCTCCTTCCCCACCACTCTCATCCTCCACCCTTTGTGCCTGTCCAGGCACACCTGGGAGATATGTTGCAGGATTTAATGCACTGCATCTCCTTATGGTGATGTTTACGGGGGCCATTAGTGCCAATTCCCATCTTGTAAACCGCGCTGATGAGACGTGCCTGGTTTGGGCAGAATTTAACAAGGCTGACACTGCATGTGGTGTATGAATTGTGAGGTTGTGACCTAGCACGACGTCTTCGCTTTTCGTTACTAGCAATGCTATCGCAGCAACGCTTCGCAAGCATGTGGGGAGGGATCGCGCTACCGTATCTAGCTGAGCGCTGTAATATGCTACTGGCCTGCTGGCATCACTGTGCTTTTGGGTTAGTACGCCTGCCGCGCAACCAGCACTTTCTGTTCCGTATAGTTCAAAGGGTTTCCCATAGTCCGGCATACCTAATGCTGGTGCCTGCGTTAGGCACTGTTTAAGTCTCTCAAATGCTGTCTCAGACTCGTCTGTATGCGAAATCCGATCGGGTTTGTTTGAGGAGACCATCTCCTGCAAAGGTAACGCTAGAATGGAAAACCCTGGGATCCAATTACGGCAATACCCACACATTCCTAAAAATGTTCTGATCTGTTGCTGGGTTTGTGGCAGAGTCATGTCTCTAATTGCTTGAATTCTATCAGCGGTCAGGTGTCTCAGTCCTTGTGTTAAACAGTGTCCCAAATATTTTACCTTAGTTTGGCATAATTGCAACTTGTCTTTGGAAACCTTGTGTCCTGTGTCTGAAAGATGAAACAGGAGCTGTTTCGTATCCTTCAGGGATGCTTCCAATGAATCAGAACACAGTAGTAGATCATCCACGTACTGTATTAATACTGATCCACTCACTGGTTGGAAAGACTGTAAACAATCATGCAATGCCTGGGAAAATATACTTGGGCTATCTATGAATCCTTGTGGTAATCGAGTCCATGTGTATTGGACTCCTCTGTATGTAAATGCAAACAAATATTGACTGTCAGGGTGCAGAGGTACCGAAAAGAAAGCGGAGCAGAGGTCAATAACAGTGAAAAATTTCGCAGTGGGAGGGATTTGCATTAGGATGACAGCTGGATTTGGCACTACGGGGAATTGACTCTCAACTATTTTGTTAATCCCCCTTAGATCCTGCACTAGCCTGTAACCCCTCCCCCCACTCTTTTTCACAGGGAAGATGGGACTATTAGCAGTGCTGGACGTTCTTACCAGAATGCCCTGTTGTAGCAAGCGCTCTATTACGGGATAAACTCCTAACTCCACCTCTGGCTTCAGAGGGTACTGTGGGATTTTTGGAGCTATCCTACCATCTTTTACTTGTACAACTACCGGAGCTACGTTTGCCATTAATCCAGTGTCCTGTCCATCTTTTGTCCAAAGTGACTCTGGTATCTGAGATGTCATTTCTTCTACTTGGGAGGGAGTCCTATTTGTCATAATGGTATGTGACATTAATTTTGACGGGGAGTCTAACATGTCTCGCACTTCCTGAGCGTGATTCTCAGGTATGTCCAAGAATACACCTTCAGGAGTACAATAAATGACGCACCCCATTTTACACAGTAAGTCTCTTCCCAGGAGATTGGTCGGTGCCGATGCAGCCAGCAAAAAGGAATGCTTGGTATGTAACGGCCCTACTGTAATCTCGGCTGGTTTGCTAACAGGGTAGTGCTGGACTACTCCCGTTACCCCTATGGCTGGAATTGTCTTACCAGTGGTTCTCATGCCCACTGTCGAATTTATCACTGATTTGGCCGCCCCTGTGTCTACAAGAAAGTTTAATGATTTACCAGCTACATTGATTGCAATTTCTGGTTCACTTCCAAGGTTTGCAATCAATTTTACTGGCTGCAGATTACAGGTATGGCCACACCCCTATTGGGTATGGTGACCTCCCTGAATCCCGCTGGCAGCAACTACTTGTGAGGGAGTTAGCTGGGAACTACCAGAGGTTTGCCAATCTCTGTTTGGGGGGTATCTTTTTGTTTCCCCTGCATGTGGCTCATAACTCCGTTTCTGCGGACCCTGCTCCCAATGTCGTGTGTCGTGTCGTTGTCTAGGGGGTTGATAAGATTTTTGTACATTTCTCGATCTACAGTCTCGTGCAAAGTGTCCCTGTCTGTGACAAGAATAACATGTTACCACATTTGACTTACCCACAGGGTTTGGTGATGTTAACACAGGCTGTTTTGTGGTCAGGGCCTGTATACTTACTGCCATTAACTTATCACTTTGTTGTTCCCTGTGTCTGGTGATGTTCCTATCGTGATCAATAGCAGCCTCTCTCAAAGTAGCCACAGACAGACCTCGCCAACATGGTTGTGTGGTCTGTACCCTAGTCTTTAATGATTCTTTTAAACCATCCATCAGTACCGATACTGCTACTTCTCGATGGTTTATGTTTGTTTTAATGTCCTCTATGCCTGTGTATTTTGCCATTTCTGATAATGCTCTGTGAAAATACTCTGCAGCTGTCTCTGACTCCTTCTGTTTAATGGAGAATATCTTGTTCCATCTGACTACCGCTGGGAAATACTCCTTTAACTGTAAGCTTATTCTTTTTACATTGTCTTTGTTGTACACATCTGTAAGAGGTACATCCTGATCTAATCCGCAATCAGCTAAAAATTGAGTTGCGTCAACATTGGAGGGTAAACATGCTCTCAGCAATATCTGCCAGTCTTTATTGTTGGGCTCTACAGTGTTACCTAAGTCTCTGATGTATTTTTGACTGGCAACTAAGTCTTTTCTAGGGTCAGGGAATTCAGACACTATGGTCCTTAATTACATTCTGGAAAATGGGCTATACATGGCAATGTTCCTCACAGGGGTGACCCCTGTTGTGTCAGTTTTCCCATTTGGAACAGCTATTACCCTAACAGGAGTAACTCTAACAACATCACTCTGTGTGGGTTCTACAGCCTGTGGTGAAATGGCTTCAGCATAGTGTATGGTGCCGTACTTACCTGTAGATACGACCTCACCTATCCCTCCGCTAGGGGCCCTTGTTACTAATCTCGTGGGTGGAGCTGTGCCTACTGTGGTCTCTGCTATGGTGGCTGCTAGAGAGAGCGCTGAAATTGTTGCCGATTCGTCTTCTTGATCACACTCCTGAGGAAAGTTCAAAACAGGGTACAACTTGCACGGGTTAATACTTGCATTGGTTAATTGGTTAACATTATCTTTAACATTTACACAGTTGCTAAGTGTTTGTGTGTTACACCTTAGTGCGTCATTCTCCGCAACCAATTTCTCTCCTGATATGTATGGTGGCGGTGGGGCCGTGGCTATCAGTTTTCTGATTGAGCCAGATCCCACCGCCTGAGCCAATCCTCTCTGTATGTCACCCTCCTGTTGCCACAACTGCAAATAATCATAATGCTTGATTCGTCTCTTTGCTGATTTAATGAGACATATCCTTCTCCTTAAATTCGTTAACACTTCTGTGCTGAAGCTACCTACTCTTGGGAATTTCTCCCCGTCATGTACTGTCATTCTCTCCCATTCATCACATAAAGCTTCTGTGTGACTTCCGTATTTCTCACACATTACATACCTTGCCGACCCAATTGGTCGGTTCACTGAATCAACCCGAACCGAGGTTGATCGCCCCCTACCTGAACAAGTGGCCCCCATAGTTCGAAAGTGTTGCTTTATCCAGCCAACCCTTACGCAAACCAAATGTCCAAAATAGGCTGACGGTGGCGGTTTACCGAGTACCCCACTCACTCGCCCACGCCGACCAATACGACCTGATCACACCGATATGGTGCTGGCGTACTCGACCTAGGGCCCCTGCGACCTGAACCTCTATTTACTGGAACCTGTGAGGGTGATCCGAAGAACACTTACTCTTTCCAGTAACTATTGGTTGCTGGATAGTTCCTGAGTGAGCAGCGAACTTCCCTTAAAATAAAAAAAATTACACAAATCACGTTAGAATGTACAAATAGCGTTTATGACCTTCGTACACAAATAGTACCGGTCAGGTTTACTAATGCACACAATTACGTGCGGTACAATCGTTCAGCACATAAGCAACTAATCTTATGTACGGAGCGACCAGTGGAATCGAAAATTGCGGCTGCGAATTCCTTCAGCAAGAGCTTGTATGGCCTATATGGGTGTTGCACCAACCCTTTCTTGGTGTTGTGCCTGTGGACTGTATAGCGGACTTCCTTGTCTGCTGTACCTGAACCTGTTGGTCTGCTATGACCTCCTGGTCTGTTACAGTATGACCTCCTGGTCTGCTACACTCTAATGCTCAAATTGTATGTTTTAACCAGGGATGCCTCCCTAGCCACCATGTACGTCACTTACACGCATGTACCTCACGAGAACTCGACTTTTCTTGTGGTTCAACCTTTAAAATTGTAAAAACAAACACTCATTCACCGCATATACACTTTTGTTTCTATTTCTATTTCTGCGCAGAAATTTCTCTTTAGACCAGATGTGTTACAAATTAGGAGAAGGATCTATTAATTTAAATTTCGAATTTAAAATAAATTTGTGCGATTTATCGCCTGGCGTTATTTACCGCGTGGCGCTACTTATCGCGTTGAGAGGAGAGAAAAAAAAAACTTGTGATTTGAGTTACGTGGGCGTACCCGTACGCTCCGTTGCGTAATATACGCTGCGTGCGTCGGCCCTTGGATTGCGTACGCAAGTCTCAGTCTTTTGTTAGAGACACGTGTACGCAAAGCAAAGATCCACCGTAACACAATTTATACGTTTATCAATGTAGATGATCCTTTATCATCTACCGCGCACCACACTGACTTCGCCTTGTCTCTCAGGCACAGCTGTGTGTTTGTCTATACTTTAACTATATTACCTTTACTCTTAAACTATGAAATAGTGACAAATCTCTCTAAGCACGTTTATCAACTATAGAACTGGCAAACAGGAGAGTGACATACGAAAATACACCAATGAAAAGGAAATGCAGATATATATGTGTGCGTGCGTGTGTACGCAAGACAAAAAAATAAACAGGTTTAAAAAGACACTATTGTTTTGTTCTTACCTCCGGTTCCCGGATTCCTTCAGCACCCTTTACTAAGAGAAGCAGACGCTTATCCAAACAGCACTACGAGGAATATGATCTCCCGCCCTTTGCTGCTGGATAATGTCTGCTGAAATTACCTAGTGTAGATATGTGAAGGACAGGACGAGCCCGCAATTGATAAAGCTAAATATTTATCGTATATAATACCCTTTATGAGGTCTAAGAACACTGTACGCTAACTACGTATGAAGTACCGTAAGGGTACGCACGTTGCGTAACGATCGCTTAGCCGTGGTCGAGACGCTCAAGCGTTACGTTCGCTTACGGCCAAGAGATCACTGGCAGGCACGCTATTGGCTGCCGACTACCGTAATGATTCGCTATAGCGATGCGACCGCTCGAGACCACGAAGAGATCACCAGCGGCGCATACGCTCACAATGTAAAACCTTTATATCTAAACCATAAACAGTGTATTATGCAGTAAACCCTTTGTGTAGTGATATGGTGTAAATGCAACACAGTATAACCTTACTAGCTTAAAAGCAGTTTGAGCGTCACCGACGCTCTGAGAATACTTAACTCTATAAGAAATACACAGATACCTGGGCTTAGGGTCCAACGCCTAATATATATATATTTGAATGATATACTTGCAAAAGAATTAATACAAATACAAATCATACACTACAATATAACATAGACTAACTAACCAGGTAACTACACAGTAAATACAATACAATTAAGTTTAAGAGAAAAATTAGAGAAAGAGAAGAGAGAGAAAGATATGGCCCATAATAACAAGAGAGAAACAGTATGATTACGGAGAAAAACTTACGCACAAAGGAAACGATCGCATGCGCCTCTGGACATCCAGCTTCCGATTTTCAGCAATGATAACCGTTGAAGAGTGAGAGCTGGATGTGATCGGCCTTTCTATTTATGCCCCACACACAATGCAATTCAATGGTCCCTACAATCTCATTGTTCATTGGACACAGGAATTCCTCCTCGCATTATAACAAAAGGTCATAGGTTGATTCATACAGGTGGGCTGTGACTATTTCCAACAGCTCAGGTGGGAGGGAAACTGGGTTTCCCGCCGCATGGGTAATAAAGTGCAAATAAAGTAAATGTTCATAAACTTCTTATGTCCATAACTATTCGCACGAGCGATTGATCTGCTTCCAACCAACACCGGAATATTTCTAATTAAATATTCTTCCGATGGGTACTAAACACCACTGTATTACTCCTGTCTGACCCTTCGTATCAAACAAAGAGGGATTTCTCTGTTCATGAACATTCTATATTAACCAAACTTTCAGAATCTATCAAAGGGACCATGATCTACAAAATACATTATATAGTGAAAATATGTAACGATTGAGTCGCACGCTACGATCACATAAACTCTACCGTAAATACGCATACCGTGCGCCTGCGGGTGCCCGCGACTGTGAGTATGCGCACGTACGGGAGAGCGTACGCATGCGCAGCACGGACCTGTGTGAGGTGCAAATATGGTAGTGTGCATAGAGATATTTTTCTGACTTTGACAAGCCAATCAGAGCATTAGAACTTATCAGGGCTAGACCAACCTGTAGCCAATCAGAGCATTAGAACTTATCAGGGCTAGACCAACCTGTACCCGATCGGAGCATTAGAACTTATCAGGGCTAGACCAACCTGTAGCCAATCAGAGCATTAGAACTTATCAGGGCTAGACCAACCTGTACCCGATCGGAGCATTAGAACTTATCAGGGCTAGACCAACCTGTACCCGATCGGAGCATTAGAACTTATCAGGACTAGACCAACCTGTACCCGATCGGAGCATTAGAACTTATTTCTTACTCAATTGCAGCGGAACCAGCAACAACATCTGTGTAACCAGATGATCTCCGTACAACCTGCTGGGTTGTCTCCACTAGATATATTCTGGCATGACATGTAATAATCTGCAGGGACGTGGCGAGGAAACCTGAGCAGCGTATCACCAGGATAAATACTGTCTCTGTGTCAGGTGGAAGCTCAGAGACCTTAGTGGGTAATTATAGGGTAATAGCATTCGCCCTGCGCTGTTACCAGACGTGAACATCAATCTGAATCACTTACCCCATTCCACCGATCAATAGTTGGATAACACCACACCATTACATCTGTGTTTGAAGTATTGATTTTGCTGTGGAAAATATTACAATTGTTTGTTTTCAATTATCTCCTTGATGGTGATTTTGGGATTTTTAACGCTCCTTTCATCAGATTTAACAATTTCATGAGAAAACTATTTTTAGCCCGGTGTCCAGCCCTAGAACCACTGTTCCCAGCCTGGTGTCCAGCCCTAGAACCACTGTTCCCAGCCTGGTGTCCAGCCCTAGAACCACTGTTCCCAGCCCGGTGTCCAGCACTAGAACCACTGCTCCCAGCCTGGTGTCCAGCCCTAGAACCACTGTTCCCAGCCTGGTGTCCAGCCCTAGAACCACTGTTCCCAGCCTGGTGTCCAGCCCTAGAACCACTGTTCCCAGCCTGGTGTCCAGCCCTAGAACCGCTGTTCCCAGCCTGGTGTCCAGCCCTAGAACCACTGCTCCCAGCCCGGTGTCCAGCCCTAGAACCACTGTTCCCAGCACAGCATCCGGGACTAGCCCGGTGTCCAGCCCTAGAACCACTGTTCCCAGCCTGGTGTCCAGACCTAGAACCACTGTTCCCAGCCCGGTGTCCAGCCCTAGAACCACTGTTCCCAGCCTGGTGTCCAGCCCTAGAACCACTGTTCCCAGCCTGGTGTCCAGCCCTAGAACCACTGTTCCCAGCCTGGTGTCCAGCCCTAGAACCACTGTTCCCAGCCTGGTGTCCAGCCCTAGAACCACTGTTCCCAGCCAGGTGTCCAGCACTAGAACCACTGCTCCCAGCCTGGTGTCCAGCACTAGAACCACTGTTCCCAGCCCGGTGTCCAGCACTAGAACCACTGCTCCCAGCCTGGTGTCCAGCCCTAGAACCACTTTTCCCAGCCCGGTGTCCAGCCCTAGAACCACTGCTCCCAGCCTGGTGTCCAGCCCTAGAACCACTGTTCCCAGCCTGGTGTCCAGCCCTAGAACCACTGTTCCCAGCCCGGTGTCTAGCACTAGAACCACTGCTCCCAGCCTGGTGTCCAGCCCTAGAACCACTTTTCCCAGCCCGGTGTCCAGCCCTAGAACCACTGTTCCCAGCCTGGTGTCCAGCACTAGAACCACTGTTCCCACCCTGGTGTCCAGCACTAGAACCACTGTTCCCAGCACAGCATCCGGGACTAGCCCGGTGTCCAGCCCTAGAACCACTGTTCCCAGCACAGCATCCGGGACTAGCCCGGTGTCCAGCCCTAGAACCACTGTTCCCAGCCTGGTGTCCAGCACTAGAACCACTGTTCCCAGCCCGGTGTCCAGCACTAGAACCACTGCTCCCAGCCTGGTGTCCAGCCCTAGAACCACTTTTCCCAGCCCGGTGTCCAGCCCTAGAACCACTGCTCCCAGCCTGGTGTCCAGCCCTAGAATCACTGTTCCCAGCCTGGTGTCCAGCCCTAGAACCACTGTTCCCAGCCCGGTGTCTAGCACTAGAACCACTGCTCCCAGCCTGGTGTCCAGCCCTAGAACCACTTTTCCCAGCCCGGTGTCCAGCCCTAGAACCACTGTTCCCAGCCTGGTGTCCAGCACTAGAACCACTGTTCCCAGCCTGGTGTCCAGCACTAGAACCACTGTTCCCAGTGCAGCATCCGGGACTAGCCCGGTGTCCAGCCCTAGAACCACTGTTCCCAGCACAGCATCCGGGACTAGCCCGGTGTCCAGCCCTAGAACCACTGTTCCCAGCCTGGTGTCCAGCACTAGAACACTGCTCCCAGCCTGGTGTCCAGCCCTAGAACCACTGTTCCCTGCCCGGTGTCCAGCCCTAGAACCACTGTTCCCAGCCTGGTGTCCAGCACTAGAACCACTTTTCCCAGCCCGGTGTCCAGCCCTAGAACCACTGTTCCCAGCCTGGTGTCCAGCACTAGAACCACTGTTTCCAGCCCTTGAACCACTGTTCCCAGCACAGCATCCAGGACCAGCCCGGTGTCCAGCCCTAAAACCACTGTTCCCAGCACAACATCCGGGAATAGCCCGGTGTCCAGCCACAGAACTGATGTTCTCAGCCCAGTGACCAGTATGAAGGTTTCCAGCACTGTGTCCAGTTCTCGTCTCTACGTTGCCTTTCCGATATTAGACCCCGCAGATACCGCCACCTGAAGACGCAGCTAGCACATTGTACCCTCCGGGCTACACACCGCACGTGTGGCCTACAGACCTTTCCCAGTAGGGACCTCTGTGTGTGCGCAGTCCCCCCCCCCCCCCCTCCCCCCCCCGGGCAGCCGCTAAAGCACGTCACACAGAGCCCCTGTCCCTGCATGTGCCGGATGATACATCCAGACGGGAGGCAGTCAATGTACCGACACCGGAATACTGACACCAACTGTCGGCTGGTGTCCACACCACCACCCGAGGGGGAATAGAACCCTGTGGTGACTGAAGCGTGGCGAGCCCGCGAGGGGACAGTCTTCTGACCGCCGGGATCTCATACAGATAGGATCGCATATTGCAATGTGACCCTGGGCGGTAAGATCACATTCAGTACGTGATCCATGAGCAATGGGCCCTGAGACAGTTACACCCAAATGATTGTCTCAGTAATAGTACAGCCACAGTATGGAATTACATCAGCCGCCCGGCGTCTCACATACACTGTACCATACCACCCACCTTTAGGAGGTAGAAAGAAAGGCTCCAGCGCGGAAAAGCCGCGTCCACCCAGGAAAAGGGGGTGTGGCCTTGCAGTAAAGCTGTGAATGTGAGCCACGCCCCCATTTACCGTCACTGTGGGGGTATGGCCAGCGATCTGTGAGCTGCTGGCATGCCCCCTGTCCCTGAGTCTGTGGTATATAACCGGCAGACCTCGGCGGGAGTGTGGGAGGGGGCTATGGCATTATATATACAAGAGAGTCCTGACTGTGGGGAGGGGGGGGGGGTGGCATTATATATAGAGGAGAGACCTCGGCGTGAGTGGGAAGGGGGGTCTGTGGCATTATATATAGAGGAGAGACCTCGGCGTGAGTGGGAAGGGGGGTCTGTGGCATTATATATAGAGGAGAGACCTCGGCGTGAGTGGGAAGGGGGGTCTGTGGCATTATATATAGAGGAGAGACCTTGGCGTGAGTGGGAAGGGGGGGCTGTGGCAGTATATATAGAGAGGGGACCTCGGTGTGAGTGGGAAGAGGGAGTGCTGTGGCATTATATATAGAGGAGAGACCTCGGCGTAAGTGTGTAGGGGGGGCTGTGGCAGTATATATAGAGAAGAGACCTCAGCGTGAGTGGGAAGGGGGGGTCTGTGGCATTAGATATACATGAGAGACCTCTGCGTGAGTGGGAAGGGGGGGGGGCTGTGGCATTAGATATACATGAGAGACCTCGGCGTGAGTGGGAAGGGGGGGCTGTGGCATTAGATATACATGAGAGACCTCGGCGTGAGTGGGAAGGGGGTGCTGTGGCATTATATATAGAGAAGAGACCTCGGCGTGAGTGGGAAGGGGGGGGCTGTGGCATTAGATATAGAGAAGAGACCTCGGCGTGAGTGGGAAGGGGGGTGCTGTGGCATTATATGTAGAGGAGAGACCTCGGCGTGAGTGTGAAGGGGGGTGCTGTGGCATTAGATATACATGAGAGACCTCGGCGTGAGTGGGAAGGGGGGGCTGTGGCATTATATGTAGAGAAGAGACCTCGGCGTGAGTGGGAAGGGGGGGGCTGTGGCATTAGATATAGAGAAGAGACCTCGGCGTGAGTGGGAAGGGGGGGCTGTGGCATTAGATATAGAGAAGAGACCTCGGCGTGAGTGGGAAGGGGGGCTGTGGCATTAGATATAGAGAAGAGACCTCGGCGTGAGTGGGAAGGGGGGGCTGTGGCATTAGATATAGAGAAGAGACCTCGGCGTGAGTGGGAAGGGGGGCTGTGGCATTAGATATAGAGAAGAGACCTCGGCGTGAGTGGGATGGGGGGGCTGTGGCATTATATATAGAGAAGAGACCTCGGCGTCAGTGAGAAGGAGGGGGCTGTGGCATTAGATATAGAGGAGAGACCACGGCGTGAGTGGGAAGGGGGGGCTGTGGCATTAGATATAGAGGAGAGACCTCGGCGTGAGTGGGAGGGGGGGGGCTGTGGCATTAGATATAGAGAAGAGACCTCGGCGTGAGTGGGAAGGGGGGTGCTGTGGCATTAGATATAGAGTAGAGACCTCGGCGTGAGTGGGAAGGGGCTGTGGCATTAGATATAGAGAAGAGACCTCGGCGTGAGTGGGAAGGGGCTGTGGCATTAGATATAGAGAAGAGACCTCAGTATGAGTGGGAAGGGGGGTGCTGTAGCATTATATATAGAGAAGAGACCTCGGCGTGAGTGGGAAGGAGGGGGCTGTGGCATTAGATATAGAGGAGAGACCTCGGCGTGAGTGGGAAGGGGCTGTGGCATTAGATATAGAGAAGAGACCTCAGCGTGAGTGGGAAGGGGGGTGCTGTGGCATTAGATATAGAGGAGAGACCTCGGCGTGAGTGGGAAGGGGGGTGCTGTGGCATTAGATATACATGAGAGACCTCGACGTGAGTGGGAAGGGGGTGCTGTGGCATTAGATATAGAGAAGAGACCTCAGCGTGAGTGGGAAGGGGGGTGCTGTGGCATTAGATATAGAGGGGAGACCTCGGCGTGAGTGGGAAGAGGGCGGGGGGGGGCTGTGGCATTAGATATAGCGAAGAGACCTCGGCATGAGTGGGAAGGGGGGTGCTGTAGCATTATATATAGAGGAAAGACCTCGGCGTGAGTGGGAAGGGGGGTGCTGTGGCATTAGATATAGAGGAGAGACCTCGGCGTGAGTGGGAAGGGGAGGGCTGTGGTATTAGATAAAGAGAAGAGACCTCGGCGTGAGTGGGAAGTGGGGAAGGCTGTGGCATTAGATATAGAGTAGAGACCTCGGCGTGAGTGGGAAGGGGGGCTGTGGCATTAGAAATACATGAGAGACCTCGGCGTGAGTGGGATGGGGGGGCTGTGGCATTAGATATAGAGAAGAGACCTCAGCGTGAGTGGGAAGGGGGGTGCTTTGGCATTAGATATACATGAGAGACCTCGGTGTGAGTGGGAAGGGGGGGCTGTGGCATTAGATATAGAGAAGAGACCTCAGCGTGAGTGGGAAGGGTGGTGCTGTGGCATTAGATATACACGAGAGACCTCGACGTGAGTGGGAAGGGGGGGCTGTGACATTAGATATAGAGAAGAGACCTCAGCGTGAGTGGGAAGTGGGGTGCTGTGGCATTAGATATAGAGGAGAGACCTCGGCATGAGTGGGAAGGGGGTGCTGTGGCATCAGATATAGAGGAGAGACCTCGGCGTGAGTGGGAAGGGGGGGCTGTGGCATTAGATATAGAGGAGAGACCTCGGCGTGAGTGGGAAGGGGGGGGGGTCTGTGGCATATATAGAGGACAGACCTCGGCGTGAGTGGGAAGAGGGTGGGACTGTGGTATTATATATAGAGAAGAGACCTCGGCGTGAGTGGGAAGGGGGTGGGGGGGCTGTGGTATTATATATAGAGAAGAGACCTCGGTGTGAGTGGGAAGGGGGGGGGCTGTTGCATTAGATATAAAGGAGAGACCTCGGCGTGAGTGGGAAGAGGGGGGGGGCTGTGGTATTATATATAGAGAAGAGACCTCGGCATGAGTGGGAAGGGGGCTGCTGTGGCATTATATATAGAGAAGAGTCCTCGGCGTGAGTGGAAAGGGGGGTGCTGTGGCATTATATATAGAGAAGAGACCTCGGCATGAGTCGGAAGGGGGGTGCTGTGGCATTATATATAGAAAAGAGTCCTCGGCGTGAGTGGGAAGGGGGGTGCTGTATCATTATATATAGAGAAGAGACCTCGGTATGAGTGGGAAGGGGGGTGCTGTAGCATTATATATAGAGGAGAGACCTCGGCGTGAGTGGATAAGGGGGGGCTGTGGCATTAGATATAAAGGAGAGACCTCGGCGTGAGTGGGAAGGGGGGTCTGTGGCATTATAAGAGAAGAGACCTCGGCGTGAGTGGGAAGAGGGCGGGGGGGGCTGTGGCATTGGATATAGCGAAGAGACATCGGCGTGAGTGGGAAGGGGGGTCTGTGGCATTATATATAGAGAAGAGACCTCGGCATGAGTGGGAAGGGGGGTGCTGTAGCATTATATATAGAGGAAAGACCTCGGCGTGAGTGGGAAGGGGGGTCTGTGGCATTAGATATAGAGGAGAGACCTCGGCGTGAGTGGGAAGAGGGTGGGGGGGGTCTGTGGCATTAGATATAGCGAAGAGACCTCGGCGTGAGTGGGAAGGGGGGTCTGTGGCATTATATATAGAGAAGAGACCTCGGCGTGAGTGGGAAGGGGGGGGCTGTGGCATTATATATAGAGGAGAGACCTCGGCGTGAGTGGGAAGGGGGGTCTGTGGCATTAGATATAGAGGAGAGACCTCGGCATGAGTGGGAAGGGGGGTCTGTGGCATTATATATAGAGAAGAGAACTCGGCGTGAGTGGGAAGGGGGGGGGGCTGTGGCATTATATATAGAGGAGAGACCTCGGCGTGAGTGGGAAGGGGGGTCTGTGGCATTAGATATAGAGGAGAGACCTCGGCGTGAGTGGGAAGGGGGGTCTGTGGCATTAGATATAGAGGAGAGACCTCGGCATGAGTGGGAAGGGGGGTGCTGTGGCATCAGATATAAGGGAGAGACCTCGGCGTGAGTGGGAAGAGGGTGGGGAGGGGGCTGTGGCATTATATATAGAGGAGAGACCTCAGCATGAGTGGGAAGGGGGGTGCTGTGGCATTAGATATAGAGGAGAGACCTCGGCGTGAGTGGGAAGGGGGGTCTGTGGCATTAGATATAGAGGAGAGACCTCGGCATGAGTGGGAAGGGGGGTGCTGTGGCATCAGATATAAGGGAGAGACCTCGGCGTGAGTGGGAAGAGGGTGGGGAGGGGGCTGTGGCATTATATATAGAGGAGAGACCTCAGCATGAGTGGGAAGGGGGGTGCTGTGGCATTAGATATAGAGGAGACACCTCGGCGTGAGTGGGAAGGGGGGTCTGTGGCATTAGATATAGAGGAGAGACCTCGGCATGAGTGGGAAGGGGGGGCTGTGGCATTATATATAGAGAAGAGACGTCGGCATGAGTGGGAAGGGGGGGCTGTGGCATTATATGTAGAGGAGGGACCACTCTCTTGTGACCTCATCCTGCCAGCGCGCTCGGTTACACGTGGTACTGGAGCAGTAAACAGTCTCTGATCTGCATCCAATTAGCTGAGCCGGATAAGATAAAGGGAATTAGTCATCGGCTTAATAAATTCTTTAATTAGTTTTATCAAGAAAGCTTCATCCAGTCGCAGTGTTTCCATGCAGCCGCGTCCAGATAAGTGCTGACCAGGAGCTGGGAGGGGTCATCCGGGCGCTTCGCATCCGCTGTGCTGTCACCTTAATATACTCCCCGAGACGCCACGCAGCACAGTGTCACAGCCAAGGAGAGCGCCAGGCATAGTCCCCTCTGTAACGCAGTCCGTGCCTTTAGTTTCTTGTACTTGCCAGGATTTAGTGACATCACTGAGCCATGAGGCACAAAGACATGTGACATAACGTAAGAGGAGAAGAGTCCCCCAGCAGCACAGAGTATATCAGGAGATGAGTGATGTGTCAGTGAGGACAGGGCTGCATGTGACATGATGTGAGGAGGAGAATGGAGGCAGCAGGAAGCCACAGACTGAGAGTTATATAGTGGGAGGAGCAGGGTCCCCAGCAGCACAGAGTATATCAGGAGATGAGTGATGTGTCAGTGAGGACAGGGCTGCATGTGACAGGGGCAGTGACATGATGTGAGGAGGAGAATGGAGGCAGCAGGAAGCCACAGACTGAGAGTTATATAGTGGGAGGAGCAGGTTCCCCAGCAGCACAGAGTATATCAGGAGATGAGTGATGTGTCAGTGAGGACAGGGCTACATTGACAGGGGCAGTGACATGATGTGAGGAGGGGAATGGAGGCAGCAGGAAGCCACAGACTGAGAGTTATATAGTGTGAGGAGCAGGGTCCCCAGCAGCACAGAGTATATCAGGAGATGAGTGATGTGTTAGTGAGGACAGGGCTGCATGTGACAGTGACATGATGTGAGGAGGGGAATGGAGGCAGCAGGAAGCCACAGACTGAGTGTTATATAGTGTGAGGAGCAGGGTCCCCAGCAGCACAGAGTATATCAGGATATGAGTGATGTGTCAGTGAGGACAGGGCTGCATGTGACAGGGGCAGTGACATGATGTGAGGAGGAGAATGGAGGCAGCAGGAAGCCACAGACTGAGAGTTATATAGTGGGAGGAGCAGGGTCCCCAGCAGCACAGAGTATATCAGGAGATGAGTGATGTGTCAGTGAGGACAAGGCTGCATGTGACAGGGGCAGTGACATGATGTGAGGAGGGGAATGGAGGCAGCAGGAAGTCACAGACTGAGAGTTATATAGTGGGAGGAGCAGGGTCCCCAGCAGCACAGAGTATATCAGGAGATGAGTGATGTGTCAGTGAGGACAGGCTGCATGTGACAGGGGCAGTGACATGATGTGAGGAGGGGAATGGAGGCAGCAGGAAGTCACAGACTGAGAGTTATATAGTGGGAGGAGCAGGGTCCCCAGCAGCACAGAGTATATCAGGAGATGAGTGATGTGTCAGTGAGGACAGGGCTGCATGTGACAGGGGCAGTGACATGATGTGAGGAGGGGAATGGAGGCAGCATGAAGCCACAGACTGAGAGTTATATAGTGGGAGGAGCAGGGTCCCCAGCAGCACAGAGTATATCAGGAGATGAGTGATGTGTCAGTGAGGACAGGGCTGCATGTGACAGGGGCAGTGACATGATGTGAGGAGGGGAATGGAGGCAGCAGGAAGCCACAGACTGAGAGTTATATAGTGGGAGGAGCAGGGTCTCCAGCAGCACAGAGTATATCAGGAGATGAGTGATGTGTCAGTGAGGACAGGGCTGCATGTGACAGGGGCAGTGACGTGATGTGAGGAGGGGAATGGAGGCAGCAGGAAGCCACAGACTGAGAGTTATATAGTAGGAGGAGCAGGGTCCCCCAGCAGCACAGAGTATATCAGGAGATGAGTGATGTGTCAGTGAGGACAGGGCTGCATGTGACAGGGGCAGTGACATGATGTGAGGAGGGGAATGGAGGTAGCAGGAAGCCACAGACTGAGAGTTATATAGTGGGAGGAGCAGGGTCCCCCAGCAGCACAGAGTGTATCAGGAGATGAGTGATGTGTCAGTGAGGACAGGGCAGCATGTGACAGGAGCAGTGACATGATGTGAGGAGGGGAATGGAGGTACAGTAGCAGGAAGCCACAGACTGAGAGTTATATAGTGGGAGGAGCAGGGTCCCCAGCAGCACAGAGTATATCAGGAGATGAGTGATGTGTCAGTGAGGACAGGGCTGCATGTGACAGGGGCAGTGACATGATGTGAGGAGGGGAATGGAGGCAGCAGGAAGTCACAGACTGAGAGGTATATAGTGGGAGGAGCAGGGTACACAGCAGCACAGAGTATATCAGGAGATGAGTGATGTGTCAGTGAGGACAGGGCTGCATGTGACAGGGGCAGTGACATGATGGGGGGTGGGGGGGGGGTGGAGGTAGCAGGAAGCCACAGACTGAGAGTTATATAGTGGAAGGAGCAGGATCCCCAGCAGCACAGAGTATATCAGGAGACGAGTGATGTGTCAGTGAGGACAGGGCTGCATGTGACAAGGGCAGTGACATGATGGGGGGTGGGGGGGGGGGTGGAGGCATCAGGAAGCCACAGACTGAGAGTTATATAGTGGGAGGAGCAGGGTCCCCAGCAGCACAGAGTATATCAGGAGATGAGTGATGTGTCAGTGAGGACAGGGCTGCATGTGACAGGGGCAGTGACATGATGTGAGGAGGGGAATGGAGGCAGCAGGAGGCCACAGACTGAGAGTTATATAGTGGGAGGAGCAGGGTACACAGCAACACAGAGTATATCAGGAGATAAGTGATGTGTCAGTGAGGACAGGGCTGCATGTGACATGATGTGAGGAGGAGAATGGAGGCAGCAGGAAGCCACAGACTGAGAGTTATATAGTGGGAGGAGCAGGGTCCCCAGCAGCACAGAGTATATCAGGAGATGAGTGATGTGTCAGTGAGGACAGGGCTGCATGTGACAGGGGCAGTGACATGATGTGAGGAGGGGAATGGAGGTAGCAGGAAGCCACAGACTGAGAGTTATATAGTGGGAGGAGCAGGGTCCCCCAGCAGCACAGAGTGTATCAGGAGATGAGTGATGTGTCAGTGAGGACAGGGCAGCATGTGACAGGAGCAGTGACATGATGTGAGGAGGGGAATGGAGGTACAGTAGCAGGAAGCCACAGACTGAGAGTTATATAGTGGGAGGAGCAGGGTCCCCAGCAGCACAGAGTATATCAGGAGATGAGTGATGTGTCAGTGAGGACAGGGCTGCATGTGACAGGGGCAGTGACATGATGTGAGGAGGGGAATGGAGGCAGCAGGAAGTCACAGACTGAGAGGTATATAGTGGGAGGAGCAGGGTACACAGCAGCACAGAGTATATCAGGAGATAAGTGATGTGTCAGTGAGGACAGGGCTGCTTGTGACATGATGTGAGGAGGGGAATGGAGGCAGCAGGAAGCCACAGACTGAGAGTTATATAGTGGGAGGAGCAGTGTCCCCAGCAGCACAGAGTATATCAGGAGATGAGTTATGTGTCAGTGAGGACAGGGCTGCATGTGACAGGGGCAGTGACATGATGGGGGGTGGGGGGGGGTGGAGGTAGCAGGAAGCCACAGACTGAGAGTTATATAGTGGAAGGAGCAGGATCCCCAGCAGCACAGAGTATATCAGGAGACGAGTGATGTGTCAGTGAGGACAGGGCTGCATGTGACAAGGGCAGTGACATGATGGGGGGTGGGGGGGGGGTGGAGGCATCAGGAAGCCACAGACTGAGAGTTATATAGTGGGAGGAGCAGGGTCCCCAGCAGCACAGAGTATATCAGGAGATGAGTGATGTGTCAGTGAGGACAGGGCTGCATGTGACAGGGGCAGTGACATGATGTGAGGAGGGGAATGGAGGCAGCAGGAGGCCACAGACTGAGAGTTATATAGTGGGAGGAGCAGGGTACACAGCAGCACAGAGTATATCAGGAGATAAGTGATGTGTCAGTGAGGACAGGGCTGCATGTGACATGATGTGAGGAGGAGAATGGAGGCAGCAGGAAGTCACAGACTGAGAGGTATATAGTGGGAGGAGCAGGGTACACAGCAGCACAGAGTATATCAGGAGATGAGTGATGTGTCAGTGAGGACAGGGCTGCATGTGACATGATGTGAGGAGGAGAATGGAGGCAGCAGGAAGCCACAGACTGAGAGTTATATAGTGGGAGGAGCAGGGTCCCCAGCAGCACAGAGTATATCAGGAGATGAGTGATGTGTCAGTGAGGACAGGGCTGCATGTGACAGGGGCAGTGACATGATGTGAGGAGGAGAATGGAGGCAGCAGGAAGCCACAGACTGAGAGTTATATAGTGGGAGGAGCAGGGTCCCCAGCAGCACAGAGTATATCAGGAGATGAGTGATGTGTCAGTGAGGACAAGGCTGCATGTGACAGGGGCAGTGACATGATGTGAGGAGGGGAATGGAGGCAGCAGGAAGCCAAAGACAGAGTTATATAGTGGGAGGAGCAGGATCCCAGCAGCACAGAGTATATCAGGAGATGAGTGATGTGTCAGTGAGGACAGGGCTGCATGTGACAGGGGCAGTGACATGATGTGAAGAGGGGAATGGAGGCAGCAGGAAGCAACAGACTGAGAGTTATATAGTGGGAGGAGCAGGGTCCCCAGCAGCACAGAGTATATCAGGATATGAGTGATGTGTCAGTGAGGACAGGCTGCATGTGACAGGGGCAGTGACATGATGTGAGGAGGGGAATGGAGGCAGCAGGAAGTCACAGACTGAGAGTTATATAGTGGGAGGAGCAGGGTCCCCAGCAGCACAGAGTATATCAGGAGATGAGTGATGTGTCAGTGAGGACAGGGCTGCATGTGACAGGGGCAGTGACATGATGTGAGGAGGGGAATGGAGGCAGCATGAAGCCACAGACTGAGAGTTATATAGTGGGAGGAGCAGGGTCCCCAGCAGCACAGAGTATATCAGGAGATGAGTGATGTGTCCGTTAGGACAGGGCTGCATGTGACAGGGGCAGTGACATGATGTGAGGAGGGGAATGGAGGCAGCAGGAAGTCACAGACTGAGAGTTATATAGTGGGAGGAGCAGGGTCCCCAGCAGCACAGAGTATATCAGGAGATGAGTGATGTGTCAGTGAGGACAGGGCAGCATGTGACAGGGGCAGTGACATGATGTGAGGAGGGGAATGGAGGCAGCAGGAAGCCACAGACTGAGAGTTATATAGTGGGAGGAGTAGGGTCCCCAGAAGCACAGAGTATATCAGGATATGAGTTACGTGTCAGTGAGGAAAGGGCTGCATGTGACAGGGGCAGTGACATGATGTGAGGAGGGGAATGGAGGCAGCAGGAAGCCACAGACTGAGAGTTATATAGTGGGAGGAGCAGGGTCCCCAGCAGCACAGAGTATATCAGGATATGAGTGATGTGTCAGTGAGGACAGGCTGCATGTGACAGGGGCAGTGACATGATGTGAGGAGGGGAATGGAGGCAGCAGGAAGTCACAGACTGAGAGTTATATAGCGGGAGGAGCAGGGTCCCCCAGCAGCACAGAGTACATCAGGAGATGAGTGATGTGTCAGTGAGGACAGGGCTGCATGTGACAGGGGCAGTGACATGATGTGAGGAGAGGAATATAGGCAGCAGGAAGCCAGACTGAGAGTTATATAGTGAGAGGAGCGGGGTCCCCAGCAGCACAGAGTATATCAGGAGATGAGTGATGTGTCAGTGAGGACAGGGCTGCATGTGACAGGGGCAGTGACATGATGTGAGGAGGGGAATGGAGGCAGCAGGAAGTCACAGACTGAGAGGTATATAGTGGGAGGAGCAGGGTACACAGCAGCACAGAGTATATCAGGAGATAAGTGATGTGTCAGTGAGGACAGGGCTGCATGTGACATAATGTGAGGAGGAGAATGGAGGCAGCAGGAAGCCACAGACTGAGAGTTATATAGTGGGAGGAGCAGGGTCCCCAGCAGCACAGAGTATATCAGGAGATGAGTGATGTGTCAGTGAGGACAAGGCTGCATGTGACAGGGGCAGTGACATGATGTGAGGAGGGGAATGGAGGCAGCAGGAAGTCACAGACTGAGAGTTATATAGTGGGAGGAGCAGGGTCCCCAGCAGCACAGAGTATATCAGGAGATGAGTGATGTGTCAGTGAGGACAGGGCTGCATGTGACAGGGGCAGTGACATGATGTGAGGAGGGGAATGGAGGCAGCAGGAAGCCAAAGACAGAGTTATATAGTGGGAGGAGCAGGATCCCAGCAGCACAGAGTATATCAGGAGATGAGTGATGTGTCAGTGAGGACAGGGCTGCATGTGACAGGGGCAGTGACATGATGTGAGGAGGGGAATGGAGGCAGCAGGAAGCCACAGACTGAGAGTTCTATAGTGGGAGGAGCAGGGTCCCCAGCAGCACAGAGTATATCAGGATATGAGTGATGTGTCAGTGAGGACAGGCTGTATGTGACAGGGGCAGTGACATGATGTGAGGAGGGGAATGGAGGCAGCAGGAAGTCACAGACTGAGAGTTATATAGTGGGAGGAGCAGGGTCCCCCAGCAGCACAGAGTACATCAGGAGATGAGTGATGTGTCAGTGAGGACAGGGCTGCATGTGACAGGGGCAGTGACATGATGTGAGGAGAGGAATGGAGGCAGCAGGAAGCCACAGACTGAGAGTTATATAGTGAGAGGAGCGGGGTCCCCAGCAGCACAGAGTATATCAGGAGATGAGTGATGTGTCAGTGAGGACAGGGCTGCATGTGACAGGGGCAGTGACATGATGTGAGGAGGGGAATGGAGTCGGCAGGAAGCCACAGGCTAAGAGTTATATAGTGGGAGGAGCAGGGTCCCCAGCAGCACAGAGTATATCAGGAGATGAGTGATGTGTCAGTGAGGACAGGGCTGCATGTGACAGCGGCAGTGACATGATGTGAGGAGGGAATGGAGGCAGCAGTAAGCCACAGACTGAGAGTTATATAGTGGAAGGAGCATGGTACCCCAGCAGCACAGAGTATATCAGGAGATGAGTAATGTGTCAGTGAGGACAGGGCTGCATGTGACATGGGCAGTGACATGATGTGAGGAGGGGAATGGTAGGCAGCAGGAAGCCACAGACTGAGAGTTATGTAGTGGGAGGAGCAGGGTCCCCAGCAGCACAGAGTATATCAGGAGATGAGTGATGTGTCAGTGAGGACAGGGCTGCATGTGACAGGGGCAGTGACATGATGTGAGGAGGGGAATGGAGGCAGCAGAAAGCCACAGACTGAGAGTTATATAGTGGGAGGAGCAGGGTCCCCAGCAGCACAGAGTATATCAGGAGATGAGTGATGTGTCAGTGAGGACAGGTCTGCATGTCTCAGGGGCAGTGACATGATGTGAGGAGGGGAATGGAGGCAGCAGGAAGCCACAGACTGAGAGTTATATAGTGTGAGGAGCATTACTGTGTGGTATTATGTGTATAAAGGCATTACTAATGTATGGCATTATGTGTATAAGGTGCTTTACTGTGTATACGTAACGTATAGAAAGGGCACTACTGTGTGGTGTTATGTGAATAAGGAGCAATTCAGTATGATATGTGAATAAGGGGCACTACTGTGAGGAGTAACATATATAAGGTAAAGTAGTACGTATATAAGGTAAAGTGTGATGTAATGTGAATAAGGGACACTATTACATGATAAAATGTGAATAAAGTGGTACTACTGTGTGGCGTAATTTGAATTGCGGGTACTATTGTTTGGCCATGCCCCTTCCTTGCAAGAACACGCCCTTTTTTAGGCTGTGCGCCAAATGTGCGCACTGTTCCTACTTAAAATATAGGGGATAGGCGCACCAAAATGAGGACTGCTGTGGCTGAGGGGTGATGGTGCAGGGTCAGAGGCGGAACTAGCGCGGGCTAGGGGGCACCAGCCAAATCTTGCATAGGGCATCATATTGGTTCGGGCCGGCTCTGTCATAATAATAGGATTTAATAATAAATTTATCACGAAGTTCATATGTTCAGCGTTTAAGTATTTTATGCTTCGGAATCATGAACTTTAAATACTTTTAATAAGAAATCTTCAGATGGGTCGCGCACAGCAGGATGAGTTCCAGTGAAATAAATTTGCTTTCTCTGACGTCCTAAGTGGATGCTGGGACTCCGTAAGGACCATTGGGATTAGCGGCTCCGCAGGAGACTGGGCACAACTATAAAGAAAGCTTTAGGTCTAACTGGTGTGCACTGGCTCCTCCCACTATGCCCCTCCTCCAGACTTCAGTTAGAATCTTGTGCCCGGCTGAGCTGGATGCACACTAGGGGCTCTCCTGAGCTCCTAGAAAGAAAGTATATTTTTTATTTTACAGTGAGATCTGCTGGCAACAGACTCACTGCAACGAGGGACTAAGGGGAGAAGAAGCGAACCTACCTAACAGGTGGTAGTATGGGCTTCTTAGGCTACTGGACACCATTAGCTCCAGAGGGATCGACCGCAGGACCCGACCATGGTGTTCGTTCCCGGAGCCGCGCCGCCGTCCCCCTTACAGAGCCAGAAGCATGAAGAGGTCCGGAAAATCGGCGGCAGAAGACTTCGGTCTTCACCAAGGTAGCGCACAGCACTGCAGCTGTGCGCCATTGCTCCTCATGTACACCTCACACTCCGGTCACTGATGGGTGCAGGGCGCTGGGGGGGTGCGCCCTGAGGGCAATATATGACACCTTGGCTGGCAAATCTACATCATATATAGTCCTAGAGGCTATATAGATGTAAAAATACCCCTGCCAGTATTCCAGAAAAAAGCGGGAGAAGTCCGCCGGAAAAGGGGCGGGGCCATCTCCCTCAGCACACTGGCGCCATTTTTCCCTCACAGCTCCGCTGGAAGGAAGCTCCCTGGCTCTCCCCTGCAGTCTGAACACTACAGAAGGGTAAAAAAGAGAGGGGGGGGGGGCACTAAATTTAGGCGCAGGATATATATATATATATATATATATATATATATATATTAATATATAAAAAGCAGCTATAAGGGAAAACACTTATTTATAGTGGGATCCCTGTGTTATATAGCGCTCTGGTGTGTGCTGGCATACTCTCTCTCTGTCTCCCCAAAGGGCTTTGTGGGGTCCTGTCCTCTGTCAGAGCATTCCCTGTGTGTTTGCGGTGTGTCGGTACGGCTGTGTCGACATGTTTGATGAGGAGGCTTATGTGGAGGCGGAGCAGATGCCTGTAAATGTGATGTCACCCCCTGCGGGGTCGACACCTGAGTGGATGGTGCTGTGGAAGGAATTACGCGACAGTGTCGACTCCTTGCATAAAATGTTTGACGACATACCTAATGTGGGACAGCCGGCTTCTCAGCCTGCCCAGGCGTCTCAAAAGCCATCAGGGGCTCTAAAACGCCCGCTACCTCAGATGGCAGACACAGATGTCGACACGGATACTGACTCCAGTGTCGACGACGATGAGACTAATGTAACTTCCAGTAGGGCCACACGTTACATGATTGAGGCAATGAAAAATGTGTTGCACATTTCTGATGTTACCCCCGGTACCACAAAAAAGGGTATTATGTTTGGAGAGAAAAAACTACCAGTAGCTTTTCCTCCATCTGAGGAGTTAAATGAAGTGTGTGAAGAAGCATGGGCTTCCCCTGATAAGAAGCTGGTAATTTCTAAGAGGTTACTAATGGCGAGAGGTTACTAATGGCGTACCCTTTCGGGAAACATCCACTAGGGTGGATAAAGCGCTCACACGTTTGTCTAAAAAGGTGGCACTACCGTCTCCGGATACGGCCGCCCTGAAGGAATCTGCTGATAGAAAGCAGGAGGCTATCCTGAAATCTATATATACACACACAGGTGTTATACTGAGACCAGCTATTGCTTCAGCCTGGATGTGCAGTGCTGCTGCTGCATAGTCAGATTCCCTGTCAGAAAATATAGATACCCTAGACAGGGACACTATATTGCTAACCGTAAAGCATATAAAAGACGCACTTTTATACATGAGGGATGCACAGAGGGATATTTGCCGGCTGGCATCCAAAATTAGTGCAATGTCCATTTCTGCCAGGAGAGGCTTATGGACTCGGCAGTGGACAGGAGATGCAGATTCCAAAAGACACATGGAAGTTCTGCCTTATAAGGGTGAGGAGTTGTTCGGGGATGGTCTCTCGGACCTCGTTTCCACAGCAACAGCTGGGAAGTCTACATTTTTACCCCATGTTCCCTCACAGCCAAAGAAAGCACCGTATTATCAGGTACAGTCCTTTCGGCCCAATAGGGGCAAGCGGGTTAAAGGCGCGTCCTTTCTGCCCAGAGGCAGAGGTAGGGGAAAAAAGCTGCAGCATACAGCCAGTTCCCAGGAGCAAAAGTCCTCCCCCGCTTCCTCTAAGTCCACAGCATGACGCTGGGGCTCCACAGGCGGGGCCAGGTACGGTGGGGGCCCGTCTCAAATATTTCAGCAATCAGTGGGTTCGCTCACGGGTGGATTCCTGGATTTTTCAGATAGTATCTCAGGGGTACAAGCTGGAATTCGAGACGTCTCCCCCCCGCCGTTTCCTCAAATCTGCCTTGCCAACCACTCCCTCAGGCAGGGAGGCAGTGTTACCGGCAATTCACAAGCTGTATTCACAACAGGTGATAGTAAAGGTACCCCTACTTCAACAAGGACGGGGTTACTATTCCACAATGTTTGTGGTACCGAAACCAGACGGTTCGGTGAGACCCATTTTAAATTTGAAATCCTTGAACACATATATAAAAAAATTCAAGTTCAAGATGGAATCGCTCAGGGCGGTTATTGCAAGCCTGGACGAGGGGGATTACATGGTATCACTGGACATCAAGGATGCTTACCTGCATGTCCCCATTTACCATCCTCACCAGGAGTACCTCAGATTTGTGGTACAGGATTGTCATTACCAATTCCAGACGTTGCCGTTTGGTCTATCCACGGCTCCGAGGGTATTTACCAAGGTAATGGCCGAAATGATGATACTGCTTCGAAAAAAGGGAGTTTTAATTATCCCGTACTTGGACGATCTCCTGATAAAGGCGAGGTCCAGGGAGCAGTTGTTGGTCGGGGTAGCACTATCTCGGGAGGTGCTACAACAGCACGGCTGGATTCTAAACATTCCAAAGTCACAGCTGGTCCCTACGACACGTCTACTGTTCCTGGGGATGGTTCTGGACACAGAACAGAAAAAAGTGTTTCTCCCGGAGGAGAAGGCCAAGGAGCTGTCATCTCTAGTCCGAGGCCTCCTAAAACCAAAACAGGTGTCGGTGCATCACTGCACGCGGATCCTGGGAAAAATGGTAGCTTCCTATGAAGCAATTCCATTCGGTAGGTTCCATGCAAGAACCTTCCAGTGGGACCTGTTGGACAAGTGGTCCGGATCGCATCTTCAGATGCATCGGCTGATAACCCTGTCTCCAAGGACAAGGGTGTCTCTGCTGTGGTGGCTGCAGAGTGCTCATCTTCAGGAGGGCCGCAGATTCGGCATACAGGACTGGGTCCTGGTGACCACGGATGCCAGCCTTCGAGGCTGGGGGGCAGTCACACAGGGAAGAAACTTCCAAGGACTATGGTCAAGTCAGGAGACTTCCCTGCACATAAATATTCTGGAACTAAGGGCCATTTACAATGCCCTAAATCAGGCAAAACCCCTGCTTCAAAACCAGCCGGTACTGATCCAGTCAGACAACATCACGGCGGTCGCCCATGTAAACCGACAGGGCGGCACGAGAAGCAGGACGGCGATGGCAGAAGCCACAAGGATTCTCTGATGGGCGGAAAATCACGTGTTAGCACGGTCAGCAGTGTTCATTCCGGGAGTGGACAACTGGGAAGCAGACTTCCTCAGCAGGCACGACCTCCACCCGGGAGAGTGGGGACTTCATCCAGAAGTCTTCCAACTGATTGTAAACCGTTGGGAAAGGCCACAGGTGGACATGACGGCATCCCGCCTAAACAAAAAGCTAGAAAAGTATTGCGCCAGGTCAAGAGACCCGCAGGCGATAGCTGTGGACGCTCTAGTGACACCGTGGGTGTACCGGTCGGTTTATGTGTTCCCTCCTCTTCCTCTCATACCAAAGGTACTGAGGATAATACGGAGAAGAGGAGTAAGAACTATACTCATTGTTCCGGATTGGCCAAGAAGAGCTTGGTACCCGGAACTTCAAGAAATGATCTCAGAAGACCCATGGCCTCTACCGCTCAGACAAGACCTGCTGCAGCAGGGGCCCTGTCTGTTCCAAGACTTACCGCGGCTGCGTTTGACGGCATGGCGGTTGAACACCGGATCCTGAAGGAAAAGGGCATTCCGGAGGAAGTCATTCCTACGCTGATTAAAGCTAGGAAAGAAGTAACCGCAAACCATTATCACCGCATATGGCGAAAATATGTTGCGTGGTGTGAGGCCAGGAAGGCCCCAACGGAGGAATTTCAGCTGGGCCGTTTTCTGCACTTCCTACAGTCAGGGGTGACTATGGGCCTTAAATTGGGTTCCATTAAGGTCCAGATTTCGGCTCTATCGATTTTCTTCCAGAAAGAACTGGTTTCACTACCTGAAGTTCAGACTTTTGTTAAGGGAGTGCTGCATATTCAAGGCACCTCCAGTGGCACCTTGGGATCTCAACGTGGTGTTGGATTTCCTAAAGTCACATTGGTTTGAGCCACTGAAAACCGTGGATTTGAAATATCTCACGTGGAAAGTGGTCATGTTGTTGGCCTTGGCTTCGGCCAGGCGTGTATCAGAATTGGCGGCTTTGTCATGTAAAAGCCCTTATCTGATTTTCCATATGGATAGGGCAGAATTGAGGACTCGTCCCCAGTTTCTCCATAAAGTGGTATCAGCTTTTCATCTGAACCAACCTATCGTGGTGCCTGCGGCTACAAAAGACTTGGAGGCTTCCAAGTTGTTGGACGTAGTCAGGGCCCTGAAAATATATGTTTCCAGGACATCTGGAGTCAGAAAGACTGACTCGCTATTTATCCTGTATGCGCCCAACAAGTTGGGTGCACCTGCTTCAAAGCAGACTATTGCTCGCTGGATCTGTAGTACGATTCAGCTTGCACATTCTGCGGCTGGACTGCCGCATCCTAAATCAGTGAAAGCCCATTCCACGAGGAAGGTGGGCTCTTATTGGGCGGCTGCCCGAGGGGTCTCGGCTCTTCAACTTTGCCGAGCAGCTACTTGGTCGGGGTCAAACACGTTTGCTAAATTCTACAAGTTTGACACCCTGGCTGAGGAGGACCTAGAGTTTGCCCATTCGGTGCTGCAGAGTCATCCGCACTCTCCCGCCCGTTTGGGAGCTTTGGTATAATCCCCATGGTCCTTACGGAGTCCCAGCATCCACTTAGGACGTCAGAGAAAATAAGAATTTACTCACCGGTAATTCTATTTCTCGTAGTCCGTAGTGGATGCTGGGCGCCCATCCCAAGTGCGGATTGTCTGCAATACTTGTATATAGTTATTGCTTAACTAAAGGGTTATTGTTGAGCCATCTGTTGAGAGGCTCAGTTGTTATCATACTGTTAACTGGGTATTGTATCACGAGTTATACGGTGTGATTGGTGTGGCTGGTATGAGTCTTACCCGGGATTCAAAATCCTTCCTTATTGTGTCAGCTCTTCCGGGCACAGTATCCTAACTGAAGTCTGGAGGAGGGTCATAGTGGGAGGAGCCAGTGCACACCAGTTAGACCTAAAGCTTTCTTTATAGTTGTGCCCAGTCTCCTGCGGAGCCGCTATTCCCCATGGTCCTTACGGAGTCCCAGCATCCACTACGGACTACGAGAAATAGAATTACCGGTGAGTAAATTCTTATTTTTTCTGAAGCTTTTTTTTCCTCCTAAGCTAAAAACGATTTATTCAGCTGAGTCTGTAGGACGAGTCAGTGATTACAGAGCTGTAGAAGCAGCCCAGGAACCGGACACATATACAGCTGGCAACACATCGGAGAACATCCTCACGTTATGCAATCACGGTATTTGTGAGCCCTGCCTCTATATACACTGCCCTTAGTGGGTAAAGTGAGCCCTGCCTCTGTATGTGCTGAGCTTAGTGGGTAGTGTGAGCCTTACCGCTATATGCACTGCCCTTAGTGGGTAAAGAGCCCTGCCTCTGTATGTGCTGAGCTTAGTGGGTAGTGTGAGCCTTACCGCTATATGCACTGCCCTTAGTGGGTAATGTGAACCCTGCCTCTGTATGCACTGCCCTTAGTGGGTAGTGTGAGCCTTACCGCTATATGCACTGCCCTTAGTGGGTAATGTGAACCCTGCCTCTGTATGCACTACCCTTAGTGGGTAGTGTGAGTCCTGCCTATATATGCACTGAGCTTAGTGGGTAGTGTGAGCCCTGACTCTATTTGCGCTGAGCTTTGTGGGTAGTGTGAGCCCTGCCCCTGTATGCGCTGAGCTTAGTGGGTAGTGTGAGCCCTGCCTCTTTATTCGCCAAGCTTAGTGAGTAGTGTGAGCCCTGCCTCTGTTTGCGCTGAGCTTAGTAGGTAGTGTGAGCCCTACTTCTGTATGCTCTGAGCTTAGTGGGTAAAGTAAGCCCTGCCTCTGTATGTGCTGAGCTTAGTGGGTAGTGTGAGCCTTCCCACTATATGCACTGAACTTAGTGGGTAATGTGAACCCTGCCTCTGTATGCACTGAGCTTAGTGGGTAGTGTGAGCCTTCCCACTATATGCACTGCCCTTAGTGGGTAGTGTGAGTCCTGCCTATATATGCGCTGAGCTTAGTGGGTAGTGTGAGCCCTGCCTCTGTATGCACTGCCCTTAGTGAGTAGTGTGAGCCCTGCCTCTATTTGCACTGAGCTTTGTGGGTAGTGTGAGCCCTGCCCCTGTATTTGCCAAACTTAGTGGGTAGTGTGAGCCCTGCCTCTGTATGCACTGAGCTTAGTGGGTAGTGTGAGCCCTGCCTCTGTATGCTCTGAGCTTAGTTGGTAGTGTGAGCCCTGCCTCTGTATGCACTGAGCTTAATGGGTAGTGCGAGCCCTGCCTCTATATGCACTGAGCTTAGTGGGTAGTGTGAGCCCTGCCTCTATATGCATTGAGCTTAGTGGGTAGTGTGAGCCCTGCCCCTGTATGCGCTGAGCTTAGTGGGTAGTTTGAGCCCTGCTTCTGTATTCGCCAAGCTTAGTTGGTAGTGTGAGCCCTGCCTCTGTATGCGCCGAGCTTAGTGGGTAGTGTGAGCCTTGCCTCTGTATGCGCTGAGCTTAGTGGGTAGTGTGAGCCCTGCCTCTGTATGCACTGAGCTTAGTTGGTAGTGTGAGCCCTGCCTCTGTATACACTGAGCTTAGTGGGTAGTGCGAGCCCTGCCTCTGTATGCACTGAGCTTAGTGGGTAGTGTGAGCCCTGTCTCTGTATGCACTGAGCTTAGTGGGTATTGTGAGCCCTGCGTTGGAATGAACCAAATTCAGTGGGTAGTGTGAACCCTGCCTCTGTATGCTCTGAGCTTAGTTGGTAGTGCGAGCCCTGCCTCTGTATGCACTGAGCTTAGTGTGTAGTGTGAGCCCTGCGTTGGAATGAACCGAATTCAGTAGGCAGCGTGAGCCCTGCCTCTGTATGCTCTGAGCTTAGTGTGTAGTGTGAGCCCTGCCTTGGAATGAACCAAATTCATTGGGTAGTGTGAACCCTGCCTCTGTATGCTCTGAGCTTAGTTGGTAGTGCGACCCCTGCCTCTGTATGCACTGAGCTTAATGGGTAGTGTGAGCCCTGCCTCTGTATGCGCTGAGCTTAGTTGGTAGTGTGAGCCCTGCCTTGGAATGAACCAAATTCAGTGGGTAGTGTGAACCCTGCCTCTGTATGCACTGAGCTTAATGGGTGTTGTGAGCCCTGCCTCTGTATGCACTGAGCTTAGTGGGTAGTGTGAGCCCTGCCTCTGTATGCACTGAGCTTAGTTGGTAGTGTGAGCCCTGCCTCTGTATGCACTGAGCTTAGTTGGTAGTGCGAGCACTGCCTCTGTATGCGCTGAGCTTAGTGGGTAGTGTGAGCCCTGCCTCTGTATGCACTGAGCTTAGTGGGTAGTGTGAGCCCTGCCTCTGTATGCTCTGAGCTTAGTGGGTAGTGTGAGCCCGGCCTCTGTATGCACTGAGCTTAATGGGTGTTGTGAGCCCTGCCTCTGTATGCACTGAGCTTAGTGGGTAGTGTGAGCCCTGCCTCTGTATGCTCTGAGCTTAGTGGGTAGTGTGAGCCCTGCCTCTGTATGCACTGAGCTTAGTGGGTAGTGTGAGCCCTGCCTCTGTATGCTCTGAGCTTAGTGGGTAGTGTGAGCCCGGCCTCTGTATGCACTGAGCTTAATGGGTGTTGTGAGCCCTGCCTCTGTATGCACTGAGCTTAGCGGGTAGTGTGAGCCCCGCCTCTGTATGCACTGAGCTTAGTGGGTAGTGTGAGCCCTGCCTCTGTATGCACTGAGCTTACTGGGTAGTGTGAGCCCTGCCTCTGTATGCTCTGAACTTAGTGGGTAGTGTGTGCCCTGCCTCTGTATGCACTGAGCTTAATGGGTAGTGTGAGCCCTGCCTCTGTATGCACTGAGCTTAGTGGGTAGTGTGAGCCCTGCCTCTGTATGCAATGAGGTCAGTAGGTAGCATGAGCCCTGCCTCTGTGAGCACTGAGCTTAGTTGGTAGTGTGAGCCCTGCCTCTGTATGCACTGAGCTTAGTGGGTAGTGCGAGTCCTGCCTCTGTATGCACTGAGCTTAGTGGGTAGTGTGAGCCCTGCCTCTGTATGCACCAAGCTTAGTGTGTAGTGTGAGCCCTGCCTTGGAATGAACCAAATTCAGTGGGTAGTGTGAACCCTGCCTCTGTATGCTCTGAGCTTAGTTGGTAGTGCGACCCCTGCCTCTGTATGCACTGAGCTTAGTGGGTAGTGCGAGCCCTGCCTCTGTATGCACTGAGCTTAATGGGTAGTGTGAGCCCTGCCTCTGTATGCACTGAGCTTAGTGGGGAGTGTGAGCCCTGCCTCTGTATGCACTGAGCTTAGTGGGTAGTGTGAGCCCTGCCTCTGTATGCTCTGAGCTTAGTGGGTAGTGTGAGCCCTGCCTCTGTATGCTCTGAGCTTAGTGGGTAGTGTGAGCCCTGCCTCTGTATGCACTGAGCTTAGTGGGTAGTGCGAGCCCTGCCTCTGTATGCACTGAGCTTAATGGGTAGTGTGAGCCCTGCCTCTGTATGCACTGAGCTTAGTGGGGAGTGTGAGCCCTGCCTCTGTATGCACTGAGCTTAGTGGGTAGTGTGAGCCCTGCCTCTGTATGCACTGAGCTTAGTGGGTAGTGTGAGCCCTGCCTCTGTATGCAATGAGGTCAGTAGGTAGCAAGAGCCCTGCCTCTGTATGCTCTGAGCTTAGTTGGTAGTGTGAGCCCTGCCTCTGTATGCTCTGAGCTTAGTTGGTAGTGCGAGCCCTGCCTCTGTATGCACTGAGCTTAGTTGGTAGTGCGAGCCCTGCCTCTGTATGCGCTGAGCTTAGTTGGTAGTGTGAGCCCTGCCTCTGTATGCACTGAGCTTAGTGGGTAGTGTGAGCCCTGCCTCTGTATGCTCTGAGCTTAGTGGGTAGTGTGAGCCCTGCCTCTGTATGCACTGAGCTTAGTGGGTAGTGTGAGCCCTGCCTCTGTATGCTCTGAGCTTAGTGGGTAGTGTGAGCCCTGCCTCTGTATGCTCTGAGCTTAGTGGGTAGTGTGAGCCCTGCCTCTGTATGCACTGAGCTTAGTGGGTAGTGTGAGCCCTGCCTCTGTATGCACTGAGCTTAGTGGGTAGTGTGAGCCCTGCCTCTGTATGCACTGAGCTTAGTGGGTAGTGTGAGCCCTGCCTCTGTATGCTCTGAGCTTACTTGGTAGTGTGAGCCCTGCCTCTGTATGCACTGAGCTTAGTGGGTAGTGTGAGCCCTGCCTCTGTATGCTCTGAGCTTAGTGGGTAGTGTGAGCCCTGCCTCTGTATGCACTGAGCTTAGTGGGTAGTGTGAGCCCTGCCTCTGTATGCACTGAGCTTAGTGGGTAGTGTGAGCCCTGCCTCTGTATGCAATGAGGTCAGTAGGTAGCAAGAGCCCCGCCTCTGTATGCTCTGAGCTTAGTTGGTAGTGTGAGCCCTGCCTCTGTATGCTCTGAGCTTAGTTGGTAGTGTGAGCCCTGCCTCTGTATGCACAGAGCTTAGTGGGTAGTGTGAGCCCTGCCTCTGTATGCACTGAGCTTAGTGGGTAGTGTGAGCCCTGCCTCTGTATGCACTGAGCTTAGTAGGTAGTGTGAGCCCTGCCTCTGTATGCTCTGAGCTTAGTGGGTAGTGTGAGCCCTGCCTCTGTATGCACTGAGCTTAGTGGGTAGTGTGAGCCCTGCCTCTGTATGCGCTGAGCTTAGTGGGTCCAGCCCAGCACCTACTAGTCTAAGATGGTCATTGTCTGACAGGTGGGCGCACATTCATTATCATTGGGAGTTAGCACAGGATGTTGGGATTGATTGAAGAACTTGGGGTGGGAACATTTATTTATGTATGTAATGTTGTCATCCATTTCAATGGGTACTATGGCCCTCATTCCGAGTTGATCGCTAGCTGCTGTTGTTTGCTGCGTAGTGATCATTTAAAAAAACGGCAAAACTACACATGCGTATGGGCCGCAATGCACACGCGCGGCGTCTGGTTACAAAGAGCATTGTTGTTTTGCACTGCTTCTAGCGGCGATTCCATTCGCACAGCCGATCGCAAGGAGATTGACAGGAAGAGGGCATTTGTGGGTGTCAACTGAACGTTTCCTGGGTTTGTGTGGAAAAACGCAGGTGTGGCCGGGTGTTTGCTGGGCGGGTATCTGACGTCAATTCCTCCTGCAAAGCGAAAATACACTCCCCCGTGGGCGGCGACTATGCGTTTGCGCGGCTGCTAAAAGTAGCTAGCGAGCGATCAACTCGGAATGAGGGCCTATAGCACACACTCTGGGATTCCCCACTGAAATGAATGTGCTACTGCAGTGTCTGGGGAATCTGTGTATTGTTCTCTAAAGCAGCTCAGCGATTCTCAGCGTTTAGTGTAATTAGACATAATTTCTGACAATAGTGTTTAATTGTGACGCTGAAGGTCAAGTGTTTCCCCTTTCTGAGAGAAGACACAGGATCATTATGCGGCCTCAGACTAATTGCCGTCACTATAACTTACAGTAATTGGAGAACTTCAACTTTTTTTCTCTTATTCATCAAAGATGAAAATTGATTGTAGCCTTCGTCTCAGGAAGCGCTGGGGCGGAATTACCCCTGATTACTGGTGCTTACATTCCAGTGTCGGCGGATACCACAGATGTGTCGGCTGTTCCCTCGTGTGGCACCGGCGGGAGTGTGGCTGGGGTGACGGGGGGAAGGTAGATAGGAAGGACACATGCCATGGACACAGTATCACACGGTCACGCAATAAGAAGAGAGAGCTGGATGAAGAGCACGCCTGATATTGGGGTGGTGGGGGGGGGGGGGGGGTCACTGTGTCTGGGGCCACACAGTGTAATTACTTTCATGTAAATGCAGAATACCTGCTGGGAAAGTGACTGATCTGTAGACTATCAGGAAGGTCTGCTGGCAGTATGTGTGAGGCAGGAGGCATCTATTTGGTTACTGCCGTATACTGCAGAATAATGAGGCACACCTATATTCAGTTGCAGTGAGGCAGGAGGCATCTATTTGGTTACTGCTGTATACCGCAGAATAATGAGGCACACCTTTATTCAGTTGCAGTGAAGCAGGAGGCATCTATTTGGTTGTTGCCGTATACCGCAGAATTATGAGGCACACCTATATTCAGTTGCAGTGAGGCAGGAGGCATCTATTTGGTTACTGCTGTATACCGCAGAATAATGAGGCACACCTATATTCAGTTGCAGTGAGGCAGGAGGCATCTATTATTGGTTGCTGCCTCGTACCACAGAATAATGAGGCACACCTATATTCAGTTGCAGTGAGGCAGGAGGCATCTATTATTGGTTGCTGCCTCATACTACAGAATAATGAGGCACACCTATATTCAGTTGCAGTGAAGTAGGAGGCATCTATTTGGTTACTGCTGTATACCGCAGAATAATGAGGCACACCTATATTCAGTTGCAGTGAGGCAGGAGGCATCTATTATTGGTTGTTGCCTCGTACTACAATAATGAGGCACACCTATATTCAGTTGCAGTGAAGCAGGAGGCATCTATTTGGTTACTGCTGTATACCGCAGAATAATGAGGCACACCTATATTCAGTTGCAGTGAGGCAGGAGGCATCTATTATTGGTTGCTGCCTCGTACCACAGAATAATGAGGCACACATATTCAGTTGCAGTGAGGCAGGAGGCATCTATTATTGGTTGCTGCCTCGTACCACAGAATAATGAGGCACACATATTCAGTTGCAGTGAGGCTGGAGGCATCTATTATTGGTTACTGTATACCACAGAATAATGAGGCACACCTATATTCAGTTGCAGTGAGGCAGGAGGCATCTATTATTGGTTGCTGCCTCGTACCACAGAATAATGAGGCACACATATTCAGTTGCAGTGAGGCAGGAGGCATCTATTATTGGTTGCTGCCTCGTACCACAGAATAATGAGGCACACACAGGGTCAGTTTTGCAGTGCAGTTATTTGCTGGTAAATGCTTGTTCCTTACTGGCCATTAGCGCAGGAGATTGTGGGGGGTAATTCAGACCTGATCGCTCGCTAGCGTTTTTTGCAGCACTGCGATCAGGTCAGAACTGTGTATGCACCGCAATGCGCAGGCTCACCGCACAGGTACAAAGCGGATCGTCGCTCAGCGATGGGTTTGTGTGAAGGATCCGTTCGCATGGGCGTTCGCAAGGTGACTGACAGGAAGAGGGCGTGTGTGGGTGGCAACTGACCGTTTTTAAGGATTGTCCGGAGAAACGCAGGAGGACCAGGCGTTTGGAGGGAGGGTTTCTGACGTCCGCTCCGGCCCCGATAATCGCACTGGAAGAGTAAGTCCTGGGCTGAGCAGAGACTGCACTCCTCTCCTGCACAGCGATTACCCCTCCCCTGTAGGCGGCAATTACCTGATCGCAGGGATGCAAAAAACGCACCCTAGCGCTCAGGTGTGAATTAGGCACTCTGAGCGGATAGTACCTCTGTGCCTCATCATACCCCGCACTCCCGCTGCTTCCCTGAGGCTGTAGTCCCCCTCCCCGTAGTCCTGGTATTACTGTCTCAGTTCCCAGACCCCGGAGTAGTGGAACCTACTGGGAAGCGTGGTTTGGTCAGATCTTGGGCAGGGTATGTGGTCTTTGGCTGTTATAAGGGTATAACGTGTAGAGGCAGCGTATTCCCACACCGGATTGTGCAGTACACATGGGACCTGCCGTCATATAATGTCCATGTAATCTGTCCTGGGCTAATATGCTGACATTGATTTATTCACTAGGGCTGTAATTGGGTTCAGGGTACTAAGAGCCTTTACAAGCTCTGTAATGTCGCTGTGTAAGTTATTAATTCATGTGTTGCTCTCACGGTCAGCATATAATGAGTTATAATGCCATCAGTGGAATCCCGCTGCAGCATTTGCTCTGGGAGACGGGTATTTCTCCTCTCTGTAATTTATGGTGCACAAGTCCTACTGGACTAGTGCAGCCAGTCTGTGAGCAGCTCCATCTATCTATGGAGGGTTCAGTAACTGCAATCCTCGCTCATATAGTAATGCAATTAGAGTGACAGTCTGCTAATTACATCTGGGAAGGTGACACTCTCTAAATCACTGCATTCAGCTTTTTATTACATAGATGTGATCTGTGATTTATTCATTCTTTTTTTAAATATGAACATCATCGACCTTTGGATATTGGGGGTAAGTCTGAGTTGATCACAGCAGGAACTTTGTTAGCAGTTGGGCAAAACCATGTGCAGTGCAGGGGGGCGGCAGATGTAACATGTGCAGAGAGAGTTAGATTTGGGTGGAGTGAGTTCAATCTGCAATCTAAATTGCAGTGTAAAAATAAAGCAGCCAGTATTTACCCTGCACAGAAACCAAATAACCCACCCAATTCTAACTCTCTCTGCACATGTTATATCTGCCTCCCCTGCAGTGCACATGGTTTTGCCCAACTGCTAACAAAATTCCTGCTGCGATCAACTCAGAATGACCCCCTATGTTGCATCTTCTATCTCCTTATATTCAGTGAAGGCCATTTAGAGAAAGCTAAGCAAACAGTACAGTTAGGTTTGACCCCATTGTGTCCGGAGAGCGCCCCAAAGCAGACGGGCTTGCAGGTGACAATGGCAGAGAGAGCGAAGGAGGAGATAGCGGCCAGGGTGGAGTACAGGCTAGTCGCAGTGATGCACTTACTTGCAGAGCAGAACAGAAGAGTTGTTAAATGATAGAAAGCGAGTAGTGATGTTTATGTAGCGAGTAGTGATATTTACGTAGCGAGTAATGATATTTACGTAGCGAGTAGTGATGTTTACGTAGCGAGTAGTGATATTTACGTAGCGAGTAATGATATTTACGTAGCGAGTAATGATATCTATGTAGCGCGTAGTGATGTTTATGTAGCGAGTAGTGATATTTACATAGCGAGTAGTGATATTTACATAGCGAGTAGTGATGTTTACGTAGCAGGTAGTGATGTCTACGTAGCAGGTAGGGATAATTGCATAGCGAGTAGTGATATTTACATAGCGAATAGTGATGTTTATATAGTGAGTAGTGATATTTACGTAGCGAGTAGTGATATTTACATAGCGAGTGGCGATGTTTACGTAGCAGGTAGTGATGTTTACGTAGCAGGTAGTGATAATTACATAGCGAGTAGTGATGTTTATGTAGCGAGTAGTGATAATTACATAGCGAGTAGTGATAATTACATAGTGAGTAGTGATATTTACGTAGCGAGTAGTGATATTTACGTAGCGAGTAGTGATGTTTATGTAGCGAGTAGTGATATTTACATAGTGAGTAGTGATGTTTACGTAGCAGGTAGTGATGTTTATGTAGCAGGTGGTGATGTTTACGTAGCAAGTAGTGATATTTACATAGCGAGTAGTGATGTTTATGTAGCAAGTAATGATATTTACGTAGAGAGTAATGATATTTACGTAGCGAGTAGTGATGTTTCTCTAACGTCCTAGTGGATGCTGGGGACTCCGTAAGGACCATGGGGATTAGCGGCTCCGCAGGAGACTGGGCACAACTATAAAGAAAGCTTTAGACTACTGGTGTGCACTGGCTCCTCCCACTAAGACCCTCCTCCAGACTTCAGTTAGATTCTTGTGCCCGGCTGAGCTGGATGCACACTAGGGGCTCTCCTGAGCTCCTAGAAAGAAAGTATATTTAGGTTTTTTATTTTACAGTGAGATCTGCTGGCAACAGACTCACTGCAGCGAGGGACTAAGGGGAGAAGAAGCGAACCTACCTAACAGGTGGTAGTTTGGGCTTCTTAGGCTACTGGACACCATTAGCTCCAGAGGGTTCGACCGCAGGACCCGACCTTGGTGTTCGTTCCCGGAGCCGCGCCGCCGTCCCCCTTACAGAGCCAGAAGCATGAAGAGGTCCGGAAAATCGGCGGCAGAAGACTTCGGTCTTCACCAAGGTAGCGCACAGCACTGCAGCTGTGTGCCATTGCTCCTCATGTACACCTCACACTCCGGTCACTGATGGGTGCAGGGCGCTGGGGGGGGGCGCCCTGAGGGCAATATATGACACCTTGGCTGGCAAATCTACATCATATATAGTCCTAGAGGCTATATAGATGTAAAATTACCCCTGCCAGTATTCCAGAAAAAGCGGGAGAAAGTCCGCCGAAAAAGGGGCGGGGCCATCTCCCTCAGCACACTGGCGCCATTTTTCCCTCACAGTTCCGCTGGAAGGAAGCTCCCTGGCTCTCCCCTGCAGTCCGAACACTACAGAAGGGTAAAAAAGAGAGGGGGGGCACTAAATTTAGGTGCAGTATAGATATATATATATATATATGATATATAAAAAAGCAGCTATAAGGGAAAACACTCATTTATAGTGGGATCCCTGTGTTATATGGCGCTCTGATGTGTGCTGGCATACTCTCTCTCTGTCTCCCCAAAGGGCTTTGTCAGAGCATTCCCTGTGTGTTTGCGGTGTGTCGGTACGGCTGTGTCGACATGTTTGATGAGGAGGCTTATGTGGAGGCGGAGCAAATGCCTGTAAACGTGATGTCACCCCCTGCGGGGTCGACACCTGAGTGGATGGTGCTGTGGAAGGAATTACGCGACAGTGTCGACTCCTTGCATAAAAGGTTTGACGACATACCTAATGTGGGACAGCCGGCTTCTCAGCCTGTGCCTGCCCAGGCGTCTCAAAAGTCATCAGGGGCTCTAAAACGCCCACTACCTCAGATGACAGACACAGATGTCGACACGGATACTGACTCCAGTGTCGACGACGATGAGACTAATGTAACTTCCAGTAGGGCCACACGTTATATGATTGAGGCAATGAAAAATGTGTTGCACATTTCTGATGTTACCCCCGGTACCACAAAAAAGGGTATTATGGCCCTCATTCCGAGTTGATCGGTCGCAAGGCGAATTTAGCAGAGTTACACACGCTAAGCCGCCGCCTACTGGGAGTGAATCTTAGCTTCTTAAAATTGCGACCGATGTATTCGCAATATTGCGATTACTAACTACTTAGCAGTTTCAGAGTAGCTTCAGACTTACTCTGCCTGTGCGATCAGTTCAGTGCTTGTCGTTCCTGGTTGACGTCACAAACACACCCAGCGTTCGCCCAGGCACTCCCACCGTTTCTCCGGCCACTCCTGCGTTTTTTCCGGAAACGGTAGCGTTTTCAGCCACATGCCCCTGAAACGCCGTGTTTCCGCCCAGTAACACCCATTTCCTGTCAATCACATTACGATCGCCGGAGCGATGAAAAAGCCGTGAGTAAAAATACTTTCTACATAGTGTCAAAGTCAGAAAAATGTCTCAATGCACGTTGCCATATTTGCACCGCACACTGGTCCGCGCTGCGCGTGCGTACGCTCTCCCGTGGAAGCGCATACCCGCAATAGCGTGCACACGCAGGCGCGGTATGCGTATTTACGGTAGAGTTTATGTGGTCGTAGCGTGCGACTCATTCGTTACATATTTTCACAATTAATGTAGTTTATAGATCATGGTCCCTTTGATAGATTCTGAAAGTTTGGTTAAAATACAACGTCCCAGAGCTGAGGAATCCCTCTTTATATCGTACGAAGGGTCTAACAGGAATCATACAGCAGTGTTTGGTACCCATCGGAAGAGTATTTAATTAGCAATATTCCGGTGTTGGTTTGGAGCGTATTAATCGCTCGTGCGAATAGTTATGGACATAAGAAGTTTATGTCCATTTCTATTATTTACCCATACTCAGGTATGCGGCGGGAAACCCAGTTTCCCACCCACCTGAGCTGTTGGAAATCGTCACAGCCCACCTGTATGAATCACCCTATGACCTTTTGTTATGATGCAGGGCCGAATTCCTTCGGCCAATGGACAATGGGATTGTAGGACCAGGAGATTGCATTGTGTGTGGGGCATAAATAGGCAGGCCGACCACATCCAGCTCTCACTCTCTCATCAACGGTTATCTGCTGATAGCCGGGAGCTGGATATCGAGGCGCAGGCGATCATACCCTTTGTGCGTAAGTTTCTCTCCGTAATCATTGTCTTTCTGTGAGCCAATTTCTCTCTCTCTCTCTATCTCTCTCTCTCCTCTTTTCTCTTATATCTCTCATAGTATTATAGTATTGTACTGTATTGCATTTAGGTCAGTGTAGTATTGTCTTTTTGTATTTATTGTTTAGTTCTGTGGTTAGGAAAGTCTCTGTTATATTGTAGTGTATCATTTGTACTGTTATCCCCTTTTACAAGTATATTAGATATAATACAGTTAATAGGCTTTGGAACCTAAACCAGTATCTGTGCATTTTCTATAGTGTTAAGTGTTCACTTGAGCGTCGGTGACGCTCAAGCAGCTTTGTAGTTAGTCAGGTTACACAAGGTTGCACTTACACCCTGTACTCACATTAAGGTATTCAGTGTATTTCATTGGTATAAGGTTTTAACATAAAGGTATAGTGTTGTGAGCGTCTGCATCGCTGGTGACCTCCTCGTGGTCTCGAGCGTACGCTACGCTACAGCGAATCATTCCCCTAGACATAGCCAATAACGTGTCCTGTGATCACTGGGCCGTGAGCGAACGTGACGCTTGAGCGTCTCGCCTACGGCTGAGCGATCGCTACGCCAATAGCGTACCATTACGGTACTTCTTAAGTAAACAGCGTACAGTGTTCTTAGCTTCATAAAGGGTTGTTTATACGACAAGGAATTTAGCATTGTCAATTGGGGACTCGTCCTATACTTCTCACATCTGCACTAGGTAGATCAGCAGACATTATCCCCCAGCAAAGGGTGGGAGATTGTCTCATAGTGCTGGCGGGATAAGCGTCTGCTTCGCTTAGACAAAGAGTGCTGAAGGAACCCGGTAACCGGAAGTAAGAACAAAACGCTTGTATCTTTTTAAAACTGTTTTATTTCTCTTCTGTCTTGCGTATACACGCACGCATACATATATCTGCATTTCTGTTTCATTTTCGTATATCACTATTCCTGTTTGCCAATTTTATAGTTGATAGAAAGTGCTAAAAAGAGATTTGCTGTTATTTCATAGTAGAGGTAATAGTTAAAGTATAGAACAAACACACGGTTTGTCTGAGATACAAGGCAGTCAGTGTGGATTGCGGTAGATGATCAGGGATCATTTACATTGATAAAAATATATTGTGTTACGGTGGATCCTTTGCATTGCGTACACGTGTCGCTAACAAAGACTAGCGTACGCAATCCAAAGGCAGACGCACGCAGCGTACATTACGCAACGTAGCGTCCGGTTACGCCCACGTAGCTCAAGTTGTGATAAAGTGAAGTAACGCAAAGGCGATAATTAACGCACAGCGGTAGATAACGCGACGCGGTAAATAACGCAAATCTATTTTTTGGAAAAATCTGAAATTTAGTTTAACAGATCCTGCTCCTAATTGGTAACACTTTTGGCCTAAAGACAATTTCTGCGCAGAAATAGATATAGAAACAAAGTGTACATGTGTTGAGTGAGTGTGTTTTGTATACAAAAGTTTATATAACTTTAAGGTGGAACCAAAAGGAAAGCCGGGTACTCGTCAAGGGACATACGTGTAAGTGACATATACGGTGGCTAGGGAGGCATCCCTGGTTAAATAATATTTGAGCATTAGAGTATAGCGGACCATAAGGGAACAAGACCAGGAGGTCATAAGGTAACAAGACCAGGAGGTCATAAGGAACAAGACCAGGAGGTCGTAAGGTAAAAGGTCCGCTATAAAAGTCCAGTGGCACAACGCCTGGGGTGTTGGTGCAGAACCCATATAGGCCATAAGCTCTTGCTGAAGGAATCGCGGCCGGAAACATCGATTCCATTGGTCTTTCAGTACATGACAAGTAGTGCTCGTGTACTGAACGATTGGACCGCACGTAATTGTGTGCAGTAGTTAGTAATCTGACCTAATACCATTAGAGTAAAGTGGTCACAAACGCTATTTGTACATTCTGACGTGATTTGTGTAATTTTTTATTTTTAAAGGGAAGTTCGCTGGTCACTCAGGAACTATCTAACAACCCCACCTTTACTGGAAAGAGTAAGTGTCCTGCGGGTAACCCTCATATGTTCCAGTAAACTGAAGGTTCCATAGGGGCCCTGTATCGAGTACGCCAGCACCACGTCGGTGTGATCAGGTCGTATTGGTCGAGGTGGGCGAGTGAGTGGGGTACTCGGTAAACCGCCACCGCCGGCCTACTGTGGAGTAATTTGGTTGTCTGTAAAGGCTTGCTGAAAACCTTGATACAGAGATCCAAGGAGGACTAAGCAACACCTGCAGACTATGGGGGCCAGTTGCTCAGGTAGGGGGCGATCAACCCTGGTTCAGGTTGATTCTGTGAACCGACCAGTTGGGTCGGCACGATATGTAATGTGTGAAAAATACGGTAGTCACACAGAGGTTTTATGTGATGAATGGGAGAGAATGACAGTACAAGACAGGGACAAATTCCCAAGAATAGGTAGCTTCAGTCCAGAAGTGTTACAAAATTTAAGGAGGAGGATATGTCTCGTAAAATCAGCAAAGAGACGAATTCAGCATCATGATTGTTTACAGTTATGGCACCAGGAAGGTGAGATACAGAGAGGTTTGGCTCTGGCGGCAGGATCTGGGGCAGTCAGGAAGTTGATTGCCACAGCTCCTCCCCCACCATACATTGCAGGAGAGAAGTTGATTGCGGAGAGAAACGCACTGGGTTGTAAAACACAAACTCTTAGTAACACTGTAAATGTTAATGATGTTAACCAAATAACTCATGCAAGTATTAACCCGTGCAAGTTGTACCCTGTTTTGAACCTTCCTCAGGAGTGTGATCAAGAAGACGATTCAGCAACAATTTCAGCTCTCTCTCTTGCAGCCACCATAGCAGAGACCACAGTAGGCACAGCGACACCCACGAGATTAGTGAAAGCCCCTAGCGGAGGGATAGGTGAGGTCGTGTCAACGGGTAAGTACGGCACCATGCACTACACTGAAACAATTGTACCACAACAAGCTGTAGAATCTACACAGGAAGAGGCTGTTAGAATTGCTCCTGTAAGGGTAATAGCAGTTCCCAATGGAAAAACAGATGTGTCTGGAGCCACTCCCATAAGGAACATTGCCATGTACACTCCATTTTCCAGAATGGAATTAAGAACAATAGTGTCCGAATTTCCTGACCCCAGGAAGGATTTAGTTGCTAGCCAAAAATACATCAGGGATTTAGGTAACACGGTAGAACCCAACAACAAGGATTGGCAGATACTGCTAAGAGCTTGTTTACCTTCCAATGTTGATGCAACTCAATTTTTAGCTGATTGTGCATTGGATAAAGATGTACCGCTTACAGACGTGTACAACAAGGATAATGTAAAAAGGATAAATTTACAGCTAAAAGAGTATTTCCCTGCCGTTGTTAAATGGAATAAAATATTTTCCATTAAGCAAAAGGAGTCCGAAACGGCAACAGAATATTTTCACCGGGCACTATTAGAAATGGCAAAGTACACTGGTATAGAAGACATTAAGACCAACCCAAACCATCGAGAAGTAGCAGTATCTGTACTGATGGATGGTTTGAAAGAAACATTAAAAGCTAGGGTACAGACCACGCAGCCATGTTGGCGAGGTCTGTCAGTGTCCACCTTGAGAGAGGCTGCTATTGATCACGACAGAAATATCACTAGGCACAGGGAGTCGCAAAGTGATAAGTTGATGTCCGTAAGTATACAGGCGCTGACCACCAGGCAGCCTGCGTATGTACCACCGAATCCTGTGGGTAAGGCAAGTGTAATAACATGTTTTTCTTGTAACAGACCGGGACACTTTGCACGAGAATGTAGAACAAAGAATGTACAAAGATCTTTTCAACCCCCTAGACAACAACACAACACACGACATTGGGAGCAGGGTCCACAGAGGCGGAGTTTTGAGCCACATACAGGGGAAACAAAAAGATATCCCCCGAACAGAGATTGGCATGCCTCTGGTAGTTCCCAGCTAACTCCCTCACAAGTAGTTGCTGCCAGCGGGATTCAGGGGGGTCAGCATACCCAATAGGGGTGTGGCCATACCTGTAATCTGCAGCCAGTTAAGTTGATTGCCAGTCTTGGAAGCGAACCAGAGATTGCAATCAATGTAGCTGGTAAAACTTTAAACTTTCTTGTAGACACAGGGGCGGCCAAGTCAGTGATAAATTCGACAGTGGGCATGAGAACCACTGGTAGGACAATTCCAGCCATGGGAGTAACAGGAGTAGTCCAGCACTACCCTGTTAGCAAACCAGCCGAGATTACAATAGGGCCTTTGCATACCAAGCATTCCTTTTTGCTGGCTGCATCTGCACCAACTAATCTCCTGGGAAGAGACTTACTATGTAAAATGGGTTGCGTCATTTATTGTACTCCTGAAGGTGTATTCTTGGACATCCCTGAGAATCACGCTCAGGAAGTACGAGACATGTTAGACTCCCCATCAAAATTAATGTCACATTCCATTATGACAAATAGGAATCCATCCCAAGTAGAAGAGATGACATCTCAGATACCAGAGTCACTTTGGACAAAAGATGGACAGGACACTGGATTAATGGCAAATGTAGCTCCAGTAGTTGTGCAAGTAAAAGATGGTAGGATAGCTCCAAAAATCCCACAGTATCCTCTGAAGCCAGAGGTGGAGTTAGGAGTTTTTCCCGTAATAGAGCGCTTGCTACAACAGGGCATTCTAGTAAGAACGTCCAGCACAGCAAATAGTCCCATCTTCCCTGTTAAAAAGAGTGGGGGGAGGGGTTACAGGCTAGTGCAGGATCTAAGGGGGATTAACAAAATAGTTGAGAGTCAGTTCCCCGTAGTGCCTAATACAGCTGTCATCCTAATGCAAATTCCTCCCACTGCCAAATTTTTCACTGTTATTGACCTCTGCTCCGCTTTCTTTTCGGTACCTCTGCACCCTGACAGCCAATATTTGTTTGCATTCACATACAGAGGAGTCCAATACACGTGGACTCGGTTACCCCAAGGTTTCATAGATAGTCCAAGTATATTTTCTCAGGCTTTGCATGATTGTTTACAGTCTTTCCAACCGGAAAGTGGATCAGTGTTGATACAGTACGTGGATGATCTACTACTGTGTTCTGATTCATTGGAGGCATCCCTGAAGGATACGAAACAGCTCCTGTTTCATCTTTCAGACACAGGTCACAAGGTCTCCAAAGACAAGTTGCAATTATGCCAAGCTAAGGTAAAATACTTGGGACACTGTCTAACACAAGGACTGAGACACCTGACCGCTGATAGAATCCAAGCCATTAGAGACATGACACTGCCACAAACCCAGCAACAGATCAGGACGTTTTTAGGAATGTGTGGGTATTGCCGTAATTGGATCCCAGGGTTTTCCATATTGGCGCTACCTTTGCAGGAAATGGTCTCCTCAAACAAACCTGATCGGATTTCGCATACAGACGAATCCGAAACAGCATTTGAGAGACTCAAACAGTGCCTAACGCAGGCACCAGCACTAGGTATGCCAGACTATGGGAAACCCTTTGAACTATACGGAACAGAAAGTGCTGGGTGCGCAGCAGGTGTACTAACACAAAAACACGGTGATGCCAGCAGGCCAATTGCATACTACAGCGCTCAGCTAGACACGGTAGCGCGATCCCTCCCCACATGCTTGCGTAGCGTTGCGGCGATAGCATTGCTAGTGACAAAAAGCGAAGATGTCGTGCTAGGCCACAACCTCACAATCCATACACCGCATGCGGTATCTGCCTTATTGAATTCTGCCCAAACCAGACACGTCTCATCAGCAAGGTTTACAAGATGGGAATTGGCATTAATGGCCCCCGTAAACATCACCATAAGGAGATGCAGTGCATTAAACCCTGCGACATTTCTCCCAGGTGTGCCTGGTCAGGCACAAAGGGTGGGAGGTGAGAGTGATGGGGAAGGAGGATTTAATGCAAAGGAAGATGCACATGATTGTATGGAATATTTGACCCAAAATTTTACCGCAAGGCCTGACATCAGTGACAATCCACTAGAAGATGCAGAACTCACGTTCTACACGGACGGTAGTTGTCACAGACAGTCAGACTCGGGAGACTTGTGTACTGGATACGCAGTCGTAGATGACCAAGACACCATAGAAGCGGAACCGCTAGGCCCACCTCACTCAGCCCAGGTTGCTGAACTGGTCGCCCTAACCAGAGCATGTGAATTGGCTAAGGGTAAGTCTGCCAATATCTACACCGATTCTAGATACGCGTTCGGGGTAGTACATGATTTCGGAGCGCTATGGCGTCTCAGAAATTTCATGACGGCAGCTGGTACACCGATAGCGCATGCAGCTCACATAAAAAGGCTTCTAACAGCGATACAGGAACCCGACAGAGTGGCTGTTATCAAATGTAAAGCACATACATATAGCCAAGACCCAGTATCCCTTGGTAACCGCCGAGCAGACGAAGCCGCAAAGCTTGCAGCTGCTACCCCCACACGGACAGACACCACACAGTTGATGGTATTTAATACCATCAACACACAGAAGTTGTGTGAGATGCAGAATTTGTGTTCCACACAGGAAAGAGCAGTCTGGAAGGCAAAGGGATATGGCCAGGAGTCCTCAGGGCTCTGGACGGATGGACATGGTAAACCAGTGGCCCCCAGGGCATACCTTCCATGTCTGGCTGAAGCAGCTCACGGGCTGACTCATCTAGGCAAGGAGGGGATGTGCAAATTGGTAAGAGCATACTGGTGCGCCCCAGGATTCTCCTCTCATGCGAGTAAAAGAGCAATGTCATGCCTTACCTGTCTGAGAAAGAATATTGGAAAAGCAATACCTACAGAACCATCCCATATCCCACCTGCCGGCGGCCCTTTCCAGGTAATACAAATTGACTTCATTCAATTACCCCCATGTAGAAATTTGAAATATGTACTTGTTTGTATAGATGTTTTCTCGAATTGGGTCGAAGCTTTTCCAGCAGCTACAAATACCGCTATGTTTACAGCTAAGAAAATTGTGCAGGAATTTGTATGTAGATATGGTATCCCTAGAATCATTGAAAGTGATAGGGGTACCCATTTTACAGGTGATGTCTTTCAAGGAATGTGTAAGTTGATGGGAATTGATAGCAAGCTGCACACTCCGTACCGTCCACAGGCGAGTGCGAAGGTCGAAAGAGTGAACAGCACTATTAAAAATAAATTGAGTAAAGTAATGGCAGAGACAGGATTGACGTGGCCAGAAGCTTTACCCATTGTTTTGTATAGCATCAGAACCACTCCCAGGTCCCCTCTTAATCTGTCTCCTTTTGAAATCTTGTTTGGTCGACAACCGCATGTCATGATTAACCCTCAGGATGATTTGAAATGTAACAATGAAGTAACTGTAAAGTACTTGATTAACATGAGTAAACAGTTGAGGAATCAAAATGATAATCTGAAGTTGGTGATTCCTGATTTACCAGATAGTAATTGTCATGACATTGAACCTGGGGATTATGTAATGATACGAAATTTTCTACGCTCAGGTTGTCTTATTGATAGATGGGAAGGACCATACCAGGTCTTATTGACTAGCACCACAGCATTGAAGGTTGCTGAGAGAGAGACTTGGGTCCATTCATCCCACTGCAAGAAGGTTGCTGATCCAGAGAAGTCCCGTGATAAGGAACAGACGGTAGAGGTTGTATCACTAGAGTGTCTGTTCCAGGAGGACTGAGGCGGCACCTGAGCCTTGAAGATCGAAAGCAGCTGTCGACTCCCCTCTCCCTTTTATTGTTTTTCTCCACTTCCCATCCCCTCTCCCTTAAAATTTCTTTTTCCCCCTTCTCATTCTTCTCTATTTCCTCCTCAAAGATGGACTTGCCCCAAAAGACTGTGATCCGGATTTTGATGTTAACCATGATGTTGACCAGAGCAGTCTGTTCCGGCGAGAGTACCATAGAGGTCGAGAGGGGTTCTGGAATGGGTTCCGATTATGATGATGGAGGCGTAGTTTTCCAAGATCAACCAAACCAACAAGCAAAGGCGAGTATCAGAAAACGATCCGATAGAAGAAATTGTGATGGATTGTTAGCTGAAGAAAATTGTATCTGTAGGCTCTGTGATAATCTGGTTGAAGATGGATGCATAAAGAAATGCCAATCTAGTTTTAATATCCATATAGACCGGCATCCATTGAGTGACTATCACTCCTTAGTGGGTAACGTGTTAAACCAAACAGATTGTTGGGTATGCTCTCAAGTACCTCAGGGTCACAGTAAATCAGGGCTAGTACCATTTCCTTTAACGTTAGGGGAGGTACTTGAGCTAAGTGGTGGGAGACCGGTGGATCGGAGGTTTAACATCTCCAGCCCTCCTAGTTTGAAGCTCCACCAATACCATGTGGATAGGTCCCTCATATGTTTTAACATCTCCAATCCCAGAAAACCGGGAAATTGGGAAGTGTCATGGAGCAACCTTACCATGACCTTCTCACACAGAGCAGATAGAATGCCTACAGATACAGAGCTCGTACGCCACATAGCCAGTAGAGGAAAATCTTTCCGGTATCGATATACCTTAGGAAATAGGATTACTAGAGTTGGAGAGGTATCACCAGGATACTGTGCACATATCGTACAAACCGATACGTGCATTAGGCAGATGGAAGAATTAGGGTCAGGAGATTTCACCTGGAAGGTTTGTAACATGGTCATGTCCTTCTCCGTCCCATATGTTCTCCCCGATGATGCATATTTCATATGCGGGAGAAAGGCGTACAAGTGGCTTGCCCCAAACTCTGAAGGATTGTGTTATATTGGAAAAGTATTGCCTGAAGTGATGACTGTTACACATGACAAAATGAAGGACATACACCGTGGTGCCCAAGCTCCTTATACTCACACTCATTACGAGCACCGAGTTAAAAGACAACTGTCAGAAAGGTTAGAGCATCCGGCCTCTGATCTTATCCATGAATCCACCGGGATTCAGGTTCTGGTAGCGTTAGATTTCACTCGCACCGCTCGAGGTGTGATGAATTATAGATACATTTCCGCACTCGCCAATTTGTTAGATAATATCACTGAAATGTATGATGACACGTTTAGATACACTGGAAGAGAACTTCAAGCTTACAAAACAGAACTAGTTCAGCATAGGATGGTTCTTAATTATCTTACAGCAGTAACAGGCGGATATTGTGTTACATTGGCAACACAGTACGGCATAAAGTGTTGCACGTATATCACAAATAGCACCGAGGATCCGGTAGAGGTCATAGACCAAAAGATGGACGATATTCTGCAATTAAAGTGGGAATTTCGTCGAAAACACAATCTCACCCTTGCTGCTGTAGGTAATGAGCTGACTGGTTGGGTGTCATGGTTGAACCCGCGAAATTGGTTCTCCGGTTTAGGAGACTGGGCTCAAGGAGTCATAATGGATGTTGGAAAGTTTCTACTATGTATCTTGGGTGTCGTTATATCGATTGGATTGATATTTAGATGCGGGCAGGCTTTAATGAGGTGCAAACAAAGTACAAAAGTGATGAGCTTGAGGAGTGAGGAAACTGTAATTAACCTGGATTTGATTTATGACCCAATGATAGAAACCAGAATGTGATGAAAATGCGATTATACGGTCCGTTTCTTTCACCTATTTTTTCTGCTTTTCTCCAAGATACAAAGACCCCCTTGGACGAGGAAGCTGACGAGACGAGATGTATACAGACAACGGATTGACCAAAGAAGAAGATTTGACAACTTTAAATATGGACACTTGATGAACTTTGCCATGGATCCCCAGTTTCCGTAGTATTTTTAAACTCACGCTAGCCCAACATTTTTTGTAAATCTGATGGCTCAGACAAAGCTATTTGCTCATGCCCAAGGAGCAATACAGCGCAAAGAAGACGACTCTCAACAGATACCGAAAACAACTTCGACGACAGATGTACATTTCCCTGACATAGAATATCATTGCATTTTTCGTAAATGTTCTTTATCTTCATCTCTACAACCCCCAGGTAACGACACACATAGACGATAGGGAATACAGGCACAGATAGCAGCAACCACAGACCTCCCCCATTCATGTATCATCAACTAAAATGTGCATCCCCATTTTTGTTACAACCACAGCCGAAATGAGCTCGGTAGAGTTTGACAGCCCATCCACAGACCTGTACCACAGGATAAGAAGGAATTCAAATGTATACTTCGCAATACCTCGAAGCTTGATTTACCACACGTACGGCACGATGATACATGACCCTCCAAACATGGGCTCATACACACATGCTTCTACTTTCTCACTAGGTCATACCCTCTTCACACCTACTCCACTCTTCTCCCCTACCCAACCATGGAAATCAATTAACCCCTGACTTACATTTTTCTCCTTAAATGTTTTGTGGCAGTTATTATTGACTGCCAAAGGGTGGACTGTCAAAGTCAGAAAAATGTCTCAATGCACGTTGCCATATTTGCACCGCACACTGGTCCGCGCTGCGCGTGCGTACGCTCTCCCGTGGAAGCGCATACCCGCAATAGCGTGCACACGCAGGCGCGGTATGCGTATTTACGGTAGAGTTTATGTGGTCGTAGCGTGCGACTCATTCGTTACATATTTTCACAATTAATGTAGTTTATAGATCATGGTCCCTTTGATAGATTCTGAAAGTTTGGTTAAAATACAACGTCCCAGAGCTGAGGAATCCCTCTTTATATCGTACGAAGGGTCTAACAGGAATCATACAGCAGTGTTTGGTACCCATCGGAAGAGTATTTAATTAGCAATATTCCGGTGTTGGTTTGGAGCGTATTAATCGCTCGTGCGAATAGTTATGGACATAAGAAGTTTATGTCCATTTCTATTATTTACCCATACTCAGGTATGCGGCGGGAAACCCAGTTTCCCACCCACCTGAGCTGTTGGAAATCGTCACAGCCCACCTGTATGAATCACCCTATGACCTTTTGTTATGATGCAGGGCCGAATTCCTTCGGCCAATGGACAATGGGATTGTAGGACCAGGAGATTGCATTGTGTGTGGGGCATAAATAGGCAGGCCGACCACATCCAGCTCTCACTCTCTCATCAACGGTTATCTGCTGATAGCCGGGAGCTGGATATCGAGGCGCAGGCGATCATACCCTTTGTGCGTAAGTTTCTCTCCGTAATCATTGTCTTTCTGTGAGCCAATTTCTCTCTCTCTCTCTATCTCTCTCTCTCCTCTTTTCTCTTATATCTCTCATAGTATTATAGTATTGTACTGTATTGCATTTAGGTCAGTGTAGTATTGTCTTTTTGTATTTATTGTTTAGTTCTGTGGTTAGGAAAGTCTCTGTTATATTGTAGTGTATCATTTGTACTGTTATCCCCTTTTACAAGTATATTAGATATAATACAGTTAATAGGCTTTGGAACCTAAACCAGTATCTGTGCATTTTCTATAGTGTTAAGTGTTCACTTGAGCGTCGGTGACGCTCAAGCAGCTTTGTAGTTAGTCAGGTTACACAAGGTTGCACTTACACCCTGTACTCACATTAAGGTATTCAGTGTATTTCATTGGTATAAGGTTTTAACATAAAGGTATAGTGTTGTGAGCGTCTGCATCGCTGGTGACCTCCTCGTGGTCTCGAGCGTACGCTACGCTACAGCGAATCATTCCCCTAGACATAGCCAATAACGTGTCCTGTGATCACTGGGCCGTGAGCGAACGTGACGCTTGAGCGTCTCGCCTACGGCTGAGCGATCGCTACGCCAATAGCGTACCATTACGGTACTTCTTAAGTAAACAGCGTACAGTGTTCTTAGCTTCATAAAGGGTTGTTTATACGACAAGGAATTTAGCATTGTCAATAGCAAAGTTACTTGGCGCAGTCGCAGTGCGAACATTGCGCATGCGTACTAAGCGGATTTTCATTGCGATGCGATGAAAAATACCGAGCGAACAACTCGGAATGAGGGCCTATGTTTGGAGAGAAAAAACTACCAGTAGCTTTTCCTCCATCTGAAGAGTTAAATGAAGTGTGTGAAGAAGCATGGGCTTCCCCCGATAAGAAACTGGTAATTTCTAAGAGGTTACTAATGGCGAGAGGTTACTAATGGCGTACCCTTTCCCGCCAGAGGATAGGTCACGCTGGGAAACATCCCCTAGGGTGGATAAAGCGCTTACACGCTTGTCAAAGAAGGTGGCACTACCGTCTCCGGATACGGCCGCCCTGAAGGAATCTGCTGATAGAAAGCAGGACTCGGCAGTGGACAGGAGATGCAGATTCCAAACGACACATGGAAGTTCTGCCTTATAAGGGTGAGGAGTTGTTCGGGGATGGTCTCTCGGACCTCGTTTCCACAGCAACAGCTGGGAAGTCTACATTTTTACCCCATGTTCCCTCACAACCAAAGAAAGCACCGTATTATCAGGTACAGTCCTTTCGGCCCAATAGGGGCAAGCGGGTTAAAGGCGCGTCCTTTCTGCCCAGAGGCAGAGGTAGGGGAAAGAAGCTGCAGCATACAGCCAGTTCCCAGGAGCAAAAGTCCTCCCCCGCTTCCTCTAAGTCCACAGCATGACGCTGGGGCTTCACAGGCGGAGCCAGGTACGGTGGGGGCCCGTCTCAAATTTTTCAGCAATCAGTGGGCGCGCTCACGGGTGGATCCCTGGATTTTTCAGATAGTATCTCAGGGGTACAAGCTGGAATTCGAGACGTCTCCCCCACGCCGTTTCCTCAAATCTGCCTTGCCAACCACTCCCTCAGGCAGGGAGGCAGTGTTACAGGCAATTCACAAGCTGTATTCACAACAGGTGATAGTAAAGGTACCCCTACTTCAACAAGGACGGGGTTACTATTCCACAATGTTTGTGGTACCGAAACCGGACGGTTCGGTGAGACCCATTTTAAATTTGAAATCCTTGAACACATATATAAAAAAATTCAAGTTCAGGATGGAATCGCTCAGGGCGGTTATTGCAAGCCTGGACGAGGGGGATTACATGGTCTCCCTGGACATCAAGGATGCTTACCTGCATGTCCCCATTTACCCTCCTCACCAGGAGTACCTCAGATTTGTGGTACAGGATTGTCATTACCAATTCCAGACGTTGCCGTTTGGTCTATCCACGGCTCCGAGGGTCTTTACCAAGGTAATGGCCGAAATGATGATACTCCTTCGAAAGAAGGGTGTTTTAATTATCCCGTACTTGGACGATCTCCTGATAAAGGCGAGGTCCAGAGAGCAGTTGTTGGTCGGGGTAGCACTATCTCGGGAGGTGCTACTACAGCACGGCTGGATTCTAAACATTCCAAAGTCACAGCTGGTCCCTACGACACGTCTACTGTTCCTGGGGATGATTCTGGACACAGAACAGAAAAAAGTGTTTCTCCCGGAGGAGAAGGCCAAGGAGCTGTCATCTCTAGTCAGAGACCTCCTAAAACCAAAACAGGTGTCGGTGCATCACTGCACGCGGATCCTGGGAAAGATGGTAGCTTCCTACGAAGCGATTCCATTCGGCAGGTTTCATGCAAGAACCTTTCAGTGGGACCTGCTGGACAAGTGGTCCGGATCGCATCTTCAGATGCATCGGCTGATAACCCTGTCTCCAAGGACAAGGGTGTCTCTGCTGTGGTGGCTGCAGAGTGCTCATCTTCAAGAGGGCCGCAGATTCGGCATACAGGACTGGGTCCTGGTGACCACGGATGCCAGCCTTCGAGGCTGGGGGGCAGTAACACAGGGAAGAAACTTCCAAGGACTATGGTCAAGTCAGGAGACTTCCTTGCACATAAATATTCTGGAACTGAGGGCCATTTACATTCATCCAGAAGTCTTTCAAATGATTGTAAACCGTTGGAAAAGGCCACAGGTGGACATGATGGCGTCCCGCCTAAACAAAAAGCTAGAAAAATATTGCGCCAGGTCGAGAGACCCGCAGGCGATAGCTGTGGACGCTCTAGTGACACCGTGGGTGTACCGGTTGGTTTATGTGTTCCCTCCTCTTCCTCTCATACCAAAGGTACTGAGGATAATAAGGAGAAGAGGAGTAAGAACTATACTCATTGTTCCGGAACTTCAAGAAATGTTGTCAGAGGACCCATGGCCTCTACCGCTCAGACAAGACCTGCTGCAGCAGGGGCCCTGTCTGTTCCAAGACTTACCGCGGCTGCGTTTGACGGCATGGCGGTTGAACACCGGATCCTGAAGGAAAAGGGCATTCCGGAGGAAGTCATTCCTACGCTGATTAAAGCTAGGAAAGAAGTTACCGCAAACCATTATCACCGCATATGGCGAAAATATGTTGCGTGGTGTGAGGCCAGGAAGGCCCCAACGGAGGAATTTCAGCTGGGCCGTTTCCTGCACTTCCTACAGTCAGGGGTGACTATGGGCCTTAAATTGGGTTCCATTAAGGTCCAGATTTCGGCTCTATCGATTTTCTTCCAGAGAGAACTGGCTTCACTACCTGAAGTTCAGACTTTTGTTAAGGGAGTGCTTCATATTCAGCCCCCTTTTGTGCCTCCAGTGGCACCTTGGGATCTCAACGTGGTGTTGGATTTCCTAAAGTCACATTGGTTTGAGCCACTGAAAACCGTGGATTTGAAATATCTCACGTGGAAAGTGGTCATGCTGTTGGCCTTGGCTTCGGCCAGGCGTGTATCAGAATTGGCGGCTTTGTCATGTAAAAGCCCTTATCTGATTTTCCATATGGATAGGGCAGAATTGAGGACTCGTCCCCAGTTTCTCCCCAAAGTGGTATCAGCTTTTCAGCTGAACCAACCTATCGTGGTGCCTGCGGCTACAAATGACTTGGAGGCTTCCAAGTTGTTGGACGTAGTCAGGGCCCTGAAAATCTATGTTTCCAGGACAGCTGGAGTCAGAAAGACTGACTCGCTCTTTATCCTGTATGCGCCCAACAAGTTGGGTGCACCTGCTTCAAAGCAGACTATTGCTCGCTGGATCTGTAGTACGATTCAGCTTGCACATTCTGCGGCTGGACTGCCGCATCCTAAATCAGTAAAAGCCCATTCCACGAGGAAGGTGGGCTCTTCTTGGGCGGCTGCCCGAGGGGTCTCGGCTCTTTAACTTTGCCGAGCAGCTACTTGGTCGGGGTCAAACACGTTTGCTAAATTCTACAAGTTTGACACCCTGGCTGAGGAGGACCTAGAGTTTGCCCATTCGGTGCTGCAGAGTCATCCGCACTCTCCCGCCCGTTTGGGAGCTTTGGTATAATCCCCATGGTCCTTACGGAGTCCCCAGCATCCACTAGGACGTTAGAGAAAATAAGAATTTACTCACCGGTAATTCTATTTCTCGTAGTCCGTAGTGGATGCTGGGCGCCCATCCCAAGTGCGGATTGTCTGCAATACTTGTATATAGTTATTGCTTAACTAAAGGGTTATTGTTGAGCCATCTGTTGAGAGGCTCAGTTATTTTTTCATACTGTTAACTGGGTATAGTATCACGAGTTATACGGTGTGATTGGTGTGGCTGGTATGAGTCTTACCCGGGATTCAAAATCCTTCCTTATTGTGTCAGCTCTTCCGGGCACAGTATCCTAACTGAGGTCTGGAGGAGGGTCATAGTGGGAGGAGCCAGTGCACACCAGTAGTCTAAAGCTTTCTTTATAGTTGTGCCCAGTCTACTGCGGAGCCGCTAATCCCCATGGTCCTTACGGAGTCCCCAGCATCCACTGCGGACTACGAGAAATAGAATTACCGCTGAGTAAATTCTTATTTTATGTAGCGAGTAGTGATATTTACGTAGCGAGTAATGATATTTACGTAGAGAGTAATGATATTAACGTAGCGAGTAGTGATGTTTATGTGGCGAGTAGTGATCTGTACGTAGTGAGTAGTGATGTTTATGTAGCAGGTGGTGATATTTACATAGCGAGTAGTGATCTGTACATAGTGAGTAGTGATATTTACGTAGCGAGTAGTGATATTTACATAGTGAGTAGTGATGTTTATGTAGCAGGTGGTGATATTTACATAGCGAGTAGACTGGCTCTCTCTCAGGTCACACCCTCCGTTCTCTGTCATCATGTGACCACTGAGAGGTCGATGACTGACTGGCTCTCACTCAGGTCAGGTCACACCCTCCTTTCTCTGTCATGTGACCACTGAGAGGTCGATGACTGACTGGCTCTCGCTCAGATCAGGTCACACCCTCCTTTCTCTGTCATTATGTGACCACTGAGAGGTCGATGACTGACTGGCTCTCACTCAGGTCACACGCTCCTTTCTCTGTCATCATGTGACCACTGAGAGGTCGATGACTGACTGGCTCTCACTCAGGTCAGGTCACACCCTCCTTTCTCTGTTATGTGACCACTGAGAGGTCGATGACTGACTGGCTCTCACTCAGGTCACACCCTCCTTTCTCTGTGATCATGTGACCACTGAGTGGTCGATGACTGACTGGCTTTCACTCAGGTCACATGCTCCTTTCTCTGTCATCATGTGACCACTGAGTGGTCGATGACTGACTGGCTTTCAATCAGATCAGGTCACACGCTCCTTTCTCTGTCATCATGTGACCACTGAGAGGTCAATGACTGACTGGCTCTCACATACATATGGGCACCATTAGTTATCCACAAGCATGGTGTAAGAGAGTCAGCTTTGTGTTACAGGGGTACAAAACTTTGAATTATTATATGAGGGACTTGCCGCCATATGTAATGTGACTGTTATAAAGCACGTAGCATCTGGAAAGCAGGCTGCACCTCTCCAGCCTCTGCTCTGGAACCAGCACACACCGTCCCAGGACGTCTCATGGAGACAGTGAGAGCGCAGAGCGTCTCCTGGAAACCTGGCCAGTAATTCCGCGCTCGCAGACAGAGAGAGCATTTACAGATACCCCTGAGGATTTCCGTTCTCCTGCTCTCAGCCTGGCAGTAGCAGCAGTAAATACTGGAAGGGAGGGGATGGGAGGTGGAATGTAGAGCTGAACGGGGACTCTGAAACCTACCGCCGACCCAGGGACGCAGCCGAGCCCGTGGATGTAGCTGCATAGTCCTGGTGAGTATCCAGTGGCGATAACTGATTGTCTATGTACTAAGATGAAGTGCCAGCCAATCAGCTGCCATGTTACAGGCTGGGTTTATAACATTAACATTAGGTGCTGATTGGCTGATACTTTATCTCCATACAGGGCTTAGTAAATAGACCCCTGATGTTGCCAGGGATTGCACTTGATTACGGAGTGTATGCTGATGCGATAAAGAACATCGGCCCAAATGTATGAAGCCTTAACAAGAGAGAAAGTGATAAGTAACCAGCCAATCAGCCCCTAACTGTCATGTCACAGGCTGTATTCGAAAAATGACAGGAGCTGATTGGCTGGTACTTTATCTCTTGTTAAAGCTTCATACATTTGGGCCATAATTTGTAACATGTCTTAATTCTTCTATATATAATATTACCCGGCGAGTTGCCTGTGAGTGTAGTATATGCGCTGAGCAGCGCGCTGTGTAGGTGTACGGATGGGTGCAGAGCGGGGTATGTGCGTTATAAGATGGGATGTGTACTGCGCCTCTGCCTGCAGCGTGCACAGGGTGCGTCCAGTCACACAGAATAAGAGGATATAGTGATTAGAGGACGGTCAGTGTCCTGTATATATTCTGCCACATCCACTTACATCTTATCTATGTGAGATTACTGTAAATCCCGTAATAGTTGTCCGAGGATGACATTTCCCCTTGGTCTGATTACTGTAATAGGATTGCAGTGGCTTGTCATGTGACTGGCAGTAGGGGGGGGCGGTGTAACGGCGCTGTGCCCCTGCAGTATACGTTCTAGCTACAGTGTATCTGCAGTGCATGGAACTAAGGGCCCCGGGCCCCATGCCTCCCACAGAATTCCCCCTCCATCTACAGCTATGTGCACCGCCATCCTGGACTGACATGCCAGGAACCAAGGGGCGTACAGTCCCCGGGCACAGCTCAGAGAGAGCTCTCACATTCAGTGCTAGCACATAGCGCCCCCAACAGGCTGGGGCAGTGCAGGGACCCCGTCCTATTCTGTGGGAATCTGTGGGAAGAGCTGGGGACAGGCCAGTGTAGGGTGGCACTAAGCATGGAGCACTCACAGTGATAGCCCCGACCTCCTCAGCTGCTGCCCGCTCCGTCATATCACTGTGCCCAGTGTGAGCCAGACTCAGTGAGTGTGAGTGTAAAGACTCACGGTGTCGGCAAGAGCTCTCTCAGCTGTGACGCTGTCTGCTAAATCACGTGGTAAACTCTTCCTAATTATTGGGGTACTGTCCTCTGGCTGGTGGTCCCTCACCCCGGGGTGTAATTATGTGACCGGCGGTCTCGTCACAATACCAGTAGCTACACCCCGGTGCTCACCCCCTGCCAGTGCTGCCGCTTTCCCTCCTTCCTCGTTACCCTCTGCTACAGCGCAGGTATATATTATATATACTTGCCTAGCAGGGCCGGTTCTTGCCCTTTTGGCGCCCCGGGCAGGAAATAGGGGCGTGGCTTCATACAGGGGGTGTGGCCAGTTATTCCCCCTGTACAGTAGAGTAGCACCGCTGGAAAAAATAAAAATAAAAAAATGAATACTTACTATCCTCGCTCCCGACCGCTGCAGACCTCCGCCGGCGCCGTTCCTCTCCTCGGATCTGGCATAGACAGACACTAGAGGTTAATTATGACCCCTAGCGTCTGTGTCAGTCCCACAATGCTGTGCGGTGCGCGATGACGTCATTGCGCACCGTACAACAAAGGTCCTCTCCACGAAGGGAAACTAGACGCGTAGCATCTAGTTCCCTTCACAACGGGGAACAAGCGGAACCAGCGGGGGACACAGCAGTAGCGGATCTTGCCATGGTGCGGTGCCCTCCGGAAGGCGGCACCCCGGGCAAAAGTCCTGCTTGCCCATGGCGAGATCTGCTACTGTTACCTAGCATAAATGTTGTGTACGAAAAGAGGCTTCTACTAAGGTGAAAGTATTGTGAGAGATCCGGGATGTTCTCTGTTACCATCACAAAAGAGACATGGATCCATCTTGTGTCGGACTACCAGGCATGTCCAAACTGCGGCCCTCCAGCTGTTGTGAAACTACATATCCCAGCATGCCCTGACACAGTTTTGCGGTCAGAGAATGCTAAAGCTGTGTCAGGGCATGCTGGGATGTGTAGTTTCTCAGCAGCTGGAGGGCCGCAGTTTGGACATGCCCACTAGAGGAAGTTTTTTCCCACAGGCGATAAGTGCCCTCAATAGTAATATTTATCTGGTGGTGACGTCTATGTTCTCGTATCTTTCATGTCCTTATTGTTATGTTCTCTGCTCATGTCCAGAATGTAGTTGCTTGTTACTTGTGAACATCCATGACAATAAAGGAATTATTATTATTATTATTATTATATACAGAGCGAGACCGGGCTACATTGGCTCTCGGAGCTGTGTGACGGGCAGAGGCGACTGTGCCCAGTGAGCCAGGCTGAGGTTACATGAAAGTGGCGCCTTAGGTCGATATTAAATTGATCTAAATTGATTTGGTTTCATTTAAGAATGAATATATATATATATAAATAACGTTAGTAATTGTGCGTTTTATCCCCAGGTCACAGCATAGAGTTACAGCGATTAGAATCGCCCCTTAGTGTTGCTGGTAATAAAAGCGCTTTGTGGCGATGATGACACCAGCAACACTTTCTGATTGGCTGTTTGTGTAATGACCCCCAGCTGCCTTGCGGCTGCATTATAGCGCGTTGCATTGCTCGTCATTTGCAGGAGTGACGGCTGCAGAGGAGTTAGTAAATAATGACATTTCATGGACATTCCCGGCACTATTCTCTCCTCTCTCTATTACAGTATAATGATGTCACTGTACAGCCGCATCTCCCAGCGTTTCTTCCTCCATACAGCGCTGCTCATTTCGTGTTCTAGGTGCCCCCTAATCCTTAGCTCCCTAGACAGCTGGCTTGGGTTGCCTGGTGGTAACACCGCCCCTGTTTTATAAAGACATGAGGGGGGAAGGGGGTTATTCTGATCCGGCACAGCCAGGGCCATAGTAACGTATATGCACACTGGGCAGCTGCCCAAGGCGCCATGATTCTAGGGGCTTTCGAGCAGGGGCAGGCTGGGCCGGGGCACCTGTGCCTCCATGGCTTCTTGGGAGGGAGGTATAGAATGCTGACCAGCCACTCTGATTGTGAGTTACACATGGTGCAGCATCCTCTCCCTGCCTCCCAGCCTGCGACCAGTCAGTGAATGCTGATTGGTGGATGGCTGGAGATATACTCCAATCAGAGTGCAGCATCCTCTCCCTGCCAGCAGCCAGTCAGTGGCTATCAGCTTCCTGATTGGCAGGTGGCCTGGAGCTATCCACCAATCAGAGTGCTGACAGCCAGTCACTGTATGGAAGCATGCGGAGAGTCCTCAGTGAATGGCTGGATGAGGGCCCAGTGCATTGTGTTACCCGGGGCCTACATTGCTGATAAGCCAGCCCTGGGCACAGCTGCATCTTTATGCTATAGCAGCGGACAATCCTGCTCCACCGAGCCGCCCACTCACAGCGACGCAAATCCGTCTCCACGCAACTACGCACCGTGGAACCTTGCAGCACCCTATGACTGGCGCAGTTTCTCCATCTGACCATGGTGGCCTGCGTCATTACATACAGCTACTGCCGGTGACAGGCCCCTGTTACCTGCCAGGGACACCCGCTGCACCCAAGACTTAAATAGGCGGACACTTGTGTGCGACACCGCCTTCTGCGTCCACCTCTGAGCCCCGCCCACAATCTCACTGTATTATATAGAAGAGGGCATACATATATTAGATCACGGGCGTATGGTTATGTGACATATATTAGTGTCACTCGCTCATTATGATAGGCCCCTCCCCTCACTGTATTATATAGAAGAGGGCATATATATATTCATGCCACCGTTGTACTGTTATATGACATATATTAGTGTCACTCGCTCATTATAATAGGCCCCTCTCCTCACTGTATTATATAGAAGAGGGCATATACATATTCATGCCACCGTTGTACTATTATATGACATATATTAGTGTCACTCGCTCATTATAATAGGCCCCTCCCCTCACTGTATTATATAGAAGAGGGCATATATATATTCATGCAACCGTTGTATTGTTATATGACATATGTTGGTGTCACTGGCTCAGTATAATAGGCCCCTCCCCTCACTGTATTATATAGAAGAGGGCATACATATATTAGATCACGGGCGTATGGTTATGTGACATATATTAGTGTCACTCGCTCAGTATAATAGACCCCTCCCCTCACTGTATTATATAGAAGAGGGCATATACATATTCATGCCACCGTTGTACTATTATATGACATATATTAGTGTCACTTGCTCATTATAATAGGCCCCTCCCCTCACTGTATTATATAGAAGAGGGCATATACATATTCATGCCACCGTTGTACTATTATATGACATATATTAGTGTCACTCGCTCATTATAATAGGCCCCTCCCCTCACTGTATTATATAGAAGAGGGCATATATATTCATGTCACCGTTGTACTATTATATGACATATGTTGGCGTCACTGGCTCAGTATAATAGGCCCCTCCCCTCACTGTATTATATAGAACAGGGCATATATATATTCATGTCACCGTTGTACTGTTATATGACATATATTAGTGTCACTGGCTCAGTATAATAGGCCCCTCCCCTCACTGTATTATATAGAAGAGGGCATATATATATTCATGTCACCGTTGTACTGTTATATGACATATGTTGCTGTCACTCGCTCATTATAATAGGCCCCTCCCCTCACTGTATTATATAGAAGAGGGCATACATATATATATTCATGTCACCGTTGTACTGTTATATGACATATATTAGTGTCACTGGCTCAGTATAATAGGCCCCTCCCCTCACTGTATTATATAGAACAGGGCATATATATATATTCATGTCACCGTTGTACTGTTATATGACATATATTAGTGTCACTGGCTCAGTATAATAGGCCCCTCCCCTCACTGTATTATATAGAACAGGGCATACATATATATTCATGTCACCGTTGTACTGTTATATGACATATGTTGGCGTCACTGGCTCATTATAATAGGCCCCTCCCCTCACTGTATTATATAGAAGAGGGCATACATATATATTCATGTCACCGTTGTACTATTATATGACATATATTAGTGTCACTGGCTCAGTATAATAGGCCCCTCCCCTCACTGTATTATATAGAAGAGGGCATATATATATATTCGTGTCACCGTTGTACTGTTATATGACATATGTTGGCGTCACTGGCTCATTATAATAGGCCCCTCCCCTCACTGTATTATATAGAAGAGGGCATACATATATATATTCATGTCACCGTTGTACTGTTATATGACATATGTTGGCGTCACTGGCTCAGTATAATAGGCCGCCTGATTCCCTGTCTGATAGAACAGGCTCTAATATTCCAGCAGTAACACCGTGACTGGAGTTTCTGACGTTACGTTGTATATACACAGGAAGAATGTGATGTTGGGTTTCTTCTCCCCCTGAGATGTCTGTCAGTGTCTTTCTCTTCCAGTTATATTCATCAGTGAGTCCACTACATGTCTGCTAGTAGATACCTCATGTCAGTGCCTCATGCGTACCTCAGCCTCTGAATGTGGTTGTTTCTCTTGCAGGAGCCAGACCCAAGAGGCTGCACCGGAGCAGCATGGACAGCTTAGACTTCATCAAGTTTCCTTCAGAAAAGGTGAGAAGCCACGGCTATGTCACATGACCTCTGTGGCCATAGAAATACCACGGCTATGTCACATGACCTCTGTGGCCATAGAAATACCATGGCTATGTCACATGACCACTGTGGCCACAGAAATACCACGGCTATGTCACATGACCTCTGTGGCCACAGGAATACCGTGGCTATGTCACATGACCTCAGTGGCCACAGGATTACCACGGCCATGTCACATGACCTCTGTGTCCACAGGAATACCACGGCCATGTCACATGACCTCTGTGGCCACAGGAATACCATGGCCATGTCACATGACCTCTGTGGCCACAGGAATACCACGGCCATGTCACATGACCTCTGTGGCCACAGGAATACCAGGGCCATGTCACATGACCTCTGTGGCCACAAGAATACCACGGTCATGTCACATGACCTCTGTGGCCACAGGAATACCACGCCCATGTCACATGACCTCTGTGTTCACAGGAATACCACGCCCATGTCACATGACCTCTGTGTCCACAGGAATACCATGGCCATGTCACATGACCTCTGTGGCCACAGGAATACCATGGTCATGTCACATGACCTCTGTGGCCACAGGAATACCACGCCCATGTCACATGACCTCTGTGTTCACAGGAATACCACACCCATGTCACATGACCTCTATGGCCACAGGAATACCACGCCCATGTCGCATGACCTCTATGGCCACAGGAATACCACGCCCATGTCACATGACCTCTGTGTCTACAGGAATACCATTGTCATGTCACATGACCTCTGTGGCCACAGGAATACCACGCCCATGTCGCATGACCTCTATGGCCACAGGAATACCACACCCATGTCACATGACCTCTATGGCCACAGGAATACCACGGCCATGTCACATGACCTCTGTGGCCACAGGAATACCACGCCCATGTAACATGACCTCTGTGTCCACAGGAATAACATTGTCATGTCACATGACCTCTATGGCCACAGGAATACCACGGCCATGTCACATGACCTCTGTGGCCACAGTCTGTAGGCCGTGTTATTGCATTGTGTGGCCAGATGTAAGTGAGCACTGAGAGGACTTTATTCTGCATTTATTGTGCCTTATAGACCCGAAATGGAGACAGTCACCACACGCCAGGTGTAAGGAAGGACTTTACTGCCAACGCCGCGAGAGGCGGGAAATACAAAGAGCATCACTTTCCTGCGGACACAAGGGCTCAGGACGCTGGCGCGGTGCACACGATGGAGGTCAGGGTGCAGATGCCTCACCTGGTAAGGAACACATCGGGCCAGATGTACTAAGCTTGAAAAGTGATAAATATCACAGTGATAAAGCACCAGCCAATCGGCTCCTAACTGTCATTTTTCAAACATAGCCTGTGACATGACAGTTAGGAGCCGATTGGTTGGTGCTTTATCACAGTGATATTTATCACTTTTCAGGCTTAGTACATCTCCCCCATCATGTGGTACACACTGTCATTGGCGTTATCAATTACTTGCAGTAAAGGAGACGTAGGTCAGTACGCACCATCCCAGACACGCTGGGCCTCATCCAGTGCTGGGGGCGCTGCGCAGATTGCTGCGTTACTGTGCGGAGCACAGCTGGGAACGTGGTCAGGTGCAGCCAGGCATGCTATGGGAGACTAGACACCGCAGTAATAGCGAGAGCGTTGTTGTCCCGTTATCAGTTACTGTGACAGACACATGACAGCTACAGAGGACTCCTGGTTCCCGAGCTCCCATTGCAGTATTCAGGGGTATAACCAGCAGCTGCACTCTGGGGATGGGGGTTTCCTGTGTAGCAGTGACATTGCACTGCCCCGGCCTTCACCCGTGTGCCCAGGGGTAGTGCCAGTCACATGACAGCTCCAGCCCTTGGAGCGTTAGCAGCTATGACACTGCTGCATACTGCTGGGCACACGCCTGATGTACGACAAGGAGATTACACTCCAGCTCTGACAGCGCTCAGGGGTGATCTGGCTGGGGCCACGCTGCCGGAGCCTCACACAGAGCACACGGATCCGTACATGCCAAGAGCGCATGAGATAAGCAGATCTTTCCTATTGTAGCAGTAGAGGAATTCAGAGAGTGACACGTCTGAGACATGGCACGGGTGGCACAGTGGCAAGCATCGCTGCCTCACAGAGATTACAATCGGGTTATCTGTGTGGCGTTTGTATGTTTTCTCCATGTTGGTGTGGGCTTTCTTCAAACTACCAAACACATGCTGATAGGTTAATGTTGTCCACGGAGAATATAGGGGCAGTGATGGCAGGGCCACTTATGGTAGTACTGACAGCGCAAGTTCTGCATGAGGGAAAATATGCGCTGTGGATGGATTCGATGTCTGGGGCTCGGCGCTCGCAGAACTGAATCTAACCATAGACGCCAGTGGTTCCCATACTGTGTGCCGCAGTACCCTGGGGTTCCTCAGGTCGGTAGTCCAGGACCAATTCAAGCTATTTATGGTCAATGTGATGGGTAAAACCAGCCCTGGTGGCTGCTAATCCTACAACAAACAGCAGCACATCCTGTCCTCGCCACACACCTGACCCTACGGGTGACGTATACACACAATTTCCTTATTTTTATATTTTTTCTACATTTCTCAATAAGAAACTTTTGGCCTAGGGAAGCCGTGAAAAAAATTCTGATCCTCTAGGGCACCGTGATTCCAAACAGTTTGGGAACCCCTGGGTTAAACATTAAATGTATTATGTGCTGCACAATAGGTTGGAGCTGTATAAAGAATAATAATAATAATAATAATAATAATAATAATAATGTATCTTGCTTACCGATGGGGTATGATGTGCTGGTCTTTCTGTGGGTATCCTGCTTACTGATGGTGTATAATGTGCTGGTCTTTCTGTGGGTATCCTGCTTACTGATGGTGTATAATGTGCTGATCATATTGTGGGTGTCCTGCTTATTGATGGAGTATGATGTGCTGATCATATTGTGGGTGTCCTGCTTATTGATGGAGTATGATGTGCTGGTCATTTTGTGGGGTTTGTGCTCATTGATGGAGTATGATGTGCTGGTCATTTTGTGGGGTTTATGCTTATTGATGGAGTATGATGTGCTGGTCATTCTGTGGGTATCCTGCTTACTGATGGTGTATAATGTGCTGATCATATTGTGGGTGTCCTGCTTATTGATGGAGTATGATGTGCTGATCATATTGTGGGTGTCCTGCTTATTGATGGAGTATGATGTGCTGGTCATTCTGTGGGTATCCTGCTTACTGATGGTGTATAATGTGCTGATCATATTGTGGGTGTCCTGCTTATTGATGGAGTATGATGTGCTGATCATATTGTGGGTGTCCTGCTTATTGATGGAGTATGATGTGCTGATCATATTGTGGGTGTCCTGCTTATTGATGGAGTATGATGTGCTGGTCTTTCTGTGGGTATCATGCTTACTGATGGTGTATAATGTGCTGATCATATTGTGGGTGTCCTGCTTACTGATGGTGTATAATGTGCTGATCATATTGTGGGTGTCCTGCTTATTGATGGAGTATGATGTGCTGATCATATTGTGGGTGTCCTGCTTATTGATGGAGTATGATGTGCTGATTATATTGTGGGTGTCCTGCTTATTGATGGAGTATGATGTGCTGGTCATTTTGTGGGGTTTGTGCTCATTGATGGAGTATGATGTGCTGGTCATTTTGTGGGGTTTATGCTTATTGATGGAGTATGATGTGCTGGTCATTCTGTGGGTATCCTGCTTACTGATGGTGTATAATGTGCTGATCATATTGTGGGTGTCCTGCTTATTGATGGAGTATGATGTGCTGATCATATTGTGGGTGTCCTGCTTATTGATGGAGTATGATGTGCTGGTCTTTCTGTGGGTATCATGCTTACTGATGGTGTATAATGTGCTGATCATATTGTGGGTGTCCTGCTTACTGATGGTGTATAATGTGCTGATCATATTGTGGGTGTCCTGCTTATTGATGGAGTATGATGTGCTGATCATATTGTGGGTGTCCTGCTTATTGATGGAGTATGATGTGCTGGTCTTTCTGTGGGTATCATGCTTACTGATGGTGTATAATGTGCTGATCATATTGTGGGTGTCCTGCTTACTGATGGTGTATAATGTGCTGATCATATTGTGGGTGTCCTGCTTATTGATGGAGTATGATGTGCTGATCATATTGTGGGTGTCCTGCTTATTGATGGAGTATGATGTGCTGATTATATTGTGGGTGTCCTGCTTATTGATGGAGTATGATGTGCTGATCATTTTGTGGGTGTCCTGCTTATTGATGGAGTATGATGTGCTGATTATATTGTGGGTGTCCTGCTTATTGATGGAGTATGATGTGCTGGTCATTTTGTGGGGTTTGTGCTCATTGATGGAGTATGATGTGCTGGTCATTTTGTGGGGTTTGTGCTTATTGATGGAGTATGAAGTGCTGGTCATTTTGTGGGGTTTGTGCTTATTGATGGAGTATGATGTGCTGGTCATTTTGTGGGTTTTGTGCCTATTGATGGAGTATGATGTGCTGGTCATTTTGTGGGTTTTGTGCTTATTGATGGAGTATGATGTGCTGGTCATTTTGTGGGTTTTGTGCTTATTGATGGAGTATGATGTGCTGGTCATTTTGTGGGTATCCTGCTTACTGATGGTGTATAATGTGCTGGTCATTCTGTGGGTATCCTGCTTACTGATGGTGTATAATGTGCTGATCATATTGTGGGTGTCCTGCTTACTGATGGGGTATGAGGTGCTGATCATATTGTGGGTGTCCTGCTTATTGATGGAGTATGATGTGCTGGTCATTTTGTGGGTTTTGTGCTTATTGATGGAGTATGATGTGCTGGTCATTTTGTGGGTTTTGTGCTTATTGATGGAGTATGATGTACTGGTCATTCTGGGTTTTGTGCTTATTGATGGAGTATGATGTGCTGGTCATTCTGTGGGTTTTGTGCTTATTGATGGAGTATGATGTGCTGGTCATTTTGTGGGTTTTGTGCTTATTGATGGAGTATGATGTGCTGGTCATTTTGTGGGTTTTGTGCTTATTGATGGAGTATGATGTGCTGGTCATTCTGTGGGTTTTGTGCTTATTGATGGAGTATGATGTGCTGGTCATTTTGTGGGTTTTGTGCTTATTGATGGAGTATGATGTACTGGTCATTCTGGGTTTTGTGCTTATTGATGGAGTATGATGTGCTGGTCATTCTGTGGGTTTTGTGCTTATTGATGGAGTATGATGTGCTGATCATATTGTGGGTGTCCTGCTTATTGATGGAGTATGATGTGCTGGTCATTTTGTGGGTTTTGTGCTTATTGATGGAGTATGATGTACCGGTCATTTTGTGGGTTCAGGGTCGGACTGGCCCACAGGGGAACAAGGGAAACCACCGGTGGGCCCACCTCCTCCTCTAGGGATTAGGTTCCAAACTGTGTCCTAGTGCACTTTAATTATACATTACATATGTTACCTTATACTGCACAGGACTATGGGCCCAGCCCATGCACTCTTTTACAGTTAGTGGGGCCTCTGTTGTGGTTGGCCACACCTCCACTATTGCCTGGCCACACCCTTAAGCATGGGCCCCTACCACTGCATTACCCCGGTGGGCCCTTCTAGCCCCAGTCCGACACTGTGTGGGTTTTGTGCTTATTGATGGAGTATGATGTGCTGATCATATTGTGGGTGTCCTGCTTATTGATGGAGTATGATGTGCTGATCATATTGTGGGTGTCCTGCTTATTGATGGAGTATGATGTGCTGGTCTTTCTGTGGGTATCATGCTTACTGATGGTGTATAATGTGCTGATCATATTGTGGGTGTCCTGCTTACTGATGGTGTATAATGTGCTGATCATATTGTGGGTGTCCTGCTTATTGATGGAGTATGATGTGCTGATCATATTGTGGGTGTCCTGCTTATTGATGGAGTATGATGTGCTGGTCATTTTGTGGGTGTCCTGCTTATTGATGGAGTATGATGTGCTGATCATATTGTGGGTGTCCTGCTTATTGATGGAGTATGATGTGCTGATCATTTTGTGGGTTTTGTGCTTATTGATGGAGTATGATGTGCTGGTCATTCTGTGGGTATCCTGCTTACTGATGGTGTATAATGTGCTGGTCATTCTGTGGGTATCCTGCTTACTGATGGTGTATAATGTGCTGATCATATTGTGGGTGTCCTGCTTACTGATGGGGTATGAGGTGCTGATCATATTGTGGGTGTCCTGCTTGTTGATGGAGTATGATGTGCTGGTCATTTTGTGGGTTTTGTGCTTATTGATGGAGTATGATGTGCTGGTCATTTTGTGGGTTTTGTGCTTATTGATGGAGTATGATGTACTGGTCATTCTGTGGGTTTTGTGCTTATTGATGGAGTATGATGTGCTGGTCATTTTGTGGGTTTTGTGCTTATTGATGGAGTATGATGTGCTGGTCATTTTGTGGGTTTTGTGCTTATTGATGGAGTATGATGTGCTGGTCATTTTGTGGGTTTTGTGCTTATTGATGGAGTATGATGTGCTGGTCATTCTGTGGGTTTTGTGCTTATTGATGGAGTATGATGTGCTGGTCATTTTGTGGGTTTTGTGCTTATTGATGGAGTATGATGTGCTGGTCATTTTGTGGGTTTTGTGCTTATTGATGGATTATGATGTGCTGGTCATTTTGTGGGTTTTGTGCTTATTGATGGAGTATGATGTGCTGGTTATTTTGTGGGTTTTGTGCTTATTGATGGAGTATGATGTGCTGGTCATTTTGTGGGTTTTGTGCTGGTCATTTTGTGGGTTTTGTGCTTATTGATGGAGTATGATGTGCTGGTCATTTTGTGGGTTTTGTGCTTATTGATGGAGTATGATGTGCTGGTCATTCTGTGGGTTTTGTGCTTATTGATGGAGTATGATGTGCTGGTCATTTTGTGGGTTTTGTGCTTATTGATGGAGTATGATGTGCTGGTCATTCTGTGGGTTTTGTGCTTATTGATGGAGTATGATGTGCTGGTCATTTTGTGGGTTTTGTGCTTATTGATGGAGTATGATGTACCGGTCATTTTGTGGGTTCAGGGTCGGACTGGCCCACAGGGGAACAAGGGAAACTACCGGTGGGCCCACCTCCTCCTCTAGGGATTAGGTTCCAAACTGTGTCCTAGTGCACTTTAATTATACATTACATATGTTACCTTATACTGCACAGGACTATGGGCCCAGCCCATGCACTCTTTTACAGTTAGTGGGGCCTCTGTTGTGGTTGGCCACACCTCCACTATTGCCTGGCCACACCCTTAAGCATGGGCCCCTACCACTGCATTACCCCGGTGGGCCCTTCTAGCCCCAGTCCGACACTGTGTGGGTTTTGTGCTTATTGATGGAGTATGATGTGCTGGTCATATTGTGGGTGTCCTGATTATTGATGGAGTATGATGTGCTGATCATATTGTGGGTGTCCTGCTTATTGATGGAGTATGATGTGCTGGTCATTCTGTGGGTGTCCTGCTTACTGATGGGGTATAATGTGCTGATCATATTGTGGGTGTCCTGCTTATTGATGGAGTATGATGTGCTGGTCTTTCTGTGGGTGTCCTGCTTACTGATGGTGTATAATGTGCTGATCATATTGTGGGTGTCCTGCTTATTCATGGGGTAGGATGTGCTGGACATTTTGTGGGTTTTGTGCTTACTGATGGGGTGAGACGTGCTGGTCATTCTGTGGGTATCTTGCTTACTGATGGGGTATGAGGTGCTGGACATTCTGTGGGTGTCCTGCTTACTGATGGGGTATGATGTGCTGGCCATTCTGTGGGTTTTGTGCTTACTGAGGGGGTATGAGGTGCTGATCATATTGTGGGTGTCCTGCTTACTGATGGAGTATGATGCGCTTGTTATTCTGTGGGTATCCTGCTGAATAATGTCATATAATGTGCTGGTCATTATCAAGGAAGATGCATTGGGCAATTGCTCTATAGGGTATGCTGCTATTGGGAGATGGTGGTACAGACTGTGTTAGACAGGACGTGTGTGGAGCGTTCTCCTTACCGGTGCTCATCAGTATTACTGCTCTATTGTAATTGGATGATTTTTCTTTGTGTTTTGGCAGAATGAGCAACTGGCAGCTCCCATTAATATTAATATACAGGAATCTGCCGAGAAAGTAAAGCAGCCGCTGCCCTGTCTGTTCCACAGACCTGTGGTGGCCTTGTACTCAGTGCCTGTTGTCCTGTGGTGGCCTTGTACTCAGTGCCTGTTGTCCTGTGGTGGCCTTGTACTCAGTGCCTGTTGTCCTGTGGTGGCCTTGTACTCAGTGCCTGTTGTCCTGTGGTGGCCTTGTACTCAGTGCCTGTTGTCCTGTGGTGGCCTTGTACTCAGTTTCCTGTTGTCCTGTGGTGGCCTTGTACTCAGTGCCTGTTGTCCTGTGGTGGCCTTGTACTCAGTGCCTGTTGTCCGGTGTTGGCCTTGTACTCAGTTTCCTGTTGTCCTGTGGTGGCCTTGTACTCAGTGCCTGTTGTCCTGTGGTGGCCTTGTACTCAGTGCCTGTTGTCCTGTGGTGGCCTTGTACTCAGTGCCCGTTGTCCGGTGTTGGCCTTGTACTCAGTTTCCTGTTGTCCTGTGGTGGCCTTGTACTCAGTGCCTGTTGTCCTGTGGTGGCCTTGTACTCAGTGCCTGTTGTCCGGTGTTGGCCTTGTACTCAGTGCCTGTTGTCTGGTGTTGGCCTTGTACTCAGTGCCTGTTGTCTGGTGTTGGCCTTGTACTCAGTGCCTGTTGTCCGGTGTTGGCCTTGTGCTCAGTGCCTGTACATACAGTGACGTCCTCCGGTGTAAGCTCAGCGGTGAATTTGTTGCGACCTGTCCCTGTGCTACATCATTATAGTGTATCTGTGTTTCGTTGTGTCAGAGTGGTGTATAATATACATCTTGGGAAATGTTGTGTTGCACAGAAGTCAGTCCCTGGCGAGCGGCTGCAGCCACAGGACGCTCCGTGTAACATGACAGCGCGGGAGGGAAGTCCGTTCATTGGAGGATAATGCTGTTATATGAGAGGGTTCCTGCAGGGATGTCGGTAGCTTATCTGCACTTTGCATGCGTGAAGTAGCTGGGGGACAACCGTATAATGAGCTGACATGCCGCCGACATGGTTTCTAAAGAAACTATACTTATGCAGGACAGCACACAGCCTGCCGGAGACACATCGTACAGAAGGTGCTGCCGCCATTGCAGACACGCAGCGTGGGAGTGGCGCAGATCCACGGATGTCTGTGACTCACAACGCTTCCAATATGTGAGGACTGAGGGACAGAAGACCCCGTTTATCACTGCACGTTACACGTTTTTGGGGGTTAGCCGCAAATATTAGGTATCTCCTGACTGTATGGAGGAAGGACTGTATCCGGTATCTCCCTCCATTCCTGCCGGCAGTAGTCCATTGTAGCCCATGGGCTACTTACCGCATTAGTAGCCAGCAGAGGGTTCCCCCGGGACGCTCCCCGGACGTGGCCTCTGTGCTTGTGTGGTCTTCGCTGGCCGTGCAAGTGCAGACCCCCCCAGCAGGCGTCACATCGCAGGATAGGTTTCCTCTCGGAGCCCCATGGTGGATAATCGATGTGATCGCATATTACAATCCGATCCTATGGTAATTAGTCTCCATAGTAATCTGTGTTGCTGAAGGTCCACAAATGGAAGTAGGTCAGATGTTGGCAACGTGTGGCTGGGACTTGTAGTTCCACAACAGCTGAAGTATATTATATACATCTGTCCTCCAGTATAATGTATGAATGTGGCAGTCACCACCGTGAGCAGGGCTCCTCCATACCACTGGGTTATTCAGTAGTGAGACATATGGAAACTTCTCCCCAACTAGTTACCATGCCAACAAGACAACAACCACTGACGCCGTCGTCCTTCTCCCTCACCGTGCGAGGAGGGCAGCGCCGTACAGGTAGCTGGAAGATGTGATGGAGGTACCTCTACCATGTAAGTGCATGGCATTATCACCGCACTATCACACTGGCCGCAGCAGCCAGCGTTCCCCCCTCAGCCAGCGCTATGTGTGAGTGCGCCGCCTCGCGCGGTAAGTCATCGCCTTTATTAGAAACCGCTGACAGCTGTAAAATCCCTTTTACAGTATTTTATGTTTGCTAGTAAAATAAGTGGCAGAATTATTTCTAGATACAATTCGCAGAATACATGGACTGGTACTTACCTGCCGCTGCGCAGAACTGGGAATGCTGCCTGTCACTGGTTTCCTGGTCAGTGAGCGACAATGCGCGAGTACAGGCAGGATCCTGCGCGGCCACTCCATCCTGCTCCACCAGCAGCACGCTGTCCTGGGGCCATTACACTTACTGTGATACTGACCCCTGATGCCCGGACTGACAGCTCATATTCTGTTCCTTCCCTGCAGCCAGTGTGCGGCACCAGGGCATGAATCTTCCACCGGGATGAAGCGGTTGTAGGGGCTCATTCTTACCCCTGGCAGCGGGGCCCACCGGGGGTTTCCCCTGTGGCCAGACCAGCCCTGCAGCTTTGTGTATTCAGGTTAGGCTGAGCCCTCTGCAGATAGTATACACACTGCACGGGAGAGAGATTTAGTTGCCGCAGATAGGGGGCAGCCATGAGAAAGTGGGTAATGATACGCCACCAGGTAGCGGAGGTGTAATGTGTACCGCTGCTAGAGACGTGGGATATGTCATAAACGCACATGCGCTGTTGTGACGGCAGAGGGGGGGGTCACACCAAATAGTGATCTGATTTATATTTCTCTTCTGTTCTTCATTGATAAAAATGATCTATTATCACTTCTATTGTAGAAAGCATTCTTCCTTTGCAGCGTTTTTCCACACCTGCCTAAATCTTTTGCACAGTGCTAGTTAGGGCGATGTTGGGGTACGTGCCTGCGTTACGTACATTCCTCCTCATCACAGCGGGAAGCGGTCAGAGTATACAGATGCTAAGAGTACACGGAAAGGAAAATCTCAGCTTGCTGGGACACTGCTAAGTGTTAGTAATGGTTCCTATTCCCCGGGGATACAATCACTGGATACAGGAAAACACTGATAGGACAAGTGCAGTAATGTAAGACGCATCAGTGAGTGTACAGCATGCTACCATATTACATATGTATTACATCACCAAGTGCCTCCTACTGCAGTCACTGCTAAACACTACATATAGGGAATGTCATTCACACTGTGACATCACCAAGTGCCTCCTACTGCAGTCACTGCTAAACACTACATATAGGGAATGTCATTCACACTGTGACATCACTAAGTGACTACTGCAGTCACTGCTAAACACTACATATAGGGAATGTCATTCACACTGTGACATCACTAAGTGACTACTGCAGTCACTGCTAAACACTACATATAGGGAATGTCATTCACACTGTGACATCACCAAGTGCCTCCTACTGCAGTCACTGCTAAACACTACATATAGGGAATGTCATTCAGACTGTGACATCACTAAGTGACTACTGCAGTCACTGCTAAACACTTCATATAGGGAATGTCATTCACACTGTGACATCACCAAGTGCCTCCTACTGCAGTCACTGCTAAACACTACATATAGGGAATGTCATTCACACTGTGACATCACTAAGTGACTACTGCAGTCACTGCTAAACACTACATATAGGGAATGTCATTCACACTGTGACATCACTAAGTGCCTCCTACTGCAGTCACTGCTAAACACTACATATAGGGAATGTCATTCACACTGTGACATCACTAAGTGCCTCCTACTGCAGTCACTGCTAAACACTACATATAGAGAATGTCATTCACACTGTGACATCACTAAGTGACTACTGCAGTCACTGCTAAACACTACATATAGGGAATGTCATTCACACTGTGACATCACTAAGTGACTACTGCAGTCACTGCTAAACACTACATATAGGGAATGTCATTCACACTGTGACATCACTAAGTGACTACTGCAGTCACTGCTAAACACTACATATAGAGAATGTCATTCACACTGTGACATCACCAAGTGCCTCCTACTGCAGTCACTGCTAAACACTACATATAGGGAATGTCATTCACACTGTGACATCACTAAGTGACTACTGCAGTCACTGCTAAACACTACATATAGAGAATGTCATTCACACTGTGACATCACTAAGTGACTACTGCAGTCACTGCTAAACACTTCATATAGGGAATGTCATTCACACTGTGACATCACTAAGTGACTACTGCAGTCACTGCTAAACACTACATATAGAGAATGTCATTCACACTGTGACATCACTAAGTGACTACTGCAGTCACTGCTAAACACTACATATAGGGAATGTCATTCACACTGTGACATCACTAAGTGACTACTGCAGTCACTGCTAAACACTTCATATAGAGAATGTCATTCACACTGTGACATCACTAAGTGACTACTGCAGTCACTGCTAAACACTACATATAGGGAATGTCATTCACACTGTGACATCACTAAGTGACTACTGCAGTCACTGCTAAACACTTCATATAGGGAATGTCATTCACACTGTGACATCACCAAGTGCCTCCTACTGCAGTCACTGCTAAACACTACATATAGGGAATGTCATTCACACTGTGACATCACTAAGTGACTACTGCAGTCACTGCTAAACACTACATATAGGGAATGTCATTCACACTGTGACATCACTAAGTGACTACTGCAGTCACTGCTAAACACTACATATAGGGAATGTCATTCACACTGTGACATCACTAAGTGACTACTGCAGTCACTGCTAAACACTTCATATAGAGAATGTCATTCACACTGTGACATCACTAAGTGACTACTGCAGTCACTGCTAAACACTACATATAGGGAATGTCATTCACACTGTGACATCACTAAGTGACTACTGCAGTCACTGCTAAACACTTCATATAGGGAATGTCATTCACACTGTGACATCACCAAGTGCCTCCTACTGCAGTCACTGCTAAACACTACATATAGGGAATGTCATTCACACTGTGACATCACTAAGTGACTACTGCAGTCACTGCTAAACACTACATATAGGGAATGTCATTCACACTGTGACATCACTAAGTGACTACTGCAGTCACTGCTAAACACTACATATAGGGAATGTCATTCACACTGTGACATCACTAAGTGACTACTGCAGTCACTGCTAAACACTACATATAGAGAATGTCATTCACACTGTGACATCACTAAGTGACTACTGCAGTCACTGCTAAACACTACATATAGGGAATGTCATTCACACTGTGACATCACTAAGTGCCTACTGCAGTCACTGCTAAACACTACATATAGGGAATGTCATTCACACTGTGACATCACTAAGTGACTACTGCAGTCACTGCTAAACACTACATATAGGGAATGTCATTCACACTGTGACATCACTAAGTGACTACTGCAGTCACTGCTAAACACTACATATAGAGAATGTCATTCACACTGTGACATCACTAAGTGCCTCCTACTGCAGTCACTGCTAAACACTACATATAGGGAATGTCATTCACACTGTGACATCACTAAGTGACTACTGCAGTCACTGCTAAACACTTCATATAGGGAATGTCATTCACACTGTGACATCACTAAGTGACTACTGCAGTCACTGCTAAACACTACATATAGGGAATGTCATTCACACTGTGACATCACTAAGTGACTACTGCAGTCACTGCTAAACACTTCATATAGGGAATGTCATTCACACTGTGACATCACCAAGTGCCTCCTACTGCAGTCACTGCTAAACACTACATATAGGGAATGTCATTCACACTGTGACATCACTAAGTGACTACTGCAGTCACTGCTAAACACTACATATAGGGAATGTCATTCACACTGTGACATCACTAAGTGACTACTGCAGTCACTGCTAAACACTTCATATAGGGAATGTCATTCACACTGTGACATCACCAAGTGCCTCCTACTGCAGTCACTGCTAAACACTACATATAGGGAATGTCATTCACACTGTGACATCACTAAGTGACTACTGCAGTCACTGCTAAACACTTCATATAGGGAATGTCATTCACACTGTGACATCACTAAGTGACTACTGCAGTCACTGCTAAACACTACATATAGAGAATGTCATTCACACTGTGACATCACTAAGTGACTACTGCAGTCACTGCTAAACACTACATATAGGGAATGTCATTCACACTGTGACATCACTAAGTGACTACTGCAGTCACTGCTAAACACTACATATAGGGAATGTCATTCACACTGTGACATCACTAAGTGACTACTGCAGTCACTGCTAAACACTTCATATAGAGAATGTCATTCACACTGTGACATCACTAAGTGACTACTGCAGTCACTGCTAAACACTACATATAGGGAATGTCATTCACACTGTGACATCACTAAGTGACTACTGCAGTCACTGCTAAACACTACATATAGGGAATGTCATTCACACTGTGACATCACTAAGTGACTACTGCAGTCACTGCTAAACACTACATATAGGGAATGTCATTCACACTGTGACATCACTAAGTGACTACTGCAGTCACTGCTAAACACTACATATAGGGAATGTCATTCACACTGTGACATCACTAAGTGACTACTGCAGTCACTGCTAAACACTACATATAGGGAATGTCATTCACACTGTGACATCACTAAGTGACTACTGCAGTCACTGCTAAACACTACATATAGAGAATGTCATTCACACTGTGACATCACTAAGTGACTACTGCAGTCACTGCTAAACACTACATATAGAGAATGTCATTCACACTGTGACATCACTAAGTGACTACTGCAGTCACTGCTAAACACTACATATAGAGAATGTCATTCACACTGTGACATCACTAAGTGACTACTGCAGTCACTGCTAAACACTACATATAGAGAATGTCATTCACACTGTGACATCACTAAGTGACTACTGCAGTCACTGCTAAACACTACATATAGAGAATGTAATTCACACTGTGACATCACTAAGTGACTACTGCAGTCACTGCTAAACACTTCATATAGGGAATGTCATTCACACTGTGACATCACTAAGTGACTACTGCAGTCACTGCTAAACACTACATATAGGGAATGTCATTCACACTGTGACATCACTAAGTGACTACTGCAGTCACTGCTAAACACTACATATAGGGAATGTCATTCACACTGTGACATCACTAAGTGACTACTGCAGTCACTGCTAAACACTACATATAGGGAATGTCATTCACACTGTGACATCACTAAGTGACTACTGCAGTCACTGCTAAACACTACATATAGGGAATGTCATTCACACTGTGACATCACTAAGTGACTACTGCAGTCACTGCTAAACACTTCATATAGGGAATGTCATTCACACTGTGACATCACTAAGTGACTACTGCAGTCACTGCTAAACACTACATATAGGGAATGTAATTCACACTGTGACATCACTAAGTGCCTCCTACTGCAGTCACTGCTAAACACTTCATATAGAGAATGTCATTCACACTGTGACATCACTAAGTGACTACTGCAGTCACTGCTAAACACTACATATAGGGAATGTCATTCACACTGTGACATCACTAAGTGACTACTGCAGTCACTGCTAAACACTTCATATAGGGAATGTCATTCACACTGTGACATCACTAAGTGACTACTGCAGTCACTGCTAAACACTACATATAGGGAATGTCATTCACACTGTGACATCACCAAGTGCCTCCTACTGCAGTCACTGCTAAACACTACATATAGGGAATGTCATTCACACTGTGACATCACTAAGTGACTACTGCAGTCACTGCTAAACACTACATATAGAGAATGTCATTCACACTGTGACATCACTAAGTGACTACTGCAGTCACTGCTAAACACTACATATAGGGAATGTCATTCACACCGTGACATCACTAAGTGACTACTGCAGTCACTGCTAAACACTACATATAGGGAATGTCATTCACACTGTGACATCACTAAGTGACTACTGCAGTCACTGCTAAACACTTCATATAGGGAATGTCATTCACACTGTGACATCACTAAGTGACTACTGCAGTCACTGCGAGGAGCACTGCTAAACACTACATATAGGGAATGTCATTCACACTGTGACATCACTAAGTGACTACTGCAGTCACTGCGAGGAGCACTGCTAAACACTACATATAGGGAATGTCATTCACACTGTGACATCACTAAGTGACTACTGCAGTCACTGCTAAACACTACATATAGGGAATGTCATTCACACTGTGACATCACTAATACCCCTTTCACATCGCACAAATAACCCGGTATCGACACGGCAAATTGCCGTGTCGACACGGGTCAGTGTGCGATGTGAAAGCACTTTCTGTGAATTAGCGGGTCGCCTGACCCGGTAATTCAACCCGGTATAAAAGAAGGATTATACCCGGGTTGATTACCGGGTCAGGTGCGGTGTGAATGGGAGCCGTGTCGATGCGACACGGTTCCCATTCACAGCATAGGGAGAGGCGGCGCAGGAGATGAGCTCATCTCCCAGCGCCGCCTCCACCCCCGCCCCTGCTGCTGCTGCGCCCTCCCGCTGCTATGGCAACCGACCCGGTATATTGCTGGGTCGGAAAGCCTGCAGACGGGAGCAAATGCCGGATCCCACCCGGTAAGGACACGTTTCTTTTACCGGGTGGGATCCGGCATTAGCGATGTGAAAGCGGTATAAGTGACTACTGCAGTCACTGCTAAACACTACATATAGGGAATGTCATTCACACTGTGACATCACTAAGTGACTACTGCAGTCACTGCTAAACACTACATATAGGGAATGTCATTCACACTGTGACATCACCAAGTGCCTCCTACTGCAGTCACTGCTAAACACTACATATAGAGAATGTCATTCACACTGTGACATCACTAAGTGACTACTGCAGTCACTGCTAAACACTACATATAGGGAATGTCATTCACACTGTGACATCACTAAGTGACTACTGCAGTCACTGCTAAACACTACATATAGGGAATGTCATTCACACTGTGACATCACCAAGTGCCTCCTACTGCAGTCACTGCTAAACACTACATATAGAGAATGTCATTCACACTGTGACATCACTAAGTGACTACTGCAGTCACTGCTAAACACTACATATAGGGAATGTCATTCACACTGTGACATCACTAAGTGACTACTGCAGTCACTGCTAAACACTACATATAGGGAATGTCATTCACACTGTGACATCACCAAGTGCCTCCTACTGCAGTCACTGCTAAACACTACATATAGAGAATGTCATTCACACTGTGACATCACCAAGTGCCTCCTACTGCAGTCACTGCTAAACACTTCATATAGAGAATGTCATTCACACTGTGACATCACTAAGTGACTACTGCAGTCACTGCTAAACACTACATATAGAGAATGTCATTCACACTGTGACATCACTAAGTGACTACTGCAGTCACTGCTAAACACTACATATAGGGAATGTCATTCACACTGTGACATCACTAAGTGACTACTGCAGTCACTGCTAAACACTACATATAGAGAATGTCATTCACACTGTGACATCACCAAGTGCCTCCTACTGCAGTCACTGCTAAACACTTCATATAGAGAATGTCATTCACACTGTGACATCACTAAGTGACTACTGCAGTCACTGCTAAACACTACATATAGAGAATGTCATTCACACTGTGACATCACCAAGTGCCTCCTACTGCAGTCACTGCTAAACACTTCATATAGAGAATGTCATTCACACTGTGACATCACTAAGTGACTACTGCAGTCACTGCTAAACACTACATATAGAGAATGTCATTCACACTGTGACATCACTAAGTGACTACTGCAGTCACTGCTAAACACTACATATAGAGAATGTCATTCACACTGTGACATCACCAAGTGCCTCCTACTGCAGTCACTGCTAAACACTTCATATAGAGAATGTCATTCACACTGTGACATCACTAAGTGACTACTGCAGTCACTGCTAAACACTACATATAGAGAATGTCATTCACACTGTGACATCACCAAGTGCCTCCTACTGCAGTCACTGCTAAACACTTCATATAGAGAATGTCATTCACACTGTGACATCACTAAGTGACTACTGCAGTCACTGCTAAACACTTCATATAGAGAATGTCATTCACACTGTGACATCACTAAGTGACTACTGCAGTCACTGCTAAACACTTCATATAGAGAATGTCATTCACACTGTGACATCACTAAGTGACTACTGCAGTCACTGCTAAACACTACATATAGGGAATGTCATTCACACTATGACATCACTAAGTGACTACTGCAGTCACTGCTAAACACTACATATAGGGAATGTCATTCACACTGTGACATCACTAAGTGACTACTGCAGTCACTGCTAAACACTACATATAGGGAATGTCATTCACACTATGACATCACTAAGTGACTACTGCAGTCACTGCTAAACACTACATATAGGGAATGTCATTCACACTGTGACATCACCAAGTGCCTCCTACTGCAGTCACTGCTAAACACTACATATAGAGAATGTCATTCACACTGTGACATCACCAAGTGCCTCCTACTGCAGTCACTGCTAAACACTTCATATAGAGAATGTAATTCACACTGTGACATCACTAAGTGACTACTGCAGTCACTGCTAAACACTACATATAGGGAATGTCATTCACACTGTGACATCACCAAGTGCCTCCTACTGCAGTCACTGCTAAACACTTCATATAGAGAATGTCATTCACACTGTGACATCACTAAGTGACTACTGCAGTCACTGCTAAACACTACATATAGGGAATGTCATTCACACTGTGACATCACTAAGTGACTACTGCAGTCACTGCTAAACACTACATATAGGGAATGTCATTCACACTGTGACATCACTAAGTGACTACTGCAGTCACTGCTAAACACTACATATAGGGAATGTCATTCACACTGTGACATCACTAAGTGACTACTGCAGTCACTGCTAAACACTACATATAGGGAATGTCATTCACACTGTGACATCACTAAGTGACTACTGCAGTCACTGCTAAACACTACATATAGGGAATGTCATTCACACTGTGACATCACTAAGTGACTACTGCAGTCACTGCTAAACACTACATATAGAGAATGTCATTCACACTGTGACATCACCAAGTGCCTCCTACTGCAGTCACTGCTAAACACTACATATAGGGAATGTCATTCACACTGTGACATCACTAAGTGACTACTGCAGTCACTGCTAAACACTACATATAGAGAATGTAATTCACACTGTGACATCACTAAGTGACTACTGCAGTCACTGCTAAACACTACATATAGGGAATGTCATTCACACTGTGACATCACTAAGTGACTACTGCAGTCACTGCTAAACACTACATATAGGGAATGTCATTCACACTGTGACATCACTAAGTGACTACTGCAGTCACTGCTAAACACTACATATAGGGAATGTCATTCACACTGTGACATCACTAAGTGACTACTGCAGTCACTGCTAAACACTACATATAGAGAATGTAATTCACACTGTGACATCACTAAGTGACTACTGCAGTCACTGCTAAACACTACATATAGAGAATGTCATTCACACTGTGACATCACTAAGTGACTACTGCAGTCACTGCTAAACACTACATATAGGGAATGTCATTCACACTGTGACATCACTAAGTGACTACTGCAGTCACTGCTAAACACTACATATAGAGAATGTCATTCACACTGTGACATCACCAAGTGCCTCCTACTGCAGTCACTGCTAAACACTAGATATAGAGAATGTCATTCACACTGTGACATCACTAAGTGACTACTGCAGTCACTGCTAAACACTACATATAGGGAATGTCATTCACACTGTGACATCACTAAGTGACTACTGCAGTCACTGCTAAACACTACATATAGGGAATGTCATTCACACTGTGACATCACTAAGTGACTACTGCAGTCACTGCTAAACACTACATATAGGGAATGTCATTCACACTGTGACATCACTAAGTGACTACTGCAGTCACTGCTAAACACTACATATAGAGAATGTCATTCACACTGTGACATCACTAAGTGACTACTGCAGTCACTGCTAAACACTACATATAGGGAATGTCATTCACACTGTGACATCACTAAGTGACTACTGCAGTCACTGCTAAACACTACATATAGGGAATGTCATTCACACTGTGACATCACTAAGTGACTACTGCAGTCACTGCTAAACACTACATATAGAGAATGTCATTCACACTGTGACATCACTAAGTGACTACTGCAGTCACTGCTAAACACTACATATAGGGAATGTCATTCACACTGTGACATCACTAAGTGACTACTGCAGTCACTGCTAAACACTTCATATAGGGAATGTCATTCACACTGTGACATCACTAAGTGACTACTGCAGTCACTGCTAAACACTACATATAGAGAATGTCATTCACACTGTGACATCACCAAGTGCCTCCTACTGCAGTCACTGCTAAACACTACATATAGGGAATGTCATTCACACTGTGACATCACTAAGTGACTACTGCAGTCACTGCTAAACACTACATATAGGGAATGTCATTCACACTGTGACATCACTAAGTGACTACTGCAGTCACTGCTAAACACTACATATAGGGAATGTCATTCACACTGTGACATCACCAAGTGCCTCCTACTGCAGTCACTGCTAAACACTACATATAGAGAATGTCATTCACACTGTGACATCACCAAGTGCCTCCTACTGCAGTCACTGCTAAACACTTCATATAGAGAATGTCATTCACACTGTGACATCACTAAGTGACTACTGCAGTCACTGCTAAACACTACATATAGGGAATGTCATTCACACTGTGACATCACTAAGTGACTACTGCAGTCACTGCTAAACACTACATATAGAGAATGTCATTCACACTGTGACATCACCAAGTGCCTCCTACTGCAGTCACTGCTAAACACTTCATATAGAGAATGTAATTCACACTGTGACATCACCAAGTGCCTCCTACTGCAGTCACTGCTAAACACTTCATATAGAGAATGTCATTCACACTGTGACATCACTAAGTGACTACTGCAGTCACTGCTAAACACTTCATATAGAGAATGTCATTCACACTGTGACATCACTAAGTGACTACTGCAGTCACTGCTAAACACTACATATAGGGAATGTCATTCACACTATGACATCACTAAGTGACTACTGCAGTCACTGCTAAACACTACATATAGGGAATGTCATTCACACTGTGACATCACCAAGTGCCTCCTACTGCAGTCACTGCTAAACACTACATATAGAGAATGTCATTCACACTGTGACATCACCAAGTGCCTCCTACTGCAGTCACTGCTAAACACTTCATATAGAGAATGTAATTCACACTGTGACATCACTAAGTGACTACTGCAGTCACTGCTAAACACTACATATAGGGAATGTCATTCACACTGTGACATCACTAAGTGACTACTGCAGTCACTGCTAAACACTACATATAGGGAATGTCATTCACACTGTGACATCACTAAGTGACTACTGCAGTCACTGCTAAACACTTCATATAGGGAATGTCATTCACACTGTGACATCACTAAGTGACTACTGCAGTCACTGCTAAACACTACATATAGGGAATGTCATTCACACTGTGACATCACTAAGTGACTACTGCAGTCACTGCTAAACACTACATATAGGGAATGTCATTCACACTGTGACATCACTAAGTGACTACTGCAGTCACTGCTAAACACTACATATAGGGAATGTCATTCACACTGTGACATCACTAAGTGACTACTGCAGTCACTGCTAAACACTACATATAGGGAATGTCATTCACACTGTGACATCACTAAGTGACTACTGCAGTCACTGCTAAACACTACATATAGGGAATGTCATTCACACTGTGACATCACTAAGTGACTACTGCAGTCACTGCTAAACACTACATATAGAGAATGTAATTCACACTGTGACATCACTAAGTGACTACTGCAGTCACTGCTAAACACTACATATAGAGAATGTCATTCACACTGTGACATCACTAAGTGACTACTGCAGTCACTGCTAAACACTACATATAGGGAATGTCATTCACACTGTGACATCACTAAGTGACTACTGCAGTCACTGCTAAACACTTCATATAGGGAATGTCATTCACACTGTGACATCACTAAGTGACTACTGCAGTCACTGCTAAACACTACATATAGAGAATGTCATTCACACTGTGACATCACTAAGTGACTACTGCAGTCACTGCTAAACACTACATATAGGGAATGTCATTCACACTGTGACATCACTAAGTGACTACTGCAGTCACTGCTAAACACTACATATAGGGAATGTCATTCACACTGTGACATCACTAAGTGACTACTGCAGTCACTGCTAAACACTACATATAGAGAATGTCATTCACACTGTGACATCACTAAGTGCCTCCTACTGCAGTCACTGCTAAACACTACATATAGGGAATGTCATTCACACTGTGACATCACTAAGTGACTACTGCAGTCACTGCTAAACACTTCATATAGGGAATGTCATTCACACTGTGACATCACTAAGTGACTACTGCAGTCACTGCTAAACACTACATATAGAGAATGTCATTCACACTGTGACATCACTAAGTGACTACTGCAGTCACTGCTAAACACTACATATAGGGAATGTCATTCACACTGTGACATCACTAAGTGACTACTGCAGTCACTGCTAAACACTACATATAGGGAATGTCATTCACACTGTGACATCACTAAGTGACTACTGCAGTCACTGCTAAACACTACATATAGGGAATGTCATTCACACTGTGACATCACTAAGTGACTACTGCAGTCACTGCTAAACACTTCATATAGGGAATGTTGGGGGTCATTCCGAGTTGTTCGCTCGCAAGCGGATTTTAGCAGATTTGCTCACACTAAGCCGCCGCCTACTGGGAGTGAATCTTAGCATCTTAAAATTGCGAACGATGTATTCGCAATATTGCGATTACACACCTCGTAGCAGTTTCTGAGTAGCTTCAGACTTACTCGGCATCTGCGATCAGTTCAGTGCTTGTCGTTCCTGGTTTGACGTCACAAACACACCCAGCGTTCGCCCAGACACTCCTCCGTTTCTCCGGCCACTCCTGCGTTTTTTCCGGAAACGGTAGCGTTTTTTCCCACACGCCCATAAAACGGCCTGTTTCCGCCCAGTAACACCCATTTCCTGTCAATCACATTACGATCGCCAGAACGATGAAAAAGCCGTGAGTAAAATTCCTAACTGCATAGCAAATTTACTTGGCGCAGTCGCAGTGCGAACATTGCGCATGCGCATTAAGCGGAAAATCGCTGCGATGCGAAGATTTTTACCGAGCGAACAACTCGGAATGAGGGCCGTTATGCACAATGTGATACACTGACACTGAGATATTGGAGTGAGTTACTGTGTAGTGTGATGATGTTGGAGTGAGTTACTGTGTAGTGTGATGATCTTGGAGTGAGTTACTGTGTAGTGTGATGATGGTGGAGTGAGTTACTGTGTAGTGTGATGATGGTGGAGTGAGTTACTGTGTAGTGTGATGATCTTGGAGTGAGTTACTGTGTAGTGTAATGATGTTGGAGGGAGTTACTGTGTAGTGTAATGATCTTGGAGTGAGTTACTGTGTAGTGTGATGATCTTGGAGTGAGTTACTGTGTAGTGTGATGATCTTGGAGTGAGTTACTGTGTAGTGTAATGATCTTGGAGTGAGTTACTGTGTAGTGTGATGATCTTGGAGTGAGTTACTGTGTAGTGTGATGATGGTGGAGTGAGTTACTGTGTAGTGTGATGATGGTGGAGTGAGTTACTGTGTAGTGTGATGATGTTGGAGTGAGTTACTGTGTAGTGTGATGATGGTGGAGTGAGTTACTGTGTAGTGTGATGATGGTGGAGTGAGTTACTGTGTAGTGTGATGATGTTGGAGTGAGTTACTGTGTAGTGTGATGATGTTGGAGTGTGTTACTGTGTAGTGTGATGATGGTGGAGTGAGTTACTGTGTAGTGTGATGATATTGGAGTGAGTTACTGTGTAGTGTAATGATCTTGGAGTGAGTTACTGTGTAGTGTGATGATCTTGGAGTGAGTTACTGTGTAGTGTAATGATCTTGGAGTGAGTTACTGTGTAGTGTAATGATCTTGGAGTGAGTTACTGTGTAGTGTGATCTTGGAGTGAGTTACTGTGTAGTGTGATGATCTTGGAGTGAGTTACTGTGTAGTGTAATGATCTTGGAGTGAGTTACTGTGTAGTGTGATGATGGTGGAGTGAGTTACTGTGTAGTGTGATGATGGTGGAGTGAGTTACTGTGTAGTGTGATGATCTTGGAGTGAGTTACTGTGTAGTGTAATGATGTTGGAGGGAGTTACTGTGTAGTGTAATGATCTTGGAGTGAGTTACTGTGTAGTGTGATGATCTTGGAGTGAGTTACTGTGTAGTGTGATGATCTTGGAGTGAGTTACTGTGTAGTGTAATGATGGTGGAGTGAGTTACTGTGTAGTGTGATGATGGTGGAGTGAGTTACTGTGTAGTGTGATGATGGTGGAGTGAGTTACTGTGTAGTGTGATGATGTTGGAGTGAGTTACTGTGTAGTGTGATGATGTTGGAGTGAGTTACTGTGTAGTGTGATGATGTTGGAGTGAGTTACTGTGTAGTGTGATGATGTTGGAGTGAGTTACTGTGTAGTGTAATGATCTTGGAGTGAGTTACTGTGTAGTGTAATGATCTTGGAGTGAGTTACTGTGTAGTGTGATAATCTTGGAGTGAGTTACTGTGTAGTGTGATGATGGTGGAGTGAGTTACTGTGTAGTGTGATGATGGTGGAGTGAGTTACTGTGTAGTGTGATGATGGTGGAGTGAGTTACTGTGTAGTGTGATGATGGTGGAGTGAGTTACTGTGTAGTGTGATGATGGTGGAGTGAGTTACTGTGTAGTGTGATGATGGTGGAGTGAGTTACTGTGTAGTGTGATGATCTTGGAGTGAGTTGCTGTGTAGTATGATGATGGTGGAGTGAGTTACTGTGTAGTGTGATGATATTGGAGTGAGTTACTGTGTAGTGTAATGATCTTGGAGTGAGTTACTGTGTAGTGTGATGATCTTGGAGTGAGTTACTGTGTAGTGTAATGATCTTGGAGTGAGTTACTGTGTAGTGTAATGATCTTGGAGTGAGTTACTGTGTAGTGTGATGATCTTGGAGTGAGTTACTGTGTAGTGTGATGATCTTGGAGTGAGTTACTGTGTAGTGTGATGATGGTGGAGTGAGTTACTGTGTAGTGTGATGATGGTGGAGTGAGTTACTGTGTAGTGTGATGATGGTGGAGTGAGTTACTGTGTAGTGTGATGATCTTGGAGTGAGTTACTGTGTAGTGTAATGATGTTGGAGGGAGTTACTGTGTAGTGTAATGATCTTGGAGTGAGTTACTGTGTAGTGTGATGATCTTAGAGTGAGTTACTGTGTAGTGTGATGATCTTAGAGTGAGTTACTGTGTAGTGTGGTGATCTTGGAGTGAGTTACTGTGTAGTGTAATGATCTTGGAGTGAGTTACTGTGTAGTGTAATGATCTTGGAGTGAGTTACTGTGTAGTGTGATGATCTTGGAGTGAGTTACTGTGTAGTGTAATGATCTTGGAGTGAGTTACTGTGTAGTGTAATGATCTTGGAGTGAGTTACTGTGTAGTGTGATGATGGTGGAGTGAGTTACTGTGTAGTGTGATGATGGTGGAGTGAGTTACTGTGTAGTGTGATGATCTTGGAGTGAGTTACTGTGTAGTGTAATGATGTTGGAGGGAGTTACTGTGTAGTGTAATGATCTTGGAGTGAGTTACTGTGTAGTGTGATGATCTTGGAGTGAGTTACTGTGTAGTGTGATGATCTTGGAGTGAGTTACTGTGTAGTGTAATGATGGTGGAGTGAGTTACTGTGTAGTGTGATGATGGTGGAGTGAGTTACTGTGTAGTGTGATGATGGTGGAGTGAGTTACTGTGTAGTGTGATGATGTTGGAGTGAGTTACTGTGTAGTGTGATGATGTTGGAGTGAGTTACTGTGTAGTGTGATGATGTTGGAGTGAGTTACTGTGTAGTGTGATGATGTTGGAGTGAGTTACTGTGTAGTGTGATGATGGTGGAGTGAGTTACTGTGTAGTGTAATGATCTTGGAGTGAGTTACTGTGTAGTGTAATGATCTTGGAGTGAGTTACTGTGTAGTGTGATGATCTTGGAGTGAGTTACTGTGTAGTGTGATGATGGTGGAGTGAGTTACTGTGTAGTGTGATGATGGTGGAGTGAGTTACTGTGTAGTGTGATGATGGTGGAGTGAGTTACTGTGTAGTGTGATGATGGTGGAGTGAGTTACTGTGTAGTGTGATGATGGTGGAGTGAGTTACTGTGTAGTGTGATGATGGTGGAGTGAGTTACTGTGTAGTGTGATGATCTTGGAGTGAGTTGCTGTGTAGTATGATGATGGTGGAGTGAGTTACTGTGTAGTGTGATGATATTGGAGTGAGTTACTGTGTAGTGTAATGATCTTGGAGTGAGTTACTGTGTAGTGTGATGATCTTGGAGTGAGTTACTGTGTAGTGTAATGATCTTGGAGTGAGTTACTGTGTAGTGTAATGATCTTGGAGTGAGTTACTGTGTAGTGTGATGATCTTGGAGTGAGTTACTGTGTAGTGTAATGATCTTGGAGTGAGTTACTGTGTAGTGTGATGATGGTGGAGTGAGTTACTGTGTAGTGTGATGATCTTGGAGTGAGTTACTGTGTAGTGTAATGATGTTGGAGGGAGTTACTGTGTAGTGTAATGATCTTGGAGTGAGTTACTGTGTAGTGTGATGATCTTGGAGTGAGTTACTGTGTAGTGTGATGATCTTAGAGTGAGTTACTGTGTAGTGTGGTGATCTTGGAGTGAGTTACTGTGTAGTGTAATGATCTTGGAGTGAGTTACTGTGTAGTGTAATGATCTTGGAGTGAGTTACTGTGTAGTGTGATGATCTTGGAGTGAGTTACTGTGTAGTGTAATGATCTTGGAGTGAGTTACTGTGTAGTGTAATGATCTTGGAGTGAGTTACTGTGTAGTGTGATGATGGTGGAGTGAGTTACTGTGTAGTGTAATGATCTTGGAGTGAGTTACTGTGTAGTGTGATGATCTTGGAGTGAGTTACTGTGTAGTGTAATGATCTTGGAGTGAGTTACTGTGTAGTGTAATGATCTTGGAGTGAGTTACTGTGTAGTGTGATGATGGTGGAGTGAGTTACTGTGTGGTGTGATGATGTTGGAGTGAGTTACTGTGTAGTGTGATGATGTTGGAGGGAGTATTGCTGCATATTGTACTGGATTTCGGGAATTATTAATACTCTGTATCAGAATGGATTTGGGACCTCCTATGTGCAGAGATTATGTGAGTGTTGTTCTGCACGCAGGCGTAGCTCTGTGCTCTGCATAAGGTGCTGCTGTTTGTCAGTCTCCGCCAGGACATGTGCTCATCTCTGTTCTGTAACAAGTGTCTTATTGGGGCTGTGTTGTATAAGAGATGTGGATGCCACCTGCTCTCTGCTGATAACGTCTCTATGGCCTTGTTATAATACAATGCCCAGTGTTTCTGGCTCTATCTGCAGGTCTGCAGCCTCCATCTATCATGGTTCTGGGTGATGACCACCTGGCATTGGGTTATTGTGAAGGTATCGGCCCCCTGCGTGTGATCTTGCTGTGTCCGCCTCTGAATAACCTCCCCTGTGCTCTAGAGGAGGTGCTGCAGAGTATCTGAGCCCCCAGCGTCTAGCACAGATATCTGCCTGCAGACCATTTACTTCTAGGATTGTGTATGATGTCATTAATCTATGTCAGAGGGTGGAGGGTGCTGGTTACTGTCTATAATAAAGCCTGTGTTCTTCCCATCACACCGCTCCCTGTAATGAGAGCAGGTGTGGAGGCTGCAGTAATAGATGTCATTATGCTGAGTAACGTCAGTGAGAGTATGTGGCCAGAAGTGTCAGCTCTGCAGGAGAGAGTGCACAGGGATGTGTGTCTCCATTACATGATCCTAGACGGATGCTGCCACACTGGAAAATAAAATGCACCTTAGTCCAGTGATACAGCAGCTGTGTGACTAGAGGTAACAGGGCGCTGAGCTCAGGCGGGCAGCAGGGACGGGGGCTGTGTGACTAGCGGTAACAGGGCGCTGAGCTCAGGCGGGCAGCAGGGACGGGGGATGTGTGACTAGCGGTAACAGGGCGCTGAGCTCAGGCGGGCAGCAGGGACGGGGGCTGTGTGACTAGAGGTAACAGGGCGCTGAGCTCAGGCGGGCAGCAGGGACGGGGGCTGTGTGACTAGCGGTAACAGGGCGCTGAGCTCAGACGGGCAGCAGGGACGGGGGATGTGTGACTAGTGGTAACAGGGCGCTGAGCTCAGACGGGCAGCAGGGACGGGGGATGTGTGACTAGTAGTAACAGGGCGCTGAGCTCGGGGGCAGCAGGGACAGGGGATGTGTGACTAGTGCTAACAGGGCGCTGAGCTCAGGCGGGCAGCAGGGACGGGGGATGTGTGACTAGTGCTAACAGGGCGCTGAGCTCAGGCGGGCAGCAGGGACGGGGGATGTGTGACTAGTGCTAACAGGGGGATGAGCTCAGGCGGGCAGCAGGGACGGGGGCTGTGTGACTAGCGGTAACAGGGCGCTGAGCTCAGGCGGGCAGCAGGGACGGGGGATGTGTGACTAGTGGTAACAGGGCGCTGAGCTCAGGCGGGCAGCAGGGACGGGGGATGTGTGACTAGTGGTAACAGGGCGCTGAGCTCAGGCGGGCAGAGGGACGGGGGCTGTGTGACTAGTGGTAACAGGGCGCTGAGCTCAGGCGGGCAGCAGGGACGGGGGATGTGTGACTAGTGGTAACAGGGCGCTGAGCTCAGGCGGGCAGAGGGACGGGGGCTGTGTGACTAGTGGTAACAGGGCGCTGAGCTCAGGCGGGCAGAGGGACGGGGGCTGTGTGACTAGTGGTAACAGGGCGCTGAGCTCAGGCGGGCAGCAGGGACGGGGGCTGTGTGACTAGTGGTAACAGGGCGCTGAGCTCAGGCGGGCAGCAGGGACGGGGATGTGTGACTAGTGGTAACAGGGTGCTGAGCTCAGGCGGGCAGCAGGGACAGGGGATGTGTGACTAGTGGTAACAGGGCGCTGAGCTCAGGCGGGCAGAGGGACGGGGGCTGTGTGACTAGTGGTAACAGGGCGCTGAGCTCAGGCGGGCAGCAGGGACGGGGGCTGTGTGACTAGTGGTAACAGGGCGCTGAGCTCAGGTGGGCAGCAGGGACGGGGGATGTGTGACTAGCGGTAACATGGCGCTGAGCTCAGGCTGGCAGCAGGGACGGGGGATGTGTGACTAGCGGTAACCAGGCGCTGAGCTCAGGCGGGCAGAGGGACGGTGGATGTGTGACTAGTGGTAACAGGGCACTGAGCTCAGGCGGGCAGCAGGGACGGTGGATGTGTGACTAGCGGTAACAGGGCGCTGAGCTCAGGCGGGCAGCAGGGACGGTGGATGTGTGACTAGTGGTAACAGGGCGCTGAGCTCAGGCGGGCAGCAGGGACGGTGGATGCGTGACTAGTGTTAACAGGACGCTGAGCTCAGGCGGGCAGAGGGATGGGGGCTGTGTGACTAGTGGTAACAGGGCGCTGAGCTCAGGTGGGCAGCAGGGATGGGGGATGTGTGACTAGCGGTAACAGGGCGGGCAGCAGGGACGGTGGATGTGTGACTAGCGGTAACATGGCGCCGAGCTCAGGCGGGCAGCAGGGACGTGGATGTGTGAGTAGCAGTAACAGGGCGCTGAGCTCAGGCGGGCAGCAGGGACGGGGGATGTGTGACTAGTGGTAACAGGGCGCTGAGCTCAGGGGGGCAGCAGGGATGGAGGATGAGTGACTAGTGTTAACAGGGCGCTGAGCTCAGGTGGGCAGCAGTGACGGGGGATGTGTGACTAGTGGTAACAGGGCGCTGAGCTCAGGCGGGCAGCAGGGACGGGGGATGTGTGACTAGCGGTAACAGGGCGCTGAGCTCAGGTGGGCAGCAGGGACGGGGGATGTGTGACTAGCGGTAACAGGGCGCTGAGCTCAGGCGGGCAGCAGGGACGGGGGATGTGTGACTAGTGGTAACAGGGCGCTGAGCTCAGGGGGGCAGCAGGGATGGAGGATGAGTGACTAGTGTTAACAGGGCGCTGAGCTCAGGTGGGCAGCAGTGACGGGGGATGTGTGACTAGTGGTAACAGGGCGCTGAGCTCAGGCGGGCAGCAGGGACGGGGGATGTGTGACTAGCGGTAACAGGGCGCTGAGCTCAGGTGGGCAGCAGGGACGGGGGATGTGTGACTAGCGGTAACAGGGCGCTGAGCTCAGGCGGGCAGCAGGGACGGGAGATGTGTGACTAGCGGTAACAGGGCGCTAAGCTCAGGCGGGCAGCAGGGACGGGGGATGTGTGACTAGTGGTAACAGGGCGCTGAGCTCAGGCGGGCAGCAGGGACGGGAGATGTGTGACTAGTGGTAACAGGGCGCTGAGCTCAGGCGGGCAGCAGAAATGGTGTATATGTGACTAGTGGTAACAGGGCGCTGAGCTCAGGCGGGCAGCAGGGACGGGAGATGTGTGACTAGTGGTAACAGGGCGCTGAGCTCAGGCGGGCAGCAGGAACGGTGTATATGTGACTAGTGGTAACAGGGCGCTGAGTTCAGGCGGGCAGCAGGGACGGTGGATGTGTGACTAGCGGTAACAGGGCGCTGAGCTCAGGTGGGCAGCAGGGACGGGGGATGTGTGACTAGTGGTAACAGGGCGCTGAGCTCACGGGGGCAGCAGGGATGGAGGATGAGTGACTAGCGGTAACAGGGCGCTGAGCTCAGGGGGGCAGCAGGGACGGGGGATGTGTGACTAGTGGTAACAGGGCGCTGAGCTCAGGTGGGCAGCAGGGACGGGGGATGTGTGACTAGCGGTAACAGGGCGCTGAGCTCAGGCGGGCAGCAGGGACGGTGGATGTGTGACTAGCGGTAACAGGGCATTGAGCTCAGGTGGGCAGCAGGGACGGTGGATGTGTGACTAGTGGTAACAGGGCGCTGAGCTCAGGTGGGCAGCAGGGATGGAGGATGAGTGACTAGTGTTAACAGGGCGCTGAGCTCAGGCGAGCAGCAGGGATGGGGATGTGTGACTAGCGGTAACAGGGCGCTGAGCTCAGGTGGGCAGCAGGGACGGTGGATGTGTGACTAGCGGTAACAGGGCGCTGAGCTCAGGCAAGCAGCAGGGACGGGGGATGTGTGACTAGCGGTAACAGGGCGCTGAGCTCAGGCGGGCAGCAGGGACGGGGGATGTGTGACTAGCGGTAACAGGGCGCTGAGCTCAGGTGGGCAGCAGGGACGGTGGATGTGTGACTAGCGGTAACAAGGCGCTGAGCTCAGGCGGGCAGCAGGGACGGTGGATGTGTGACTAGTGGTAACAGGGCGCTGAGCTCATGGGGTCAGCAGGGATGGAGGATGAGTGACTAGTGTTAACAGGGCGCTGAGCTCAGGCGGGCAGCAGGGACGGGGATGTGTGACTAGCGGTAACAGGGCGCTGAGCTCAGGTGGGCAGCAGGGACGGGGGATGTGTGACTAGCGGTAACAGGGCGCTGAGCTCAGGGGGTCAGCAGGGATGGAGGATGAGTGACTAGTGGTAACAGGGCGCTGAGCTCAGAGGGGCAGCAGGGACGGGGATGTGTGACTAGCGGTAACAGGGCGTTGAGCTCAGGTGGGCAGCAGGGACGGGGGATGTGTGACTAGCGGTAACAGGGCGCTGAGCTCAGGGGGGCAGCAGGGACGGGGCATGTGTGACTAGCGGTAACAGGGCGCTGCGCTCAGGGGGGCAGCAGGGACGGGGGATGTGTGACTAGTGGTAACAGGTTGCTGAGCTCAGGCGGGCAGCAGGGACGGGGGATGTGTGACTAGTGGTAACAGGGCGCTGAGCTCAGGGGGTCAGCAGGGATGGGGGATGTGTGACTAGTGGTAACAGGGCGCTGAGCTCAGGCGGGCAGCAGGGATGGGGGATGTGTGACTAGTGGTAACAGGGCGCTGAGCTCAGGCGGGCAGCAGGGACGGGGGATGTGTGACTAGTGGTAACAGGGCGCTGAGCTCAGGCTGGCAGCAGGGACGGGGGATGTGTGACTAGTGGTAACAGGGCGCTGAGCTCAGGGGGTCAGCAGGGATGGGGGATGTGTGACTAGTGGTAACAGGGCGCTGAGCTCAGGCGGGCAGCAGGGACGGGGGATGTGTGACTAGTGGTAACAGGGCGCTGAGCTCAGGCGGGCAGCAGGGACGGGGGATGTGTGACTAGTGGTAACAGGGCGCTGAGCTCAGGCAAGCAGCAGGGACGGGGGATGTGTGACTAGCGGTAACAGGGCGCTGAGCTCAGGCGGGCAGCAGGGACGGGGGATGTGTGACTAGCGGTAACAGGGCGCTGAGCTCAGGTGGGCAGCAGGGACGGGGGATGTGTGACTAGCGGTAACAGGGCGCTGAGCTCAGGTGGGCAGCAGGGACGGTGGATGTGTGACTAGCGGTAACAAGGCGCTGAGCTCAGGCGGGCAGCAGGGACGGTGGATGTGTGACTAGTGGTAACAGGGCGCTGAGCTCAGGGGGTCAGCAGGGATGGAGGATGAGTGACTAGTGGTAACAGGGCGCTGAGCTCAGAGGGGCAGCAGGGACGGGGGATGTGTGACTAGCGGTAACAGGGCGCTGAGCTCAGGTGGGCAGCAGGGACGGGGGATGTGTGACTAGCGGTAACAGGGCGCTGAGCTCAGGTGGGCAGCAGGGACGGTGGATGTGTGACTAGCGGTAACAAGGCGCTGAGCTCAGGCGGGCAGCAGGGACGGTGGATGTGTGACTAGTGGTAACAGGGCGCTGAGCTCAGAGGGTCAGCAGGGATGGAGGATGAGTGACTAGTGGTAACAGGGCGCTGAGCTCAGAGGGGCAGCAGGGACGGGGATGTGTGACTAGCGGTAACATGGCGTTGAGCTCAGGTGGGCAGCAGGGACGGGGGATGTGTGACTAGCGGTAACAGGGCGCTGAGCTCAGGGGGGCAGCAGGGACGGGGCATGTGTGACTAGCGGTAACAGGGCGCTGCGCTCAGACGGGCAGCAGGGACGGGGGATGTGTGACTAGTGGTAACAGGGTGCTGAGCTCAGGCGGGCAGCAGGGACGGGGGATGTGTGACTAGTGGTAACAGGGCGCTGAGCTCAGGCGGGCAGCAGGGACAGGGGATGTGTGACTAGTGGTAACAGGGCGCTGAGCTCAGGCGGGCAGCAGGGACGGGGGATGTGTGACTAGTGGTAACAGGGCGCTGAGCTCGGGGTCAGCAGGGATGGGGGATGTGTGACTAGTGGTAACAGGGCGCTGAGCTCAGGCGGGCAGCAGGGATGGGGGATGTGTGACTAGTGGTAACAGGGCGCTGAGCTCAGGCGGGCAGCAGGGACGGGGGATGTGTGACTAGTGGTAACAGGGCGCTGAGATCAGGCGGACAGCTGCGTAGGGAGAGGGCTACCCTGTCCCTAAACATGTGAAACATGGCTGCCGTGTGACGCTTTAGCAGGTTTGCGGAGGTGCTGTATCCGGCATGCGGTGCGGACTTGTCCTGTGCTGGGCGTCCCCCCGCATGTCACAGTAATGGATCGTAGGTGTGCGTTGTTTCTTTGATCCGTGTGATGGAGGGAAATGTCCTTCTCCCTGTATCTCCCATTGGCTGTGCGGTAATCTCACGTGTCGTCCTATGAATACGCCTGTATCAGCCCTGCGAGATGTGCTACTAAGGGGTTAATGCCATTTATAGCTGGAAGCAGGCAATTCGCAGTATATATAGATAGGAGTCTCCCTCTGGGACCCAGCGCTAGGTAGGACACCAGTGTTGGGAATGATCACTGTGTACCCCCCAGTGTGGGAATGGAATAATAAGGGCTTTAATTAGATAAATGACATTTTTGCAGGCAATGAGGCCGCTCTGTCCCTGTGACCTTGTGTAACCAGTGTAAGCGTTGTATCTGATTCCGGCGCTCCTGCCATTCAGCAGACGAGGATGAGCCCTGAATCGCTGGAGATGTCAGTCCCCAGAGCCCGGGGAAGCCTCATTAGGACGGACGGACGGACGGCGGTCCCTATCTCAGGATGCCAGTAGGCCAAAAAAGACTCTTATGGAATAAAGTGTGATTTCAATGTACATCTATTATAGGAATGCTGCGGCTGGCGATATATTATCCCGTCTGTTCTGCATGTGGATAATAGAGCCCTAAGTCATTCTGAGGGGTCGTGACACAGTGCTCCCTGGAGAAGCTGGAAGATGAGAGGGGCGGGATACGCCCCCCGATTCTGACTCTCTGCCCCTATTGGAAGGTTGGGAGCTATATACCTGGTACTTGCATTGTGCAAAGGTGGTTTTTGGGAAGGGGGTAGGTACGGACTTTGGAATCTACTGGTATGTTTGTTACGATTCCCTGATTTGGGAGGTATGAGCGTGCATGTGACTCGTGCCTCCATGTAACTATTCACATCGCCTTAGTAATTATAATTTAACCTCATTTAGGGCCTAATTCTGCATGGATCGTTAATCTGAGATATTGCAGTTGTCTGCGAGTAGAAAGGTGCCGCCCTGACAGCAAGAAAAAACACCCCAAATTGTGAATGCATCGCAGATCGTTATCCACTCGCAGATGTATACGCACATCCCGGAACATTGAAGAAACGCTGCTTTCTAATGCTGCCACTACTCTGCGTCTGAGACGGGCTGGAAGTGGTCATCGCTGAGGTCAGAGGCCCTCCCCAAAAATACCTGCGCACGCCTGCGTTTATTCTGACACACCCAGAAAACGCCAGATTTCCACCCAGAAACGCCGGCTTCCTATCAGCCAGCGGCTGCATTGCGATTACGATCTGTACGCGTTTTCTGTCGCTATTACCCCTCACGCGTGCGCAATGAGAACGCTACACGTGCAGTCGTTCCATAATCAATACATGTGAGAATTCTCACAATAGCGATCCGTGCTGAATTAGGCCCCGAGTCATTAGTTCAGGACGCACATGCGCGGCGGCCATTGCTGGGAAGCATTTCAGGACACACCTCTGCCGGCTAATTGCGCGATCTGTTGCCCATAGGTTATAGCGAGATACTGCCATCTTCAGGCTCCGGAACGCTTCTTATTCCGGAAGTCGATCATTCTGGCATTGAATCCCCCCTAGAATCCTGCGGGGAGGCAGCTGCTGGCGGGAATGGGGATATCGGGGATTGAGCCGCAGAGATTCAGTGATAAATGTGCCTCTTAGTATTTTCCGGTGGCGCTCTATACAAGTGGCTGCAGCGGCTCCGGTGTATGTAGTAATGCGCCGCTTGTCTGTTGCTACACACAATATTAGTGATATTGTTTTTATTTATTAACACTTTCTTATATAGCGCAGCAAATTCCTTTGCACTGTACAGTGGGACACAAGACTGGGTGATAACAGACACAGAGGTAGGAGGGCCCTGCTCGCAAGCTTGCACTCTATAGGGAAACAGCACCTACCCTTGTGTATCATAGAGTAATGGTCCTGCCAGATTGCTAGGTTCTGGGTGGGTTGTATGATAGTATTACGTATGACTAGTATACCCATAAGGGGATTGCTGCAATACAGGGACCACTGTGACCCTTATGAAATAGGCTTCCCCGACAAATCTCTTTGCTGGATGGGGCCACCGCCGATCTATCACTGGCCCTCGATAGAGAAGTGCCATTCCTGGCATCCAGTAGACGGCGCAGTATTGCGCACTGGCCAGACCTTGCAGCGTTGCACATACATGTGTGCGGACAGGTGTATAGTTGGGAATTGGGGTAGGGGGGAAGGGGCATGCTAGCTCATCTCTAAGTCGCAGTGTTAGCATAAAGCTACCCTGTAGTATATATAGTATATATGTGTGCTACGTGCAGCATGTTGTCCCTTCTGCACCCTCAGTACAGCGCCATAGTCTGTGCAGGTGTGTTCCCTACATCTCTGCCTATATAATGAGACAGGACGACGCTGATGCCCTGAAGCCGGAGCTCGTACACACCCTGTGCAGCCTGCTCTGCAGATTCTGGCCCTGACAGAGTTAACAGCACTACCTGTGCATCACGCTGTATGAAGCCGGAGCGCTGTGTTTGCTCATCCTGCTAGTGGGAAGCAGAATCCTGGCCGGGAGGGTGTGTGTGCTTCATTACAGGGTGGGCTGGTCACAGCCGGCACATCGGAGGCTGTCTCAGTATATAGCAGCTTACTGGCACGTGGCTGATGCTGGCAGCAGAGGAATATAGCAGAGGCTCTGTTTCCCAGGATCCGTCTCCAGCTGCGGTGAGTACCACTTACTGTGTAACCTACCGGAGACCCCGGGACACTGACCGGCAGAGATCTGTAATCTGTGTGTTCCCGGCTGTCTGTCTCAGTGATCCCAGGAATCCACTTACTGTGTAACCTACCGGAGACCCCGGGACACTGACCGGCAGAGATCTGTAATCTGTGTGTTCCCGGCTGTGTGTCTCAGTGATCCCAGGAATCCACTTACTGTGTAACCTATCCGAGACCCCGGGACACTGACCGGCAGAGATCTGTAATCTGTGTGTTCCCGGCTGTCTGTCTCAGTGATCCCAGGAATCCACTTACTGTGTAACCTACCGGAGACCCCGGGACACTGACCGGCAGAGATCTGTAATCTGTGTGTTCCCGGCTGTGTGTCTCAGTGATCCCAGGAATCCACTTACTGTGTAACCTACCGGAGACCCCGGGACACTGACCGGCAGAGATCTGTAATCTGTGTGTTCCCGGCTGTCTGTCTCAGTGATCCCAGGAATCCACTTACTGTGTAACCTACCGGAGACCCCGGGACACTGACCGGCAGAGATCTGTAATCTGTGTGTTCCCGGCTGTGTGTCTCAGTGATCCCAGGAATCCACTTACTGTGTAACCTACCCGAGACCCCGGGACACTGACCGGCAGAGATCTGTAATCTGTGTGTTCCCGGCTGTGTGTCTCAGTGATCCCAGGAATCCACTTACTGTGTAACCTATCCGAGACCCCGGGACACTGACCGGCAGAGATCTGTAATCTGTGTGTTCCCGGCTGTGTGTCTCAGTGATCCCAGGAATCCACTTACTGTGTAACCTACCCGAGACCCCAGGACACTGACCGGCAGAGATCTGTAATCTGTCCCCGGCTGTGTGTCTCAGTGATCCCAGGAATCCACTTACTGTGTAACCTACCGGAGACCTCGGGACACTGACCGGCAGAGATCTGTATTCTGTCCCATAGTCGTGTCTCTCAGTGATCCCAGGAATCCACTTACTGTGTAACCTACCGGAGACCCCAGGACACTGACCGGCAATGATCTGTAATCTGTGTGTTCCTGGCTGTGTGTCTCAGTGATCGCAGGAATCCACTTACTGTGTAACCTACCCGAGACCCCGGGACACTGACCGGCAGAGATCTGTATTCTGTCCCCGGCTGTGTCTCTCAGTGATCCCAGGAATCCACTTACTGTGTAACCTACTGGAGACCCCGGGACACTGACCGGCAGAGATCTGTATTCTGTCCCATAATCGTGTCTCTCAGTGATCCCAGGAATCCACTTGCTGTGTAACCTACCGGAGACCCCTGTATTCTGTCCCCGGCTGTGTCTCTCGGTGATCCCAGGAATCCACTTACTGTGTAACCTACCGGAGACCCCGGGACACTGGCCGGCAGAGATCTGTATTCTGTCCCCGGCTGTGTCTCTCGGTGATCCCAGGAATCCACTTACTGTGTAACCTACCGGAGACCCCGGGACACTGACCGGCAGAGATCTGTATTCTGTCCCCGGCTGTGTCTCTCAGTGATCCCAGGAATCCACTTACTGTGTAACCTACCAGAGACCCCGGGACACTGACCGGCAGAGATCTGTATTCTGTCCCCGGCTGTCTCTCTCAGTGATCCCAGGAATCCACTTACTGTGTAACCTACCGGAGACCCCGGGACACTGACCGGCAGAGATCTGTATTCTGTCCCATAGTCGTGTCTCTCAGTGATCCCAGGAATCCACTTACTGTGTAACCTACCGGAGACCCCAGGACACTGACCGGCAGAGATCTGTATTCTGTCCCATAGTCGTGTCTCTCAGTGATCCCAGGAATCCACTTGCTGTGTAACCTACCGGAGACCCCTGTATTCTGTCCCTGGCTGTGTCTCTCAGTGATCCCAGGAATCCACTTACTGTGTAACCTACCGGAGACCCCGGGACACTGACCGGCAGAGATCTGTAATCTGTGTGTTCCCGGCTGTGTCTCTCGGTGATCCCAGGAATCCACTTACTGTGTAACCTACCGGAGACCCCAGGACACTGACCGGCAGAGATCTGTAATCTGTGTGTTCCTGGCTGTGTGTCTCAGTGATCGCAGGAATCCACTTACTGTGTAACCTACCCGAGACCCCGGGACACTGACCGGCAGAGATCTGTATTCTGTCCCCGGCTGTGTCTCTCAGTGATCCCAGGAATCCACTTGCTGTGTAACCTACCGGAGACCCCTGTATTCTGTCCCTGGCTGTGTCTCTCAGTGATCCCAGGAATCCACTTACTGTGTAACCTACCGGAGACCCCGGGACACTGACCGGCAGAGATCTGTAATCTGTGTGTTCCCGGCTGTGTCTCTCGGTGATCCCAGGAATCCACTTACTGTGTAACCTACCGGAGACCCCGGGACACTGACCGGCAGAGATCTGTATTCTGTCCCATAGTCGTGTCTCTCAGTGATCCCAGGAATCCACTTACTGTGTAACCTACCGGAGACCCCGGGACACTGACCGGCAGAGATCTGTATTCTGTCCCATAGTCGTGTCTCTCAGTGATCCCAGGAATCCACTTACTGTGTAACCTACCGGAGACCCCGGGACACTGACCGGCAGAGATCTGTAATCTGTGTGTTCCCGGCTGTGTCTCTCGGTGATCCCAGGAATCCACTTACTGTGTAACCTACCGGAGACCCCGGGACACTGACCGGCAGAGATCTGTATTCTGTCCCATAGTCGTGTCTCTCGGTGATCCCAGGAACGGGGATGTAGTTGTGTGACGGGCGGTCATGAGGAATGTGATATGCATTGCAGGTTACTGAGTGTTTCAGGTGACAGGGATTGTGTCCCCCCCCCAATCTGCAGAAGTGTCCGCAGCATCCGGCGAGTTGTCACGCGGGGTTTACACACCTACTAAATCTTGTAAGAAAGGGACTTTTATGTCAGGCAGCGGCTCTGCTCCTCTAGTATGACTTGGCAGAGATCTGACGGAACATGCAGAACTGGTCTCCAGCACCTCCGCAATTCTGCACAGCGCTCAATGTATCACCAGGAGAACGTCTATCCCTCGCTCACCGATGTGTTTCTGTACTGCCGAATAGTGGGGTCTATGTACTGAGCCTTAGAGAGAGATAAAGTGGTCTATGTACTGAGCCTTAGAGAGATAAAGTGGTCTATGTACTGAGCCTTAGAGAGAGATAACGTGGTCTATGTACTGAGCCTTAGAGAGAGATAACGTGGTCTATGTACTGAGCCTGAGAGAGATAAAGTGGTCTATGTACTGAGCCTTAGAGAGAGAGAAAGTGGTCTATGTACTGAGCCTTAGAGAGAGATAACGTGGTCTATGTACTGAGCCTTAGAGAGAGATAACGTGGTCTATGTACTGAGCCTTAGAGAGAGATAAAGTGGTCTATGTACTGAGCCTTAGAGAGAGATAACGTGGTCTATGTACTGAGCCTTAGAGAGAGATAAAGTGGTCTATGTACTGAGCCTTAGAGAGAGATAACGTGGTCTATGTACTGAGCCTTAGAGAGAGATAACGTGGTCTATGTACTGAGCCTTAGAGAGAGATAAAGTGGTCTATGTACTGAGCCTTAGAGAGAGATAACGTGGTCTATGTACTGAGCCTTAGAGAGAGATAACGTGGTCTATGTACTGAGCCTTAGAGAGAGATAACGTGGTCTATGTACTGAGCCTTAGAGAGAGATAACGTGGTCTATGTACTGAGCCTTAGAGAGAGATAACGTGGTCTATGTATTGAGCCTTAGAGAGAGATAAAGTGGTCTATGTACTGAGCCTTAGAGAGCGATAACGTGGTCTATGTACTGAGCCTTAGAGAGAGATAACGTGGTCTATGTACTGAGCCTTAGAGAGAGATAAAGTGGTCTATGTACTGAGCCTTAGAGAGAGATAACGTGGTCTATGTACTGAGCCTTAGAGAGAGATAACGTGGTCTATGTACTGAGCCTTAGAGAGAGATAACGTGGTCTATGTACTGAGCCTTAGAGAGAGATAACGTGGTCTATGTACTGAGCCTTAGAGAGAGATAACGTGGTCTATGTACTGAGCCTTAGAGAGAGATAACGTGGTCTATGTACTGAGCCTTAGAGAGAGATAACGTGGTCTATGTATTGAGCCTTAGAGAGAGATAAAGTGGTCTATGTACTGAGCCTTAGAGAGCGATAACGTGGTCTATGTACTGAGCCTTAGAGAGAGATAACGTGGTCTATGTACTGAGCCTTAGAGAGAGATAACGTGGTCTATGTACTGAGCCTTAGAGAGAGATAACGTGGTCTATGTACTGAGCCTTAGAGAGAGATAACGTGGTCTATGTACTGAGCCTTAGAGAGAGATAACGTGGTCTATGTACTGAGCCTGAGAGAGATAAAGTGGTCTATGTACTGAGCCTTAGAGAGAGAGATAAAGTGGTCTATGTACTAAGCCTTAGAGAGAGATAACGTGGTCTATGTACTGAGCCTTAGAGAGAGATAACGTGGTCTATGTACTAAGCCGTGAAGAGTGACAAAGCACCAGCTAATCAGCTCCTGACTGCCATATTACAGGTTGTGTTTAAAAACTGACAGGAGCTGACTGGTTGATACTTTATCTCTCTCCACAGCTTAGTGCATCTGCCCCAGTCTCACAGCCGGTGTCCGGTGGAACATGAGTTTAGTATCCTGTCCTGTGTGTCACTGCGCCCGGCATTAAGGGCTGATGTTGGCTAATGACATTTAGATTTGTGATGTAAGATTACGGATTAGGTTTGGTTTAATAATGTCAGCGCTGACCTGTCATATGTGTCCTGTGTGTGTTTACATCAGCATCAGTACTGACCCCGTCCACCCCGTCCCGGGACAGTATATGATGGTGTATTACTGTATATGACACGTACAGATTATACAGTGTACTCTGTAACAGGGACAGTCAGTAACAGGACAGTATATGATGGTGTATTACTGTATATGACACATACAGATTATACAGTGTACTCTGTAACAGGGACAGTCAGTAACGGGACAGTATATGATGGTATATTACTGTATATGACACGTACAGATTATACAGTGTACTCTGTAACAGGGACAGTCAGTAACGGGACAGTATATGATGGTGTATTACTGTATATGACACGTACAGATTATACAGTGTACTCTGTAACAGGGACAGTCAGTAACGGGACAGTATATGATGGTGTATTACTGTATATGACACGTACATATTATACAGTGTACTCTGTAACAGGGACAGTCAGTAACGGGACAGTATATGATGGTGTATTACTGTATATGACACGTACAGATTATACAGTGTACTCTGTAACAGGGACAGTCAGTAACGGGACAGTATATGATGGTGTATTACTGTATATGACACGTACAGATTATACAGTGTACTCTGTAACAGGGACAGTCAGTAACGGGACAGTATATGATGGTGTATTACTGTATATGACACGTACAGATTATACAGTGTACTCTGTAACAGGGACAGTCAGTAACGGGACAGTATATGATGGTGTATTACTGTATATGACACGTACAGATTATACAGTGTACTCTGTAACAGGGACAGTCAGTAACGGGACAGTATATGATGGTGTATTACTGTATATGACACATACAGATTATACAGTGTACTCTGTAACAGGGACAGTCAGTAACGGGACAGTATATGATGGTGTATTACTGTATATGACACATACAGATTATACAGTGTACTCTGTAACAGGGACAGTCAGTAACGGGACAGTATATGTTCTGAGACATACAGTAGACATAGAATATCCATTACATGTAATAGTGAGAGGAGCACACGGATGTATGTTGAGAGGAACACGCGGATGCCTGGTGAGAGGAGCACACGGATGCATGGTGAGAGGAGCACACGGATGTATGGTGAGAGGAGCACACGGATGTATGTTGAGAGGAACACACGGATGCCTGGTGAGAGGAGAGCACATGGATGTATGGTGAGAGGAGAGCACATGGATGTATGGTGAGAGGAGAGCACATAGATGTATGGTGAGAGGAGCACATGGATGTATGGTGAGAGGAGAGCACATGGATGTATGGTGAGAGGAGAGCACATGGATGTATGGTGAGAGGAGAGCACATGGATGTATGGTGAGAGGAGCACACGGATGCATGGTCAGAGGAGCACACGGATGCATGGTCAGAGGAGCACACGGATGCATGGTCAGAGGAGCACACGTATGCATGGTGAGAGGGACACACGGATGTATGGTGAGAGGAGCACACGGATGTATGGTAAGAGGATCACACGGATGCATGGTGAGAGGAGAGCACACGGATGCATGGTGAGAGGAGAGCACACGGATGTATGGTGAGAGGAGAGCACACGGATGTATGGTGAGAGGAGAGCACACGGATGTATGGTGAAAGGAGCACACGGATGTATGGTGAGAGGAGCACACGGATATACGGTGAGAGGAGCACACGGATGTATGGTGAGAGGAGAGCACACGGATGTATGGTGAGAGGAGAGCACATGGATGTATGGTGAGAGGAGAGCACATGGATGTATGGTGAGAGGAGCACACGGATGCATGGTCAGAGGAGCACACGGATGCATGGTCAGAGGAGCACACGGATGCATGGTCAGAGGAGCACACGGATGCATGGTCAGAGGAGCACACGGATGCATGGTGAGAGGGACACACGGATGTATGGTGAGAGGAGCACACGGATGTATGGTGAGAGGAGCACACGGATGCATGGTCAGAGGAGCACACGAATGCATGGTCAGAGGAGCACACGAATGCATGGTGAGAGGGACACACGGATGTATGGTGAGAGGAGCACACGGATGTATGGTGAGAGGAGCACACGGATGCATGGTGAGAGGAGAGCACACGGATGCATGGTGAGAGGAGAGCACACGGATGTATGGTGAGAGGAGAGCACACGGATGTATGGTGAGAGGAGAGCACACGGATGTATGGTGAAAGGAGCACACGGATGTATGGTGAGAGGAGCACACGGATATACGGTGAGAGGAGCACACGGATGTATGGTGAGAGGAGAGCACACGGATGTATGGTGAGAGGAGAGCACATGGATGTATGGTGAGAGGAGAGCACATGGATGTATGGTGAGAGGAGCACACGGATGCATGGTCAGAGGAGCACACGGATGCATGGTCAGAGGAGCACACGGATGCATGGTCAGAGGAGCACACGGATGCATGGTGAGAGGGACACACGGATGTATGGTGAGAGGAGCACACGGATGTATGGTGAGAGGAGCACACGGATGCATGGTCAGAGGAGCACACGAATGCATGGTCAGAGGAGCACACGGATGCATGGTCAGAAGAGCACACGGATGCATGGTGAGAGGGACACACGGATGTATGGTGAGAGGAGCACACGGATGTATGGTGAGAGGAGCACACGGATGTATGGTGAGAGGAGAGCACACGGATGTATGGTGAGAGGAAAGCACACGGATGTAAGAGGAGAGGAGAGCACACGGATGTATGGTGAGAGGAGCACACGGATGTATGGTGAGAGGAGAGGAGAGCACACGGATGTATGGTAAGAGGAGAGGAGAGCACACGGATGTATGGTGAGAGGAGCACACGGATGTATGGTGAGAGGAGAGCACACGGATGTATGGTGAGAGGAAAGCACACGGATGTAAGAGGAGAGGAGAGCACACGGATGTATGGTGAGAGGAGCACACGGATGTATGGTGAGAGGAGAGGAGAGCACACGGATGTATGGTAAGAGGAGAGGAGAGCACACGGATGTATGGTGAGAGGAGCACACGGATGTATGGTGAGAGGAGAGCACACGGATGTATGGTGAGAGGAGCATACGGATGTATGGTGAGAGGAGCACACGGATTCATGGTGAGAGGAGCACACGGATTCATGGTGAGAGGAGCACACGGATGCATGGTGAGAGGAGCACACGGATGTATGGTGAGAGGAGCACACGGACGCATGGTGAGAGGAGCACACGGACGTATGGTGAGAGGAGCACACGGATGTATGGTGAGAGGAGCACACGGATGTATGGTGAGAGGAGAGCACACGGATGTATGGTGAGAGGAAAGCACACGGATGTAAGAGGAGAGGAGAGCACACGGATGTATGGTGAGAGGAGCACACGGATGTATGGTGAGAGGAGCACACGGATGCATGGTGAGAGGAGAGCACACGGATGTATGGTGATAGGAGAGCACACGGATGTATGGTGAAAGGAGCACACGGATGCCTGGTGAGAGGAGCACACGGATGTATGGTGAGAGGAGCACACGGATATACGGTGAGAGGAGCACACGGATATACGGTGAGAGGAGCACACGGATGTATGGTGAGAGGAGAGCACATGGATGTATGGTGAGAGGAGCACATGGATGTATGGTGAGAGGAGAGCACATGGATGTATGGTGAGAGGAGAGCACATGGATGTATGGTGAGAGGAGAGCACATGGATGTATGGTGAGAGGAGCACACGGATGTATGGTAAGAGGATCACACGGATGCATGGTGAGAGGAGAGCACACGGATGCATGGTGAGAGGAGAGCACACGGATGTATGGTGAGAGGAGAGCACACGGATGTATGGTGAGAGGAGAGCACACGGATGTATGGTGAGAGGAGAGGAGAGCACATGGATGTATGGTGAGAGGAGCACACGGATGTATGGTGAGAGGAGCACACGGATGCATGGTCAGAGGAGCACACGAATGCATGGTCAGAGGAGCACACGGATGCATGGTCAGAAGAGCACACGGATGCATGGTGAGAGGGACACACGGATGTATGGTGAGAGGAGCACACGGATGTATGGTGAGAGGAGCACACGGATGTATGGTGAGAGGAGCACACGGATGTATGGTGAGAGGAGCACACGGATGTATGGTGAGAGGAGCACACGGATGTATGGTGAGAGGAGCACACGGATTCATGGTGAGAGGAGCACACGGATGTATGGTGAGAGGAGCACACGGAGCACACGGATGTACGGTGTGAGGAGCAAAGGATTGTACGGTGAGAGGAGCACACGGATGTACGGTGAGAGGAGCACACGGATGTACGGTGAGAGGAGCACACGGATGTACGGTGAGAGGAGCACACGGATGTACGGTGAGAGGAGCACACGGATGTACGGTGAGAGGAGCACACGGATGTACGGTGACAGGAGCACATGGATGTATGTTGAGAGGAGCACACGGATGTATGTTGAGAGGAGCACACGGATGTACGGTGAGAGGAGCACACGGATGTACGGTGAGAGGAGAGGAGAGCACACAGATGTATGGTGAGAGGAGAGCACACAGATGTATGGTGAGAGGAGAGCACACGGATGTATGGTTAGAGGAGAGGAAAGCACACGGATGTATTGTGAGAGGAGAGCACACGGATGTATGGTGAGAGGAGCACACGGATGTATGGCGAGAGGAGCACACGGATGTATGGCGAGAGGAGCACACGGATGTATGGCGAGAGGAGCACACGGATGTATGGCGAGAGGAGCACACGGATGTATGGCGAGAGGAGCACACGGATGTATGGCGAGAGGAGCACACGAATGTATGGTGAGAGGAGCACACGGATGTATGGTGAGAGGAGCACACGGATGTATGGCAGTGTCCGGGCTCCAGTGCACAGTACATCAGTCTCCCCGCACACCACTGGCAAGGTCACTGTCAGTCTCTTATCTTACTTCTCTTTGTAGCAGTCTTTGTTAATTAGCAGTCCCCTTAATTAGTATCAGTCACCCTGCAGTATAATTACTAGGCAGCCTTGGATGTACCCTGCTTATTTCTAGGGCAACCAGAGACGCTGGAGAAATGGATGTGCCCAGTTTAACCCCTTCCCGTGGGGGCTATTGGCAGGGCTGAGCCGGTATCACAGCCACACGGATATAAAGTGACTTCTCTGTGGTCACAAGCAGCTGGAAGTGGGGACATAAGGGGACAACAGTCCCCGCATTTCACTAATCAGCTACTAATGTTATTGTACGGTTCTATGGATTTCTGCTGTGCCCATATTCCATTATACTAAAGTGTGACAGGTAACGGATAGGTGCCGTGTATACCGTGTGCAGTCTATATACAGTACTGGCAGCAGGTCCGGGTGCTGGGAAAAGTTTCCTTCAGATTAGTAATCATGTAAGATTGTTGCTGGAACCACCCACAGTAAGTCACACTCCCTGCCAGCCACAGCACAGCCATTTCCACCACCACTGCCACCCTGTATTCATATTCCACCCCTGCCAGTCACAGCACAGCCATTTCCACCACCACTGCCACCCTGTATTCATAGTCCACCCCTGCCAGCCAAAGCACAGCCATTTCCACTACCACTGCCACCCTGTATTCATATTCCACCCCTGCCAGCCACAGCACAGCCATTTCCACTGCCACTACCACCCTGTATTCATATTCCACCCCTGCCAGCCACAGCACAGCCATTTCCACCACCACTACCACCCTGTATTCATATTCCACCCCTGCCAGCCACAGCACAGCCATTTCCACTACCACTGCCACCCTGTATTCATATACCACCCCTGCCAGCCAAAGCACAGCCATTTCCACCACCACTGCCACCCTGTATTCATATTCCACCCCTGCCAGCCAAAGCACAACCATTTCCACCACCACTACCACCCTGTATTCATATTCCACCCCTGCCAGCCACAGCACAGCCATTTCCACCACCACTGCCACCCTGTATACATATACCACCCCTGCCAGCCAAAGCACAGCCATTTCCACCACCACTGCCACCCTGTATTCATATTCCACCCCTGCCAGCCACAGCACAGCCATTTCCACTACCACTATCACCCTGTATTCATATACCACCCCTGCCAGTTATTTCCACCACCACTGCCACCCTGTATACATATACCACCCCTACCAGCCACAGCACAGCCATTTCCACCACTACCACCCTGTATTCATATTCCACCCCTGCCAGCCACAGCACAGTCATTTCCACCACCACTGCCACCCTGTATTCATATTCCACCCCTGCCAGCCACAGCACAGCCATTTCCACCACTACCACCCTGTATTCATATTCCACCCCTGCCAGCCACAGCACAGCCATTTCAACTACCACCCTGTATTCATATACCACCCCTGCCAGTTATTTCCACCACCACTGCCACCCTGTATACATATACCACCCCTACCAGCCACAGCACAGCCATTTCCACCACTACCACCCTGTATTCATATTCCACCCCTGCCAGCCACAGCACAGCCATTTCCACTACCACCCTGTATTCATATACCACCCCTGCCAGTTATTTCCACCACCACTGCCACCCTGTATACATATACCACCCCTACCAGCCACAGCACAGCCATTTCCACCACCACTGCCACCCTGTATTCATATTCCACCCCTGCCAGCCATTTCCACTACCACCCTGTATTCATATACCACCCCTGCCAGCCATTTCCACCACTACCACCCTGTATTCATATTGCACCCCTGCCAGCCAAAGCACAGTCATTTCCACTGCCACTGCCACCCTGTATTCATATTCCACCCCTGCCAGCCATTTCCACGACTACCACCCTGTATTCATATACCACCCCTGCCAGCCATTTCCACCACTACCACCCTGTATTCATATTCCACCCCTGCCAGCCAAAGCACAGCCATTTCCACCACCACTACCACCCTGTATTCATATACCACCCCTGCCAGCCAAAGCACAACCATTTCCACTACCACTACCACCCTGTATTCATATTCCACCCCTGCCAGCCACAGCACAGTCATTTCCACCACCACTGCCACCCTGTATTCATATTCCACCCCTGCCAGCCACAGCACAGCCATTTCCACCACTACCACCCTGTATTCATATTCCACCCCTGCCAGCCACAGCACAGCCATTTCAACTACCACCCTGTATTCATATACCACCCCTGCCAGTTATTTCCACCACCACTGCCACCCTGTATACATATACCACCCCTACCAGCCACAGCACAGCCATTTCCACCACTACCACCCTGTATTCATATTCCACCCCTGCCAGCCACAGCACAGCCATTTCCACTACCACCCTGTATTCATATACCACCCCTGCCAGTTATTTCCACCACCACTGCCACCCTGTATACATATACCACCCCTACCAGCCACAGCACAGCCATTTCCACCACCACTGCCACCCTGTATTCATATTCCACCCCTGCCAGCCATTTCCACTACCACCCTGTATTCATATACCACCCCTGCCAGCCATTTCCACCACTACCACCCTGTATTCATATTGCACCCCTGCCAGCCAAAGCACAGTCATTTCCACTGCCACTGCCACCCTGTATTCATATTCCACCCCTGCCAGCCATTTCCACGACTACCACCCTGTATTCATATACCACCCCTGCCAGCCATTTCCACCACTACCACCCTGTATTCATATTCCACCCCTGCCAGCCAAAGCACAGCCATTTCCACCACCACTACCACCCTGTATTCATATACCACCCCTGCCAGCCAAAGCACAACCATTTCCACTACCACTACCACCCTGTATTCATATTCCACCCCTGCCAGCCATTTCCACTACCACCCTGTATTCATATTCCACCCCTGCCAGCCACAGCACAGTCATTTCCACCACCACTGCCACCCTGTATTCATATACCACCCCTGCCAGCCACAGCACAGCCATTTCTCTATCGTCCTAGTGGATGCTGGGGTTCCTGAAAGGACCATGGGGAATAGCGGCTCCGCAGGAGACAGGGCACAAAAAGTAAAGCTTTCCGATCAGGTGGTGTGCACTGGCTCCTCCCCCTATGACCCTCCTCCAGACTCCAGTTAGATTTTTGTGCCCGGCCGAGAAGGGTGCAATCTAGGTGGCTCTCCTAAAGAGCTGCTTAGAGAAAGTTTAGCTAGGTTTTTTATGTTACAGTGATTCCTGCTGGCAACAGGATCACTGCAGCGAGGGACTGAGGGGAGAAGGAGTCAACTCACCTGCGTGCAGGATGGATTGGCTTCTTGGCTACTGGACATCAAGCTCCAGAGGGACGATCACAGGTACAGCCTGGATGGTCACCGGAGCCGCGCCGCCGGCCCCCTTGCAGATGCTGAAGACAGAAGAGGTCCAGAATCGGCGGCTGAAGACTCCTGCAGTCTTCTAAAGGTAGCGCACAGCACTGCAGCTGTGCGCCATTTTCCTCTCAGCACACTTCACACGGCAGTCACTGAGGGTGCAGGGCGCTGGGAGGGGGGCGCCCTGGGAGGCAAAATGAGTACCTATAAAGGCTAAAAATACCTCACATATAGCCCTAGAGGCTATATGGAGATATTTAACCCCTGCCTGATTTCTCAAAATAGCGGGAGACGAGCCCGCCGGAAAAGGGGCGGGGCCTATCTCCTCAGCACACGGCGCCATTTCCTCTCACAGCTCCGCTGGTCAGGACGGCTCCCAGGTCTCTCCCCTGCACTGCACTACAGAAACAGGGTAAAACAGAGAGGGGGGGCAAATTTATGGCGATATTTTTATATAACAAAGCAGCTATAGGGGAGCACTTATTATAAGGCTATCCCTGATATATATATAGCGCTTTTGGTGTGTGCTGGCAAACTCTCCCTCTGTCTCCCCAAAGGGCTAGTGGGTCCTGTCTTCATTAGGAGCATTCCCTGTGTGTCTGCTGTGTGTCGGTACGTGTGTGTCGACATGTATGAGGACGATATTGGTGTGGAGGCGGAGCAATTGCCAAATATGGGGATGTCACCTCCTAGGGGGTCGACACCAGAATGGATGCCTTTATTTATGGAACTACGGGATAGTGTCAACACGCTAAAGCAGTCGTTTGACGACATGAGACGGCCGGACAATCAATTAGTGCCTGTCCAGGCGACTCAAACACCGTCAGGGGCTGTGAAACGCCCTTTGCCTCAGTCGGTCGACACAGACCCAGACACAGGCGATGACTCCAGTGGTGACGGTGACGAATCAACCGTATTTTCCAGTAGGGCCACACGTTATATGATTTTGGCAATGAAGGAGGCGTTACATTTAGCTGATACTACAGGTACCACTAAACAGGGTATTATGTGGGGTATGAAAAAACTACCTATAGTTTTTCCTGAATCAGAAGAACTAAATGACGTGTGTAATGAAGCGTGGGTTGCCCCTGATAAAAAGCTGATAATTTCAAAGAAATTATTGGCATTATACCCTTTCCCGCCAGAGGTTAGGGAGCGCTGGGAAACACCTCCTAGGGTGGACAAGGCGCTAACACGCTTATCTAAACAAGTGGCGTTACCCTCTCCTGAGACGGCCGCACTTAAAGATCCATCAGATAGGAGGATGGAAAATATCCAAAAAAGTATATACACACATGCAGGTGTTATACTACGACCAGCTGTAGCAACTGCCTGGATGGGCAGTGCGGGGGTAGTTTGGTCAGAATCCCTGATTGAAAATATTGATACCCTGGACAGGGACAATATTCTACTGTCGTTAGAACAAATAAAGGATGCATTTCTTTATATGCGTGATGCACAGAGGGATATATGCACACTGGCATCACGGGTAAGTGCTATGTCCATTTCGGCCAGAAGAGCTTTATGGACGCGACAGTGGACAGGCGATGCGGATTCAAAACGGCATATGGAAGTTTTGCCGTATAAGGGGGAGGAGTTATTTGGAGTCGGTCTATCAGATTTGGTGGCCACGGCTACAGCCGGGAAATCCACCTTTCTACCTCAAGTCACTCCCCAACAGAAAAAGGCACCGACTTTTCAACCGCAGCCCTTTCGTTCCTTTAAAAATAAGAGAGCAAAGGGCTATTCATATTTGCCACGAGGCAAAGGTCGAGGGAAGAGACAGCAACACGCAGCTCCTTCCCAGGATCAGAAGCCCTCCCCGGCTTCTACAAAAGCCTCAGCATGACGCTGGGGCTTCTCAAGCGGACTCGGGGACGGTGGGCGGTCGTCTCAAAAATTACAGCGCGCAGTGGGCTCACTCGCAAGTAGATCCCTGGATCCTGCAGATAATATCTCAGGGATACAGGTTGGAATTAGAGACAGATCCACCTCGCCGTTTCCTGAGGTCTGCTTTACCAACGTCCCCCTCCGAAAGGGAGACGGTGTTGGAAGCCATTCACAAGCTGTACTCTCAGCAGGTGATAGTCAAGGTACCTCTTCTGCAACAAGGGAAGGGGTATTATTCCACTCTTTTTGTGGTACCGAAGCCGGATGGCTCGGTAAGGCCTATTCTAAATCTGAAGTCCTTGAACCTGTACATAAAGAAGTTCAAGTTCAAAATGGAGTCACTCAGAGCAGTGATAGCGAACCTGGAAGAGGGGAACTTTATGGTATCCTTGGACATCAAGGATGCGTATCTCCACGTTCCAATTTACCCCTCACACCAGGGGTACCTCAGGTTCGTTGTACAAAACTGTCACTATCAGTTTCAGACGCTGCCGTTCGGATTGTCCACGGCACCTCGGATCTTTACAAAGGTAATGGCCGAGATGATGATTCTTCTTCGAAGAAAAGGCGTATTAATTATCCCATACTTGGACGATCTCCTAATAAGGGCGAGGTCCAGAGAACAGCTAGAGATGGGATTAGCACTGTCTCAAGAAGTGCTAAAACAGCACGGGTGGATTCTGAATATTCCAAAATCCCAGTTAATGCCGACAACTCGTCTGCTGTTCCTAGGGATGATTCTGGACACGGTTCAGAAAAAGGTTTTTCTCCCGGAGGAAAAAGCCAAGGAGTTATCCGAGCTTGTCAGGAACCTCCTAAAACCAGGAAAGGTGTCTGTACATCAATGCACAAGAGTCCTGGGAAAAATGGTGGCTTCTTACGAAGCGATTCCATTCGGCAGATTCCACGCAAGAATTTTCCAAAGGGATCTGTTGGACAAATGGTCAGGGTCGCATCTTCAGATGCACCTACGGATAACCCTGTCTCCAAGGACAAGGGTGTCTCTTCTGTGGTGGTTGCAGAGTGCTCATCTATTGGAGGGCCGCAGATTCGGCATACAGGATTGGATCCTGGTGACCACGGACGCCAGCCTGAGAGGCTGGGGAGCAGTCACACAAGGAAGAAACTTCCAGGGAGTATGGACGAGCCTGGAAACGTCTCTTCACATAAACATTCTGGAACTAAGAGCAATATACAATGCTCTAAACCAGGCAGAACCTCTGCTTCAGGGAAAACCGGTATTGATCCAGTCGGACAACATCACGGCAGTCGCCCATGTGAACAGACAGGGCGGCACAAGAAGCAGGAGGGCAATGGCAGAAGCTGCAAGGATTCTTCGCTGGGCAGAGAATCATGTGATAGCACTGTCAGCAGTGTTCATCCCGGGAGTGGACAACTGGGAAGCAGACTTCCTCAGCAGACACGATCTTCACCCGGGAGAGTGGGGACTTCATCCAGAAGTCTTCCACATGCTGGTAACCCGTTGGGAAAGACCAATGGTGGACATGATGGCGTCTCGCCTCAACAAAAAACTGGACAGGTATTGCGCCAGGTCAAGAGATCCGCAGGCAATAGCTGTGGACGCGCTGGTAACGCCTTGGGTGTACCAGTCGGTGTATGTGTTTCCTCCTCTGCCTCTCATACCAAAAGTATTGAGAATTATACGGCAAAGAGGCGTAAGAACGATACTAGTGGTTCCGGATTGGCCAAGGAGGACTTGGTACCCGGAACTTCAAGAGATGATCACGGAAGATCCGTGGCCTCTACCTCTAAGGAGGGACTTGCTTCAGCAGGGTCCCTGTCTGTTTCAAGACTTACCGCGGCTGCGTTTGACGGCATGGCGGTTGAACGCCGGATCCTAAAGGAAAGAGGCATGCCGGAAGAAGTCATTCCTACTTTGATTAAAGCAAGGAAGGAAGTAACCGTGCAACATTATCACCGAATTTGGCGAAAATATGTTGCGTGGTGCGAAGATCGGAGTGCTCCGACGGAGGAATTTCAACTGGGTCGATTCCTACATTTCCTGCAATCAGGATTGTCAATGGGTCTCAAATTGGGATCTATTAAGGTTCAAATTTCGGCCCTGTCGATTTTCTTTCAAAAAGAATTGGCTTCAGTCCCTGAAGTCCAGACCTTTGTTAAGGGAGTGCTGCATATACAGCCTCCTGTGGTGCCTCCAGTGGCACCGTGGGATCTAAATGTGGTTTTGGACTTCCTAAAATCTCATTGGTTTGAACCACTAAAAAAGGTGGATTTGAAATATCTCACATGGAAAGTGACCATGCTTCTAGCCCTGGCTTCTGCCAGGAGAGTGTCAGAATTGGCAGCTTTATCTTACAAAAGCCCATATCTGATTTTCCATTCGGACAGGGCAGAACTGCGAACTCGTCCGCATTTTCTCCCTAAGGTGGTGTCAGCATTTCATCTGAACCAGCCTATTGTAGTGCCTGCGGCTACAAGTGACTTGGAGGACTCCAAGTTACTGGACGTTGTCAGAGCATTAAAAATATATATTGCAAGGACAGCTGGAGTCAGAAAATCTGACTCGTTGTTTATATTGTATGCACCCAACAAGATGGGTGCTCCTGCGTCTAAGCAGACGATTGCTCGTTGGATCTGTAGCACAATCCAACTTGCACATTCTGTGGCAGGCTTGCCACAGCCTAAATCTGTAAAGGCCCACTCCACAAGGAAGGTGGGCTCATCTTGGGCGGCTGCCCGAGGGGTCTCGGCATTACAACTTTGCCGAGCAGCTACGTGGTCAGGGGAGAACACGTTTGTAAAATTTTACAAATTTGATACTCTGGCTAAGGAGGACCTGGAGTTCTCTCATTCGGTGCTGCAGAGTCATCCGCACTCTCCCGCCCGTTTGGGAGCTTTGGTATAATCCCCATGGTCCTTTCAGGAACCCCAGCATCCACTAGGACGATAGAGAAAATAAGATTTTACTTACCGATAAATCTATTTCTCGGAGTCCGTAGTGGATGCTGGGCGCCCATCCCAAGTGCGGATTATCTGCATAAGTTGTACATAGTTATTGTTAACTAATTCGGGTTATTGTTAAAGGAAGCCATCTTTCAGAGGCTCCGCTGTTATCATACTGTTAACTGGGTTTAGATCACAAGTTGTACGGTGTGATTGGTGTGGCTGGTATGAGTCTTACCCGGGATTCAAAATCCTCCCTTATTGTGTACGCTCGTCCGGGCACAGTACCTAACTGGAGTCTGGAGGAGGGTCATAGGGGGAGGAGCCAGTGCACACCACCTGATCGGAAAGCTTTACTTTTTGTGCCCTGTCTCCTGCGGAGCCGCTATTCCCCATGGTCCTTTCAGGAACCCCAGCATCCACTACGGACTCCGAGAAATAGATTTATCGGTAAGTAAAATCTTATTTTCCACCACCACTACCACCCTGTATTCATATTCCACCCCTACCAGCCAAAGCACGGCCATTTCCACTACCACCCTGTATTCATATTCCACCCCTGCCAGCCAAAGCACAGCCATTTCCACTACCATTAGATATGAATGCTTCTGAAGGTTATGTGGGCGGTTCTGGAATGTGATAAGCTGCCTCAAGAGGTGAGTTTTCAGGGAACACTTGAAAGTATGGAGAGTAGAGGAGAGTCTTATTGTGCGTGGTAGGGCATTCCACAGAGTGGGTGCAGCCCGGAGAAAGTCCTGCAGTCGTGCATGGGAGCGAGTAATGAGTGTGGATGAGACGCAGGTCTTGTGCAGAGTGGAGAGGTCGGGTTGGGAGATATTATGAGATGAGTGAGGAGATGTATGATGGTGCAGTTTGCTGAATGGCCTTGTGTGTGAGTAAAAATAAGATTTTACTTACCGGTAAATCTATTTCTCGTAGTCCGTAGAGGATGCTGGGGACTCCGTAAGGACCATGGGGAGAGACGGGCTCCGCAGGAGACATGGGCACTTTAAGAAAGAATTTAGTTCCTGGTGTGCACTGGCTCCTCCCTCTATGCCCCTCCTCCAGACCTCAGTTATTAGAGAACTGTGCCCAGAGGAGATGGACAGTACGAGGAAAGGATTTTTGTTAATCCAAGGGCAAGATTCATACCAGCCACACCAATCATACCGTATAACTTGTGATAACAATCCAGTAAACAGTATGACAATAACATAGCATCAGTTCACGCCCGATGCAACAATAACGTAACCCTTATTGAAGCAATAACTATATACAAGTATTGCAGAAGAAGTCCGCACTTGGGACGGGCGCCCAGCATCCACTACGGACTACGAGAAATAGATTTACCAGTAAGTAAAATCTTATTTTCTCTAACGTCCTAGAGGATGCTGGGTACTCCGTAAGGACCATGGGGATTATACCAAAGCTCCCAAACGGGCGGGAGAGTGCGAATGACTCTGCAGCACCGATTGAGCAAACATGAGGTCCTCCTCAGCCAGGGTATCAAACTTATAGAATTTTGCAAAGGTGTTTGTACCCGACCAAGTAGCAGCTCGACACAGCTGTAGTACCGAGACCCCTCGGGCAGCCGCCCAAGAGGAGCCCACCTTCCTAGTGGAATGTGCCTTCACCGATTTTGGTAACTGCAATCCTGCCGTAGAATGCGCTTGCTGAATCGTGTTACAAATCCAGCGAGCAAGAGTCTGCTTTGAAGCAGGGCCGCCAAGCTTGTTGGCTGCATACAGAACAAACAGTGCTTCTGTTTTTCGGACTCTAGCCGTCCTGGCTACATAAATTTTCAAAGCCCTGACCACATCAAGGGACTCGGAATCCTCTAAGTCCCGTGTAGCCACAGGCACCACAATAGGTTGGTTCATATGAAAGGATTAAACCACTTTTGGCAGGAACTGAGGACGTGTCCGCAATTCCGCTCTATCCATATGGAAAACCAGATAGGGGCTTTTATGTGATAAAGCCGCTAATTCCGACACTCGCCTAGCCGAAGCCAGGGCTAATAACATGACCACCTTCCAAGTGAGATATTTCAACTCCACCGTTTTCAGTGGTTCAAACCAGTGTGACTTTAGGAAGTCCAAAACCACATTAAGGTCCCAAGGCGCCACCGGAGGCACAAACGGAGGCTGAATATGCAGTACTCCCTTAACAAAAGTCTGAACTTCTGGGAGAGAAGCCAATTCTTTTTGAAAGAAAATGGATAGGGCCGAAATCTGGACCTTAATGGAGCCTAATTTAAGGCCCAAATCCACTCCAGTTTGTAGGAAGTGAAGGAAATGGCCCAGATGGAATTCTTCCGTAGGAGCATTCCTGGCCTCACACCAAGAACATATCTTCGCCATATACGGTGATAATGTTTTGCTGTTACTTCCTTCCTAGCCTTTATCAGCGTAGGGATAACCTCAACCGGAATACCTTTTTCCGCTAGGATCCGGCGTTCAACCGCCATGCCCGTCAAACGCAGCCGCGGTAAGTCTTGGAACAGACAGGGTCCCTGTTGCAACAGGTCCTGCCTTAGAGGAAGAGGCCACGGATCTTCCGTGAGCATTTCCTGCAGATCTGGATACCAGGTCCGTCGTGGCCAATCTGGAACAACGAGGATTGTTCTCACTCCTTTTCTTCTTACTATTCTCAACACCTTGGGTATGAGAGGAAGAGGAGGAAATACATAGACGGACCGGAACACCCACGGTGTCACGGGGGCGTCTACCGCTACTGCCTGAGGGTCTCTGGACCTGGCGCAATACCTCTGTAGCTTTTTGTTGAGGCGGGACGCCATCATGTCTATCTGTGGCAGTTCCCACCGACTCACAATCTGTGCGAAGACTTCTGGATGAAGTCCCCACTCTCCCGGGTGTAGGTCGTGTCTGCTGAGGAAGTCTGCTTCCCAGTTGTCCACTCCCTGAATGAACACTGCCGACAGTGCGCTTACATGATTCTCCACCCAGCGAAGAATCCTGGTAGCTTCCACCATTGCCGCTCTGCTCTTTGTGCCGCCTTGGCGGTTTACATGAGCCACTGCGGTGATGTTGTCTGACTGGATCAGAACTGGTTGGTCGCGAAGTAAGGCCTCCGCTTGACGTAGGGCGTTGTATATGGCCCTTAGTTCCAGGATGTTGATGTGCAGACAAGTCTCTTGACTTGACCAAAGACCCTGGAAATTTCTTCCCTGTATGACTGCTCCCCAACCTCGGAGGCTTGCGTCCGTGGTCACCAGGATCCAATCCTGAATGCCGAATCTGCGGCCCTCGAGAAGGTGAGCATTCTGCAGCCACCACAGGAGCGACACCCTGGCCCTGGGGGACAGGGTGATCAACCGATGCATCTGTAGATGTGATCCGGACCACTTGTCCAACAGATCTCATTGGAAAGTCCTCGCATGGAACCTGCCAAAGGGAATGGCCTCGTATGAGGCCACCATCTTTCCCAGGACTCGAGTGCAATGATGCACGGACACCTGTCTTGATTTCAAAAGGTTCCTGACCAGAGTCATAAGTTCCTGGGCTTTTTCTATCGGAAGATAAACCCTTTTCTGGGTCGTGTCCAGAATCATGCCCAAGAAAGGCAGACGAGTCGTAGAAACCAACTGCGACTTTGGGATATTGAGAATCCAGCCGTGTTGTTGTAACACTTTCAGTGAAAGAGATACGCTGTTCAGCAACTGCTCTCTTGATCTCGCTTTTATGAGGTGATCGTCCAAGTACGGGATAATTGTGACACCCTGCTTGCGTAGGAGCACCATCATTTCCGCCATTACCTTGGTGAAAATCCTCGGAGCCGTTGAGAGACCAAACGGCAACGTCTGAAATTGGTAATGACAGTCCTGTACCGCAAATCTTAGGTACTCCTGATGAGGTGGATAAATGGGGACATGAAGGTACGCATCCTTTATGTCCAGTGACACCATAAAATCCCCCCCTTCCAGGCTGGCGATGACCGCTCTTAGCGATTTCATCTTGAACTTGAACCTCTTCAAGTATAGGTTCAGAGATTTTAAATTCAATATGGGTCTGACCGAACTGTCCGGTTTCGGAACCACAAACATGGTTGAATAATAACCCCTTCCCTGTTGAAGGAGGGGAACCTCGACCACCACCTGCTGAAGATACAATTTTTGTATTGCAATTAACACTATCTCCCTCTCCAGGGGGGAAGACGGTAGGGCCGATTTGGAAAACCGGCGAGGAGGCACCTCTTCGAATTCCAGCTTGTAACCCTGAGAAACAATTTCTATTGCCAAGGGATCCACCTGGGAGTGAACCCACATGTGGCTGAAATTCCGAAGACGCGCCCCCACTGGCCCCGACTCCACCAGTGGAGCCCCAGCGTCATGCGGTGGATTTTGCAGAGGCCGGGGAGGACTTCTGTTCCTGGGAACTAGCTGTATTGTGCAGCTTCTTTCCTCTGCCCCTCCCTCTGGCAAGAAAAGAAAGTCCGAGGTGCGTCCTGTTTCTTTGTGAACGAAAGGACTGCATTTGATAATGCGGTGCTCTCTTAGGCTGTGAGGGAACATAAGGCAGAAAATTTTACTTTCCAGCCATAGCTGTGGAGACCAGGTCCGAGAGACCTTCACCGAACAATTCCTCACCCCTGTAAGGTAAAACCTCCATATGCCGTTTTGAGTCGGCATCACCTGTCCATTGCCGAGTCCACAGGACCCTTCTGGCAGAAATCGATATAGCGTTTATTCTAGAACCCAGTAGACTAATGTCTCTTTGAGCATCTCTCATATAAAGGACAGCGTTTTTAATATGCCCCAGGGTCAATAAAACAGTATCCCTATCTAGGGTATCAAACTCCTCTGATAAGGTATCAGTCCATGCCGCTACTGCACTACAGACCCAGGCCGACGCGATTGCCGGTCTGAGCAAGGTACCTGAATGTGTATAAATGGACTTCAGGGTAACCTCCTGTTTGCGATCAGCAGCATCTTTGAGGGTAGTCGTATCCTTGGACGGCAGGGCTACCTTTTTGGATAAGCGTGTTAAAGCTTTGTCCACCCTAGGGGAGGATTCCCATCGTAACCTGTCCGTTGGCGGGAAAGGATACGCCATAAGAATCCGTTTGGAAATCTGCAGGCTTTTATCTGGAGATTCCCAAGCTTTTTCACATAACTCATTCAGTTCGTGTGAGGGGGGGGAAAGTTACCTCGGGTTTCTTTCCCTTATACATATAAACCCTTGTGTCAGGGACAGGGGTTTCCTCTGTGATGTGCAAAACCTCCTTTATTGCTATAATCATATATCGGAGTGATTTAGCCAACTTTGGCTGTAACTTTGCATCATCATAATCGACACTGGAGTCAGAATCCATGTCGGTATCTGTGTCAACAATTTGGGATAGTGGGCGCTTATGAGACCCCGACGGTCCCTGCGACATAGGATCAGGCACGGGTTGAGACCCTGACTGTCCCAATGCATCAGCCTTGTCTAATCTTTTATGCAAGGAATTTACATTATCATTTAAAACCTTTCACATATCCATCCAATCAGGTGTCGGCGCCGTCGGCGGAGACACCACATTCATTTGCTCCCGCTCCTCTCCCACATAGCCTTCCACATCAGACATGTCGACACAAGCGTACCGACACACCACACACACAGGGAATGTCCTTTCTGAAGACAGTTCCCCCACGAGGCCCTTTGGAGAGACAGAGAGAGTATGCCAGCACACACCCCAGCGCTATATAACCCAGGAATAACACAGTAACTTAATGTTAACCCAGTAGCTGCTGTTTATATACTTTTTTGCGCCTAATTATGTGCCCCCCCAACCCTCTTCTACCGTGTATCAGCAGGGGAGAGCCTGGGGAGCTTCCTCTCAGCGTGCTGTGGAGAAAAAATGGCGCTGGTGAGTGCTGAGGGAGAAGCCCCGCCCCCTCGGCGGCGGGCTTCTGTCCCGCTTAAATTTAATTTTTTTTACGGGGACTCCTACATATATACAGTGCCCAGCTGTATATATGTGTTCATTTGCCAGAATGAGGTCCCAAATGCAGCCCAGGGCGCCCCCCCCCTGCACCCTAACAGTTACCGGAGTATGTGAGGTGTGTGGAGCAATGGCGCGCAGCTGCAGTGCTGTGCGTTACCTCCAGTGAAGACTGGAGTCTTCTGCCGCCTGTGAAGTCTTCTTGCTTCTCATACTCACCCGGCTTCTGTCTTCCGGCTCTGCGAGGGGGACGGCGGCGCGGCTCTGGGACGGACGGCGAGGGTGAGATCCTGCGTACCGATCCCTCTGGAGCTAATGGTGTCCGGAGCCTAAGAAGCAGGACCTAGCTTCAGAGAGTAGGGCTGCTTCTCTCCCCTCTGTCCCACGATGCAGGGAGTCTGTTGCCAGCAGAGCTCCCTGAAAATAAAAAACCTAACAAAAAACTTTCTATCAGCAAACTCAGGAGAGCTCACTGAAAAGCACCCAGCTCCTCTGGGCACAGTATCAAACTGAGGTCTGGAGGAGGGGCATAGAGGGAGGAGCCAGTGCACACCAGGAACTAAATTCTTTCTTAAAGTGCCCATGTCTCCTGCGGAGCCCGTCTCTCCCCATGGTCCTTACGGAGTCCCCAGCATCCTCTAGGATGTTATTCAATATAATATACTTTCTCTAAGGTAGAATACCGGTAACCAATGGAGGGACTGACAGAGTGGATCTGCAGACGATGAGCGTCTAGCGAGGAAGATTACCTGCGCCGCTGCAGTCAGAATGGATTGTAGTGGGGAGAGCCTATGTATGGGAAGACCGGTCAGGAGACCATTACAATAATCAGTGCGGGAGATAATGAGAGCGTGGATTAGAGTGTTATCTGGGTCTTGTGTAAGATATGGTCGTATTCTAGATGTTTCTTAGATGCATGTAACATGATTTAGAGACTGAATGTGGGATAAAGGACAGATCAGAGTCAGGGTGACACCTAGGCAGCGAGCTTGTGGGGTAGGGATGATTGCAGAGTTCTCAGCAGTAATGGAGATATCAGGTTGGTAACTACTATTGGCCGGAGGAAATATAAGTAACTCTGATTTGGAAATATTCAGTTTGAGGTGGCGAGAAGTCATCCAAGATGAAATGGCAGAAAGGCATCAGTGACCCGGTCCAATACAGATGGTGACAAGTCAGGGGAGGATAGGTAGATCTGAGTATCATCTGCATACAGATTATAAAGAAATCCAAAAGAGCTGATTAGTTACCAAGAGATGAGGTATAGATGGAGAAAAGCAGAGGACCTAAGACTGAGCCTTGCGGTACTCCAACTGATAGAGGAAGAGAAGAGGAGGTGGAATCAGAGAAACGGACACTGGTGGTCATTCCGAGTTGTTTGCTCGTTGCCGATTTTCGCTATATTGCGATTAGTCGCTTACTGCGCATGCGCTTAGTTATTTTACACAAAAGTTAGGTATTTTACTCACGGCATAACGAGGATTTTTCATCGTTCTGGTGATCGTACTGTGATTGACAGGAAGTGGGTGTTTCTGGGCAGAAACTGGCCGTTTTCTGGGCGTGCGCGGAAAAACGCCGGAGTGTCTGAAGAAACAGGGGAGTGTCTGTGCGAACGCTAGGTGTGTTTGTGACGTCAAACCAGGAACGAAACTGACTGAGCTGATCGCAGTGTAGGAGTAAGTCTGGAGCTACTCAGAAACTGCTAAGAATTTTCTATTCGCAATTCTGCTAAGCAAAGATACACTCCCAGAGGGCGGCGGCTTAGCGTGTGCAATGCTGCTAAAAGCAGCTAGCGAGCGAACAACTCGGAATGAGGGCCACTGAAGGAGCGATTAGATAGGTAGGATGAGAACCAGGAGAGGGACGTGTCCTGGAGACCTGGGGATTGTAGTGTCTATATGAGAAGAGAGTGGTCACAGTGTCACATGCAGCAGAGAGATCAAAGAGAATAAGTAGTGAGTAATGGCCTTTATATCTAGCAGTGACCAGATCACTACCTTACTCAGTGCTGTGTCTGTGGAGTATTGGGAACGAAAGCCTGACTGAAGTGGGTCCAATAAATTGTGTGAATTAACAAAGTGTGTGAGGTGAGTGTAGGCAAGTCTCTAACATAGCTTGGAGAGGAATGGGGCTGAGGGATGGGACAGGAGAGATGCGTGGGGAGCTGAGAGATGGGATGGGAGAGAGACATGGGAGCTGAGAGATGGGACGGGAGAGACATGGGAGCTGAGAAATGAGATGGGAGAGAGACATGGGAGCTGAGAGATGGGACGGGAGAGAGACATGGGAGCCGAGAGATGGGACAGGAGAGAGACATGGGAGCTGAGAGATGGGACGGGAGAGAGGCGTGGGGAGCTGAGAGATGGGACGGGAGAGAGACGTGGGAGCTGAGAGATGGGACGGGAGAGAGACATGGGAGCTGAGAGATGGGACGGGAGAGAGACATGGGAGTCGAGAGATGGGACGGGAGAGAGACATGGGAGCCGAGAGATGGGACAAAAGAGCGGCGTGGGGAGCTGAGAGATGGGACGGGAGAGATGCGTGGGGAGCTGAGAGATGGGACGGGAGAGAGACATGGGAGCTGAGAGATGGGACGGGAGAGACATGGGAGCTGAGAGATGAGATGGGAGAGAGGCATGGGAGCCGAGAGATGGGACAAAAGAGCGGCGTGGGGAGCTGAGAGATGGGACGGGAGAGATGCGTGGGGAGCTGAGAGATGGGACGGGAGAGAGACATGGGAGCTGAGAGATGGGACGGGAGAGAGACATGGGAGCTGAGAGATGGGACGGGAGAGACATGGGAGCTGAGAGATGGGACAGGAGAGATGCGGGGGGAGCTGAGAGATGGGACGGGAGAGAGACATGGGAGCTGAGAGATGGGACGGGAGAGAGGTGGAGCCGAGAGATGGGACAGGAGAGATGCGTGGGGGCTGAGAGATGGGACGGGAGAGAGGCGTGGGGGCTGAGAGAGGGGACAGGAGAGAGACATGGGAGCTGAGAGATGGGACGGGAGAGAGACATGGGAGCTGAGAGATGGGACGGGAGAGAGACATGGGAGCTGAGAGATGGGACGGGAGAGACATGGGAGCTGAGAGATGGGACAGGAGAGATGCGTGGGGAGCTGAGAGATGGGACGGGAGTGAGAGATGGGACGGGAGAGACATGGGAGCTGAGAGATGAGATGGAAGAGAGGCATGGGAGCTGAGAGATGAGATGGGAGAGAGACATGGGAGCTGAGAGATGGGACGGGAGAGAGACATGGGAGCTGAGAGATGAGATGGGAGAGAGGCATGGGAGCCGAGAGATGGGACAGGAGAGATGCGTGGGGGCTGAGAGATGGGACGGGAGAGAGGCGTGGGGGCTGAGAGATGGGACGGGAGAGAGACATGGGAGCTGAGAGATGGGACGGGAGAGAGACATGGGAGCTGAGAGATGGGACGGGAGAGACATGGGAGCTGAGAGATGGGACAGGAGAGATGCGTGGGGAGCTGAGAGATGGGACGGGAGTGAGAGATGGGACGGGAGAGACATGGGAGCTGAGAGATGAGATGGGAGAGAGGCGTGGGGAGCTGAGAGATGGGACGGGAGAGAGGCATGGGAGCTGAGAGATGGGACGGGAGAGAGGCATGGGAGCTGAGAGATGGGACGGGAGAGAGACATGGGAGCTGAGAGATGGGACAGGAGAGAGACATGGGAGTCGAGAGATGGGACGGGAGAGAGGCGTGGGAGCTGAGAGATGGGACGGGAGAGAGGCGTGGGAGCTGAGAGATGGGACAGGAGAGAGGCGTGGGAGCTGAAAGATGGGACAGGAGAGAGGCGTGGGAGCTGAGAGATGGGACGGGAGAGAAACATGGGAGTTGAGAGATGGGACTGGAGAGACATGGGAGTTGAGAGATGGGACAGGAGAGAGGCGTGGGAGCTGAGAGATGGGACGGGAGAGAGGCGTGGGGGCTGAGAGAGGGGACAGGAGAGAGACATGGGAGCTGAGAGATGGGACGGGAGAGAGACATGGGAGCTGAGAGATGGGACGGGAGAGAGACATGGGAGCTGAGAGATGGGACGGGAGAGACATGGGAGCTGAGAGATGGGACAGGAGAGATGCGTGGGGAGCTGAGAGATGGGACGGGAGTGAGAGATGGGACGGGAGAGACATGGGAGCTGAGAGATGAGATGGAAGAGAGGCATGGGAGCTGAGAGATGAGATGGGAGAGAGACATGGGAGCTGAGAGATGGGACGGGAGAGAGACATGGGAGCTGAGAGATGAGATGGGAGAGAGGCATGGGAGCCGAGAGATGGGACAGGAGAGATGCGTGGGGGCTGAGAGATGGGACGGGAGAGAGGCGTGGGGCTGAGAGATGGGACGGGAGAGAGACATGGGAGCTGAGAGATGGGACGGGAGAGAGACATGGGAGCTGAGAGATGGGACGGGAGAGACATGGGAGCTGAGAGATGGGACAGGAGAGATGCGTGGGGAGCTGAGAGATGGGACGGGAGTGAGAGATGGGACGGGAGAGACATGGGAGCTGAGAGATGAGATGGGAGAGAGGCGTGGGGAGCTGAGAGATGGGACGGGAGAGAGGCATGGGAGCTGAGAGATGGGACGGGAGAGAGGCATGGGAGCTGAGAGATGGGACGGGAGAGAGACATGGGAGCTGAGAGATGGGACAGGAGAGAGACATGGGAGTCGAGAGATGGGACGGGAGAGAGGCGTGGGAGCTGAGAGATGGGACGGGAGAGAGGCGTGGGAGCTGAGAGATGGGACGGGAGAGAGGCGTGGGAGCTGAAAGATGGGACAGGAGAGAGGCGTGGGAGCTGAGAGATGGGACGGGAGAGAGACGTGGGAGCTGAGAGATGGGACGGGAGAGAGACGTGGGAGCTGAGAGATGGAACGGGAGAGAGGCGTGGGAGCTGAGAGATGGGACAGGAGAGAGGCGTAGGGAGCTGAGAGATGGGACGGGAGAGAAACATGGGAGTTGAGAGATGGGACTGGAGAGACATGGGAGTTGAGAGATGGGACAGGAGAGAGGCGTGGGAGCTGAGAGATGGGACGGGAGAGAGGCATGGGAGCTGAGAGATGGGACGGGAGAGAGGCGTGGGGGCTGAGAGATGGGACGGGAGAGAGGCGTGGGAGCTGAGAGATGGGACGGGAGAGACATGGGGGCTGAGAGATGGGACAGGGAGAGAGGCATGGGAGCTGAGAGATGGGATGGGCATGGGAGCTGAGAGATGGGACAGGAGAGACATGGGAGCTGAGAGATGGGACGGGAGAGAGACATGGGAGCTGAGAGATGGGACGGGAGAGAGACATGGGAGCTGAGAGATGGGACGGGAGAGACATGGGAGCTGAGAGATGGGACAGGAGAGATGCGTGGGGAGCTGAGAGATGGGACGGGAGAGAGACATGGGAGCTGAGAGATGGGACGGGAGAGAGACATGGGAGCTGAGAGATGGGACGGGAGAGAGACATGGGAGCTGAGAGATGAGATGGGAGAGAGGCATGGGAGCCGAGAGATGGGACAGGAGAGTGGCGTGGGGAGCTGAGAGATGGGACGGGAGAGAGACATGGGAGCTGAGAGATGGGACGGGAGAGAGACATGGGAGCTGAGAGATGGGACGGGAGAGACATGGGAGCTGAGAGATGGGACGGGAGAGAGACATGGGAGCTGAGAGATGAGATGGGAGAGAGGCATGGGAGCCGAGAGATGGGACAGGAGAGATGCGTGGGGGCTGAGAGATGGGACGGGAGAGAGGCGTGGGGAGCTGAGAGATGGGACGGGAGAGAGACATGGGAGCTGAGAGATGGGACGGGAGAGAGACATGGGAGCTGAGAGATGGGACGGGAGAGAGACATGGGAGCTGAGAGATGAGATGGGAGAGAGGCATGGGAGCCGAGAGATGGGACAGGAGAGTGGCGTGGGGAGCTGAGAGATGGGACGGGAGTGAGAGATGGGACGGGAGAGACATGGGAGCTGAGAGATGAGATGGAAGAGAGGCATGGGAGCTGAGAGATGAGATGGGAGAGAGGCATGGGAGCTGAGAGATGGGACGGGAGAGAGACATGGGAGCTGAGAGATGGGACGGGAGAGAGACATGGGAGCCGAGAGATGGGACAGGAGAGAGACATGGGAGCTGAGAGATGGGACGGGAGAGAGGCGTGGGGAGCTGAGAGATGGGACGGGAGAGAGACGTGGGAGCTGAGAGATGGGACGGGAGAGAGACATGGGAGCTGAGAGATGGGACGGGAGAGAGACATGGGAGTCGAGAGATGGGACGGGAGAGAGGCGTGGGAGCTGAGAGATGGGACGGGAGAGAGGCATGGGAGCTGAGAGATGGGACAGGAGAGAGGCGTGGGAGCTGAGAGATGGGACAGGAGAGAGGCGTGGGAGCTGAGAGATGGGACGGGAGAGAGGCGTGGGAGCTGAGAGATGGTACAGGAGAGAGGCGTGGGAGCTGAGAGATGGGACGGGAGAGAGGCATGGGAGCTGAGAGATGGGACAGGAGAGAGGCATGGGAGCTGAGAGATGGGACAGGAGAGAAACATGGGTGCTGAGAGATGGGACGGGAAAGAGGCATGGGAGCTGAGAGATGGGACAGGAGAGAAACATGGGAGCTGAGAGATGGGACGGGAAAGAGACATGGGAGCTGAGAGATGGGACGGGAGAGAGGCATTGGAGCTGAGAGATGGGACAGGAGAGAGGCATGGGAGCTGAGAGATGGGACGGGAGAGAAACATGGGAGCTGAGAGATGGGACGGGAAAGAGACATGGGAGCTGAGAGATGGGACAGGAGAGAGGTGTAGGGAGCTGAGAGATGGGACGGGAGAGAGGCGTGGGGGCTGAGAGATGGGACGGGAGAGAGGCGTGGGGGCTGAGAGATGGGACGGGAGAGAGGCGTGGGGGCTGAGAGATGGGACGGGAGAGAGGCGTGGGGGCTGAGAGATGGGACGGGGAAGAGGCATGGGAGCTGAGAGATGGGACGGAAGATAGGCATGGGCTCTGAGAGATGGGACAGGAGAGAGGCGTGGGGGCTGAGAGATGGGATGGGAGAGAGGCGTGGGGCTGAGAGATGGGACGGGAGAGGCGTGGGGGCTAAGAGATGGGACGGGAGAGAGGCATGGGGGCTGAGAGATGGGACAGGAGAGAGGCGTGGGGGCTGAGAGATGGGATGGGAGAGAGGCGTGGGGGCTGAGAGATGGGACGGGAGAGAGGCATGGGGGCTGAGAGATGGGACGGTAGTGTGAGAGAGAGTTAGGGTCAGTGTTTCGGGGTTTTTTTTTCAGAATGGGAGTAATCACTGCATGCTTGTACAGAGAAGGGAAGATACCAGAAGAGAGATTACAGATGTTAGTTAAGGTTGGGATGAGCACCAGAGACAGAGCTTTACTTATTGGTGAGGGTACAGGATCTAGAGGAGAGGTAGTAGAGTAGCAGCATGAGAAGAGTGTTGTTACTTCATCTTCATTTGTGGGATCACATGAAGAAAGAGTTGCCAGAGGGTTCAGGTTGGGAATTGAGCAGGTCACTGGCTGAGGAGGAGCATACCATTTCATATTGGATTATATTGCAATATTTTGGAAGCAGCATTCCCTGACTGTAAATGAAATAGACGTTGGAGTGTAATTAGATGAGTGCAGGCACAGGACTTGTACTACATGTGTAGATCGGGTCCTGCAGCGTCAGACGTCAAGTAAGTGACAGTCTGCAGCTGTTTGGGGGTGGGGATGGGGCGGCAACAGGTAGAGTTCCAGAAAATGGGGCGTGTCAGCCCAGTTTTGTAGGTGTGCAGATGCCAGTGTCTACAGCTTCACTGGCCCCAGAAGCGTGAAAGCACCGCCCACCCTGAAGGTCACCGGATGATCCGATGCAGCGGGACACAGAAGCCGGTAGGAGACATCTATATACACAAGACCTCCTGTGATATTAGCATATTGATCGGCCGGCCTGGTATTAATACACAGCAGCTGATAATTGGTGGCTTTGCCCGCAGAATTTTAAATGGCATTAATATTAAATGCAACCCTCACTTGGTTTAAACCCCGTGGGAAGCTGTCATCAGTTGGCGGCTTCAGTAAATATACCCCGTTGTGTGGTACATTTATGGAAGCTGGTGCAGCAGTCTAATTCAGTTCTCAAAACAGAAGCAAGTCTCTTGTTGCTAGGGGCAACAGCACCTTTTTCTGAGCACCAGGTTTATAAACTATTTTGTTTTCAAGGTAAGTTCCATGATCTGAGACTGCAGCGTTGCACACATTTTCCTACTGGAGGGGCGCAGGTCCCAGATAACCGTGTCATGTGATGCAGTAGTCAGGACGGGCAGGGCTGCACGCTGTCTCTGGATTTGCTGCCTGTTCTCTGTGAATGACTTTAAATCCTTCTGGGACGTTTTCAATATGAAGTACATGTTCTTTGTCTGCAGCCTCACTGCCCTTACACTGTTCATTTAACATTTATTGCAATCTTCTCAAAGCAAGAGCTCTGCCTGCAGTGCCCGGCCTCCGAGCGGGTGACAGCTCTCACCTATGTGCTCTCACGCTGGCTGCTAATGTCTGGCCAGCAGGGACCCAGACGTCAGGGAGCGTCAGGTCTAGAATATTCTCAGGGATGACCTAGAAACCTGTATTATCCGCAACCACATAATGGCTCTTCTTCCCACGCTCATTCCTGAGGTCTCCATAGATCATTACATCCCCAGGTACCTACAGATGTCCTCACACCTAGAGACTAGGAAGTCCCAAAGATTCATTACATTGTGTTCCTGGAAATTATTTCTTACTGCAACTCTTTTCCTAAGAGAGCGTTCCCTTCTCCTGTACGGTTCTGCCTGTGTATTTATGCTGAGTATAGGTGTCGGGGGTCTGATATACGGGCGGCTCAGCCACACATTGGTCACTTAGGGGGCAATTCAGTTCATTCACAGGAATTAAGGGCCAAAGATGTATTCAGTTACTCTCCATGACTAGCCCCAAAGCTGAGAGTGGTCGTATGGGGACAGTCGCGGCCTGACAGCGGCATCACGCCCGGCACTTAGCGCAGGAGCTGTAGCTTAGCGCTGCTAATCCATGGAAAATGTGGTCACGCGGGAAGTAACTGAATAGCTCCCGGGCACTTCGCCCCCATAGGGGTAAGACCAAGCACAAGATGGAGCAAGTCCCCAAACACAGAGGCTGCTGTGCATTATCAGTGTCCTCAGAGGCTGCTGTGCATTATTAGTGTCCTCAGAGGCTGCTGTGTATTATTAGTGTCCTCAGAGGCTGCTGTGTATTATTAGTGTCCTCAGAGGCTGCTGTGCATTATCAGTGTCCTCAGAGGCTGCTGTGCATTATTAGTGTCCTCAGAGGCTGCTGTGTATTATTAGTGTCCTCAGAGGCTGCTGTGTATTATTAGTGTCCTCAGAGGCTGCTGTGCATTATTAGTGTCCTCAGAGGCTGCTGTGTATTATTAGTGTCCTCAGAGGCTGCTGTGCATTATTAGTGTCCTCAGAGGCTGCTGTGTATTATTAGTGTCCTCAGAGGCTGCTGTGCATTATTAGTGTCCTCAGAGGCTGCTGTGTATTATTAGTGTCCTCAGAGGCTGCTGTGTATTATTAGTGTCCTCAGAGGCTGCTGTGTATTATCAGTGTCCTCAGAGGCTGCTGTGCATTATCAGTGTCCTCAGAGGCTGCTGTGCATTATCAATGTCCTCAGAGGCTGCTGTGTATTATTAGTGTCCTCAGAGGCTGCTGTGTATTATCAGTGTCCTCAGAGGCTGCTGTGTATTATTAGTGTCCTCAGAGGCTGCTGTGCATTATCATTGTCCTCAGTGGCTGCTGTGCATTATCAGTGTCCTCAGTGGCTGCTGTGCATTATTAGTGTCCTCCGAGACTGCTGTGCAATATTAGTGTCCTCAGAGGCTGCTGTGTATTATCTGTAGTGATGAGCGGGTTCGGATCCTCGGGATCCGAACCCGCCCGAACTTCACCTTTGTTTGCACGGGTCCGAGCAACTCGGATCCTCCCGCCGTGCTCAGTTAACCCGAGCGGGCCCGAACGTCATCATCCCGCGGTCGGATTCTCGCGAGATTCGTATTCTATATAAGGAGCCGCTCGTCGCCGCCATTTTTCACTCGTGCATTGGAGATGATCGTGAGAGGACGTGGCTGGCGTCCTCTCAGTTTCTATGTTCAGTGGGCTGCAAATATCTGTGCTCAGTGTGCTGCAAGTGCAAATATCTACGTTCTCTGCCTGAAAAAAGCTCCATATCTGTGCTCAGTGTGCTGCAAATATCTGTGCTCAGTGTGCTAATTGCTGTATTGTGGGGACTGGGGACCAGCAGTATTATATAGTAGGAGGACAGTGCAGAGTTTTGCTGACCAGTGACCACCAGTATTATACGTTCTCTGCCTGAAAAACGCTCCATATATGTGCTGCATTGTAGTATATAGTAGGAGGACAGTGCAGAATTTTGCTGACCACCAGTATAACTATATATATATATATATATATATATATATATATATATATATATATATATAGCAGTACGGTACAGTAGTCCACTGCTCTACCTCTGTGTCGTCAAGTATACTATCCCATCCATACCTGTGGTGCATTTCAGTTTTGCACAGTTTGCTGACCACCGGTATATAATATATAGCAGTACGGTACAGTAGGCCTCTGCTCTACCTACCTCTGTGTCGTCAAGTATACTATCCATCCATACCTGTGGAGCATTTCAGTTTTGCACAGTTTGCTGACCACCACTATATAATATATAGCAGTACGGTACAGAAGGCCACTGCTCTACCTACCTCTGTGTCGTCAAGTATACTATCCATCCATACCTGTGGTGCATTTCAGTTTTGCACAGTTTGCTGACCACCAGTATATAATATATAGCAGTACGGTACAGTAGGCCACTGCTCTACCTACCTCTGTGTCGTCAAGTATACTATCCATCCGTACCTGTGGTGCATTTCAGTTTTGCACAGTTTGCTGACCACCAGTATATAATTATTGATTTATGGAATCATATTTATGAATATTAATATTTAATATATCATATATGGTATTTAATATATGGATATATTTCAATTAATATGCATTTATCATATATATCTGCAAATATATTATGTCAGGCTTACAAACTAATTGGCTGATACATATATGCAGTCCTTATACATATGACTTATGAAGTTATTAAGTTAAGATTCCTTAAAGAGAGTTCAAGCTTGAATATTACCGCTCTTTTTATATGATTCTTTATTTACAGGCAGATCAAATCGTACAGAATAAGATATACACAGTAGTGATATATATACTAATTATAATTATATATGCTTCCTTCGTTACATAACATAAAACAACATGACATAAGTTTCACAAACAGTTTCAATTGCTAACATAAAATGTATACTTGCAAGTTAAAGATTGCCATCCCAAGAATCATTCCTTCTGCATGTTCTCCATGACTTCTCCTCCTGACTGACTTCCTTCCTTCTCCTTCTTCTTCTCCCTCTCCCTCTTCCTTCTAACTCCTAACTACAAGTCTGGTCCTTTTATCTCATATTTTACCAATTCAAACTATCATATTCTCATAGTTTCCAATGGAATAGGTAATTATAGGTTTGTCAGATTCCAAGGTGTAATAAAACAAACATTGAACTGGGCTGTCGTGTCCTGTTCACGGAGGCATGGTGTCATAAAAGTGTGGTGTCCACACTGCCTTAAGCAAGTATAGTATTGTAAAATCTGGAATGTCTTTTCATCCAAAGTTCTGTTGTATTGACAAGTTTTCCTGGGGTCGGTTACACAATGTTTTATCAATGGATGTGATCTCTTTTCATAGTAGTTAATTTATACTCCCTAGCTTTTAACCTTCACTGGACAATAGACAAACCAGTAGATTCTGATCTACTGTAAGCACACCTGTGAATTCCAATGACCAACAGAGCTCTGTCACATACCTATTATCATTTATGGCCTAATACCTTTTCTCTACAATGACTCTTGATCTTACTGTAACCTCTCTGGCCTTATTTATGACTAGAGCAGAATAAACCTGTTCCCTACACTATTTTTTACCATCTTGCTGTAAAACACAAATATACAGTATATCTATATAAACACATACACAAACCTAATCTCTTAAATCAGCTAAACATTACCTCATACATTCAAACTTATTTCATATCTATTCCTTACTATATATATCCAGTATACTGTCCACTATGGTAACATCGCCTATTTATAATGAATTATATTTTGATTCAGACAATATCCATTGCCCTAATATTATACTAAGTGCAGACAATTACCTATAAGGCAACAGTCGCCCCCTTGTGGCCATGAGAAATTCTTTTGATTGGCCACACATTAAACTAGCGTAATTGCTTCCAAATACATTTCAAAATATTCCTTCAAACATAACTTTCGTTGTAACCATAATATATACCATAAGTGTAATAATAATAACCATTATGATTTTAAAAATCTCTAAAAATTCTTAGCTTACCTAACCTTATTCTACTTTTAACTAAAGCAGACAAAACTGAGGTTTTTATTCAGTATTCATGAGGAAAACTAATTTCTACAGACATTTGGAATACCATAGCCCAATTGTAGACCTTTTTTCTGTATCTGGATCAGTACGTTTGGACATTTTTGCTGTTCTTGTATGTAGCAATTTACTGGGATAAGACTGTCATCTGCGTGGTTTGCTTGCAATTGGAGATGCCTTGCGTTTGCATTATGGCCTTGCGTTTGCAACATTTGCACCATTACTAGAAGTAGAATTCTTCGTAGCAGCTGCTCCTTTGCTTGCCATTTCGCTGTTTGAGGCAGAGGGCTGTGTACGTCGAGTGCTGTGTCTTGAACATTCAGTACTTGTGACGACCCTCAGTAATAGTAATAGTCTTTATACAGTCTTTAGCAGTTCTGTTTCCTTTGCGTTTATCCAATGCCGCAGTTGTGACCAGTGTCCATATTGCTTTTGCACAAACAGGTTGTGATTTTGAATAGAACAGGCATATATGAAACAGTCTTTTTTTTTTTTTTCTTTCTTTCTTTCTTTCCTTGCTTGTTAATAGTAGGTCTTAATTGTCTTCGGGCAATAGTACCACAAATGGCTGTGAGTAGTACACCTACTCTGTTCTGTATTTCCTCACTGAATAAATTACCATGCAGTCTTAAATCTCCTTATTCTACCTTGTACCTATTTATACATCTCAATCTTACATAAACTTATACCAGTTTAACCCATATAAAGGCGTTTTCTATCCTACCTATATTTTGACTAATAATTATTTAAAATGCTTTTGATGTGTATATAGTAACATCCTATCAATACAATAAATGAATATAATTTTGCTTCAAACAGATATTAAATATCATTTAGGAATGGCTTTAAATATATCTAATTCCATCCAATATTATTTTATATGCAGCCATGTGCATATACAGTGACCCTGTTATGCTACAAATAATTATCTTAGACTTGTGACAGTCTTTATTAAGAGAATTATTCATCCCACTTAATAATCTCGGCCCAATTTGTTATAACGTGGTATACCATCCTGTATTAGATATTTAATTACTTTTGAAGCTTTTACGAAGGAAGCATAGGTAGTATCTATTGTGTAATATATAAAAAAAACATAAAATATTTACAAGGTATATATGCAATGATATAAAATATATCTCAGACAAATGTTTACATATATGTGATTAAGGTATATGAAGGGATGAGACAGTTCTGTATAATCACAGTGATGAGATGTGCTGTACACTGTTGTGGGAGTGTACATGTAGTTTGAAAGACAAGTAAATGATTACTTGTGATGAAAGGGTTAATGAAAACCTTCCCCTTTCTTGTGAAACTGGAAAACTCCTTGAGGATTTGTCCATATATCAGTCTTTAGGGATGCTATGTAGATTTTGCTGGATAGCAGCGATGAAAGGGTTAATGAAGACCTTTTCCCTTGTAAATTGGAGTCTTTTTGGAGTCTTGCACCATTCTGTATACAGGTTGCCAGGATTACTATGAATCAAACAAAAATACATACAATGACTATCACAGATATTTATACAGTGATTTAACATAGCTTGCTATGCATTCTGTCCTATCTGCTGCATGTTATCAGGTACAGAATTTACAAATGTGTCTTTTAACGATTGAATAACAAACAAACAATTGTTTCTGGCCTGTGCCAATCTTTCCTGTCACATTGTGTGTCAATGACAGCACAATTGTCGCTGCAGATATGATGCAGGTTTAATTTGGAAACTGTGGCTGTTTGAACATCAAAGCAAACAATGGCTTCATTGGATCTAACAAGTAAAGGAATGATACTACCGTATTCACTTGTGACCATACTCCCTTGTGATGCAGCCTGGTCCCAGACTGTCTTTAACCATAGCGTTTGCTGCTTGGTGTGGCTCCTTAGTTTGGAAGAATCTTGGAGCTTCTGAAAAAACCTACTTTTGTGGGGAGAGAAACTTGTTAAACTTTGCCAAATATGTATTGCAGGTCCCAGGGCTTTCTGTCTTTCCACACCTGTAATAAAATGGTTATGGCACCAGGGCATAAAAACATTTTCATCCTGGTGATCCTTTTTGTCATTGTTAATTGGTGTGTGGTTTGCAGAATGACACTCTGCATGTGGTCTCTCTGAGAGCATGCAAACATTTGCACCATCACTAGAAGTCTCTGAGTGCTCTGTGGGGGTTACATAAGTTTGGGAACTTTGTTTGTAAACATGCATTCCTGAATTAATTTCATGGATTTTCCCTTTAAACATGTTTCCAGGTGAATACATTTCAAGGTTTGCAACTCTGGTTGCCATGGGAGTTTTCACCATGGGGAACTTCCCCACCCCTGTGTGCACTGTACTGCTGCTATCAGTGTTTAAATCTGCTGACAATTCACCTTTGCCTAAGGGCATAACAAATTCTTCATTTACATTGGGAACTCTGAGAGTGTATTCAGCAGAATACTCATAATCTGAGTTACAATGATCTTCCCCCTTACTAGACACAGTATAGGGGACATCTCCTATTGCTGCTACCTCCTTTACATTAATGTGCTGTCTGATGATAGACACATCCGGCACATTGCTACTTTCTTCCTTTACCACAGAGGCTGTTCTGCTGGTGGTCTGTGTGACCATAGCAGACTCCATGCGCTGCACATTGATGCAGTCCTGCAACATGTAACTTTCCTTAATTTTAGGATCTTGACTGATTAAGTCATTTCTGACTCCTGTAGACTCTGTGTACAGAGTTTCACATACCTCAACACTATTCCTGTTTGGTGTTTCTATCTCAGCTTGCTTGCTGGATGTTATCTCTTCATCAGAGATCTTGACAATTTGATTACAAACTGTCAGGCTTTTCGCTTCTGCCCCAAACTTTTTCTGTTTATTTTTCTGTTTAAGGGACTTAAATAACGAATGCATTTTTGCATTAATGGTCAGGCACGCCTTACGAAGACGTGAACCTGATTCTTCTTTACATTTCTGTTTGGCTTCTAGAGCCGCAGTTCTGCGCATTTTTCTAAATGCTACAGAAAACTTTTGCATTTTTAACATTTCAATGCTAAATTTATATATTCTTTGTTTTTAGTACTGAAGGTATCCTCTCCTTAAGATTGACCGGTGTCTTAAGGTTAAACTCTAATACCTGGTACATTTATACATTTATTTGGAAATACTCTTTTCCACTGTGCACATTTTCTATTCTAGGCCTTTAAATTCTTTATTCTCATTTGTAACCTATTCCACTGTGATCTTGTATTTTGCCAGCAGGCTTATAGCCTTTGGTGCTGCTTCCTAATAGATATTATGTTAGTTAAAATAACGTATATTGCACTAACACATTTATCCTAGGTTATACAGAATACAAAATTGACATTACACAATGGTAATAAATTTTCATAGATACATCCCCACCGTGATTCTGCAGATTTGGTAGCCAGCTTATAGCATCTGCTACTCCTCATAAATATTATAGATCAGATAATCAGATTCAGTAATAACAAGTCCAATTCGTGGTCGCCAATATTGATTTATGGAATCATATTTATGAATATTAATATTTAATATATCATATATGGTATTTAATATATGGATATATTTCAATTAATATGCATTTATCATATATATCTGCAAATATATTATGTCAGGCTTACAAACTAATTGGCTGATACATATATGCAGTCCTTATACATATGACTTATGAAGTTATTAAGTTAAGATTCCTTAAAGAGAGTTCAAGCTTGAATATTACCGCTCTTTTTATATGATTCTTTATTTACAGGCAGATCAAATCGTACAGAATAAGATATACACAGTAGTGATATATATACTAATTATAATTATATATGCTTCCTTCGTTACATAACATAAAACAACATGACATAAGTTTCACAAACAGTTTCAATTGCTAACATAAAATGTATACTTGCAAGTTAAAGATTGCCATCCCAAGAATCATTCCTTCTGCATGTTCTCCATGACTTCTCCTCCTGACTGACTTCCTTCCTTCTCCTTCTTCTTCTCCCTCTCCCTCTTCCTTCTAACTCCTAACTACAAGTCTGGTCCTTTTATCTCATATTTTACCAATTCAAACTATCATATTCTCATAGTTTCCAATGGAATAGGTAATTATAGGTTTGTCAGATTCCAAGGTGTAATAAAACAAACATTGAACTGGGCTGTCGTGTCCTGTTCACGGAGGCATGGTGTCATAAAAGTGTGGTGTCCACACTGCCTTAAGCAAGTATAGTATTGTAAAATCTGGAATGTCTTTTCATCCAAAGTTCTGTTGTATTGACAAGTTTTCCTGGGGTCGGTTACACAATGTTTTATCAATGGATGTGATCTCTTTTCATAGTAGTTAATTTATACTCCCTAGCTTTTAACCTTCACTGGACAATAGACAAACCAGTAGATTCTGATCTACTGTAAGCACACCTGTGAATTCCAATGACCAACAGAGCTCTGTCACATACCTATTATCATTTATGGCCTAATACCTTTTCTCTACAATGACTCTTGATCTTACTGTAACCTCTCTGGCCTTATTTATGACTAGAGCAGAATAAACCTGTTCCCTACACTATTTTTTACCATCTTGCTGTAAAACACAAATATACAGTATATCTATATAAACACATACACAAACCTAATCTCTTAAATCAGCTAAACATTACCTCATACATTCAAACTTATTTCATATCTATTCCTTACTATATATATCCAGTATACTGTCCACTATGGTAACATCGCCTATTTATAATGAATTATATTTTGATTCAGACAATATCCATTGCCCTAATATTATACTAAGTGCAGACAATTACCTATAAGGCAACAATAATATATAGCAGTACGGTACAGTAGGCCACTGCTCTACCTACCTCTGTGTCATCAAGTATACTATCCATCCATACCTGTGGTGCATTTCAGTTGTGCGCAGTATATATAGTAGTAGGCCATTGCTATTGATATATTACTGGCATATAATTCCACACATTAAAAAATGGAGAACAAAAATGTGGAGGGTAAAATAGGGAAAGATCAAGATCCACTTCCACCTCGTGCTGAAGCTGCTGCCACTAGTCATGGCCGAGACGATGAAATGCCATCAACGTCGTCTGCAAAGGCCGATGCCCAATGTCATAGTAGAGAGCATGTAAAATCCAAAAAAATAAAGCTCAGTAAAATGACCCAAAAATCAAAATCGTCTGAGGAGAAGCGTAAACTTGCTAATGTGCCATTTACGACACGGAGTGACAAGGAACGGCTGAGGGCCTGGCCTATGTTCATGGCTAGTGGTTCAGCTTCACATGAGGATGGAAGCACTCATCCTCCTGCAAGAAAACTTAAAAGAGTTAAGATGGCAAAAGCACAGCAAAGAACTGTGCGTTCTTCTAAATCACAAATCCCCAAGGAGAGTCCAATTGTGTCGGTTGCGATGCATGACCTTCCCAACACTGGACGGGAAGAGGTGGCGCCTTCCACCATTTGCACGCCCCCTGCAAGTGCTGGAAGGAGCACCCGCAGTCCAGTTCCTGATAGTCAAATTGAAGATGTCAGTGTTGAAGTACACCAGGATGAGGATATGGGTGTTGCTGGCACTGGGGAGGAAATGGACAAGGAGGATTCTGATGGTGAGGTGGTTTGTTTAAGTCAGGCACCCGGGGAGACACCTGTTGTCCGTGGGACGAATATGGCCATTGACATGCCTGGTCAAAATACAAAAAAAATCACCTCTTCGGTGTGGAATTATTTCAACAGAAATGCGGACAACTGGTGTCAAGCCGTGTGTTGCCTTTGTCAAGATGTAATAAGTAGGGGTAAGGACGTTAACCACCTAGGAACATCCTCCCTTATACGTCACCTGGAACGCATTCATCAGAAGTCATTGACAAGTTCAAAAACTTTGGGTGACAGCGGAAGCAGTCCACTGACCAGTAAATCCCTTCCTCATGTAACCAAGCTCCTGCAAACCACACCACCAACTCCCTCAGTGTCAATTTCCTCCTTAGACAGGAAAGCCAATAGTCCTGCAGGCCATGTCACTGTCAAGTCTGATGAGTCCTCTCCTGACTGGGATTCCTCCGATGCATCCTTGAGTGTAACGCCTACTGCTGCTGCTGTTGCTGCTGGGAGTCGATCGTCATCCCAGAGGGGAAGTCGGAAGACCACTTGTACTACTTCCAGTAAGCAATTGACTGTCCAACAGTCCTTTGCGAGGAAGATGAAATATCACAGCAGTCATCCTGCTGCAAAGCAGATAACTCAGGCCTTGGCAGCCTGGGTGGTGAGAAACGTGTTTCCGGTATCCACCGTTAATTCACAGGGAACTAGAGAATTGATTGAGGTACTGTGTCTCCGGTACCAAATACCATCTAGGTTCCATTTCTCTAGGCAGGCGATACCGAAAATGTACACGGACGTCAGAAAAAGAGTCATCAGTGTCCTAAAAAATGCAGTTGTACCCAATGTCCACTTAACCACGGACATGTGGACAAGTGGAGCAGGGCAGGGCCAGGACTATATGACTGTGACAGCCCACTGGGTAGATGTATTGTCTCCCGCAGCAAGAACAGCAGCGGCGGCACCAGTAGCAGCATCTCGCAAACGCCAACTCTTTCCTAGGCAGGCTACGCTTTGTATCACCGCTTTCCAGAATACGCACACAGCTGACAACCTCTTACGGAAACTGAGGAACATCATCGCAGAATGGCTTACCCCAATTGGACTCTCCTGGGGATTTGTGACATCGGACAACGCCACCAATATTGTGCGTGCATTACATCTGGGCAAATTCCAGCACGTCCCATGTTTTGCACATACCTTGAATTTGATGGTGCAGAATTATTTAAAAAACGACAGGGGCGTGCAAGAGATGCTGTCGGTGGCCCGAAGAATTGCGGGCCACTTTCGGCATTCAGCCACCGCGTGCCGAAGACTGGAGCACCAGCAAACACTCCTGAACCTGCCCTGCCATCATCTGAAGCAAGAGGTGGTAACGAGGTGGAATTCAACCCTCTATATGCTTCAGAGGATGGAGGAGCAGCAAAAGGCCATTCAAGCCTATACAGCTCAGTGATCGCGCTGAGACCAAAAAAAAGTGGGTCCCTGGGACCCCTCACTTTTAAAAATTGGGGTCCTACCTGTCCTTTTCTGGGTCCCATTGGAGTGAAGGTTTTAATTGGTCTTATTAATGATTCAAATATAAAAACACAAACTTGATTTGGACACTACAAAAGGGGTGCAAGGGGGAGGATGGGGTGACGATGCTGCTGGGCTGTGTAGCATACAGGACACCCCGCACTTTAGATGTAATTAGACATTTTGGTGACCTTGTGGCAGAAAGAGAATTGGTTCTCCCGCGCCGACACTGAAAACTGCGACAGTGCGCGCTGGAATTTTTTAGGGGCGTAGCTTCGTGGGGAAGGGGCGTGGTCACATAATAGTACCAATTCACATTATTCCACACCGTAGTGCCGCTTATACACATTGCACCAGGTAGAACCTCCTATACACACTGAGCCAAGGAGAGCACGTTATACACATTGCGCCAGGCAGCACGATACACATTGCGCCACACGTTGCACCAGGTAGAGCACGTTATACACATTGCACCAGGTAGAGCACGTTATACACATTGCACCAGGCAGAGCACGTTATACACATTGCGCCACACGTTGCACCAGGCAGAGCACGTTATACACATTGCGCCAGGTAGAGCACGTTATACACATTGCGCCAGGCAGAGCACGTTATTCACATTGCGCCAGGCAGAGCACGTTATACACATTGCGCCACACGTTGCACCAGGTAGAGCACGTTATACACATTGCACCAGGTAGAGCACGTTATACACAATGCGCCAGGCAGAGCACGTTGTACACATTGCACCACACATTGCACCAGGTAGAGCACGTTATACACATTGCGCCAGGCAGAGCACGTTATACACATTGCGCCAGGCAAAGCACGTTATTCACATTGCGCCAGGCAGAGCACATTATACACATTGCACCAGGCAGGGCACGTTATACACATTGCGCCAGGTAGAGCACGTTATACACATTGCGCCAGGTAGAGCACGTTATACACATTGCGCCAGGCAGAGCACGTTATGCACATTGCGCCAGGCAGAGCACGTTATGCACATTGCGCCAGGCAGAGCACGTTATTCACATTGCGCCAGGCAGAGCACGTTATGCACATTGCGCCAGGCAGAGCACGTTATACACATTGCGCCAGGCAGAGCACGTTATGCACATTGCGCCAGGCAGAGCACGTTATACACATTGCGCCAGGTAGAGCACGTTATACACATTGCGCCAGGTAGAGCACGTTATACACATTGCACCAGGTAGAGCACGTTATACACATTGCACCAGGCAGAGCACGTTGTACACATTGCGCCACACATTGCACCAGGTAGAGTACGTTATTCACATTGCGCCAGGCAGAGCACATTATACACATTGCGCCAGGCAGAGCACGTTATGCACATTGCGCCAGGCAGAGCACGTTATACACATTGCGCCAGGCAGAGCACGTTATGCACATTGCGCCAGGCAGAGCACGTTATGCACATTGCTCCAGGTAGAGCACGTTATACACATTGCGCCAGGCAGAGCACGTTATTCACATTGCGCCAGGCAGAGCACGTTATTCACATTGCGCCAGGCAGAGCACGTTATGCACATTGCGCCAGGCAGAGCACGTTATACACATTGCGCCAGGCAGAGCACGTTATGCACATTGCGCCAGGCAGAGCACGTTATACACATTGCGCCAGGTAGAGCACGTTATACACATTGCAGCAGGTAGAGCACGTTATACACATTGCAGCAGGTAGAGCACGTTACACACATTGCAGCAGGTAGAGCACGTTATACACATTGCACCAGGTAGAGCACGTTATACACATTGCAGCAGGTAGAGCACGTTATACACATTGCGCCAGGCAGAGCACGTTATACACATTGCGCCAGGCAGAGCACGTTATACACATTGCGCCAGGTAGAGCACGTTATACACATTGCAGCAGGTAGAGCACGTTATACACATTGCAGCAGGTAGAGCACGTTATACACATTGCACCAGGCAGAGCACATTATACACATTGCAGCAGGTAGAGCACGTTATACACATTGCAGCAGGTAGAGCACGTTATACACATTGCGCCAGGCAGAGCACGTTATACACATTGCGCCAGGCAGAGCACATTATACACACGCACCAGGTAGAGCACGTTATACACATTGCACCAGGTAGAGCACGTTATACACATTGCACCAGATAGAGCACGTTATACACATTGCGCCAGGCAGAGCACGTTATTCACATTGCACCAGGTAGAGCACGTTATACACACTGCACCAGGTAGAGCACGTTATACACATTGCGCCAGGCAGAGCACGTTATTCACATTGCGCCAGGCAGAGCACGTTATGTACATTGCGCCAGGCAGAGCACGTTATACACATTGCGCCAGGCAGAGCACGTTATACACATTGCGCCAGGCAGAGCACGTTATACACATTGCGCCAGGCAGAGCACGTTATACACATTGCGCCAGGCAGAGCACGTTATACACATTGCACCAGGCAGAGCACGTTATACACATTGCAGCAGGCAGAGCACGTTATACACATTGCGCCAGGCAGAGCACGTTATACACATTGCACCAGGCAGAGCACGTTATACACACTGCGCCAGGCAGAGCACGTTATACACATTGCACCAGGCAGAGCACGTTATACACATTGCACCAGGCAGAGCACGTTATACACATTGCAGCAGGTAGAGCACGTTATACACATTGCGCCAGGCAGAGCACGTTATACACATTGCAGCAGGTAGAGCACGTTATACACATTGCAGCAGGTAGAGCACGTTATACACATTGCGCCAGGCAGAGCACGTTATACACATTGCGCCAGGCAGAGCACGTTATACACATTGCGCCAGGCAGAGCACGTTATACACATTGCGCCAGGCAGAGCACGTTATACACATTGCACCAGGCAGAGCACGTTATACACATTGCGCCAGGTAGAGCACGTTACACACATTGCACCAGGTAGAGCACGTTATACACATTACACCAGGTAGAGCACGTTACACACATTGCAGCAGGTAGAGCACGTTATACACATTGCATCAGGTAGAGCACGTTATACACATTGCACCAGGTAGAGCACGTTATACACATTGCACCAGGTAGAGCACGTTATACACATTGCACCAGGTAGAGCACGTTATACACATTGCAGCAGGTAGAGCACGTTATACACATTGCATCAGGTAGAGCACGTTATACACATTGCACCAGGTAGAGCACGTTATACACATTGCGCCAGGTAGAGCACGTTATACACATTGCGCCAGGCAGAGCACGTTATACACATTGCACCAGGTAGAGCACGTTATACACATTGCGCCAGGCAGAGCACGTTATACACATTGCGCCAGGTAGAGCACGTTATACACACTGCGCCAGGTAGAGCACGTTACACACATTGCGCCAGGTAGAGCACGTTATACACATTACACCAGGTAGAGCACGTTACACACATTGCAGCAGGTAGAGCACGTTATACACATTGCATCAGGTAGAGCACGTTATACACATTGCACCAGGTAGAGCACGTTATACACATTGCACCAGGTAGAGCACGTTATACACAATGCGCCAGGTAGAGCACGTTATACACATTGCGCCAGGTAGAGCACGTTATACACATTGCACCAGGTAGAGCACGTTATACACAATGCGCCAGGTAGAGCACGTTATACACATTGCGCCAGGTAGAGCACATTATACACATTGCACCAGGTAGAGCACGTTATACACATTGCACCAGGTAGAGCACGTTATACACAATGCGCCAGGTAGAGCACGTTATACACATTGCGCCAGGTAGAGCACGTTATACACATTGCACCAGGTAGAGCACGTTATACACATTGCAGCAGGTAGAGCACGTTACACACATTGCAGCAGGTAGAGCACGTTATACACATTGCACTGGGTAGAACACGTTATACACATTGCACCAGGTAGAGCACGTTATACACATTACACCAGGTAGAGCACTTAACAATTATATGATTAAAAAACAGGACAACATTATTAAATAATACATTTTCTATATGTAATGGGTTTATGGTGCCGCTATACTGGATTTAGACACTACAGAAGTGTTGTGGGGGAGGGAGGGTGACAATGCTGCTGGGCTGTTATCATATCGGAAGTATGCATTCAGGATCCTGGCTGTCGGGATCCCAGCAGCCATAATACCGATGCCGGAATCCTGACAGCAGCCACAATACCAACGCTGGCATCCAGAGGTGATCAGGATCCTGGCAACGATATAGCGACAGTCAGGATCCTGAAGGGAAGTATGCACTGCCGCCACTGGTTTAGCGTGCGGGTGGGAAGGGGGGGGGGGGGGTTAGGATATGGTGTTGGGGAGGGTTAGGCTGCAGAGGGAGGGGGGGGGGTATAAGTGTTAGGCACTAAGGGGGTGGGTTAGGTTTAGGCTGCGGGAAACGGAGGGTTAGGGGTGGGAGGTTAGGGTACCCTCTGCTCTCGTCACTCTTGTCGGCTTTGCTGCGATCGGGATGCTGGTGTCGGTATACTAAATGCCAACATCCTGTCCGACGACTTCGGACACTTGGTACAACCACTGGATTTGAGTCATGCTGCCTGTAATTTATGTGCTGACTGATCAACTTCAGTGACACTCACTGTGCTGGCTGCCTTTACAGTAACCAGCGGCAACCAGCAGTAACCAACAGCAACCAGCAGTAACCAACAAAGGCAGCCAGAACAGTGAGTGTCACTGAAGTTGATCAGTCAGCACATAAATTACAGGCAGCATGACTCGAATCCAGCGGTTGTATCAAGGGTCCTGTATGCTGCAGAGACCAGCAGCACTGTCACCCTCTCGCCTCACCCCCACTCCATACCACAAAAATGTTGCCTTTAACACCTGTTTGCCAGCGCCATGCAGCCCCCATCTCCGCCATCCCACCGATATGAATAGCCCCCCAGCCGCCACCGTAAGTCCAGCTCACCCTTCCGCACAGCACGCACAGTCCGCGGTCACCGGCGTTCAACTTCCCCGCAGCACAGTGTGTAGCGCGCCGCAGAGCCGTCCTTGCTCTCTGTCCGGCTCCTGTGAAGCTGCAGCGGGTGATCGGCGGGAAGGGGGGGGGGGGGCCGTCCTCACCGTCTGTCCGGCTCCCGTGAAGCTCCAGTGGGTGATCGGCGGGAAGGGTGGGGGGGGGCGTCCTCACTCTCTGTCCAGCTCCCTTGAAGCTGCAGCAGGTGATCGGGGAGGGGGGAGAGAAGCCGTCCTCACTCTCTGTCCGGGGGCCCGCGCCGCCACAAGAGGACTTAAACAAGATACAGGAAGCTGCTTGAACAAGATGACCAGCTTCAGCGGAGCGCGTCCCCGGGGACCCACACAGTTTAGAAAAGTGAGTCCCTGGACCACAGATCAGGGTAAAATACGCGCTATAGCGCGTATTTGCGAACACTGCAGCTACCTACGATATAGGCAAAGGAGGTGGAATGCACCTGTCTCAAGCGCAGTGGGGAATGATTTCAACGTTGTGCAAGGTTCTGCTGCCCTTTGAACTTGCCACACGTGAAGTCAGTTCAGACACTGCCAGCCTGAGTCAGGTCATTCCCCTCATCAGGCTTTTGCAGAAGAAGCTGGAGGCATTGAAGGAGGAGCTAACACGGAGCGATTCCGCTAGGCATGTGGGACTTGTGGATGGAGCCCTTAATTCGCTTAACAAGGATTCACGGGTGGTCAATCTGTTGAAATCAGAGCACTACATTTTGGCCACCGTGCTCGATCCTAGATTTAAAGCCTACCTTGGATCTCTCTTTCCGGCAGACACAAGTCTGCTGGGGTTCAAAGAACTGCTGGTGACAAAATTGTCAAGTCAAGCGGAACGCGACCTGTCAACATCTCCTCCTTCACATTCTCCCGCAACTGGGGGTGCGAGGAAAAGGCTCAGAATTCCGAGCCCACCCGCTGGCAGGGATGCAGGGCAGTCTGGAGCGACTGCTGATGCTGACATCTGGTCCGGACTGAAGGACCTGCCAACGATTACTGACATGTCGTCTACTGTCACTGCATATGATTCTCTCCCCATTGAAAGAATGGTGGAGGATTATATGAGTGACCGCATCTAAGTAGGCACGTCACACAGTCCGTACTTATACTGGCAGGAAAAAGAGGCAATTTGGAGGCCCTTGCACAAACTGGCTTTATTCTACCTAAGTTGCCCTCCCACAAGTGTGTACTCCGAAAGAGTGTTTAGTGCCGCCGCTCACCTTGTCAGCAATCGGCGTACGAGGTTACATCCAGAAAATGTGGAGAAGATGATGTTCATTAAAATGAATTATAATCAATTCCTCCGTGGAGACATTGACCAGCAGCAATTGCCTCCACAAAGTACACAGGGAGCTGAGATGGTGGATTCCAGTGGGGACGAATTGATAATCTGTGAGGAGGGGGATGTACACGGTGATATATCGGAGGGTGAAGATGAGGTGGACATCTTGCCTCTGTAGAGCCAGTTTGTGCAAGGAGAGATTAATTGCTTCTTTTTTGGTGGGGGTCCAAACCAACCCGTCATTTCAGTCACAGTCGTGTGGCAGACCCTGTCACTGAAATGATGGGTTTGTTAAAGTGTGCATGTCCTGTTTATACAACATAAGGGTGGGTGAGAGGGCCCAAGGACAATTCCATCTTGCACCTCTTTTTTCTTTTATTCTTCTTTGCATCATGTGATGTTTGAGGACTATTTTTTTGAAGTGCCATCCTGCCTGACACTGCAGTGCCACTCCTAGATGGGCAGGTGTTTGTGTCGGCCACTAGGGTCGCTTAGCTTAGCCATCCAGCGACCTCGGTGCAAATTTTAGGACTAAAAATAATATTGTGAGGTGTGAGGTGTTCAGAATAGACTGGAAATTAGTGTAAATTATGGTTATTAAGGTTAATAATACTATGGGATCAAAATGACCCCCAAATTCTATGATTTAAGCTGTTTTTGAGTTTTTTTTGTAAAAAAACACCCGAATCCAAAACACACCCGAATCCGACAAAAAATTTTCAGGGAGGTTTTGCCAAAACGCGTCCGAATCCAAAACACGGCCGCGGAACCTAATCCAAAACCAAAACACAAAACCCGAAAAATTTCCGGTGCACGTCACTAATTATCAGTGACCTCAGAGGCTGCTGTGTATTATTAGTGTCCTCAGAGGCTGCTGTGTATTATTAGTGTCCTCAGAGGCTGCTGTGTATTATCAGTGTCCTCAGAGGCTGCTGTGTATTATTAGTGTCCTCAGAGGCTGCTGTGTATTATCAGTGTCCTCAGAGGCTGCTGTGTATTATTAGTGTCCTCAGAGGCTGCTGTGTATTATCAGTGTCCTCAGAGGCTGCTGTGTATTATTAGTGTCCTCAGAGGCTGCTGTGTATTATCAGTGTCCTCAGAGGCTGCTGTGTATTATCAGTGTCCTCAGAGGCTGCTGTGTATTATTAGTGTCCTCAGAGGCTGCTGTGCATTATCAGTGTCCTCAGAGGCTGCTGTGTATTATCAGTGTCCTCAGAGGCTGCTGTGTATTATTAGTGTCCTCAGAGGCTGCTGTGCATTATTAGTGTCCTCAGAGGTTGCTGTGTATTATCAGTGTCCTCAGAGGCTGCTGTGTATTATTAGTGTCCTCAGAGGCTGCTGTGCATTATCAGTGTCCTCAGAGGCTGCTGTGTATTATCAGTGTCCTCAGAGGCTGCTGTGTATTATTAGTGTCCTCAGAGGCTGCTGTGCATTATTAGTGTCCTCAGAGGTTGCTGTGTATTATCAGTGTCCTCAGAGGCTGCTGTGTATTATCAGTGTCCTCAGAGGCTGCTGTGCATTAGCAGTGTCCTCAGAGGCTGCTGTGTATTATTAGTGTCCTCAGAGGCTGCTGTGTATTATCAATGTCCTCAGAGGCTGCTGTGTATTATTAGTGTCCTCAGAGGCTGCTGTGCATTATCAGTGTCCTCAGAGGCTGCTGTGTATTATCAGTGTCCTCAGAGGCTGCTGTGTATTATTAGTGTCCTCAGAGGCTGCTGTGTATTATTAGTGTCCTCAGAGGCTGCTGTGTATTATTAGTGTCCTCAGAGGCTGCTGTGCATTATCAGTGTCCTCAGAGGCTGCTGTGTATTATCAGTGTCCTCAGAGGCTGCTGTGTATTATTAGTGTCCTCAGAGGCTGCTGTGCATTATTAGTGTCCTCAGAGGTTGCTGTGTATTATCAGTGTCCTCAGAGGCTGCTGTGTATTATCAGTGTCCTCAGAGGCTGCTGTGCATTAGCAGTGTCCTCAGAGGCTGCTGTGTATTATTAGTGTCCTCAGAGGCTGCTGTGTATTATCAATGTCCTCAGAGGCTGCTGTGTATTATTAGTGTCCTCAGAGGCTGCTGTGTATTATTAGTGTCCTCAGAGGCTGCTGTGTATTATTAGTGTCTTCTGGTGCCTCAGGGTAGCCCCATCCTCCTGCCATCTACTGTACCACTGACCTGGCTCTTCCAGTGCCTCAGGTTAGCCCCATCCTCCTGCCATCTCCTACTGACCTGGCTCTTCCAGCACCTCAGGGTAGCCCCATCCTCATGCCATCTCCGGCTGACCTGAGTCTTCCAGCACCCCAGAGTAGCCCCATCCTCCTGCCATCTCCTGCTGACCTGGGTCTTCCAGCACCTCCGAGTAGCCCCATCCTCATGCCATCTCCCGCTGACCTGGGTCTTCCAGCACCTCAGAGTAGCCCCATCCTCATGCCATCTCCCGCTGACCTGGGTCTTCCAGAACATCAGAGTAGCCCCATCCTCCTGCCATCTCCTACTGACCTGGCTCTTCCGGCACCTCAGAGTAGCCCCATCCTCATGCCATCTACCACTGACCTGGCTCTTCCAGCACCTCAGGGTAGCCCCATCCTCATGCCATCTCCCAGTGACCTGGCTCTTCCAGCACCTCAGAGTAGCCCCATCCTCATGCCATCTCCCGCTGACCTGGGTCTTCCAGCACCTCAGAGTAGCCCCATCCTCATGCCATCTCCTACTGACCTGGGTCTTCCAGCACCTCAAAGTAGCCCTATCCTCATGCCATCTCCTACTGACCTGGCTCTTCCAGCACCTCAGGGTAGCCCCATACTCCTGCCATCTCCTACTGACCTGGCTCTTCCAGCACCTCTGGGTAGCCCCATACTCCTGCCATCTCCCACTGACCTGGCTCTTCCAGCACCTCAGGGTAGCCCCATCCTCCTGCCATCTCCTACTGACCTGGCTCTTCCAGCACCTCAGGGTAGCCCCATCCTCCTGCCATCTCATACTGACCTGGCTCTTCCAGCACCTCAGGGTAGCCCCATTTTCCTGCCATCCCCTACTGACCTGGCTCTTCCAGCACCTCAGAGTAGCCCCATCCTCCTGTTATCTCCCACTGACCTGAGTCTTCCAGCACCTCAGAGTTGCCCCATCCTCATGCCATCTCCTACTGACCTGGTTCTTCCAGCACCTCAGAGTAGCCCCATCCTCATGCCATCTCCCAGTGACCTGGCTCTTCCAGCACCGCAGAATAGCCCCATCCTCCTGCCATCTCCCAGTGACCTGGCTCTTCCAGCACCTCAGAGTAGCCCCATCCTCCTGCCATCTCCCAGTGACCTGGCTCTTCCAGCACCTCAGAGTAGTCCCATCCTCCTGCCATCTCCTACTGACCTGGCTCTTCCAGCATCTCAGAGTAGCCCCATCCTCCTGCCATCTCCTACTGACCTGGCTCTTCCAGCACCTCAGAGTAGCCCCATCCTCCTGCCATCTCCCACTGACCTGGCTCTTCCAGCACCTCAGAGTAGCCCCATCCTCCTGCCATCTCCTACTGACCTGGCTCTTCCAGCACCTCAGAGTAGCCCCATCCTCCTGCCATCTCCTACTGACCTGGCTCTTCCAGCACCTCAGAGTAGCCCCATCCTCCTGCCATCTCCCACTGACCTGGGTCTTCCAGCACGTCACGGTAGCCCCATCCTCCTGCCATCTCCTACTGACCTGGCTCTTCCAGCACCTCAGAGTAGCCCCATCCTCATGCCATCTCCCAGTGACCTGGCTCTTCCAGCACCTCAGAGTAGCCCCATCCTCCTGCCATCTCCCAGTGACCTGGCTCTTCCAGCACCTCAGAGAAGCCCCATCCTCCTGCCATCTCCCAGTGACCTGGCTCTTCCAGCACCTCAGAGTAGCCCCATCCTCCTGCCATCTCCCACTGACCTGGGTCTTCCAGCACCTCAGAGTAGCCCCATCCTCCTGCCATCTCCTACTGACCTGGCTCTTCCAGCACCTCAGAGTAGCCCCATCCTCCAGCCATCTCCTACTGACCTGGCTCTTCCAGCACCTCAGAGTAGCCCCATCCTCCTGCCATCTCCCACTGACCTGGGTCTTCCAGCACGTCACGGTAGCCCCATCCTTCTGCCATCTCCCACTGACCTGGGTCTCCCAGCACGTCACGGTAGCCCCATCCTCCTGCCTTCTCCCACTGACCTGGGTCTTCCAGCACCTCAGAGTAGCCCCATCCTCCTGCCATCTCCCAGTGACCTGGCTCTTCCAGCACCTCAGAGTAGTCCCATCCTCCTGCCATCTCCCACTGACCTGGGTCTTCCAGCACCTCAGAGTAGCCCCATACTCCTGCCATCTCCTACTGACCTGGCTCTTCCAGCACCTCAGAGTAGCCCCATCCTCCTGCCATCTCCCAGTGACCTGGCTCTTCCAGCACCTCAGAGTAGCCCCATCCTCCTGCCATCTCCCACTGACCTGGGTCTTCCAGCACGTCACGGTAGCCCCATCCTCCTGCCATCTCCCACTGACCTGGGTCTTCCAGCACGTCACGGTAGCCCCATCCTCCTGCCATCTACCACTGACCAGGACATGATTCTGAGTCAGATGCTACAAGTCCATCCTTAGTGTACAACTATGCTTCTGCATGCACAAGGACTGGGATGTCCACGTTGAACATCTTTATATGCTCAAATACTATCAGTCGCACCATCAACAGCTGCAGCAGCCCTGTGGCAGGTGATTACCCATCTGAGTCTGGCTCCTATGTGAGCAATCCTGCATCTGTGTACACAACCACTATCAGCATCGGCGGCACTCCCATAGTGCCAATAAGATGTGCCATGTCCGTGCGTCCGCTTAGCCACCTGTCACCTCCCAGGAGTGACCAGAACGTTTTCTAAACACTGTGAGACCGTGCATCTCCTGTGCACTTCAGTAACAACTGAGGCTTTGTGTGTCTGGTATCTAGACGTATGCACAGTGCGACAAAGTGACAAACATCTACCTGATGTCTGCACCAATAGCGGAAGCGCAGAACATTGAGAGATCCCCCAATGCTGCGATGGAATAAACCACATTGCCACCATTGGAGGGCTGCTATGGGAATAGGGCTGCTTAATAATTGCTCCCTTGTTGGGCTAAAGACTGATAGCCAGCCAGGTAGTGCAGCCAGGATGTCTGATCACGCACTGACACTTGTCCAGGATTAGCCCCGAATCCTGAGCCCCGTCTGGCTTCCCACTGATGCCTGGGGGGATATATTTCTAGTGATACAGGATGAGGGCTCGCTGGCCCTATGAACAGAATACAGCTCCGCTCTTGATGAAGATCCCCCCATCAGGAGTCACTGTGACATATTCCCGTTGCTGCAGGTGAGGAATAATTGTGTGAAGCCGCAACTGATAACTGTAGTAAAAGCGGTGGTCTGAGGGTCTTTCACAATGAGCGGGGGGCTTCCTTAGCGCTTGTCACCTGTTATCCACTTCTAATTATCCAGGGTATGACACATTTGTTTTCTGTTCTTGCTTATGAAAGTGCTGTATTAATTATCAGATGAAAGTGTGATATTACATTTGCAGATTTTAATGTCAGTTTGAGAGAAAGATGCAAAGTGTCTTCTTATACAGTAGATTTAATGCTAAATTGGTGTTGTGTGATGTAAGACTCGTGAATCAGATTCCGGTGGAGCATATCTGGGCACCATGTTTTCAGTCACCCTGAACCCACTCATTCTCAATCATATATATGAGAATAGGACAGGACTGGTCCTCCTCTCTCATCATCAGTCACATAGAAAAATGTATCATCATACTCCTAACGCGACACCGCTCGCAGATATACAATCACCCCTGACTCATCGTACTCCTAACGCGACACCACCCGCAGATATACAATCACCCCTGACTCATCATACACCTAACACGGCACTGCCCGCAGATATACAATCACCCCTGACTCATCAAACTCCTAACACGGCACCGCCTGCAAATATACAATCACCCCTGACTCATCGTACTACTAACGCGGCACCGCCCGCAGATATACAATCACCCCTGACTAATCATACACCTAACACGGCACTGCCCGCAGATATACAATCACCCCTGACTCATCGTACTCCTAACGTGGCACCAACCGCAGATGTACAATCACCCCTGACTCATCATACACTTAACACGGCACTGCCCGCAGATATACAATCACCCTGACTCATCGTACTCCTAACACGGCACCGCCTGTAGATATACAATCACCCCTGACTCATCATACACCTAACACGGCACCGCCCGCAGATATACAATCACCCCTTACTCATCATACACCTAACATAGCACCGCCCGCAGATATACAATCACCCCTTACTCATCGTACTCCTAACACGGCACCGCCCGCAGATATACAATCACCCCTTACTCATCGTACTCCTAACGTGGCACCGCCCGCAGATATACAATCACCCCTAAATCATCATACACCTAACACGGCACTGCCCGCAGATATACAATCACCCCTTACTCATCGTACTCCTAACGCGGCACCGCCCACAGATATACATCAACCCTGACTCATCGTACTCCTAATGCGGCACCGCCCGCAGATATACACTCACCCCTGACTCATCATACACCTAACACGGCACTGCCCGCAGATATACAATCACCCCTTACTCATCGTACTCCTAACGCGGCACCACCCGCAGATATACAATCACCCCTGACTCATCATACACCTAACACGGCACCGCCCACAGATATACAATCACCCCTGACTCATCATACACCTAACACGGCACCGCCCGCAAATATACAATCACCCCTGACTCATCGTACTCCTAACGCGGCACCGCCCGCACATATACAATCACCCCTGACTCATCGTACTCCTAACACGGCACCACCCGCAGATATACAATCACCCCTGACTCATCGTACTTCTAACACGGCACTGCCCGCAGATATACAATCACCCCTGACTCATCAAACTCCTAACACGGCACCGCCTGCAAATATACAATCACCCCTGACTCATCGTACTACTAACGCGGCACCGCCCGCAGATATACAATCACCCCTGACTAATCATACAGCTAACACGGCACTGCCCGCAGATATACAATCACCCCTGACTCATCGTACTCCTAACGTGGCACCAACCGCAGATGTACAATCACCCCTGACTCATCATACACTTAACACGGCACTGCCCGCAGATATACAATCACCCCTGACTCATCATACACCTAACACGGCACTGCCCGCAGATATACAATCACCCTGACTCATCGTACTCCTAAAACGGCACCGCCCGTAGATATACAATCACCCCTGACTCATCAAACTCCTAACGCGGCACCGCCTGCAAATATACAATCACCCCTGACTCATCGTACTACTAACGCGGCACCGCCCGCAGATATACAATCACCCCTGACTCATCATACACCTAACACGGCACTGCCCGCAGATATACAATCACCCCTGACTCATCGTACTCCTAACGTGGCACCAACCGCAGATGTACAATCACCCCTGACTCATCATACACTTAACACGGCACTGCCCGCAGATATACAATCACCCCTGACTCATCATACACCTAACACGGCACTGCCCGCAGATATACAATCACCCCTGACTCATCATACAACTAACACGGCACTGCCCGCAGATATACAATCACCCCTTACTCATCGTACTCCTAATGCGGCACCGTCCGTAGATATACAATCACCCTGACTCATCGTACTCCTAACACGGCACCGCCCGTAGATATACAATCACCCCTGACTCATCATACACCTAACACGGCACCGCCTGCAGATATACAATCACTCCTTACTCATCATACACCTAACACGGCACCGCCCGCAGATATACAATCACCCCTTACTCATCGTACTCCTAACGCGGCACCGCCCACAGATATACATCAACCCTGACTCATCGTACTCCTAATGCGGCACCGCCCGCAGATATACACTCACCCCTGACTCATCGTACTCCTAACGCGGCACCACCCGCAGATATACAATCACCTCTGACTCATCGTACTCCTAATGCGGCACCGCCCGCAGATATACAATCACCCCTGACTCATCGTACTCCTAATGTGGCACCGCCCGCAGATATACAATCATCCCTGACTCATCATACACCTAACACCGCCCGCAGATATACAATCACCCCTAAATCATCATACACCTAACACGGCACTGCCCGCAGATATACAATCACCCCTTACTCATCGTACTCCTAACGCGGCACCGCCCACAGATATACATCAACCCTGACTCATCGTACTCCTAATGCGGCACCGCCCGCAGATATACACTCACCCCTGACTCATCGTACTCCTAATGCGGCACCGCCCGCAGATATACAATCACCCCTGACTCATCGTACTCCTAATGCGGCACCGCCCGCAGATATACAATCATCCCTGACTCATCATACACCTAACACCGCCCGCAGATATACAATCACCCCTTACTCATCGTACTCCTAACACGGCACCACCCGCAGATATACAATCACTCCTGACTCATCGTACTCCTAATGCAACACTGCCCGCAGATATACACTCACCCCTGACTCATCATACACCTAACACGGCACCGCCCGCAAATATACAATCACCCCTGACTCATCGTACTCCTAACGCGGCACCGCCCGCACATATACAATCACCCCTGACTCATCGTACTCCTAACACGGCACTGCCCGCAAATATACAATCACGCCTGACTCATCGTACTCCTAACGCGGCACCGCCCGCAGATATACAATCACCCCTGACTCATCGTACTCCTAACACGGCACCACCCGCAGATATACAATCACCCCTGACTCATCGTACTTCTAACACGGCACTGCCCGCAGATATACAATCACCCCTGACTCATCAAACTCCTAACACGGCACCGCCTGCAAATATACAATCACCCCTGACTCATCGTACTACTAACGCGGCACCGCCCGCAGATATACAATCACCCCTGACTAATCATACACCTAACACGGCACTGCCCGCAGATATACAATCACCCCTGACTCATCGTACTCCTAACGTGGCACCAACCGCAGATGTACAATCACCCCTGACTCATCATACACTTAACACGGCACTGCCCGCAGATATACAATCACCCCTGACTCATCATACACCTAACACGGCACTGCCCGCAGATATACAATCACCCTGACTCATCGTACTCCTAAAACGGCACCGCCCGTAGATATACAATCACCCCTGACTCATCAAACTCCTAACGCGGCACCGCCTGCAAATATACAATCACCCCTGACTCATCGTACTACTAACGCGGCACCGCTCGCAGATATACAATCACCCCTGACTCATCATACACCTAACACGGCACTGCCCGCAGATATACAATCACCCCTGACTCATCGTACTCCTAACGTGGCACCAACCGCAGATGTACAATCACCCCTGACTCATCATACACTTAACACGGCACTGCCCGCAGATATACAATCACCCCTGACTCATCATACACCTAACACGGCACTGCCCGCAGATATACAATCACCCTGACTCATCGTACTCCTAAAACGGCACCGCCCGTAGATATACAATCACCCCTGACTCATCAAACTCCTAACGCGGCACCGCCTGCAAATATACAATCACCCCTGACTCATCGTACTACTAACGCGGCACCGCCCGCAGATATACAATCACCCCTGACTCATCATACACCTAACACGGCACTGCCCGCAGATATACAATCACCCCTGACTCATCGTACTCCTAACGTGGCACCAACCGCAGATGTACAATCACCCCTGACTCATCATACACTTAACACGGCACTGCCCGCAGATATACAATCACCCCTGACTCATCATACAACTAACACGGCACTGCCCGCAGATATACAATCACCCCTTACTCATCGTACTCCTAATGCGGCACCGCCCGTAGATATACAATCACCCTGACTCATCGTACTCCTAACACGGCACCGCCCGTAGATATACAATCACCCCTGACTCATCATACACCTAACACGGCACCGCCTGCAGATATACAATCACTCCTTACTCATCATACACCTAACACGGCACCGCCCGCAGATATACAATCACCCCTTACTCATCGTACTCCTAACGCGGCACCGCCCACAGATATACATCAACCCTGACTCATCGTACTCCTAATGCGGCACCGCCCGCAGATATACACTCACCCCTGACTCATCGTACTCCTAACGCGGCACCACCCGCAGATATACAATCACCTCTGACTCATCGTACTCCTAATGCGGCACCGCCCGCAGATATACAATCATCCCTGACTCATCATACACCTAACACCGCCCGCAGATATACAATCACCCCTAAATCATCATACACCTAACACGGCACTGCCCGCAGATATACAATCACCCCTTACTCATCGTACTCCTAACGCGGCACCGCCCACAGATATACATCAACCCTGACTCATCGTACTCCTAATGCGGCACCGCCCGCAGATATACACTCACCCCTGACTCATCGTACTCCTAATGCGGCACCGCCCGCAGATATACAATCACCCCTGACTCATCGTACTCCTAATGCGGCACCGCCCGCAGATATACAATCATCCCTGACTCATCATACACCTAACACCGCCCGCAGATATACAATCACCCCTTACTCATCGTACTCCTAACACGGCACCACCCGCAGATATACAATCACTCCTGACTCATCGTACTCCTAATGCAACACTGCCCGCAGATATACAATCACCCCTAAATCATCATACACCTAACACGGCACCGCCCGCAGATATACAATCACCCCTTACTCTTCGTACTCCTAACACGGCACCGCCCGCAGATATACAATCACCCTGACTCATCGTACTCCTAACACGGCACCGCCTGCAGATATACAATCACTCCTTACTCATCATACACCTAACACGGCACCGCCCGCAGATATACAATCACTCCTTACTCATCATACACCTAACACGGCACCGCCCGCAGATATACAATCACCCCTTACTCATCGTACTCCTAACGCGGCACCGCCCACAGATATACATCAACCCTGACTCATCGTACTCCTAATGCGGCACCGCCCCCAGATATACAATCACCCCTTACTCATCGTACTCCTAGCACGGCACTGCCCGCAGATATACAATCACCCCTGACTCATCGTACTCCTAACACGGCACCGCCCACAGATATACATCAACCCTGACTCATCGTACTCCTAATGCGGCACCGCCCGCAGATATACAATCATACACCTAACATGGCACTGCCCGCAGATATACAATCATCCTGACTCATCGTACTCCTAACGCGGCACTACCCGCAGATATACAATCACCCCTGACTCATCGTACTCCTAATGCAGCACTGCCCGCAGATATACAATCACCCCTGACTCATCATACACCTAACACGGAACCGCCCGCAGATATACAATCACCCTGACTCATCGTACTCCTAAAATGGCACCGCCCGTAGATATACAATCACCCCTGACTCATCGCACTCCTAACGCGGCACCACCCGCAAGTATACAATCACCCCGACTCATCGTATTCCTAACGCGGCACCGCCCGCAGATATACAATCACCCCTGACTCATCGTACTCCTAACACGGCACTGCCCGCAGATATACAATCACCCCTGACTCATCATACACCTAACACGGCACTGCCCGCAGATATACAATCATCCCTGACTCATCATACACCTAACACGGCACTGCCCGCAGATATACAATCACCCCTTACTCATCGTACTCCTAACGCGGCACTGCCCGCAGATATACAATCACCCCTGACTCATCGTACTCCTAACGCGGCACCGCCCACAGATATACATCAACCCTGACTCATCGTACTCCTAATGCGGCACCGCCCGCAGATATACAATCACCCCTGACTCATCATACACCTAACACGGCACTGCCCGCAGATATACAATCACCCCTTACTCATCGTACTCCTAACGCGGCACCACCCGCAGATATACAATCACCCCTTACTCATCGTACTCCTAACACGGCACTGCCCGCAGATATACAATCACCCCTGACTCATCGTACTCCTAACGCGGCACTACCCGCAGATATACAATCACCCCTGACTCATTGTACTCCTAATGCAGCACTGCCCGCAGATATACAATCACCCCTGACTCATCATACACCTAACACGGAACCGCCCGCAGATATACAATCACCCTGACTCATCGTACTCCTAAAATGGCACCGCCCGTAGATATACAATCACCCCTGACTCATCGCACTCCTAACGCGGCACCACCCGCAAGTATACAATCACCCCGACTCATCGTATTCCTAACGCGGCACCGCCCGCAGATATACAATCACCCCTGACTCATCATACACCTAAAACGGCACTGCCCGCAGATATACAATCACCCCTGACTCATCATACTCCTAACACGGCACCGCCCACAGATATACAATCACCCCTGACTCATCATACACCTAACACGGCACTGCCCGCAGATATACAATCACCCCTGACTCATCATACCCCTAACGCGGCACTGCCCGCAGATATACAATCACCCCTGACTCATCATACACCTAACGCGGCACTGCCCGCAGATATACAATCATCCCTGACTCATCATACTCCTAACGCGGCACCGGCCGCAGATATACAATCACCCCTGACTCATCGTACTCCTAATGCAGCACTGCCCGCAGATATACAATCACCCCTGACTCATCATACACCTAACACGGAACCGCCCGCAGATATACAATCACCCTGACTCATCGTACTCCTAACGCGGCACCGGCCGCAGATATACAATCACCCCTGACTCATCATACTCCTAACACGGCACTACCCGCAGATACACAATCACCCCTGACTCATCATACACCTAACACGCACTGCCCGCAGATATACAGTCATCCCTTACTCATCATAGGGGGAATCGCCTACCTCGCCGGTATAATGTATGGTGCCCCCGTCGGGATCCCGGCATGAGTATTGTGACAGCCGGGAACCCGATGAGCAGTAAGCTAACCGCATATCCCCATTACATTGCAGTTATTTCTGCCTTTAGATCACTGGCAATTACTGCTCCTATATGACGCCAGCCTAACATAGACATAGGTGATGTGTCACCATGTCCCGCCCCTTTCTACACAATGACCAGCACCGCGGGGGCGGGCCCTGAGAATGCAGCCATGCTGGGGGTGCGGCCTGTTCTCGCTGCAGCAGGTTACGGGTGACACACAATGACCGGCACCGCGGGGGCGAGCCCTGAGACTGCAGCCATGCTGGGGGTGCGGCCTGTACTCGCTGCAGCAGGTTACGGGTGACACACAATGACCGGCACCGCGGGGGCGGGCCCTGAGAATGCAGCCATGCTGGGGGTGCGGCCTGTACTCGCTGCAGCAGGTTACGGGTGACACACAATGACCGGCACTGCGGGGGCGAGCCCTGAGACTGCAGCCATGCTGGGGGTGCGGCCTGTACTCGCTGCAGCAGGTTACGGGTGACGGGAGCATTTGAGACGAGTGACAGCCAGTCATAGTGTAGTGACAGGTCAGGAAGGGGTGTAGACGCCGCTGTAGCACAGAATGTTATCTGGAGTTACCCCAGCCTCACACGGTACATGACACCCCGCCTTTCCCTGCACCGGTATGGCTGCGCCAGACTCGGCGCACTCTGGTGTGATCAGTACTTACTGACTGCTGTAGGACGGGAGAGCCAGGGACACCCCAGTTATACGTCTTCCCTCTTATATTTTGCAGAAGATCAGCCGGGCCCCGTCGGATGAGGAATGCTTCTTCGACCTCTTAAGTAAATTCCAAAGTAACCGAATGGATGATCAGAGATGCACGTTAGAGGAGTGTCAGAGCGGCGAGACGGAAACCACAGCGACAGCCATTCCGGCGCTGGACGACCAGATATGTGAGTCCCTGTTACACGCATGATGCAGCCAGAAGTGCTGCCCGGGGCCTGATGCAGCGCTTTACATACATGTGTTGTATCATACGTGTATTCCTCCTGCACACGCTCAGCCAGGGGGTGGAATGGGGGATGGAGGAGTGAAGGAGACGTTCAGTCTGCACACATAGGGTCCATGAGGGGCAGTAGTGACTTGTACTAGCCCAGGAGCATGTGCCGCAGAAGCCGGTGAGTCTCCGACGTGTACAGCCGGGCACATGTGCGGCTCCTCTCTTCTGCGTAATGTGCACCTCCAGTGCCGCACCATCCCCCTGGCGTCTTCTGTACGACTCTACAGCAGGAATGATAGGCCGACTTACTGTGCGGGACAATGAGGGAGGTAACCTAGTCCCCTGCCCAGCTGCCATACCTACCTCACTGGCTGTAGGTGACAGACTTTACTCGCAGCTACAGTCCTAACAACACAGCAGGCAGCCGCTGGTTACTAATATTATGGAGAGTGTTGGTTGCGAGGCATGAGGCACACTGTACCTAGGAAGTGCCTCAGGGAGCCCCCTAGTGAGCAGAGTGCATTGTGCGCAGGAGATAGCATTATGCATCTGTCCTGGAGGTGACAAGTTCCTGTGATATCTGTGACGCTGCACCACACACTGTATCTGCGGCAGGGGCTCAGGCTGTACACACAGGGTTACACTGTATATGCGGCAGGGGCTCAGGCTGTACACACAGGGTTACACTGTATATGCGGCAGGGGCTCAGGCTGTACACACAGGGTTACACTGTATCTGCGGCAGGGGCTCAGGCTGTACACACAGGGTTACACTGTATCTGCGGCAGGGGCTCAGGCTGTGCACACAGGGTTACACTGTATCTGCGGCAGGGGCTCAGGCTGCACACACACAGGGTTACACTGTATCTGCGGCAGGGGCTCAGGCTGCACACACAGGGTTACACTGTATCTGCGGCAGGGGCTCAGGTCTGTACACACAGGGTTACACTGTATCTGCGGCAGGGGCTCAGGCTGTACACACAGGGTTACACTGTATATGCGGCAGGGGCTCAGGCTGTACACACAGGGTTACACTGTATATGCGGCAGGGGCTCAGGCTGTACACACAGGGTTACACTGTATCTGCGGCAGGGGCTCAGGCTGTACACACAGGGTTACACTGTATCTGCGGCAGGGGCTCAGGCTGTGCACACAGGGTTACACTGTATCTGCGGCAGGGGCTCAGGCTGCACACACACAGGGTTACACAGTATCTGCGGCAGGGGCTCAGGCTGCACACACAGGGTTACACTGTATCTGCGGCAGGGGCTCAGGTCTGTACACACAGGGTTACACTGTATCTGCGGCAGGGGCTCAGGCTGTACACACAGGGTTACACTGTATATGCGGCAGGGGCTCAGGCTGTACACACAGGGTTACACTGTATATGCGGCAGGGGCTCAGGCTGTACACACAGGGTTACACTGTATCTGCGGCAGGGGCTCAGGCTGTACACACAGGGTTACACTGTATCTGCGGCAGGGGCTCAGGCTGTGCACACAGGGTTACACTGTATCTGCGGCAGGGGCTCAGGCTGCACACACACAGGGTTACACTGTATCTGCGGCAGGGGCTCAGGCTGCACACACAGGGTTACACTGTATCTGCGGCAGGGGCTCAGGTCTGTACACACAGGGTTACACTGTATCTGCGGCAGGGGCTCAGGCTGCACACACAGGGTTACACTGTATCTGTGGCAGGGGCTCAGGTCTGTACACACAGGGTTACACTGTATCTGCGGCAGGGGCTCAGGTCTGTACACACAGGGTTACACTGTATCTGCGGCAGGGGCTCAGGCTGTGCACACAGGGCTACACTGTATATGCGGCAGGGGCTCAGGTCTGTACACACAGGGTTACACTGTATCTGCGGCAGGGGCTCAGGTCTGTACACACAGGGTTACACTGTATCTGCGGCAGGGGCTCAGGTCTGTACACACAGGGTTACACTGTATCTGCGGCAGGGACTCAGGCTGTACACACACAGGGTTACACTGTATCTGCGGCAGGGGCTCAGGCTGCACACACAGGGTTACACTGTATCTGCGGCAGGGGCTCAGGCTGCACACACAGGGTTACACTGTATATGCGGCAGGGGCTCAGGCTGCACACACAGGGTTACACTGTATCTGCGGCAGGGGCTCAGGCTGCACACACACAGGGTTACACTGTATCTGCGGCAGGGGCTCAGGCAGTACACACACTGGGTTACACTGTATCTGCGGCAGGGGCTCAGGTCTGTACACACAGGGTTACACTGTATCTGCGGCAGGGGCTCAGGTCTGTACACACACAGGGTTACACTGTATCTGCGGCAGGGGCTCAGGCTGTACACACAGGGTTACACTGTATCTGCGGCAGGGGCTCAGGCTGCACACACAGGGTTACACTGTATCTGCGGCAGGGGCTCAGGCTGCACACACAGGGTTACACTGTATATGCGGCAGGGGCTCAGGCTGCACACACAGGGTTACACTGTATCTGCGGCAGGGGCTCAGGCTGCACACACACAGGGTTACACTGTATCTGCGGCAGGGGCTCAGGCTGTACACACACTGGGTTACACTGTATCTGCGGCAGGGGCTCAGGACTGTACACACAAGGTTACACTGTATCTGCGGCAGGGGCTCAGGTCTGTACACACAGGGTTACACTGTATCTGCGGCAGGGGCTCAGGTCTGTACACACACAGGGTTACACTGTATCTGCGGCAGGGGCTCAGGCTGTACACACAGGGTTACACTGTATCTGCGGCAGGGGCTCAGGCTGCACACACACAGGGTTACACTGTATCTGCGGCAGGGGCTCAGGTCTGTACACACAAGGTTACACTGTATCTGCGGCAGGGGCTCAGGTCTGTACACACAGGGTTACACTGTATCTGCGGCAGGGGCTCAGGTCTACACACAGGGTTACACTGTATCTGCGGCAGGGGCTCAGGTCTGTACACACACAGGGTTACACTGTATCTGCGGCAGGGGCTCAGGCTGTACACACAGGGTTACACTGTATATGCGGCAGGGGCTCAGGCTGCACACACAGGGTTACACTGTATCTGCGGCAGGGGCTCAGGTCTGTACACACACAGGGTTACACTGTATCTGCGGCAGGGGCTCAGGCTGTACACACAGGGTTACACTGTATCTGCGGCAGGGGCTCAGGCTGCACACACAGGGTTACACTGTATCTGCGGCAGGGGCTCAGGCTGCACACACAGGGTTACACTGTATCTGCGGCAGGGGCTCAGGCTGTAAAGAGGGTTACACTGTATCTGCGGCAGGGGCTCAGGCTGCACACACAGGGTTACACTGTATCTGCGGCAGGGGCTCAGGCTGCACACACAGGGTTACACTGTATCTGCGGCAGGGGCTCAGGCTGTAAAGAGGGTTACACTGTATCTGCGGCAGGGGCTCAGGCTGCACACACAGGGTTACACTGTATCTGCGGCAGGGGCTCAGGCTGCACACACAGGGTTACACTGTATCTGCGGCAGGGGCTCAGGCTGTAAAGAGGGTTACACTGTATCTGCGGCAGGGGCTCAGGCTGCACACACAGGGTTACACTGTATCTGCGGCAGGGGCTCAGGCTGCACACACAGGGTTACACTGTATCTGCGGCAGGGGCTCAGGCTGTACACACACAGGGTTACACTGTATCTGCGGCAGGGGCTCAGGCTGTACACACACAGGGTTACACTGTATCTGCGGCAGGGGCTCAGGTCTGTACACACAGGGTTACACTGTATCTGCGGCAGGGGCTCAGGTCTGTACACACAGGGTTACACTGTATCTGCGGCAGGGGCTCAGGTCTGTACACACAGGGTTACACTGTATCTGCGGCAGGGGCTCAGGTCTGTACACACAGGGTTACACTGTATCTGCGGCAGGGGCTCAGGTCTGTACACACAGGGTTACACTGTATCTGCGGCAGGGGCTCAGGCTGTACACACAGGGTTACACTGTATCTGCGGCAGGGGCTCAGGCTGTACACACAGGGTTACACTGTATCTGCGGCAGGGGCTCAGGCTGTACACACAGGGTTACACTGTATCTGCGGCAGGGGCTCAGGCTGTACACACAGGGTTACACTGTATCTGCGGCAGGGGCTTAGGCTGTACACACAGGGTTACACTGTATCTGCGGCAGGGGCTCAGGCTGTACACACAGGGTTACACTGTATCTGCGGCAGGGGCTTAGGCTGTACACACAGGGTTACACTGTATCTGCGGCAGGGGCTTAGGCTGTACACACAGGGTTACACTGTATCTGCGGCAGGGGCTCAGGCTGTGCACACAGGGTTACACTGTATCTGCGGCAGGGGCTCAGGTCTGTACACACACAGGGTTACACTGTATCTGCGGCAGGGGCTCAGGTCTGTACACACAGGGTTACACTGTATCTGCGGCAGGGGCTCAGGCTGTACACACAGGGTTACACTGTATCTGCGGCAGGGGCTCAGGCTGTACACACACAGGGTTACACTGTATCTGCGGCAGGGGCTCAGGTCTGTACACACAGGGTTACACTGTATCTGCGGCAGGGGCTCAGGCTGTGCACACAGGGTTACACTGTATCTGCGGCAGGGGCTCAGGTCTGTACACACAGGGTTACACTGTATCTGCGGCAGGGGCTCAGGCTGTACACACAGGGTTACACTGTATCTGCGGCAGGGGCTCAGGCTGTACACACACAGGGTTACACTGTATCTGCGGCAGGGGCTCAGGTCTGTACACACAGGGTTACACTGTATCTGCGGCAGGGGCTCAGGCTGTGCACACAGGGTTACACTGTATCTGCGGCAGGGGCTCAGGTCTGTACACACAGGGTTACACTGTATCTGCGGCAGGGGCTCAGGCTGTACACACAGGGTTACACTGTATCTGCGGCAGGGGCTTAGGCTGTACACACAGGGTTACACTGTGTCTGCGGCAGGGGCTCAGGCTGTACACACAGGGTTACACTGTATCTGCGGCAGGGGCTCAGGCTGTACACACAGGGTTACACTGTATCTGCGGCAGGGGCTCAGGCTGTACACACACAGGGTTACACTGTATCTGCGGCAGGGGCTCAGGCTGTACACACACAGGGTTACACTGTATCTGCGGCAGGGGCTCAGGCTGTGCACACAGGGTTACACTGTATCTGCGGCAGGGGCTCAGGCTGTACACACACAGGGTTACACTGTATCTGCGGCAGGGGCTCAGGTCTGTACACACAGGGTTACACTGTATCTGCGGCAGGGGCTCAGGTCTGTACACACAGGGTTACACTGTATCTGCGGCAGGGGCTCAGGTCTGTACACACAGGGTTACACTGTATCTGCGGCAGGGGCTCAGGTCTGTACACACACAGGGTTACACTGTATCTGCGGCAGGGGCTCAGGTCTGTACACACAGGGTTACACTGTATCTGCGGCAGGGGCTCAGGCTGCACACACAGGGTTACACTGTATCTGCGGCAGGGGCTCAGGTCTGTACACACACAGGGTTACACTGTATCTGTGGCAGGGGCTCAGGCTGTGCACACAGGGTTACACTGTATCTGCGGCAGGGGCTCAGGTCTGTACACACACAGGGTTACACTGTATCTGCGGCAGGGGCTCAGGTCTGTACACACAGGGTTACACTGTATCTGCGGCAGGGGCTCAGGCTGTACACACAGGGTTACACTGTATCTGCGGCAGGGGCTTAGGCTGTACACACAGGGTTACACTGTATCTGCGGCAGGGGCTCAGGCTGTACACACAGGGTTACACTGTATCTGCGGCAGGGGCTCAGGCTGTACACACAGGGTTACACTGTATCTGCGGCAGGGGGGCTCAGGCTGTACACACAGGGTTACACTGTATCTGCGGCAGGGGCTCAGGCTGTACACACACAGGGTTACACTGTATCTGCGGCAGGGGCTCAGGCTGTACACACACAGGGTTACACTGTATCTGCGGCAGGGGCTCAGGCTGTGACACACAGGGTTACACTGTATCTGCGGCAGGGGCTCAGGCTGTACACACACAGGGTTACACTGTATCTGCGGCAGGGGCTCAGGCTGTACACACAGGGTTACACTGTATCTGCGGCAGGGGCTCAGGCTGTACACACAGGGTTTACACTGTATCTGCGGCAGGGGCTCAGGTCTGTACACACAGGGTTACACTGTATCTGCGGCAGGGGCTCAGGTCTGTACACACAGGGTTACACTGTATCTGCGGCAGGGGCTCAGGTCTGTACACACAGGGTTACACTGTATCTGCGGCAGGGGCTCAGGCTGTACACACACAGGGTTACACTGTATCTGCGGCAGGGGCTCAGGCTGTACACACACAGGGTTACACTGTATCTGCGGCAGGGGCTCAGGCTGTACACACACAGGGTTACACTGTATCTGCGGCAGGGGCTCAGGTCTGTACACACAGGGTTACACTGTATCTGCGGCAGGGGCTCAGGTCTGTACACACAGGGTTACACTGTATCTGCGGCAGGGGCTCAGGTCTGTACACACACAGGGTTACACTGTATCTGCGGCAGGGGCTCAGGTCTGTACACACAGGGTTACACTGTATCTGCGGCAGGGGCTCAGGCTGCACACACAGGGTTACACTGTATCTGCGGCAGGGGCTCAGGCTGCACACACAGGGTTACACTGTATCTGCGGCAGGGGCTCAGGTCTGTACACACACAGGGTTACACTGTATCTGCGGCAGGGGCTCAGGCTGTACACACAGGGTTACACTGTATATGCGGCAGGGGCTCAGGCTGTACACACACAGGGTTGCACTGTATCTGCGGCAGGGGCTCAGGCTGTACACACAGGGTTACACTGTATCTGCGGCAGGGGCTCAGGTCTGTACACACACAGGGTTACACTGTATCTGCGGCAGGGGCTCAGGTCTGTACACACAGGGTTACACTGTATCTGCGGCAGGGGCTCAGGCTGTACACACAGGGTTACACTGTATCTGCGGCAGGGGCTCAGGTCTGTACACACACAGGGTTACACTGTATCTGCGGCAGGGGCTCAGGTCTGTACACACAGGGTTACACTGTATCTGCGGCAGGGGCTCAGGCTGTACACACAGGGTTACACTGTATCTGCGGCAGGGGCTTAGGCTGTACACACAGGGTTACACTGTATCTGCGGCAGGGGCTCAGGCTGTACACACACAGGGTTACACTGTATCTGCGGCAGGGGCTCAGGCTGTACACACAGGGTTACACTGTATCTGCGGCAGGGGCTCAGGCTGCACACACAGGGTTACACTGTATCTGCGGCAGGGGCTCAGGTCTGTACACACACAGGGTTACACTGTATCTGCGGCAGGGGCTCAGGCTGTACACACACAGGGTTACACTGTATCTGCGGCAGGGGCTCAGGCTGCACACACAGGGTTACACTGTATCTGCGGCAGGGGCTCAGGTCTGTACACACACAGGGTTACACTGTATCTGCGGCAGGGGCTCAGGCTGTACACACACAGGGTTACACTGTATCTGCGGCAGGGGCTCAGGCTGTACACACAGGGTTACACTGTATCTGCGGCAGGGGCTCAGGCTGCACACACACAGGGTTACACTGTATCTGCGGCAGGGGCTCAGGCTGTACACAGGGTTACACTGTATCTGCGGCAGGGGCTCAGGCTGCACACACAGGGTTACACTGTATCTGCGGCAGGGGCTCAGGCTGTACACACAGGGTTACACTGTATATGCGGCAGGGGCTCAGGCTGTACACACACAGGGTTGCACTGTATCTGCGGCAGGGGCTCAGGCTGTACACACAGGGTTACACTGTATCTGCGGCAGGGGCTCAGGTCTGTACACACACAGGGTTACACTGTATCTGCGGCAGGGGCTCAGGTCTGTACACACAGGGTTACACTGTATCTGCGGCAGGGGCTCAGGCTGTACACACAGGGTTACACTGTATCTGCGGCAGGGGCTCAGGTCTGTACACACACAGGGTTACACTGTATCTGCGGCAGGGGCTCAGGTCTGTACACACAGGGTTACACTGTATCTGCGGCAGGGGCTCAGGCTGTACACACAGGGTTACACTGTATCTGCGGCAGGGGCTTAGGCTGTACACACAGGGTTACACTGTATCTGCGGCAGGGGCTCAGGCTGTACACACACAGGGTTACACTGTATCTGCGGCAGGGGCTCAGGCTGTACACACAGGGTTACACTGTATCTGCGGCAGGGGCTCAGGCTGCACACACAGGGTTACACTGTATCTGCGGCAGGGGCTCAGGTCTGTACACACACAGGGTTACACTGTATCTGCGGCAGGGGCTCAGGCTGTACACACACAGGGTTACACTGTATCTGCGGCAGGGGCTCAGGCTGCACACACAGGGTTACACTGTATCTGCGGCAGGGGCTCAGGTCTGTACACACACAGGGTTACACTGTATCTGCGGCAGGGGCTCAGGCTGTACACACACAGGGTTACACTGTATCTGCGGCAGGGGCTCAGGCTGTACACACAGGGTTACACTGTATCTGCGGCAGGGGCTCAGGCTGCACACACACAGGGTTACACTGTATCTGCGGCAGGGGCTCAGGCTGTACACAGGGTTACACTGTATCTGCGGCAGGGGCTCAGGCTGCACACACAGGGTTACACTGTATCTGCGGCAGGGGCTCAGGCTGCACACACAGGGTTACACTGTATCTGCGGCAGGGGCTCAGGCTGCACACACAGGGTTACACTGTATCTGCGGCAGGGGCTCAGGCTGCACACACAGGGTTACACTGTATCTGCGGCAGGGGCTCAGGCTGTAAAGAGGGTTACACTGTATCTGCGGCAGGGGCTCAGGCTGCACACACAGGGTTACACTGTATCTGCGGCAGGGGCTCAGGCTGCACACACAGGGTTACACTGTATCTGCGGCAGGGGCTCAGGCTGTACACACACAGGGTTACACTGTATCTGCGGCAGGGGCTCAGGCTGTACACACACAGGGTTACACTGTATCTGCGGCAGGGGCTCAGGTCTGTACACACAGGGTTACACTGTATCTGCGGCAGGGGCTCAGGTCTGTACACACAGGGTTACACTGTATCTGCGGCAGGGGCTCAGGTCTGTACACACAGGGTTACACTGTATCTGCGGCAGGGGCTCAGGCTGTACACACAGGGTTACACTGTATCTGCGGCAGGGGCTCAGGCTGTACACACAGGGTTACACTGTATCTGCGGCAGGGGCTTAGGCTGTACACACAGGGTTACACTGTATCTGCGGCAGGGGCTCAGGCTGTACACACACAGGGTTACACTGTATCTGCGGCAGGGGCTCAGGCTGTACACACACAGGGTTACACTGTATCTGCGGCAGGGGCTCAGGCTGTACACACAGGGTTACACTGTATCTGCGGCAGGGGCTCAGGCTGTACACACACAGGGTTACACTGTATCTGCGGCAGGGGCTCAGGCTGTACACACACAGGGTTACACTGTATCTGCGGCAGGGGCTCAGGCTGTACACACACAGGGTTACACTGTATCTGCGGCAGGGGCTCAGGCTGTGCACACAGGGTTACACTGTATCTGCGGCAGGGGCTCAGGTCTGTACACACACAGGGTTACACTGTATCTGCGGCAGGGGCTCAGGTCTGTACACACAGGGTTACACTGTATCTGCGGCAGGGGCTCAGGCTGTACACACAGGGTTACACTGTATCTGCGGCAGGGGCTCAGGCTGTACACACAGGGTTACACTGTATCTGCGGCAGGGGCTCAGGCTGTACACACACAGGGTTACACTGTATCTGCGGCAGGGGCTCAGGTCTGTACACACAGGGTTACACTGTATCTGCGGCAGGGGCTCAGGCTGTGCACACAGGGTTACACTGTATCTGCGGCAGGGGCTCAGGTCTGTACACACAGGGTTACACTGTATCTGCGGCAGGGGCTCAGGCTGTACACACAGGGTTACACTGTATCTGCGGCAGGGGCTCAGGCTGTACACACACAGGGTTACACTGTATCTGCGGCAGGGGCTCAGGTCTGTACACACAGGGTTACACTGTATCTGCGGCAGGGGCTCAGGCTGTGCACACAGGGTTACACTGTATCTGCGGCAGGGGCTCAGGCTGTGCACACAGGGTTACACTGTATCTGCGGCAGGGGCTCAGGTCTGTACACACAGGGTTACACTGTATCTGCGGCAGGGGCTCAGGCTGCACACACAGGGTTACACTGTATCTGCGGCAGGGGCTCAGGTCTGTACACACAGGGTTACACTGTATCTGCGGCAGGGGCTCAGGCTGTACACACAGGGTTACACTGTATATGCGGCAGGGGCTCAGGCTGTACACACAGGGTTACACTGTATATGCGGCAGGGGCTCAGGCTGTACACACAGGGTTACACTGTATCTGCGGCAGGGGCTCAGGCTGTACACACAGGGTTACACTGTATCTGCGGCAGGGGCTCAGGCTGTGCACACAGGGTTACACTGTATCTGCGGCAGGGGCTCAGGCTGCACACACACAGGGTTACACTGTATCTGCGGCAGGGGCTCAGGCTGCACACACAGGGTTACACTGTATCTGCGGCAGGGGCTCAGGTCTGTACACACAGGGTTACACTGTATCTGCGGCAGGGGCTCAGGCTGCACACACAGGGTTACACTGTATCTGTGGCAGGGGCTCAGGTCTGTACACACAGGGTTACACTGTATCTGCGGCAGGGGCTCAGGTCTGTACACACAGGGTTACACTGTATCTGCGGCAGGGGCTCAGGCTGTGCACACAGGGCTACACTGTATATGCGGCAGGGGCTCAGGTCTGTACACACAGGGTTACACTGTATCTGCGGCAGGGGCTCAGGTCTGTACACACAGGGTTACACTGTATCTGCGGCAGGGGCTCAGGTCTGTACACACAGGGTTACACTGTATCTGCGGCAGGGACTCAGGCTGTACACACACAGGGTTACACTGTATCTGCGGCAGGGGCTCAGGCTGCACACACAGGGTTACACTGTATCTGCGGCAGGGGCTCAGGCTGCACACACAGGGTTACACTGTATATGCGGCAGGGGCTCAGGCTGCACACACAGGGTTACACTGTATCTGCGGCAGGGGCTCAGGCTGCACACACACAGGGTTACACTGTATCTGCGGCAGGGGCTCAGGCAGTACACACACTGGGTTACACTGTATCTGCGGCAGGGGCTCAGGTCTGTACACACAGGGTTACACTGTATCTGCGGCAGGGGCTCAGGTCTGTACACACACAGGGTTACACTGTATCTGCGGCAGGGGCTCAGGCTGTACACACAGGGTTACACTGTATCTGCGGCAGGGGCTCAGGCTGCACACACAGGGTTACACTGTATCTGCGGCAGGGGCTCAGGCTGCACACACAGGGTTACACTGTATCTGCGGCAGGGGCTCAGGCTGCACACACACAGGGTTACACTGTATCTGCGGCAGGGGCTCAGGCTGTACACACACTGGGTTACACTGTATCTGCGGCAGGGGCTCAGGTCTGTACACACAAGGTTACACTGTATCTGCGGCAGGGGCTCAGGTCTGTACACACAGGGTTACACTGTATCTGCGGCAGGGGCTCAGGTCTGTACACACACAGGGTTACACTGTATCTGCGGCAGGGGCTCAGGCTGTACACACAGGGTTACACTGTATCTGCGGCAGGGGCTCAGGCTGCACACACACAGGGTTACACTGTATCTGCGGCAGGGGCTCAGGTCTGTACACACAAGGTTACACTGTATCTGCGGCAGGGGCTCAGGTCTGTACACACAGGGTTACACTGTATCTGCGGCAGGGGCTCAGGTCTACACACAGGGTTACACTGTATCTGCGGCAGGGGCTCAGGTCTGTACACACACAGGGTTACACTGTATCTGCGGCAGGGGCTCAGGCTGTACACACAGGGTTACACTGTATATGCGGCAGGGGCTCAGGCTGCACACACAGGGTTACACTGTATCTGCGGCAGGGGCTCAGGTCTGTACACACACAGGGTTACACTGTATCTGCGGCAGGGGCTCAGGCTGTACACACAGGGTTACACTGTATCTGCGGCAGGGGCTCAGGCTGCACACACAGGGTTACACTGTATCTGCGGCAGGGGCTCAGGCTGCACACACAGGGTTACACTGTATCTGCGGCAGGGGCTCAGGCTGTAAAGAGGGTTACACTGTATCTGCGGCAGGGGCTCAGGCTGCACACACAGGGTTACACTGTATCTGCGGCAGGGGCTCAGGCTGCACACACAGGGTTACACTGTATCTGCGGCAGGGGCTCAGGCTGTAAAGAGGGTTACACTGTATCTGCGGCAGGGGCTCAGGCTGCACACACAGGGTTACACTGTATCTGCGGCAGGGGCTCAGGCTGCACACACAGGGTTACACTGTATCTGCGGCAGGGGCTCAGGCTGTAAAGAGGGTTACACTGTATCTGCGGCAGGGGCTCAGGCTGCACACACAGGGTTACACTGTATCTGCGGCAGGGGCTCAGGCTGCACACACAGGGTTACACTGTATCTGCGGCAGGGGCTCAGGCTGTACACACACAGGGTTACACTGTATCTGCGGCAGGGGCTCAGGCTGTACACACACAGGGTTACACTGTATCTGCGGCAGGGGCTCAGGTCTGTACACACAGGGTTACACTGTATCTGCGGCAGGGGCTCAGGTCTGTACACACAGGGTTACACTGTATCTGCGGCAGGGGCTCAGGTCTGTACACACAGGGTTACACTGTATCTGCGGCAGGGGCTCAGGTCTGTACACACAGGGTTACACTGTATCTGCGGCAGGGGCTCAGGCTGTACACACAGGGTTACACTGTATCTGCGGCAGGGGCTCAGGCTGTACACACAGGGTTACACTGTATCTGCGGCAGGGGCTCAGGCTGTACACACAGGGTTACACTGTATCTGCGGCAGGGGCTCAGGCTGTACACACAGGGTTACACTGTATCTGCGGCAGGGGCTTAGGCTGTACACACAGGGTTACACTGTATCTGCGGCAGGGGCTCAGGCTGTACACACAGGGTTACACTGTATCTGCGGCAGGGGCTTAGGCTGTACACACAGGGTTACACTGTATCTGCGGCAGGGGCTTAGGCTGTACACACAGGGTTACACTGTATCTGCGGCAGGGGCTCAGGCTGTGCACACAGGGTTACACTGTATCTGCGGCAGGGGCTCAGGTCTGTACACACACAGGGTTACACTGTATCTGCGGCAGGGGCTCAGGTCTGTACACACAGGGTTACACTGTATCTGCGGCAGGGGCTCAGGCTGTACACACAGGGTTACACTGTATCTGCGGCAGGGGCTCAGGCTGTACACACACAGGGTTACACTGTATCTGCGGCAGGGGCTCAGGTCTGTACACACAGGGTTACACTGTATCTGCGGCAGGGGCTCAGGCTGTGCACACAGGGTTACACTGTATCTGCGGCAGGGGCTCAGGTCTGTACACACAGGGTTACACTGTATCTGCGGCAGGGGCTCAGGCTGTACACACAGGGTTACACTGTATCTGCGGCAGGGGCTCAGGCTGTACACACACAGGGTTACACTGTATCTGCGGCAGGGGCTCAGGTCTGTACACACAGGGTTACACTGTATCTGCGGCAGGGGCTCAGGCTGTGCACACAGGGTTACACTGTATCTGCGGCAGGGGCTCAGGTCTGTACACACAGGGTTACACTGTATCTGCGGCAGGGGCTCAGGCTGTACACACAGGGTTACACTGTATCTGCGGCAGGGGCTTAGGCTGTACACACAGGGTTACACTGTGTCTGCGGCAGGGGCTCAGGCTGTACACACAGGGTTACACTGTATCTGCGGCAGGGGCTCAGGCTGTACACACAGGGTTACACTGTATCTGCGGCAGGGGCTCAGGCTGTACACACACAGGGTTACACTGTATCTGCGGCAGGGGCTCAGGCTGTACACACACAGGGTTACACTGTATCTGCGGCAGGGGCTCAGGCTGTGCACACAGGGTTACACTGTATCTGCGGCAGGGGCTCAGGCTGTACACACACAGGGTTACACTGTATCTGCGGCAGGGGCTCAGGTCTGTACACACAGGGTTACACTGTATCTGCGGCAGGGGCTCAGGTCTGTACACACAGGGTTACACTGTATCTGCGGCAGGGGCTCAGGTCTGTACACACAGGGTTACACTGTATCTGCGGCAGGGGCTCAGGTCTGTACACACACAGGGTTACACTGTATCTGCGGCAGGGGCTCAGGTCTGTACACACAGGGTTACACTGTATCTGCGGCAGGGGCTCAGGCTGCACACACAGGGTTACACTGTATCTGCGGCAGGGGCTCAGGTCTGTACACACACAGGGTTACACTGTATCTGTGGCAGGGGCTCAGGCTGTGCACACAGGGTTACACTGTATCTGCGGCAGGGGCTCAGGTCTGTACACACACAGGGTTACACTGTATCTGCGGCAGGGGCTCAGGTCTGTACACACAGGGTTACACTGTATCTGCGGCAGGGGCTCAGGCTGTACACACAGGGTTACACTGTATCTGCGGCAGGGGCTTAGGCTGTACACACAGGGTTACACTGTATCTGCGGCAGGGGCTCAGGTCTGTACACACAGGGTTACACTGTATCTGCGGCAGGGGCTCAGGTCTGTACACACAGGGTTACACTGTATCTGCGGCAGGGGCTCAGGCTGTACACACAGGGTTACACTGTATCTGCGGCAGGGGCTCAGGCTGTACACACAGGGTTACACTGTATCTGCGGCAGGGGCTCAGGCTGTACACACAGGGTTACACTGTATCTGCGGCAGGGGCTCAGGCTGTACACACAGGGTTACACTGTATCTGCGGCAGGGGCTTAGGCTGTACACACAGGGTTACACTGTATCTGCGGCAGGGGCTCAGGCTGTACACACAGGGTTACACTGTATCTGCGGCAGGGGCTTAGGCTGTACACACAGGGTTACACTGTATCTGCGGCAGGGGCTCAGGCTGTACACACAGGGTTACACTGTATCTGCGGCAGGGGCTCAGGCTGTGCACACAGGGTTACACTGTATCTGCGGCAGGGGCTCAGGTCTGTACACACACAGGGTTACACTGTATCTGCGGCAGGGGCTCAGGTCTGTACACACAGGGTTACACTGTATCTGCGGCAGGGGCTCAGGCTGTACACACAGGGTTACACTGTATCTGCGGCAGGGGCTCAGGCTGTACACACACAGGGTTACACTGTATCTGCGGCAGGGGCTCAGGTCTGTACACACAGGGTTACACTGTATCTGCGGCAGGGGCTCAGGCTGTGCACACAGGGTTACACTGTATCTGCGGCAGGGGCTCAGGTCTGTACACACAGGGTTACACTGTATCTGCGGCAGGGGCTCAGGCTGTACACACAGGGTTACACTGTATCTGCGGCAGGGGCTCAGGCTGTACACACACAGGGTTACACTGTATCTGCGGCAGGGGCTCAGGTCTGTACACACAGGGTTACACTGTATCTGCGGCAGGGGCTCAGGCTGTGCACACAGGGTTACACTGTATCTGCGGCAGGGGCTCAGGTCTGTACACACAGGGTTACACTGTATCTGCGGCAGGGGCTCAGGCTGTACACACAGGGTTACACTGTATCTGCGGCAGGGGCTTAGGCTGTACACACAGGGTTACACTGTGTCTGCGGCAGGGGCTCAGGCTGTACACACAGGGTTACACTGTATCTGCGGCAGGGGCTCAGGCTGTACACACAGGGTTACACTGTATCTGCGGCAGGGGCTCAGGCTGTACACACACAGGGTTACACTGTATCTGCGGCAGGGGCTCAGGCTGTACACACACAGGGTTACACTGTATCTGCGGCAGGGGCTCAGGCTGTGCACACAGGGTTACACTGTATCTGCGGCAGGGGCTCAGGCTGTACACACACAGGGTTACACTGTATCTGCGGCAGGGGCTCAGGTCTGTACACACAGGGTTACACTGTATCTGCGGCAGGGGCTCAGGTCTGTACACACAGGGTTACACTGTATCTGCGGCAGGGGCTCAGGTCTGTACACACAGGGTTACACTGTATCTGCGGCAGGGGCTCAGGTCTGTACACACACAGGGTTACACTGTATCTGCGGCAGGGGCTCAGGTCTGTACACACAGGGTTACACTGTATCTGCGGCAGGGGCTCAGGCTGCACACACAGGGTTACACTGTATCTGCGGCAGGGGCTCAGGTCTGTACACACACAGGGTTACACTGTATCTGTGGCAGGGGCTCAGGCTGTGCACACAGGGTTACACTGTATCTGCGGCAGGGGCTCAGGTCTGTACACACACAGGGTTACACTGTATCTGCGGCAGGGGCTCAGGTCTGTACACACAGGGTTACACTGTATCTGCGGCAGGGGCTCAGGCTGTACACACAGGGTTACACTGTATCTGCGGCAGGGGCTTAGGCTGTACACACAGGGTTACACTGTATCTGCGGCAGGGGCTCAGGCTGTACACACAGGGTTACACTGTATCTGCGGCAGGGGCTCAGGCTGTACACACAGGGTTACACTGTATCTGCGGCAGGGGCTCAGGCTGTACACACACAGGGTTACACTGTATCTGCGGCAGGGGCTCAGGCTGTACACACACAGGGTTACACTGTATCTGCGGCAGGGGCTCAGGCTGTGCACACAGGGTTACACTGTATCTGCGGCAGGGGCTCAGGCTGTACACACACAGGGTTACACTGTATCTGCGGCAGGGGCTCAGGTCTGTACACACAGGGTTACACTGTATCTGCGGCAGGGGCTCAGGTCTGTACACACAGGGTTACACTGTATCTGCGGCAGGGGCTCAGGCTGTACACACACAGGGTTACACTGTATCTGCGGCAGGGGCTCAGGTCTGTACACACAGGGTTACACTGTATCTGCGGCAGGGGCTCAGGTCTGTACACACAGGGTTACACTGTATCTGCGGCAGGGGCTCAGGCTGTACACACACAGGGTTACACTGTATCTGCGGCAGGGGCTCAGGCTGTACACACACAGGGTTACACTGTATCTGCGGCAGGGGCTCAGGTCTGTACACACAGGGTTACACTGTATCTGCGGCAGGGGCTCAGGTCTGTACACAAAGGGTTACACTGTATCTGCGGCAGGGGCTCAGGTCTGTACACACACAGGGTTACACTGTATCTGCGGCAGGGGCTCAGGTCTGTACACACAGGGTTACACTGTATCTGCGGCAGGGGCTCAGGCTGCACACACAGGGTTACACTGTATCTGCGGCAGGGGCTCAGGCTGCACACACAGGGTTACACTGTATCTGCGGCAGGGGCTCAGGTCTGTACACACACAGGGTTACACTGTATCTGCGGCAGGGGCTCAGGCTGTACACACAGGGTTACACTGTATATGCGGCAGGGGCTCAGGCTGTACACACACAGGGTTGCACTGTATCTGCGGCAGGGGCTCAGGCTGTACACACAGGGTTACACTGTATCTGCGGCAGGGGCTCAGGTCTGTACACACACAGGGTTACACTGTATCTGCGGCAGGGGCTCAGGTCTGTACACACAGGGTTACACTGTATCTGCGGCAGGGGCTTAGGCTGTACACACAGGGTTACACTGTATCTGCGGCAGGGGCTCAGGTCTGTACACACACAGGGTTACACTGTATCTGCGGCAGGGGCTCAGGTCTGTACACACAGGGTTACACTGTATCTGCGGCAGGGGCTTAGGCTGTACACACAGGGTTACACTGTATCTGCGGCAGGGGCTCAGGCTGTACACACACAGGGTTACACTGTATCTGCGGCAGGGGCTCAGGCTGTACACACAGGGTTACACTGTATCTGCGGCAGGGGCTCAGGCTGCACACACAGGGTTACACTGTATCTGCGGCAGGGGCTCAGGTCTGTACACACACAGGGTTACACTGTATCTGTGGCAGGGGCTCAGGCTGTGCACACAGGGTTACACTGTATCTGCGGCAGGGGCTCAGGCTGTACACACAGGGTTACACTGTATCTGCGGCAGGGGCTCAGGCTGCACACACAGGGTTACACTGTATCTGCGGCAGGGGCTCAGGCTGCACACACAGGGTTACACTGTATCTGCGGCAGGGGCTCAGGTCTGTACACACACAGGGTTACACTGTATCTGCGGCAGGGGCTCAGGCTGTACACACACAGGGTTACACTGTATCTGCGGCAGGGGCTCAGGCTGCACACACAGGGTTACACTGTATCTGCGGCAGGGGCTCAGGTCTGTACACACACAGGGTTACACTGTATCTGCGGCAGGGGCTCAGGCTGTACACACAGGGTTACACTGTATCTGCGGCAGGGGCTCAGGCTGTACACACACAGGGTTACACTGTATCTGCGGCAGGGGCTCAGGCTGTACACACAGGGTTACACTGTATCTGCGGCAGGGGCTCAGGCTGCACACACACAGGGTTACACTGTATCTGCGGCAGGGGCTCAGGCTGTACACAGGGTTACACTGTATCTGCGGCAGGGGCTCAGGCTGCACACACAGGGTTACACTGTATCTGCGGCAAGGGCTCAGGCTGCACACACAGGGTTACACTGTATCTGCGGCAGGGGCTCAGGTCTGTACACACACAGGGTTACACTGTATCTGCGGCAGGGGCTCAGGCTGTACACAGGGTTACACTGTATCTGCGGCAGGGGCTCAGGCTGCACACACAGGGTTACACTGTATCTGCGGCAGGGGCTCAGGCTGCACACACAGGGTTACACTGTATCTGCGGCAGGGGCTCAGGTCTGTACACACACAGGGTTACACTGTATCTGCGGCAGGGGCTCAGGCTGCACACACAGGGTTACACTGTATATGCGGCAGGGGCTCAGGCTGCACACACAGGGTTACACTGTATCTGCGGCAGTGGCTCAGGCTGCACACACAGGGTTACACTGTATCTGCGGCAGGGGCTCAGGCTGTAAAGAGGGTTACACTGTATCTGCGGCAGGGGCTCAGGCTGCACACACAGGGTTACACTGTATCTGCGGCAGGGGCTCAGGCTGTAAAGAGGGTTACACTGTATCTGCGGCAGGGGCTCAGGCTGCACACACAGGGTTACACTGTATCTGCGGCAGGGGCTCAGGCTGCACACACAGGGTTACACTGTATCTGCGGCAGGGGCTCAGGCTGTAAAGAGGGTTACACTGTATCTGCGGCAGGGGCTCAGGCTGCACACACAGGGTTACACTGTATCTGCGGCAGGGGCTCAGGCTGCACACACAGGGTTACACTGTATCTGCGGCAGGGGCTCAGGTCTGTACACACACAGGGTTACACTGTATCTGCGGCAGGGGCTCAGGCTGTACACAGGGTTACACTGTATCTGCGGCAGGGGCTCAGGCTGCACACACAGGGTTACACTGTATCTGCGGCAGGGGCTCAGGCTGCACACACAGGGTTACACTGTATCTGCGGCAGGGGCTCAGGTCTGTACACACACAGGGTTACACTGTATCTGCGGCAGGGGCTCAGGCTGCACACACAGGGTTACACTGTATATGCGGCAGGGGCTCAGGCTGCACACACAGGGTTACACTGTATCTGCGGCAGTGGCTCAGGCTGCACACACAGGGTTACACTGTATCTGCGGCAGGGGCTCAGGCTGTAAAGAGGGTTACACTGTATCTGCGGCAGGGGCTCAGGCTGCACACACAGGGTTACACTGTATCTGCGGCAGGGGCTCAGGCTGTAAAGAGGGTTACACTGTATCTGCGGCAGGGGCTCAGGCTGCACACACAGGGTTACACTGTATCTGCGGCAGGGGCTCAGGCTGCACACACAGGGTTACACTGTATCTGCGGCAGGGGCTCAGGCTGTAAAGAGGGTTACACTGTATCTGCGGCAGGGGCTCAGGCTGCACACACAGGGTTACACTGTATCTGCGGCAGGGGCTCAGGCTGCACACACAGGGTTACACTGTATCTGCGGCAGGGGCTCAGGCTGTACACACACAGGGTTACACTGTATCTGCGGCAGGGGCTCAGGCTGTACACACACAGGGTTACACTGTATCTGCGGCAGGGGCTCAGGTCTGTACACACAGGGTTACACTGTATCTGCGGCAGGGGCTCAGGTCTGTACACACAGGGTTACACTGTATCTGCGGCAGGGGCTCAGGTCTGTACACACAGGGTTACACTGTATCTGCGGCAGGGGCTCAGGTCTGTACACACAGGGTTACACTGTATCTGCGGCAGGGGCTCAGGTCTGTACACACAGGGTTACACTGTATCTGCGGCAGGGGCTCAGGTCTGTACACACAGGGTTACACTGTATCTGCGGCAGGGGCTCAGGCTGTACACACAGGGTTACACTGTATCTGCGGCAGGGGCTCAGGCTGTACACACAGGGTTACACTGTATCTGCGGCAGGGGCTTAGGCTGTACACACAGGGTTACACTGTATCTGCGGCAGGGGCTCAGGCTGTACACACACAGGGTTACACTGTATCTGCGGCAGGGGCTCAGGCTGTACACACACAGGGTTACACTGTATCTGCGGCAGGGGCTCAGGCTGTACACACAGGGTTACACTGTATCTGCGGCAGGGGCTCAGGCTGTACACACACAGGGTTACACTGTATCTGCGGCAGGGGCTCAGGCTGTACACACACAGGGTTACACTGTATCTGCGGCAGGGGCTCAGGCTGTACACACACAGGGTTACACTGTATCTGCGGCAGGGGCTCAGGCTGTGCACACAGGGTTACACTGTATCTGCGGCAGGGGCTCAGGTCTGTACACACACAGGGTTACACTGTATCTGCGGCAGGGGCTCAGGTCTGTACACACAGGGTTACACTGTATCTGCGGCAGGGGCTCAGGCTGTACACACAGGGTTACACTGTATCTGCGGCAGGGGCTCAGGCTGTACACACAGGGTTACACTGTATCTGCGGCAGGGGCTCAGGCTGTACACACACAGGGTTACACTGTATCTGCGGCAGGGGCTCAGGTCTGTACACACAGGGTTACACTGTATCTGCGGCAGGGGCTCAGGCTGTGCACACAGGGTTACACTGTATCTGCGGCAGGGGCTCAGGTCTGTACACACAGGGTTACACTGTATCTGCGGCAGGGGCTCAGGCTGTACACACAGGGTTACACTGTATCTGCGGCAGGGGCTCAGGCTGTACACACACAGGGTTACACTGTATCTGCGGCAGGGGCTCAGGTCTGTACACACAGGGTTACACTGTATCTGCGGCAGGGGCTCAGGCTGTGCACACAGGGTTACACTGTATCTGCGGCAGGGGCTCAGGCTGTGCACACAGGGTTACACTGTATCTGCGGCAGGGGCTCAGGTCTGTACACACAGGGTTACACTGTATCTGCGGCAGGGGCTCAGGCTGTACACACAGGGTTACACTGTATCTGCGGCAGGGGCTTAGGCTGTACACACAGGGTTACACTGTATCTGCGGCAGGGGCTCAGGTCTGTACACACAGGGTTACACTGTATCTGCGGCAGGGGCTCAGGCTGTACACACAGGGTTACACTGTATCTGCGGCAGGGGCTCAGGCTGTACACACAGGGTTACACTGTATCTGCGGCAGGGGCTCAGGCTGTACACACACAGGGTTACACTGTATCTGCGGCAGGGGCTCAGGTCTGTACACACAGGGTTACACTGTATCTGCGGCAGGGGCTCAGGCTGTACACACAGGGTTACACTGTATCTGCGGCAGGGGCTCAGGCTGTACACACACAGGGTTACACTGTATCTGCGGCAGGGGCTCAGGCTGTACACACACAGGGTTACACTGTATCTGCGGCAGGGGCTCAGGCTGTGCACACAGGGTTACACTGTATCTGCGGCAGGGGCTCAGGCTGTACACACACAGGGTTACACTGTATCTGCGGCAGGGGCTCAGGTCTGTACACACAGGGTTACACTGTATCTGCGGCAGGGGCTCAGGTCTGTACACACAGGGTTACACTGTATCTGCGGCAGGGGCTCAGGTTTGTACACACACAGGGTTACACTGTATCTGCGGCAGGGGCTCAGGTCTGTACACACAGGGTTACACTGTATCTGCGGCAGGGGCTCAGGCTGCACACACAGGGTTACACTGTATCTGCGGCAGGGGCTCAGGCTGCACACACAGGGTTACACTGTATCTGCGGCAGGGGCTCAGGTCTGTACACACACAGGGTTACACTGTATCTGCGGCAGGGGCTCAGGCTGTGCACACAGGGTTACACTGTATCTGCGGCAGGGGCTCAGGTCTGTACACACACAGGGTTACACTGTATCTGCGGCAGGGGCTCAGGTCTGTACACACAGGGTTACACTGTATCTGCGGCAGGGGCTCAGGCTGTACACACAGGGTTACACTGTATCTGCGGCAGGGGCTTAGGCTGTACACACAGGGTTACACTGTATCTGCGGCAGGGGCTCAGGCTGTACACACAGGGTTACACTGTATCTGCGGCAGGGGCTCAGGCTGTACACACAGGGTTACACTGTATCTGCGGCAGGGGCTCAGGCTGTACACACACAGGGTTACACTGTATCTGCGGCAGGGGCTCAGGCTGTACACACACAGGGTTACACTGTATCTGCGGCAGGGGCTCAGGCTGTGCACACAGGGTTACACTGTATCTGCGGCAGGGGCTCAGGCTGTACACACACAGGGTTACACTGTATCTGCGGCAGGGGCTCAGGTCTGTACACACAGGGTTACACTGTATCTGCGGCAGGGGCTCAGGTCTGTACACACAGGGTTACACTGTATCTGCGGCAGGGGCTCAGGCTGTACACACACAGGGTTACACTGTATCTGCGGCAGGGGCTCAGGTCTGTACACACAGGGTTACACTGTATCTGCGGCAGGGGCTCAGGCTGTACACACACAGGGTTACACTGTATCTGCGGCAGGGGCTCAGGTCTGTACACACAGGGTTACACTGTATCTGCGGCAGGGGCTCAGGCTGTACACACACAGGGTTACACTGTATCTGCGGCAGGGGCTCAGGCTGTACACACACAGGGTTACACTGTATCTGCGGCAGGGGCTCAGGTCTGTACACACAGGGTTACACTGTATCTGCGGCAGGGGCTCAGGCTGTACACACAGGGTTACACTGTATCTGCGGCAGGGGCTCAGGCTGTACACACAGGGTTACACTGTATCTGCGGCAGGGGCTCAGGCTGTACACACACAGGGTTACACTGTATCTGCGGCAGGGGCTCAGGTCTGTACACACACAGGGTTACCCTGTATCTGCGGCAGGGGCTCAGGTCTGTACACACAGGGTTACACTGTATCTGCGGCAGGGGCTCAGGCTGCACACACAGGGTTACACTGTATCTGCGGCAGGGGCTCAGGTCTGTACACACACAGGGTTACACTGTATCTGCGGCAGGGGCTCAGGCTGTACACACAGGGTTACACTGTATATGCGGCAGGGGCTCAGGCTGTACACACACAGGGTTACACTGTATCTGCGGCAGGGGCTCAGGCTGTACACACAGGGTTACACTGTATCTGCGGCAGGGGCTCAGGTCTGTACACACACAGGGTTACACTGTATCTGCGGCAGGGGCTCAGGCTGTACACACAGGGTTACACTGTATCTGCGGCAGGGGCTCAGGTCTGTACACACACAGGGTTACACTGTATCTGCGGCAGGGGCTCAGGCTGTACACACAGGGTTACACTGTATCTGCGGCAGGGGCTCAGGCTGCACACACAGGGTTACACTGTATCTGCGGCAGGGGCTCAGGTCTGTACACACACAGGGTTACACTGTATCTGCGGCAGGGGCTCAGGCTGTACACACAGGGTTACACTGTATATGCGGCAGGGGCTCAGGCTGTACACACACAGGGTTACACTGTATCTGCGGCAGGGGCTCAGGCTGTACACACAGGGTTACACTGTATCTGCGGCAGGGGCTCAGGTCTGTACACACACAGGGTTACACTGTATCTGCGGCAGGGGCTCAGGCTGTACACACAGGGTTACACTGTATCTGCGGCAGGGGCTCAGGTCTGTACACACACAGGGTTACACTGTATCTGCGGCAGGGGCTCAGGCTGTACACACAGGGTTACACTGTATCTGCGGCAGGGGCTCAGGCTGTACACACAGGGTTACACTGTATCTGCGGCAGGGGCTCAGGCTGTACACACACAGGGTTACACTGTATCTGCGGCAGGGGCTCAGGTCTGTACACACACAGGGTTACCCTGTATCTGCGGCAGGGGCTCAGGTCTGTACACACAGGGTTACACTGTATCTGCGGCAGGGGCTCAGGCTGTACACACAGGGTTACACTGTATCTGCGGCAGGGGCTCAGGCTGCACACACAGGGTTACACTGTATCTGCGGCAGGGGCTCAGGCTGTACACACACAGGGTTACACTGTATCTGCGGCAGGGGCTCAGGTCTGTACACACAGGGTTACACTGTATCTGCGGCAGGGGCTCAGGCTGCACACACACAGGGTTACACTGTATCTGCGGCAGGGGCTCAGGCTGTACACACACAGGGTTACACTGTATCTGCGGCAGGGGCTCAGGTCTGTACACACAGGGTTACACTGTATCTGCGGCAGGGGCTCAGGTCTGTACACACAGGGTTACACTGTATCTGCGGCAGGGGCTCAGGTCTGTACACACAGGGTTACACTGTATCTGCGGCAGGGGCTCAGGCTGTACACACACAGGGTTACACTGTATCTGCGGCAGGGGCTCAGGCTGTACACACACAGGGTTACACTGTATCTGCGGCAGGGGCTCAGGTCTGTACACACACAGGGTTACCCTGTATCTGCGGCAGGGGCTCAGGTCTGTACACACAGGGTTACACTGTATCTGCGGCAGGGGCTCAGGCTGTACACACAGGGTTACACTGTATCTGCGGCAGGGGCTCAGGCTGCACACACAGGGTTACACTGTATCTGCGGCAGGGGCTCAGGCTGTACACACACAGGGTTACACTGTATCTGCGGCAGGGGCTCAGGTCTGTACACACACAGGGTTACCCTGTATCTGCGGCAGGGGCTCAGGTCTGTACACACAGGGTTACACTGTATCTGCGGCAGGGGCTCAGGCTGTACACACAGGGTTACACTGTATCTGCGGCAGGGGCTCAGGCTGCACACACAGGGTTACACTGTATCTGCGGCAGGGGCTCAGGCTGTACACACACAGGGTTACACTGTATCTGCGGCAGGGGCTCAGGTCTGTACACACAGGGTTACACTGTATCTGCGGCAGGGGCTCAGGCTGCACACACAGGGTTACACTGTATCTGCGGCAGGGGCTCAGGCTGTACACACACAGGGTTACACTGTATCTGCGGCAGGGGCTCAGGTCTGTACACACAGGGTTACACTGTATCTGCGGCAGGGGCTCAGGTCTGTACACACAGGGTTACACTGTATCTGCGGCAGGGGCTCAGGTCTGTACACACAGGGTTACACTGTATCTGCGGCAGGGGCTCAGGCTGTACACACAGGGTTACACTGTATCTGCGGCAGGGGCTCAGGCTGTACACACACAGGGTTACACTGTATCTGCGGCAGGGGCTCAGGTCTGTACACACACAGGGTTACCCTGTATCTGCGGCAGGGGCTCAGGTCTGTACACACAGGGTTACACTGTATCTGCGGCAGGGGCTCAGGCTGTACACACAGGGTTACACTGTATCTGCGGCAGGGGCTCAGGCTGTACACACACAGGGTTACACTGTATCTGCGGCAGGGGCTCAGGTCTGTACACACAGGGTTACACTGTATCTGCGGCAGGGGCTCAGGTCTGTACACACACAGGGTTACACTGTATCTGCGGCAGGGGCTCAGGTCTGTACACACACAGGGTTACACTGTATCTGCGGCAGGGGCTCAGGTCTGTACACACACAGGGTTACACTGTATCTGCGGCAGGGGCTCAGGCTGTACACACACAGGGTTACACTGTATCTGCGGCAGGGGCTCAGGCTGTACACACAGGGTTACACTGTATCTGCGGCAGGGGCTCAGGCTGCACACACACAGGGTTACACTGTATCTGCGGCAGGGGCTCAGGCTGTACACAGGGTTACACTGTATCTGCGGCAGGGGCTCAGGCTGTACACACAGGGTTACACTGTATCTGCGGCAGGGGCTCAGGCTGCACACACAGGGTTACACTGTATCTGCGGCAGGGGCTCAGGCTGCACACACAGGGTTACACTGTATCTGCGGCAGGGGCTCAGGTCTGTACACACAGGGTTACACTGTATCTGCGGCAGGGGCTCAGGTCTGTACACACAGGGTTACACTGTATCTGCGGCAGGGGCTCAGGCTGCACACACACAGGGTTACACTGTATCTGCGGCAGGGGCTCAGGCTGTACACACACAGGGTTACACTGTATCTGCGGCAGGGGCTCAGGTCTGTACACACACAGGGTTACACTGTATCTGCGGCAGGGGCTCAGGTCTGTACACACAGGGTTACACTGTATCTGCGGCAGGGGCTCAGGCTGCACACACACAGGGTTACACTGTATCTGCGGCAGGGGCTTAGGCTGTACACACACAGGGTTACACTGTATCTGCGGCAGGGGCTCAGGTCTGTACACACACAGGGTTACACTGTATCTGCGGCAGGGGCTCAGGCTGTAAAGAGGGTTACACTGTATCTGCGGCAGGGGCTCAGGCTGTAAAGAGGGTTACACTGTATCTGCGGCAGGGGCTCAGGCTGCACACACAGGGTTACACTGTATCTGCGGCAGGGGCTCAGGTCTGTACACACAGGGTTACACTGTATATGCGGCAGGGGCTCAGGCTGTAAAGAGGGTTACACTGTATCTGCGGCAGGGGCTCAGGCTGCACACACAGGGTTACACTGTATCTGCGGCAGGGGCTCAGGTCTGTACACACACAGGGTTACACTGTATCTGCGGCAGGGGCTCAGGCTGCACACACAGGGTTACACTGTATCTGCGGCAGGGGCTCAGGCTGTAAAGAGGGTTACACTGTATCTGCGGCAGGGGCTCAGGTCTGTACACACAGGGTTACACTGTATCTGCAGCAGGGGCTCAGGTCTGTACACACAGGGTTACACTGTATCTGCGGCAGGGGCTCAGGCTGCACACACAGGGTTACACTGTATCTGCGGCAGGGGCTCAGGCTGTACACACAGGGTTACACTGTATCTGCGGCAGGGGCTCAGGCTGTAAAGAGGGTTACACTGTATCTGCGGCAGGGGCTCAGGCTGCACACACACAGGGTTACACTGTATCTGCGGCAGGGGCTCAGGCTGCACACACAGGGTTACACTGTATATGCGGCAGGGGCTCAGGCTGCACACACAGTGTTACACTGTATATGCGGCAGGGGCTCAGGCTGTACACACAGGGTTACACTGTATCTGCGGCAGGGGCTCAGGTCTGTACACACACAGGGTTACACTGTATCTGCGGCAGGGGCTCAGGTCTGTACACACAGGGTTACACTGTATCTGCGGCAGGGGCTCAGGCTGCACACACAGGGTTACACTGTATCTGCGGCAGGGGCTCAGGCTGTACACACACAGGGTTACACTGTATCTGCGGCAGGGGCTCAGGTCTGTACACACAGGATTACACTGTATCTGCGGCAGGGGCTCAGGCTGCACACACAGGGTTACACTGTATCTGCGGCAGGGGCTCAGGCTGCACACACAGGGTTACACTGTATCTGCGGCAGGGGCTCAGGCTGCACACACAGGGTTACACTGTATCTGCGGCAGGGGCTCAGGCTGTACACACACAGGGTTACACTGTATCTGCGGCAGGGGCTCAGGTCTGTACACACAGGGTTACACTGTATCTGCGGCAGGGGCTCAGGTCTGTACACACAGGGTTACACTGTATCTGCGGCAGGGGCTCAGGCTGCACACACAGGGTTACACTGTATCTGCGGCAGGGGCTCAGGCTGTACACACACAGGGTTACACTGTATCTGCGGCAGGGGCTCAGGTCTGTACACACACAGGGTTACACTGTATCTGCGGCAGGGGCTCAGGTCTGTACACACACAGGGTTACACTGTATCTGCGGCAGGGGCTCAGGCTGCACACACACAGGGTTACACTGTATCTGCGGCAGGGGCTCAGGTCTGTACACACAGGGTTACACTGTATCTGCGGCAGGGGCTCAGGCTGTACACACACAGGGTTACACTGTATCTGCGGCAGGGGCTCAGGTCTGTACACACACAGGGTTACACTGTATCTGCGGCAGGGGCTCAGGTCTGTACACACAGGGTTACACTGTATCTGCGGCAGGGGCTCAGGCTGCACACACAGGGTTACACTGTATATGCGGCAGGGGCTCAGGTCTGTACACACACAGGGTTACACTGTATCTGCGGCAGGGGCTCAGGCTGTACACACACAGGGTTACACTGTATCTGCGGCAGGGGCTCAGGCTGCACACACAGGGTTACACTGTATATGCGGCAGGGGCTCAGGCTGCACACACAGTGTTACACTGTATATGCGGCAGGGGCTCAGGCTGTAAAGAGGGTTACACTGTATCTGCGGCAGGGGCTCAGGCTGCACACACAGGGTTACACTGTATCTGCGGCAGGGGCTCAGGCTGCACACACAGGGTTACACTATCTGCGGCAGGGGCTCAGGCTGCACACACAGGGTTACACTGTATATGCGGCAGGGGCTCAGGCTGCACACACACAGGGTTACACTGTATCTGCGGCAGGGGCTCAGGTCTGTACACACAGGGTTACACTGTATCTGCGGCAGGGGCTCAGGTCTGTACACACAGGGTTACACTGTATCTGCGGCAGGGGCTCAGGTCTGTACACACAGGGTTACACTGTATCTGCGGCAGGGGCTCAGGTCTGTACACACAGGGTTACACTGTATCTGCGGCAGGGGCTCAGGTCTGTACACACAGGGTTACACTGTATCTGCGGCAGGGGCTCAGGTCTGTACACACAGGGTTACACTGTATCTGCGGCAGGGGCTCAGGTCTGTACACACAGGGTTACACTGTATCTGCGGCAGGGGCTCAGGTCTGTACACACAGGGTTACACTGTATCTGCGGCAGGGGCTCAGGCTGTACACACAGGGTTACACTGTATCTGCGGCAGGGGCTCAGGCTGTACACACAGGGTTACACTGTATCTGCGGCAGGGGCTCAGGCTGTACACACAGGGTTACACTGTATCTGCGGCAGGGGCTCAGGCTGTACACACAGGGTTACACTGTATCTGCGGCAGGGGCTCAGGCTGCACACACAGGGTTACACTGTATCTGCGGCAGGGGCTCAGGCTGCACACACAGGGTTACACTGTATCTGCGGCAGGGGCTCAGGTCTGTACACACACAGGGTTACACTGTATCTGCGGCAGGGGCTCAGGTCTGTACACACAGGGTTACACTGTATCTGCGGCAGGGGCTCAGGCTGTACACACAGGGTTACACTGTATCTGCGGCAGGGGCTTAGGCTGTACACACAGGGTTACACTGTATCTGCGGCAGGGGCTCAGGCTGTACACACAGGGTTACACTGTATCTGCGGCAGGGGCTCAGGCTGTACACACAGGGTTACACTGTATCTGCGGCAGGGGCTCAGGCTGTGCACACAGGGTTACACTGTATCTGCGGCAGGGGCTCAGGTCTGTACACACACAGGGTTACACTGTATCTGCGGCAGGGGCTCAGGTCTGTACACACAGGGTTACACTGTATCTGCGGCAGGGGCTCAGGCTGTACACACACAGGGTTACACTGTATCTGCGGCAGGGGCTCAGGCTGTACACACACAGGGTTACACTGTATCTGCGGCAGGGGCTCAGGTCTGTACACACAGGGTTACACTGTATCTGCGGCAGGGGCTCAGGCTGTGCACACAGGGTTACACTGTATCTGCGGCAGGGGCTCAGGTCTGTACACACAGGGTTACACTGTATCTGCGGCAGGGGCTCAGGCTGTACACACAGGGTTACACTGTATCTGCGGCAGGGGCTCAGGCTGTACACACACAGGGTTACACTGTATCTGCGGCAGGGGCTCAGGTCTGTACACACAGGGTTACACTGTATCTGCGGCAGGGGCTCAGGTCTGTACACACACAGGGTTACACTGTATCTGCGGCAGGGGCTCAGGTCTGTACACACAGGGTTACACTGTATCTGCGGCAGGGGCTCAGGCTGCACACACAGGGTTACACTGTATCTGCGGCAGGGGCTCAGGTCTGTACACACACAGGGTTACACTGTATCTGCGGCAGGGGCTCAGGCTGTGCACACAGGGTTACACTGTATCTGCGGCAGGGGCTCAGGCTGTACACACACAGGGTTACACTGTATCTGCGGCAGGGGCTCAGGCTGTGCACACAGGGTTACACTGTATCTGCGGCAGGGGCTCAGGCTGTACACACACAGGGTTACACTGTATCTGCGGCAGGGGCTCAGGTCTGTACACACAGGGTTACACTGTATCTGCGGCAGGGGCTCAGGTCTGTACACACAGGGTTACACTGTATCTGCGGCAGGGGCTCAGGTCTGTACACACACAGGGTTACACTGTATCTGCGGCAGGGGCTCAGGTCTGTACACACAGGGTTACACTGTATCTGCGGCAGGGGCTCAGGCTGCACACACAGGGTTACACTGTATCTGCGGCAGGGGCTCAGGTCTGTACACACACAGGGTTACACTGTATCTGCGGCAGGGGCTCAGGCTGTGCACACAGGGTTACACTGTATCTGCGGCAGGGGCTCAGGTCTGTACACACACAGGGTTACACTGTATCTGCGGCAGGGGCTCAGGTCTGTACACACAGGGTTACACTGTATCTGCGGCAGGGGCTCAGGCTGTACACACAGGGTTACACTGTATCTGCGGCAGGGGCTTAGGCTGTACACACAGGGTTACACTGTATCTGCGGCAGGGGCTCAGGCTGTACACACAGGGTTACACTGTATCTGCGGCAGGGGCTCAGGCTGTACACACAGGGTTACACTGTATCTGCGGCAGGGGCTCAGGCTGTACACACACAGGGTTACACTGTATCTGCGGCAGGGGCTCAGGCTGTACACACACAGGGTTACACTGTATCTGCGGCAGGGGCTCAGGCTGTGCACACAGGGTTACACTGTATCTGCGGCAGGGGCTCAGGCTGTACACACACAGGGTTACACTGTATCTGCGGCAGGGGCTCAGGTCTGTACACACAGGGTTACACTGTATCTGCGGCAGGGGCTCAGGTCTGTACACACAGGGTTACACTGTATCTGCGGCAGGGGCTCAGGCTGTACACACACAGGGTTACACTGTATCTGCGGCAGGGGCTCAGGTCTGTACACACAGGGTTACACTGTATCTGCGGCAGGGGCTCAGGTCTGTACACACAGGGTTACACTGTTTCTCTATCGTCCTAAGTGGATGCTGGGGTTCCTGAAAGGACCATGGGGAATAGCGGCTCCGCAGGAGACAGGGCACAAAAAAGTAAAGCTTTTACCAGATCAGGTGGTGTGCACTGGCTCCTCCCCCTATGACCCTCCTCCAGACTCCAGTTAGATTTTGTGCCCGAACGAGAAGGGTGCAATCTAGGTGGCTCTCCTAAAGAGCTGCTTAGAGAAAGTTTAGCTTAGGTTTTTTACTTTACAGTGAGTCCTGCTGGCAACAGGATCACTGCAACGAGGGACTTAGGGGAGAAGTAGTGAACTCACCTGCGTGCAGAGTGGATTTGCTGCTTGGCTACTGGACACTAGCTCCAGAGGGACGATCACAGGTACAGCCTGGATGGTCACCGGAGCCGCGCCGCCGGCCCCCTTGCAGACGCTGAAGAGAGAAGAGGTCCAAAATCGGCGGCTGAAGACTCCTGAGTCTTCATAAAGGTAGCGCACAGCACTGCAGCTGTGCGCCATTTTCCTCTCAGCACACTTCACACAACAGTCACTGAGGGTGCAGAGTGCTGGGGGGGGCGCTCTGAGAGGCAAATAAAAACCTTATTAGAGGCAAAAAATACCTCACATATAGCCCACAGAGGCTATATGGAGATATTTAACCCCTGCCTAACTTCAAAAATAGCGGGAGACGAGCCCGCCGAAAAAGGGGCGGGGCCTATCTCCTCAGCACACAGCGCCATTTTCTCTCACAGAAAAGCTGGAGAGAAGGCTCCCAGGCTCTCCCCTGCACTGCACTACAGAAACAGGGTTAAAACAGAGAGGGGGGGCACTGATTTTGGCGATATTGTATATATATAAAAGATGCTATAAGGGAGAAACACTTATATAAGGTTGTCCCTATATAATTATAGCGTTTTTGGTGTGTGCTGGCAGACTCTCCCTCTGTCTCCCCAAAGGGCTAGTGGGTCCTGTCCTCTGTCAGAGCATTCCCGGTGTGTGTGCTGTGTGTCGGTACGTGTGTGTCGACATGTATGAGGACGATGTTGGTGAGGAGGCGGAGAAATTGCCTGTAATGGTGATGTCACTCTCTAGGGAGTCGACACCGGAATGGATGGCTTATTTAGAGAATTACGTGAGAATGTCAACACGCTGCAAGGTCGGTTGACGACATGAGACGGCCGACAATCTATTAGGACCGGTCCAGGCGTCTCAGAAACACCGTCAGGGGTTTTAAAAACGCCCATTTACCTCAGTCGGTCGACACAGACACAGACACGGACACTGAATACAGTGTCGACGGTGAATAAACAAACGTATTTCTCATTAGGGCCACACGTTAAGGGCAATGAAGGAGGTGTTACGTGTTTCTGATACTACAAGTACCACAAGAAAGGGTATTATGTGGGAGTGAAAAAACTACCTGTAGTTTTTCCTGAATCAGATAAAATAAAATGAAGTGTGTGATGATGCGTAGGGTTACCCCGATAGCAAATATTGGCGTTATACCCTTTCCCGCCAGAAATTAGGGTACGTTGGGAAACACCCCTTAGGGTGATAAGGCGCTCACACGCTTATCAAGTGGCGTTACCGTCTCCAGATACGGCCGCCCTCAAGGAGCCAGCTGATAGGAAGCTGGAAAAATATCCTAAAAAGTATATACACACATACGGTGGTTATACTGCGACCAGCGATCGCCATCAGCCTGGAGATGCAGTGCTGGGTTGGCTTGGTCGGATTCCCTGACTGAAAATATTTTATTCATGTAGAGCATTTAATAGGATGCATTCTATATATATGTATGTGAGATGCACAGAGGGATATTTGCTCTCTGGCATCAAGATAAGTGCGTTGTCCATATCTCCCAGAAGATGTCAGGGACACGACAGTGGTCAGGTGATACAGATCCCACACGGCAGATGGAAGTATTGCTGTATAAAGGGAAGGAGTTATTTGGGGGTCGGTCCATCGGACCTGGGGACCACAGCAACAGCTGGGAAATCCAACCCTTTTTTACCCCAAGTTACATCTCAGCTAAAAAAGACACCGTCTTTTCAGCCTCAATCTTTCCTTTCCCATGAGGGCATGCAGGCAAAAGGCCAGTCATATCTGCCCAGACATAGAGGTAAGGGAAGTAGACTGCAGCAGGCAGCCCTTTCCCAGGAAAAGAAGCCCTCCACCGCGTCTGCCAAGTCCTCAGCATGACGCTGGGGCCGTGCAAGCGGACTCAAGGTGGGGGGGTAGTCTCAAGAGTCTCAGGGCGCAGTGGGATCACTCGCAAGTTGACCCCTAGATCGTACGAGTATTATCCCAGGGGTAAAGATTGGAGAGTCGAGACATCTTCTCCTCGCAGGTTCCTGAAGTCTGCTTTACCAACGGCTCCCTCCGACAGGGAGGCAGCATTGGAAACAATTCACAAGCTGTATATCCAGCAGGTGATAATCAAAGTACCCCTCCTACGACAAGGAAAAGGGTATTATTTTTCCACACTATATTGTGGTACTGAAGCCAGCCGGCTTGGTGACACATAGTCTAAATCTAAAATGTTTTGAACACTTACATAAAAGGTTCAAATCGAGATAAAGTCACTCAGAGCAGTGATAGCGAACCGGAAAAAAGGGGACTATATGGTGTCCCTGGACATCAAGGATTACCTCCATGTCCAAATTTTGTCCTTCTCATCAAGGGTACCTCTGGTTCGTGGTACAGAACTGTCAATATCAGTTTCAGACGATGCCGTTTGAATTATCCACGGCACCCCGGGCCTTTTTACCAAGGTAATGGCCGAAAAGATGTTTCTTCAAAGAAAAAAGGCATCTAAATTATCCCTTACTTGCACGACCTAAAAAGGGCAAGTTCCAGAGAACAGTTGGAGGTCGGAAGAGCACTATCTAAAGTAGTTCTTCGACGGCACGACTGGATTCTAAATATTCCAAGAATCGCAGCTGTTTTCCGACGATACGTCTGCTGTTCCTAGGGATGATTCTGGACACGGTTCAGAAAAAGGTTTTTCTTCCCGAGGAAAAAGCCAAGGAGTTATCCGACCTGTCAGGAACCTCCTAAAACCAGGAAAGGTGTCTGTACATCAATGCACAAGAGTCCTGGGAAAAATGGTGGCTTTTTACGAAGCAATTCCATTCGGCAGATTCCATGCAAGAATTTTCCAAAGGGATCTGTTGGACAAATGGTCAGGGTCGCATCCTCAGATGCACCTGCGAATAACCCTGTCGCCAAGGACAAGGGTATATCTTCTGTGGTGGTTGCAAAAGGCTCATCTATTGGAGGGCCGCAGATTCGGCATACAGGATTTGATCCTGGTGACCACGGACGCCAGCCTGAGAGGTTGGGGAGCAGTCACACAAGGAAGAAACTTCCAGGGGGTATGGACGAACCTGGAAAAGTCTCTTCACATAAACATTCTGGTACTAAGAGCAATCTAAAACGCTCTAAGCCAGGCGGAACCACTCCATGCAAGGAAAACCGGTGTTGATTCAGTCGGACAACATCACGGCGGTCGCCCATGTAAACAGACAGGGCGGCACAAGAAGCAGGAGTGCAATGGCAGAAGCTGCCAACATTCTTCGCTGGGCGGAGAATCACGTAATAGCACTGTCAGCAGTGTTCTTCCCGGGCGTGGACAACTGGGAAGCAGACTTCCTCAGCAGACACGATATTCACCCGGGAGAGGGGGGTCTTCATCCAGAAGTCTTCCACATGCTAATAAACTGTTGGGAAAGACCAATGGTAGACATGATGGCGTCTCGCCTCAACAAGAAACTGGACAAGTATTGCGCCAGGTCAAGAGATCCACAGGCAATAGCTGTGGACGCACTGGTAACACCTTGGGTGTACAAATCAGTATATGTGTTTCCTCCTCTGCCTCTCATACCAAAGGTATTGAAGATTATACGGTGAGGAGGAGTAAGAACAATACTAGTGGCTCCGGATTGGCCAAGAAGGACTTGGTACCCGGAACTTCAAGAGTTGGTCACGGACGACCCGTGCCCTCTACTTCTGAGAAGGGACCTGCTATAACAGGGTCCCTGTCTCTTTCAAGACTTACCGCGGCTGCGTTTGACGGCATGGCGGTTGAACGCCAGATCCTAAAAGGGAAAGGCATTCCAGAAGAAGTCATTCCTACCTTGATTAAGGCAAGGAAGGAAGTCACCGCGAAACATTATCACCGCATTTGGCGAAAATATGTCGCGTGGTGCGAGGATCGGAGTGTTCCGACGGAGGAATTTCAACTGGGTCGTTTCCTACATTTCCTACAATCAGGATCGTCTATGGGTCTCAAATTGAGATCTATTAAGGTTCAAATTTCGGCCCTGTCAATATTCTTCCAAAAAGAATTGGCCTCAGTTCCTGAGGTACAGACTTTTGTTAAAGGAGTACTGCATATACAGCCTCCTGTGGTGCCTCCGGTGGCACCGTGGGATCTAAATGTAGTTTTAGATTTCCTCAAATCCCATTGGTTTGAACCATTGAAAAAGGTGGATTTTAAATATCTCACATGGAAAGTGACTATGTTACTGGCCCTGGCTTCCGCCAGGAGAGTATCTGAATTGGCGGCTTTATCTTATAAAAGCCCTTATCTAATCTTCCATTCGGATAGGGCAGAACTGAGGACTCGTCCGCATTTTCTCCCTAAGGTGGTATCAGCGTTTCACCTGAACCAACCTATTGTGGTGCCTGCGGCCACTGGCGACTTGGAGGACTCCAAGTTGTTGGACGTTGTCAGAGCCTTAAAAATATACATTTCAAGGACGGCTGAAGTCAGAAAATCTGACTCGCTGTTGATACTATATGCACCCAACAAGTTGGGTGCCCCTGCTTCTAAGCAGACGATTGCTCGTTGGATTTGTAACACAATTCAACTTGCTCATTCTGTGGCAGGCCTGCCACAGCCTAAATCTGTTAAGGCCCATTCCACAAGGAAGGTGGGCTCATCTTGGGCGGCTGCCCGAGGGGTCTCGGCATTACAATTCTGCCGAGCAGCTACGTGGTCGGGGGAAAACACGTTTGTAAAATTCTACAAATTTGATACCCTGGCAAAAGAGGACTTGGAATTCTCTCATTCGGTGCTGCAGAGTCATCCGCACTCTCCCGCCCGTTTGGGAGCTTTGGTATAATCCCCATGGTCCTTTCAGGAACCCCAGCATCCACTTAGGACGATAGAGAAAATAAGAATTTACTTACCGATAATTCTATTTCTCGGAGTCCGTAGTGGATGCTGGGCGCCCATCCCAAGTGCGGATTATCTGCAATACTGTACATAGTTATTGTTAACAAATTCGGGTTATATTGTTAAGGAGCCATCTTTAAGAGGCTCTTTCTGTTATCATACTGTTAACTGGGTTTAGATCACAAGTTGTACGGTGTGATTGGTGTGGCTGGTATGAGTCTTACCCGGGATTCAAATTGCCTCCCTTATTGTGTACGCTCGTCCGGGCACAGTACCTAACTGGAGTCTGGAGGAGGGTCATAGGGGGAGGAGCCAGTGCACACCACCTGATCTGGTAAAAGCTTTACTTTTTTGTGCCCTGTCTCCTGCGGAGCCGCTATTCCCCATGGTCCTTTCAGGAACCCCAGCATCCACTACGGACTCCGAGAAATAGAATTATCGGTAAGTAAATTCTTATTATCTGCGGCAGGGGCTCAGGTCTGTACACACAGGGTTACACTGTATCTGCGGCAGGGGCTCAGGTCTGTACACACAGGGTTACACTGTATCTGCGGCAGGGGCTCAGGTCTGTACACACACAGGGTTACACTGTATCTGCGGCAGGGGCTCAGGTCTGTACACACAGGGTTACACTGTATCTGCGGCAGGGGCTCAGGCTGCACACACAGGGTTACACTGTATCTGCGGCAGGGGCTCAGGCTGCACACACAGGGTTACACTGTATCTGCGGCAGGGGCTCAGGTCTGTACACACACAGGGTTACACTGTATCTGCGGCAGGGGCTCAGGCTGTACACACAGGGTTACACTGTATATGCGGCAGGGGCTCAGGCTGTACACACACAGGGTTACACTGTATCTGCGGCAGGGGCTCATGCTGTACACACACAGGGTTACACTGTATCTGCGGCAGGGGCTCAGGTCTGTACACACACAGGGTTACACTGTATCTGCGGCAGGGGCTCAGGTCTGTACACACAGGGTTACACTGTATCTGCGGCAGGGGCTCAGGCTGTACACACAGGGTTACACTGTATCTGCGGCAGGGGCTTAGGCTGTACACACAGGGTTACACTGTATCTGCGGCAGGGGCTCAGGCTGTACACACACAGGGTTACACTGTATCTGCGGCAGGGGCTCAGGCTGTACACACAGGGTTACACTGTATCTGCGGCAGGGGCTCAGGTCTGTACACACACAGGGTTACACTGTATCTGCGGCAGGGGCTCAGGTCTGTACACACAGGGTTACACTGTATCTGCGGCAGGGGCTCAGGCTGTACACACACAGGGTTACACTGTATCTGCGGCAGGGGCTCAGGCTGTACACACACAGGGTTACACTGTATCTGCGGCAGGGGCTCAGGCTGTGCACACAGGGTTACACTGTATCTGCGGCAGGGGCTCAGGCTGTACACACACAGGGTTACACTGTATCTGCGGCAGGGGCTCAGGTCTGTACACACAGGGTTACACTGTATCTGCGGCAGGGGCTCAGGTCTGTACACACAGGGTTACACTGTATCTGCGGCAGGGGCTCAGGTCTGTACACACACAGGGTTACACTGTATCTGCGGCAGGGGCTCAGGTCTGTACACACAGGGTTACACTGTATCTGCGGCAGGGGCTCAGGCTGCACACACAGGGTTACACTGTATCTGCGGCAGGGGCTCAGGCTGCACACACAGGGTTACACTGTATCTGCGGCAGGGGCTCAGGTCTGTACACACACAGGGTTACACTGTATCTGCGGCAGGGGCTCAGGCTGTACACACAGGGTTACACTGTATCTGCGGCAGGGGCTCAGGCTGTACACACAGGGTTACACTGTATCTGCGGCAGGGGCTTAGGCTGTACACACAGGGTTACACTGTATCTGCGGCAGGGGCTCAGGCTGTACACACAGGGTTACACTGTATCTGCGGCAGGGGCTCAGGCTGTACACACAGGGTTACACTGTATCTGCGGCAGGGGCTCAGGCTGTACACACACAGGGTTACACTGTATCTGCGGCAGGGGCTCAGGCTGTGCACACAGGGTTACACTGTATCTGCGGCAGGGGCTCAGGCTGTACACACACAGGGTTACACTGTATCTGCGGCAGGGGCTCAGGTCTGTACACACAGGGTTACACTGTATCTGCGGCAGGGGCTCAGGTCTGTACACACAGGGTTACACTGTATCTGCGGCAGGGGCTCAGGCTGTACACACACAGGGTTACACTGTATCTGCGGCAGGGGCTCAGGTCTGTACACACAGGGTTACACTGTATCTGCGGCAGGGGCTCAGGTCTGTACACACAGGGTTACACTGTATCTGCGGCAGGGGCTCAGGTCTGTACACACAGGGTTACACTGTATCTGCGGCAGGGGCTCAGGTCTGTACACACAGGGTTACACTGTATCTGCGGCAGGGGCTCAGGCTGTACACACAGGGTTACACTGTATATGCGGCAGGGGCTCAGGCTGTACACACACAGGGTTACACTGTATCTGCGGCAGGGGCTCATGCTGTACACACACAGGGTTACACTGTATCTGCGGCAGGGGCTCAGGTCTGTACACACAGGGTTACACTGTATCTGCGGCAGGGGCTCAGGCTGTACACACAGGGTTACACTGTATCTGCGGCAGGGGCTTAGGCTGTACACACAGGGTTACACTGTATCTGCGGCAGGGGCTCAGGCTGTACACACACAGGGTTACACTGTATCTGCGGCAGGGGCTCAGGCTGTACACACAGGGTTACACTGTATCTGCGGCAGGGGCTCAGGTCTGTACACACACAGGGTTACACTGTATCTGCGGCAGGGGCTCAGGTCTGTACACACAGGGTTACACTGTATCTGCGGCAGGGGCTCAGGCTGTACACACAGGGTTACACTGTATCTGCGGCAGGGGCTCAGGCTGTACACACACAGGGTTACACTGTATCTGCGGCAGGGGCTCAGGCTGTACACACACAGGGTTACACTGTATCTGCGGCAGGGGCTCAGGCTGTGCACACAGGGTTACACTGTATCTGCGGCAGGGGCTCAGGCTGTACACACACAGGGTTACACTGTATCTGCGGCAGGGGCTCAGGTCTGTACACACAGGGTTACACTGTATCTGCGGCAGGGGCTCAGGTCTGTACACACAGGGTTACACTGTATCTGCGGCAGGGGCTCAGGCTGTACACACACAGGGTTACACTGTATCTGCGGCAGGGGCTCAGGTCTGTACACACAGGGTTACACTGTATCTGCGGCAGGGGCTCAGGTCTGTACACACAGGGTTACACTGTATCTGCGGCAGGGGCTCAGGCTGTACACACACAGGGTTACACTGTATCTGCGGCAGGGGCTCAGGTCTGTACACACAGGGTTACACTGTATCTGCGGCAGGGGCTCAGGTCTGTACACACAGGGTTACACTGTATCTGCGGCAGGGGCTCAGGCTGTACACACACAGGGTTACACTGTATCTGCGGCAGGGGCTCAGGTCTGTACACACAGGGTTACACTGTATCTGCGGCAGGGGCTCAGGTCTGTACACACACAGGGTTACACTGTATCTGCGGCAGGGGCTCAGGTCTGTACACACAGGGTTACACTGTATCTGCGGCAGGGGCTCAGGCTGCACACACAGGGTTACACTGTATCTGCGGCAGGGGCTCAGGCTGCACACACAGGGTTACACTGTATCTGCGGCAGGGGCTCAGGTCTGTACACACACAGGGTTACACTGTATCTGCGGCAGGGGCTCAGGCTGTACACACAGGGTTACACTGTATATGCGGCAGGGGCTCAGGCTGTACACACACAGGGTTACACTGTATCTGCGGCAGGGGCTCAGGCTGTACACACAGGGTTACACTGTATCTGCGGCAGGGGCTCAGGCTGTACACACACAGGGTTACACTGTATCTGCGGCAGGGGCTCAGGCTGTACACACAGGGTTACACTGTATCTGCGGCAGGGGCTCAGGCTGCACACACAGGGTTACACTGTATCTGCGGCAGGGGCTCAGGCTGCACACACAGGGTTACACTGTATCTGCGGCAGGGGCTCAGGTCTGTACACACACAGGGTTACACTGTATCTGCGGCAGGGGCTCAGGTCTGTACACACAGGGTTACACTGTATCTGCGGCAGGGGCTCAGGCTGTACACACAGGGTTACACTGTATCTGCGGCAGGGGCTCAGGCTGTACACACAGGGTTACACTGTATCTGCGGCAGGGGCTCAGGCTGTACACACAGGGTTACACTGTATCTGCGGCAGGGGCTCAGGCTGTACACACAGGGTTACACTGTATCTGCGGCAGGGGCTCAGGCTGTGCACACAGGGTTACACTGTATCTGCGGCAGGGGCTCAGGTCTGTACACACACAGGGTTACACTGTATCTGCGGCAGGGGCTCAGGTCTGTACACACAGGGTTACACTGTATCTGCGGCAGGGGCTCAGGCTGTACACACAGGGTTACACTGTATCTGCGGCAGGGGCTCAGGCTGTACACACACAGGGTTACACTGTATCTGCGGCAGGGGCTCAGGTCTGTACACACAGGGTTACACTGTATCTGCGGCAGGGGCTCAGGCTGTGCACACAGGGTTACACTGTATCTGCGGCAGGGGCTCAGGTCTGTACACACAGGGTTACACTGTATCTGCGGCAGGGGCTCAGGCTGTACACACAGGGTTACACTGTATCTGCGGCAGGGGCTTAGGCTGTACACACAGGGTTACACTGTATCTGCGGCAGGGGCTCAGGCTGTACACACAGGGTTACACTGTATCTGCGGCAGGGGCTCAGGCTGTACACACACAGGGTTACACTGTATCTGCGGCAGGGGCTCAGGCTGTGCACACAGGGTTACACTGTATCTGCGGCAGGGGCTCAGGCTGTACACACACAGGGTTACACTGTATCTGCGGCAGGGGCTCAGGTCTGTACACACAGGGTTACACTGTATCTGCGGCAGGGGCTCAGGTCTGTACACACAGGGTTACACTGTATCTGCGGCAGGGGCTCAGGCTGTACACACACAGGGTTACACTGTATCTGCGGCAGGGGCTCAGGCTGTACACACACAGGGTTACACTGTATCTGCGGCAGGGGCTCAGGTCTGTACACACAGGGTTACACTGTATCTGCGGCAGGGGCTCAGGTCTGTACACACAGGGTTACACTGTATCTGCGGCAGGGGCTCAGGTCTGTACACACACAGGGTTACACTGTATCTGCGGCAGGGGCTCAGGTCTGTACACACAGGGTTACACTGTATCTGCGGCAGGGGCTCAGGTCTGTACACACAGGGTTACACTGTATCTGCGGCAGGGGCTCAGGCTGCACACACAGGGTTACACTGTATCTGCGGCAGGGGCTCAGGCTGCACACACAGGGTTACACTGTATCTGCGGCAGGGGCTCAGGTCTGTACACACACAGGGTTACACTGTATCTGCGGCAGGGGCTCAGGCTGTACACACAGGGTTACACTGTATATGCGGCAGGGGCTCAGGCTGTACACACACAGGGTTACACTGTATCTGCGGCAGGGGCTCAGGCTGTACACACAGGGTCACACTGTATCTGCGGCAGGGGCTCAGGTCTGTACACACACAGGGTTACACTGTATCTGCGGCAGGGGCTCAGGTCTGTACACACAGGGTTACACTGTATCTGCGGCAGGGGCTCAGGCTGTACACACAGGGTTACACTGTATCTGCGGCAGGGGCTCAGGTCTGTACACACACAGGGTTACACTGTATCTGCGGCAGGGGCTCAGGTCTGTACACACAGGGTTACACTGTATCTGCGGCAGGGGCTCAGGCTGTACACACAGGGTTACACTGTATCTGCGGCAGGGGCTTAGGCTGTACACACAGGGTTACACTGTATCTGCGGCAGGGGCTCAGGCTGTACACACACAGGGTTACACTGTATCTGCGGCAGGGGCTCAGGCTGTACACACAGGGTTACACTGTATCTGCGGCAGGGGCTCAGGCTGCACACACAGGGTTACACTGTATCTGCGGCAGGGGCTCAGGCTGCACACACAGGGTTACACTGTATCTGCGGCAGGGGCTCAGGTCTGTACACACACAGGGTTACACTGTATCTGCGGCAGGGGCTCAGGCTGTACACACACAGGGTTACACTGTATCTGCGGCAGGGGCTCAGGCTGCACACACAGGGTTACACTGTATCTGCGGCAGGGGCTCAGGCTGTACACACAGGGTTACACTGTATCTGCGGCAGGGGCTCAGGCTGTACACACAGGGTTACACTGTACCTGCGGCAGGGGCTCAGGCTGTACACACAGGGTTACACTGTATCTGCGGCAGGGGCTCAGGCTGCACACACACAGGGTTACACTGTATCTGCGGCAGGGGCTCAGGCTGTACACAGGGTTACACTGTATCTGCGGCAGGGGCTCAGGCTGCACACACAGGGTTACACTGTATCTGCGGCAAGGGCTCAGGCTGCACACACAGGGTTACACTGTATCTGCGGCAGGGGCTCAGGTCTGTACACACACAGGGTTACACTGTATCTGCGGCAGGGGCTCAGGCTGTACACAGGGTTACACTGTATCTGCGGCAGGGGCTCAGGCTGCACACACAGGGTTACACTGTATCTGCGGCAGGGGCTCAGGCTGCACACACAGGGTTACACTGTATCTGCGGCAGGGGCTCAGGTCTGTACACACACAGGGTTACACTGTATATGCGGCAGGGGCTCAGGCTGCACACACAGGGTTACACTGTATCTGCGGCAGGGGCTCAGGCTGTAAAGAGGGTTACACTGTATCTGCGGCAGGGGCTCAGGCTGCACACACAGGGTTACACTGTATCTGCGGCAGGGGCTCAGGCTGCACACACAGGGTTACACTGTATCTGCGGCAGGGGCTCAGGCTGTAAAGAGGGTTACACTGTATCTGCGGCAGGGGCTCAGGCTGCACACACAGGGTTACACTGTATCTGCGGCAGGGGCTCAGGCTGCACACACAGGGTTACACTGTATCTGCGGCAGGGGCTCAGGCTGTAAAGAGGGTTACACTGTATCTGCGGCAGGGGCTCAGGCTGCACACACAGGGTTACACTGTATCTGCGGCAGGGGCTCAGGCTGCACACACAGGGTTACACTGTATCTGCGGCAGGGGCTCAGGCTGTACACACAGGGTTACACTGTATCTGCGGCAGGGGCTCAGGCTGTACACACACAGGGTTACACTGTATCTGCGGCAGGGGCTCAGGCTGTGCACACAGGGTTACACTGTATCTGCGGCAGGGGCTCAGGTCTGTACACACACAGGGTTACACTGTATCTGCGGCAGGGGCTCAGGTCTGTACACACAGGGTTACACTGTATCTGCGGCAGGGGCTCAGGCTGTACACACAGGGTTACACTGTATCTGCGGCAGGGGCTCAGGCTGTACACACAGGGTTACACTGTATCTGCGGCAGGGGCTCAGGCTGTACACACACAGGGTTACACTGTATCTGCGGCAGGGGCTCAGGTCTGTACACACAGGGTTACACTGTATCTGCGGCAGGGGCTCAGGCTGTGCACACAGGGTTACACTGTATCTGCGGCAGGGGCTCAGGTCTGTACACACAGGGTTACACTGTATCTGCGGCAGGGGCTCAGGCTGTACACACAGGGTTACACTGTATCTGCGGCAGGGGCTTAGGCTGTACACACAGGGTTACACTGTATCTGCGGCAGGGGCTCAGGCTGTACACACAGGGTTACACTGTATCTGCGGCAGGGGCTCAGGCTGTACACACAGGGTTACACTGTATCTGCGGCAGGGGCTCAGGCTGTACACACACAGGGTTACACTGTATCTGCGGCAGGGGCTCAGGCTGTACACACACAGGGTTACACTGTATCTGCGGCAGGGGCTCAGGTCTGTACACACAGGGTTACACTGTATCTGCGGCAGGGGCTCAGGTCTGTACACACACAGGGTTACACTGTATCTGCGGCAGGGGCTCAGGTCTGTACACACAGGGTTACACTGTATCTGCGGCAGGGGCTCAGGCTGCACACACAGGGTTACACTGTATCTGCGGCAGGGGCTCAGGTCTGTACACACACAGGGTTACACTGTATCTGCGGCAGGGGCTCAGGCTGTGCACACAGGGTTACACTGTATCTGCGGCAGGGGCTCAGGTCTGTACACACAGGGTTACACTGTATCTGCGGCAGGGGCTCAGGCTGTACACACAGGGTTACACTGTATCTGCGGCAGGGGCTTAGGCTGTACACACAGGGTTACACTGTATCTGCGGCAGGGGCTCAGGCTGTACACACAGGGTTACACTGTATCTGCGGCAGGGGCTCAGGCTGTAAAGAGGGTTACACTGTATCTGCGGCAGGGGCTCAGGCTGCACACACAGGGTTACACTGTATCTGCGGCAGGGGCTCAGGCTGCACACACAGGGTTACACTGTATCTGCGGCAGGGGCTCAGGCTGTACACACACAGGGTTACACTGTATCTGCGGCAGGGGCTCAGGCTGTACACACACAGGGTTACACTGTATCTGCGGCAGGGGCTCAGGCTGTACACACAGGGTTACACTGTATCTGCGGCAGGGGCTCAGGCTGTACACACACAGGGTTACACTGTATCTGCGGCAGGGGCTCAGGCTGTACACACACAGGGTTACACTGTATCTGCGGCAGGGGCTCAGGCTGTGCACACAGGGTTACACTGTATCTGCGGCAGGGGCTCAGGCTGTACACACAGGGTTACACTGTATCTGCGGCAGGGGCTCAGGCTGTACACACACAGGGTTACACTGTATCTGCGGCAGGGGCTCAGGCTGTACACACAGGGTTACACTGTATCTGCGGCAGGGGCTCAGGTCTGTACACACACAGGGTTACACTGTATCTGCGGCAGGGGCTCAGGTCTGTACACACAGGGTTACACTGTATCTGCGGCAGGGGCTCAGGCTGTACACACAGGGTTACACTGTATCTGCGGCAGGGGCTCAGGCTGTACACACAGGGTTACACTGTATCTGCGGCAGGGGCTCAGGCTGTACACACACAGGGTTACACTGTATCTGCGGCAGGGGCTCAGGCTGTACACACAGGGTTACACTGTATCTGCGGCAGGGGCTTAGGCTGTACACACAGGGTTACACTGTATCTGCGGCAGGGGCTCAGGCTGTACACACAGGGTTACACTGTATCTGCGGCAGGGGCTCAGGCTGTACACACAGGGTTACACTGTATCTGCGGCAGGGGCTCAGGCTGTACACACACAGGGTTACACTGTATCTGCGGCAGGGGCTCAGGCTGTACACACACAGGGTTACACTGTATCTGCGGCAGGGGCTCAGGTCTGTACACACAGGGTTACACTGTATCTGCGGCAGGGGCTCAGGTCTGTACACACAGGGTTACACTGTATCTGCGGCAGGGGCTCAGGTCTGTACACACACAGGGTTACACTGTATCTGCGGCAGGGGCTCAGGTCTGTACACACAGGGTTACACTGTATCTGCGGCAGGGGCTCAGGCTGTACACACACAGGGTTACACTGTATCTGCGGCAGGGGCTCAGGCTGTGCACACAGGGTTACACTGTATCTGCGGCAGGGGCTCAGGCTGCACACACAGGGTTACACTGTATCTGCGGCAGGGGCTCAGGCTGCACACACAGGGTTACACTGTATCTGCGGCAGGGGCTCAGGCTGTACACACACAGGGTTACACTGTATCTGCGGCAGGGGCTCAGGCTGTACACACACAGGGTTACACTGTATCTGCGGCAGGGGCTCAGGCTGTACACACAGGGTTACACTGTATCTGCGGCAGGGGCTCAGGCTGTACACACACAGGGTTACACTGTATCTGCGGCAGGGGCTCAGGCTGTACACACACAGGGTTACACTGTATCTGCGGCAGGGGCTCAGGCTGTAAAGAGGGTTACACTGTATCTGCGGCAGGGGCTCAGGCTGTACACACACAGGGTTACACTGTATCTGCGGCAGGGGCTCAGGTCTGTACACACAGGGTTACACTGTATCTGCGGCAGGGGCTCAGGCTGTACACACACAGGGTTACACTGTATCTGCGGCAGGGGCTCAGGTCTGTACACACAGGGTTACATTGTATCTGCGGCAGGGGCTCAGGCTGTACACACACAGGGTTACACTGTATCTGCGGCAGGGGCTCAGGTCTGTACACACAGGGTTACACTGTATCTGCGGCAGGGGCTCAGGTCTGTACACACAGGGTTACACTGTATCTGCGGCAGGGGCTCAGGTCTGTACACACACAGGGTTACACTGTATCTGCGGCAGGGGCTCAGGTCTGTACACACACAGGGTTACACTGTATCTGCGGCAGGGGCTCAGGCTGTACACACACAGGGTTACACTGTATCTGCGGCAGGGGCTCAGGCTGTACACCCAGGGTTACACTGTATCTGCGGCAGGGGCTCAGGCTGTACACACACAGGGTTACACTGTATCTGCGGCAGGGGCTCAGGTCTGTACACACAGGGTTACACTGTATCTGCGGCAGGGGCTCAGGTCTGTACACACACAGGGTTACACTGTATCTGCGGCATGGGCTCAGGTCTGTACACACACAGGGTTACACTGTATCTGCGGCAGGGGCTCAGGCTGCACACACACAGGGTTACACTGTATCTGCGGCAGGGGCTCAGGCTGTACACACACAGGGTTACACTGTATCTGCGGCAGGGGCTCAGGTCTGTACACACAGGGTTACACTGTATCTGCGGCAGGGGCTCAGGCTGCACACACACAGGGTTACACTGTATCTGCGGCAGGGGCTCAGGTCTGTACACACACAGGGTTACACTGTATCTGCGGCAGGGGCTCAGGCTGTAAAGAGGGTTACACTGTATCTGCGGCAGGGGCTCAGGCTGTAAAGAGGGTTACACTGTATCTGCGGCAGGGGCTCAGGCTGCACACACAGGGTTACACTGTATCTGCGGCAGGGGCTCAGGTCTGTACACACAGGGTTACACTGTATATGCGGCAGGGGCTCAGGCTGTAAAGAGGGTTACACTGTATCTGCGGCAGGGGCTCAGGCTGCACACACAGGGTTACACTGTATCTGCGGCAGGGGCTCAGGTCTGTACACACACAGGGTTACACTGTATCTGCGGCAGGGGCTCAGGCTGCACACACAGGGTTACACTGTATCTGCGGCAGGGGCTCAGGCTGTACACACACAGGGTTACACTGTATCTGCGGCAGGGGCTCAGGCTGTAAAGAGGGTTACACTGTATCTGCGGCAGGGGCTCAGGTCTGTACACACAGGGTTACACTGTATCTGCGGCAGGGGCTCAGGCTGTAAAGAGGGTTACACTGTATCTGCGGCAGGGGCTCAGGCTGTAAAGAGGGTTACACTGTATCTGCGGCAGGGGCTCAGGCTGCACACACAGGGTTACACTGTATCTGCGGCAGGGGCTCAGGCTGCACACACAGGGTTACACTGTATCTGCGGCAGGGGCTCAGGCTGCACACACAGGGTTACACTGTATCTGCGGCAGGGGCTCAGGCTGCACACACAGGGTTACACTGTATCTGCGGCAGGGGCTCAGGCTGCACACACAGGGTTACACTGTATCTGCGGCAGGGGCTCAGGCTGTACACACACAGGGTTACACTGTATCTGCGGCAGGGGCTCAGGTCTGTACACACAGGGTTACACTGTATCTGCGGCAGGGGCTCAGGTCTGTACACACAGGGTTACACTGTATCTGCGGCAGGGGCTCAGGTCTGTACACACAGGGTTACACTGTATCTGCGGCAGGGGCTCAGGCTGCACACACAGGGTTACACTGTATATGCGGCAGGGGCTCAGGTCTGTACACACAGGGTTACACTGTATCTGCGGCAGGGGCTCAGGCTGTACACACACAGGGTTACACTGTATCTGCGGCAGGGGCTCAGGCTGTAAAGAGGGTTACACTGTATCTGCGGCAGGGGCTCAGGCTGCACACACAGGGTTACACTGTATCTGCGGCAGGGGCTCAGGCTGCACACACAGGGTTACACTGTATCTGCGGCAGGGGCTCAGGTCTGTACACACAGGGTTACACTGTATCTGCGGCAGGGGCTCAGGCTGCACACACAGGGTTACACTGTATCTGCGGCAGGGGCTCAGGCTGTACACACAGGGTTACACTGTATCTGCGGCAGGGGCTCAGGCTGTACACACAGGGTTACACTGTATCTGCGGCAGGGGCTCAGGCTGTGCACACAGGGTTACACTGTATCTGCGGCAGGGGCTCAGGCTGTACACACAGGGTTACACTGTATCTGCGGCAGGGGCTCAGGCTGTACACACACAGGGTTACACTGTATCTGCGGCAGGGGCTCAGGCTGTACACACAGGGTTACACTGTATCTGCGGCAGGGGCTCAGGCTGTACACACAGGGTTACACTGTATCTGCGGCAGGGGCTCAGGCTGTACACACAGGGTTACACTGTATCTGCGGCAGGGGCTCAGGCTGTACACACAGGGTTACACTGTATCTGCGGCAGGGGCTCAGGCTGTACACACAGGGTTACACTGTATCTGCGGCAGGGGCTCAGGCTGTACACACAGGGTTACACTGTATCTGCGGCAGGGGCTCAGGCTGCACACACACAGGGTTACACTGGATCTGCGGCAGGGGCTCAGGCTGTACACAGGGTTACACTGTATCTGCGGCAGGGGCTCAGGCTGCACACACAGGGTTACACTGTATCTGCGGCAGGGGCTCAGGCTGTACACACAGGGTTACACTGTATCTGCGGCAGGGGCTCAGGCTGTACACACACAGGGTTACACTGTATCTGCGGCAGGGGCTCAGGCTGTACACACAGGGTTACACTGTATCTGCGGCAGGGGCTCAGGCTGCACACACACAGGGTTACACTGTATCTGCGGCAGGGGCTCAGGCTGCACACACAGGGTTACAGGCAGACTGTGATTGTCACTTCTCATTGCAGCCCTTCTGTCCTGTGTCCCCAGCTTGTCACAAGTACATTGCAGACAATCACTAGCTCTGTGGCCTGAGTCGGTGACATACCACCAGCTGCGGCACACTCTGCCATAACGTTGTTGTGACAGGACGGTACCGTACGGAAGCACTCGCCGCTTGCCGCGTCCCGTCGACTGCGCACAGAATGGAAGGTCAAGCCGCACGAGGCCTGACCACATAGGGGATTCCCGCTTACCGTCAGTAACCGCATGTTACTGACTCCACCCACTGCGTTGTGGGCGGGTTCTTGCTGCCACCACCAAACTCCTAACCTGCCGTGGCGTTTGGAACCACGGTTCTGCTCTGTATGTGCCGACGCACTGCCTTACCACAGCTGTGTGGTGCTGACGAATCCCCACTAGCCACTTGCTAGGCCTCTACCGGTAGCTGGCGGAAGGCGGAGCTTGGAGACGCTAGGTACTTCCCTGGACAGCCGGAGGACGGGGCTAGGTTTGGCCTAACCCTGTTGGTCACAAGATGAAGCAGTCTTCTTGAGGCAAAGATGTTTATTTGCTCAATAGTTCTAAAGAGAACCCTTCCCTATTGCTAGGGGCAACAGCATACAGCAAGATGTTCCAGCAGAATAAAGATGGTACAACTACAACTCTGGAGGCACGCAGGTCTCCTTTTTATGTCAGTTTTCCACACAGTACCACAGGGGGGTAAGCCCTCCCTGTCTTCTCCAACCAATCAGGTTATTTTACAAAATACCAATAAATCACATTTTACAAGGATATAAGTGCAATAAAACAATATCCTCCTTCCTCTGACACAGACGTTTGGTATCAGATTAACATTCACTATTGATAAATTTATCACATAGCTTCAAAACACAATGTTTCTGTCTCATTCACATCTCCAGGCAATCCCAGTGTGTGAGATTACAACAGGAATGGCTGCAATACAAACAGTCTTCCTTCCTGCATAGGTCGCTCGTATGTCAATTAAATCAGGTACATGAAACAAGTTCCAAGCCCATAAACCCAGTGATTAGCATCTCTCTCTAAGGAATTTACACATCAAAAGGTATTGTCCTTCACACCTCTCTGATAGGAAGTGGCATGCTAAGGGCCCTGTCCCATTCCCAGAGGATAAGACATGATTATTCAGACATCTATAATAGTAAGTGCATTTTCCTCTTTAAATATACAGATGACCACATCTTGAATATAAAATACAGTTAAACATGCATTCCTGCAATTGTGCATAGAGCACTACATATGACATGTTAAAACACATCATTAAACAAACTTTTAAACAGTCCGTGCCCAGCGCCGTAAGTACGTTTAACAGTGACGCCCAGCGCCCATTGTCCCTTAATATGGCGCCAGGCACGAGGGTTAACACCTTCAGTGCCGCAGCCGCCTTTACACGTGTGGCTGGTTGGTCTCTCCGGCCACACTCCTCCCCCCCCATTCAAGCGGGTCAACCAGGGACCCATGTCCCAACGATTTGGGTCCTGGTCCCGCAGTCCGTTGGGGTGAAGGGGATGCTACCTGGGATGTGTAGGCTCTGGCCTAGACAGTTCATCCATAGTGCAGTGGGCCTCTCTTCGTGGGTGCACAATCTTCAAATAGTCCACCTGAAGTCCAAGTTCAAGGCTCCACCACAAAAGTCTGTCCAATTCCCCCAAGATAGGTTGCAGCCACCTAACAGGTAGGTGGTAAGTCACCACGGTGGGGGGCCGGTTACAAACAAGTGCCACCCAAGGTGTCCCAATTGTGGCATACCCCACCTCCCACAATAGCAGTATACTGCTCAAACAGGCCACAGGGTGCTCCTGCCCATATGGCTCTTTCTGGCTCGGTACTGCTCCCAGTCCGTGCATTGGCGCAATAGTTCGTAACACACAGTCCTGGTCAAGAATGTGCGCCATCAGCACTGGAGCGGGTACCCGAGCCTTCTTCAATGACTGGAATGCCAACTCGCAAGCGGGTGCAAAGTCCACTGACTTGGGAATGCCCTTCCTAGCCACCTCTGTCAAGGGGTTCACTACAGGACTAAAGTCAATGACAACATGTCCGTAGGGCCTTACAGGTTCTAAGGTCAGTACCGGTCTGGGTGATGTGGGTCGGGGACAGCCTCTGGTTGCCTCCACCCCCTCTGGGTTGGGCCTACCCCTGTCTCCTCCCACATGGTGCCCCAGGCACTGCACCTCCGTCATACCTATCTGGCAACTGTCTGCCCTTACTGTCAGACCTGCCCTCCAATCCTCCTCTGTCGACCTATGACTCGGGAAACCTACCCTGTCACCTAGGCCTACTCCTTCCTCCTCGTCCGCTACCTGTGCCACAGTGATGGCGGCCAGACCACCAGCCTCTGGATCCTGTGTGGCATCCACTACAGGGAGGCTGCGTGTCTTCCCCGATCTACTGTGCACAGGCAGAGGACCTGCTATGTCCACAGCAACTTGCTGCAAGGGTTCTCCTATGGGCAGAGGCCCAGAGACAACACAACCGCTGGAGTGCCCCAGCTGCCAACGCATGGCACCAGCCTTACATTTGGTCTGGGCGTCATCCGACATTCCAGACCAGGGTAAGCTCTGTGTCAGGCACTTCAGGGTACGGTCTGTCTCCGGGTTGCTGTCCAAAGGGGTTTCGCTGGCAACCGACATCGGTTGCGCAGGAACGTTCCCTGAGGGGACCAGTTGGACACATTCCCTATCTGGTCTATCCCCTCCCACTTTCCTGGCTACCCTGTACCTTAACCCTTCCCGCCAGGTCAAACTTCCTGCCCCAACCCTGTCAAGGCCGCTGCCAGAGTGGCGCCTCATGCCTTTCGGGGATGGGTCAGAGAGTTGAGCCTCCCTAAACTCCTGCCTGTGGCCCTCAATCTCTCCTAAATTGGGACACTCTACAGGGGGATCTAGGTGGGGACTACTAGGGTCAGTCTGGTAGGGGTCAGTCATGGAAAAGTCAGTGTGGTTTTTCATACTCACCGCCGGAGTTGACAAACCACTTGGGTCAGGAGCATCATTGGGCACCCCCACAGGATCACACGAGCTGGAACCGACATCCTCTGCGTAGCTAGGGGACGTAGGCATACCAGAGGCAAAAGGCATGCGGGGTCGATGTACTGATCTAGCCGCTGTGATCTTTTCCTCTGGGCTGGTTGATGCTGTGGTTGGCTGTGCTGGCAGTTGTCTAGCAGCTGTAGTCTTTTCCTCTGGGCTGGGCTGTGCTGGAGTAGCTGATGTCAACGGTGGTTTTGGAACTTGACTCCGGGGAATGGCGCCAACAAACGTAGTGATGATCCCACCACCCAGATCATTTCCTAGGACCACATCAGTTGGGAGACCATCCATGACGGCAACTTCTCGCAACTCTGGTCCAGCTCCCCAGTCCAGGTAGACTCTCGCCATGGGAACCGCTTTTTCTGTTCCTTCTGCCAGGGTGACCGTGGCAGTGCGACCCTGCAATACTGCAGCAGGATCTATAAGGTGGGGGCTCACCACAGTGATTGAGGCCCCAGAGTCTCTTAGGCCTTCTCCCTGCAGGGGTCCCACGTGGACTGGCTGCAGGTGCCTCCACATGTTGTGTAGGTGCTGTTTGGCCATGCAGGTGACTCTCTCCGCAGAGTGCACCTGTCTCTCGCCACACTCCATCGGACTGACTGGAGGGGGAACAGTCTCTGTAGGCTCATCTCCTCTCGTCAAACAAGCGATCCGGGCTCCAGCACTCGGATTTGGGGCACGAGTCTGGGGTGCTTGGGATGCAGGACAGTTCATCCTCAGATGTCCGATTTTCCCACAGCCGTAGCACTTCTTCTCCAGTCGTGGCACCGATGATCTCTGATCAGTTGCAGGGACGCTGCGGTGCGGTTGCTGGCTAAGAGCACCCGGGTTGGAAGATGCTTGTCTTTGGGGTTGATGAGCTGAAGAGGGTGGTCCCCTTGGTGGTACAGTCTGTTGGAGCTGGCTGCTGGCGGGGCGCTTCTGCCCCTGTGGCCGAATTGCCACATACTTGTCAGCTAACTGGGCAGCCATCTTTAAGCTGGGTGGCTCCCGATCTAGCACCCACTCCTTCACTTCTTGGGCGCACCGGCGGTAGAACTGCTCCCTGCAGATCAGGTCGATCAGTGCGTCCCATGTAGTGGCTTCCGAATCCTTCACCCACTTCACCACGTACTGCCGCAGCTGTGTGGCGAACTGCTCATGGGTGCTGCTAGGATTCTTGGGCAAGTCTCTGAATTTCTTCCTGTAAGACTCTGAAGTGATGAAGAATCGCTGGAGGAGGGCCTTCGCGACTTCGTCGTAGTTCCCACAGTCCTCCGTGGCCACTCCTCGATAGGCCTCCAAGGCCTCTCCATGCAGAGTGGGCACAAGGTGTCTCACCCACTCTGACTTGGGTAGATCGTGTAGTTTGCAAGTCCTTTCAAAAACTTGTAAATGTCCATCAATGTCCCCATCACTGTCTGCAAACTTGGCAAACTGAATTCGTCCTGATCTATGCACAACAGCTGACAACGGCTCCCGGGGTACCACGGCCTGTGATGCCCGCTCCGCATGCCACATCCGAATGACAAGCATGCGTTCTTGCTCCGTTGCCCTTTCCCCCAATTCCGCTAGCCGATCTGCTAGGGTATCCGGTCCGCCCCCCCTGGGACGTTGGGATCCTGGCCCTGCTAGGGATTGCTGGGAAACATTGCTGCTGTGAGAGAGGGCGGGGCTTGTGGTTCTCACCGGTTCCTTACGAAGGTCCACTGTTGGGCCGTCCTCTGCGATGCTGACGCCGTCAGTGCTTTCCACCTCCGCCCGATGAGACTCCTCCCAGCTCCTGAGCGCCGCCTGCATGACGCTCCTGGACGCGTTGGAAGGGATATCCACACCCTTCCCCTGGCATACGATCTCCAGATCCTCCTTGGACATTCCGCCGAATTCCGCCATCTTGTGCGTCCTCCTGCGCTGCAGTTACTCCTCTCCTGAGTAACTCGGCTTCTCCAATCGGGTGATGAAAAGCCGCCTGGGAATATCCCACCACTATGCCACCAATTTCTGTGACAGGACGGTACCGTACGGAAGCACTCGCCACTTGCCGCGTCCCGTCGACTGCGCACAGAATGGAAGGTCAAGCCGCACGAGGCCTGACCACATAGGGGATTCCCGCTTACCGTCAGTAACCGCATGTTACTGACTCCACCCACTGCGTTGTGGGCGGGTTCTTGCTGCCACCACCAAACTCCTAACCTGCCGTGGCGTTTGGAACCACGGTTCTGCTCTGTATGTGCCGACGCACTGCCTTACCACAGCTGTGTGGTGCTGACGAATCCCCACTAGCCACTTGCTAGGCCTCTACCGGTAGCTGGCGGAAGGTGGAGCTTGGAGACGCTAGGTACTTCCCTGGACAGCCGGAGGACGGGGCTAGGTTTGGCCTAACCCTGTTGGTCACAAGATGAAGCAGTCTTCTTGAGGCAAAGATGTTTATTTGCTCAATAGTTCTAAAGAGAACCCTTCCCTATTGCTAGGGGCAACAGCATACAGCAAGATGTTCCAGCAGAATAAAGATGGTACAACTACAACTCTGGAGGCACGCAGGTCTCCTTTTTATGTCAGTTTTCCACACAGTACCACAGGGGGGTAAGCCCTCCCTGTCTTCTCCAACCAATCAGGTTATTTTACAAAATACCAATAAATCACATTTTACAAGGATATAAGTGCAATAAAACAATATCCTCCTTCCTCTGACACAGACGTTTGGTATCAGATTAACATTCACTATTGATAAATTTATCACATAGCTTCAAAACACAATGTTTCTGTCTCATTCACATCTCCAGGCAATCCCAGTGTGTGAGATTACAACAGGAATGGCTGCAATACAAACAGTCTTCCTTCCTGCATAGGTCGCTCGTATGTCAATTAAATCAGGTACATGAAACAAGTTCCAAGCCCATAAACCCAGTGATTAGCATCTCTCTCTAAGGAATTTACACATCAAAAGGTATTGTCCTTCACACCTCTCTGATAGGAAGTGGCATGCTAAGGGCCCTGTCCCATTCCCAGAGGATAAGACATGATTATTCAGACATCTATAATAGTAAGTGCATTTTCCTCTTTAAATATACAGATGACCACATCTTGAATATAAAATACAGTTAAACATGCATTCCTGCAATTGTGCATAGAGCACTACATATGACATGTTAAAACACATCATTAAACAAACTTTTAAACAGTCCGTGCCCAGCGCCGTAAGTACGTTTAACAGTGACGCCCAGCGCCCATTGTCCCTTAATATGGCGCCAGGCACGAGGGTTAACACCTTCAGTGCCGCAGCCGCCTTTACACGTGTGGCTGGTTGGTCTCTCCGGCCACAGTTGTGATGTTGCGTTGAATTCTGGGCTCATAACTTCGGTATTAACCCTTCATTTCTCTCTGTCACATTTATTGCCTCATTCAGACTGATGGGAAAACCTGCATTATGCTGTGTGTACCCCTTACCCGGCCTATCAGGTGCGTGTGTACCCCACTACTCTCACATCCCGGCAGCCGGGCACACTACGCTCTTACATGCTGGGTGTACCCCTTACCCGGCCTATCAGGTGCGTGTGTACCCTACTGCTCTCTCATCCCGGCAGCCGGGTACACTAAGCTCTTACATGTAGGGTGTACATCTTACCCGGCCCATCAGGTGCTGTGTACCTCAGTGCTCTCACATACTGGCAGCCGGGCACACTACGCTCTTACATGCTGGGTGTACCCCTTACCCGGCCAATCAGGTACCATGTGTACCTCAGTGCTCTCACATCCCGGCAGCCAGCTACACTAAGCTCTCTTACATGCTGGGTGTACCCCTTACCTTGCATATCAGGTGCGTGTGTACCACAGTGCTCTCACATCCCGGCACACTAAGCTCTTACATGCTGGGTGTACACCTTTCCCGGCCTATCAGGTGCCTGTGTACCCCACTGCTTTCACATCCCAGCAGCCGGGTACACTAAGCTCTCTTACATGCTGGGTGTACCCCTTACCCGGCCAATCAGGTACCATGTGTACCTCAGTGCTCTCACATCCCGGCAGCTGGGTACACTAAGCTCTTACATGTAGGGTGTACACTTTACCCGGCCTATCAGGTGCGTGTGTACCCCACTGCTCTCATATCCTGGCAGCCGGGCACACTACGATCTTACGTGCTGGGTGTACCCCTTACCCGGCCTATCAGGTGCGTGTGTACCTCCGTGCTCTCACATACTGGCAGCCGGGTACACTAAGCTCTTATGATGTGGTCTTTCCTGCATGGGACATAATTAACCCCTTTCCTGCTTACTGTAGGTTGCCATTGTCTGTAGGAAATACCTGGGTGGGACGCACATGCGGTGGAGCCGGGCTCGGCACATGTATGACTATGCGTGTAATAGGCAATGCAGTGTCTGTAAGATTTGCATATGAGATGTAGCCGTGATATTCCAGGTATCGCCCAGGCAGGACAGCCAATGGGATGTCACGTCACACTGACCTCGCACCTATTTCCTCAGCAACTGTATTACACGGCTGCCATGTGCGTGGCCCTGCGGCTAAACTGCGATTTCCCCTCTATATCCATAACTGCACCGTGCAGCGTGATGCCAATCTTCATTCATCCAATTCCAGTGCTGCCATGAATGAGACTGACGCTGTGAACCGGCCGGCTGATGACGCCATCCTGCCGTTTCTGGGGGACTATTCCCACACATATATATATATATATATATATCGGCATAAGTGCTGTCACTGATTGGCTGGCACATTCTCAGATCAGCGGCACACGTAGCACCATGTTGTTACTGGGCTCTCACCTGATGCCAGCGTTGTACTGTAATTACTCCGCTTTTCCTTTCCGCCCATCGCTGCTCTCTCCTCTGGCGGACACAAAGCAGAGGAGAGATGAGGATTGTGCCCTTGTCAGCTCTGTCCTGCCCTGTGCTGCGACGTTCCAGCATACCATGTCCCATCGTTCCGTCACAGCCCGCCCAGCCCTTGGGGGGAGACATTTGTCCTCTCGCACCTTCTGCGCCCCTCGGGGTGGAATGAAGCCCCTCATTTTGCCATCTTGAAATTGATTTAACACAAAATTATGAAAATAATAACGTTGGGGATAAATGTAGCTTCTAACACATGGCAGATGTAACATGTACTGCAGGTGGGGCAGATGTAACGTGTACTGCAGGGGGGGCAGATGTAACATGTGCAGAGAGGGAGGTAGATTTGGGTGGGGGGTGTTGTTTCTGTGCAGGGTAAATACTGGCTGCTTTATTTTTACACTGCAATTTAGATTTCACCCCACCCAAATCTAACTCTCTGCACATGTTACATCTGCCTTACCTGCACTGCACATGTTATATCTGCCCCCCTGCAGTGCTCGTTACATCTGCCCCACCTGCAGTGCACATGGTTTTTCCCAACTGCTAACAAATTTGCTGCTGCGATCAGGTCTGAATTACCCTCTCCGTGCAGTATGATGACATCAGTAACACTGACCACGGTGCTAACGTGCAGCCATGCCGATACTGTAAGGGAAATCTCATATAACCAAGGGGGAGATTTATTAACCCTTCTAAAGTGTGGAGAACAGGAGAAGTCGCCCATGACAACCTACCAGCTTCTTGCTAGTATTTATCAAGTACAATTTCTAAAATGATAGGTTGATTGGTTGCTATAGGCAACTCCTCAGCTCTGTAGAAGGCCTAATCCATGTCCCCTGATAGTACACCAGCAGTTGCGCTCCCTATATTGCGGCTGCATCACACTCATGCGCCAGTCCTCGTATCATCTTATGTTTATAATGGCGCCACCAAGTGTCCGCAGTCCATACAGGCTGTGAATGCGGGCTCACTGGAGAGAAGGACATTGCAGAGTGAGAACCAAGAGGATGGAGGGCCCTGCTCATGTGAGCTTACAATCTAAGGGAGTGGGTATAGAGATGAGGAGGGAGAACAGGGGGTGGAGCGAAGAGTGTAAGGGGGGCTTGAATGATCAGGTGCGTTTTCAGGGCATCTTGGACAGAGTACCGCTTGCCGGGGACTGATAGCCGGGGGCGTGGGCTCCAGGGGATGCAGCAGCAGTCAGGTCTATAGCTACAGTAGGTGCACACTGTCCGGATGTCTGTTTTCCCCACAATCCAGGTGATTTATTTGGCAAATCGAAAGTTCCGATATCTAAGCTGCACAATAAGCAATTTGCCGCAGCGCACACAATCTGCATACGCGGGATATACGGTCAGATTGTGGAGAATGCCCAGACACTGCTTAATATCAGGGGGTTTCTATCTTGGCCGACCGATCCGATAATCAAAGTGTGACAGGACGGTTCCGTACGAAAGCACTCACCGCTTTCGCGTCCCGTCCCCTGTGCACAGAATGGAAGGTTAGGTCACACGGGACCTGACCACATAGGGGATTCCCGCTTACCGTCAGTAACCGCCTGTTACTGACTCCACCCACTGCGCTGTGGGCGGGTTTATGCTGCCACCACCAAACTCCTAACCTGCTGTGGTGTTTGAAACCACGGTTCTGCTCTGTATGGGCCGACACACTGCGTTACCACACCTGTGTGGTGCTGACGTATCCCCACTAGCCACTTGCTAGGCCTCTACCGGTAGCTGGCGGAAGGCGGAACTTGGAGACGTTAGGTGCTTCCCTGGACAGCCGGAGGACGGGGCTATGGTTGGCATAACCCTGTAGGTCACAAGATGAAGCAATCTTCTTGAGGCAGATGATGTTTATTTGCTCAATAATGGTCTTAAAAAAGACTCTTCCCTATTGCTAGGGGCAACAGCATACAGCAAGATGTTTCAGCAGAATGAAGATGGTACAATACTCCCTGGATGCACGCAGGCCTCCTTTTTATGTCAATTCTACACACAGTACCACAGGGGGTAAGCCCTCCCTGTCTTCTCCAACCAATCAGGTTATCGCAGAAAATATAAATAAATACAAGTTACATTTCAAAAGATAAGAATTAGATAAAGCACATTCCTGCTCCTCTTCATATATAACCAAACCAGTGGCTTTCCCAAACACAATCTAATTACCATGTTCCTGTCTCTTTCACAAATGTAAATGTAACTTGCATTTCAATTGCATTCACCCTCTCACACATAGACAACGTTCTTATACTGTAAATTAAACATAATCTGCATCACACATAATGCAGCCTAAGAAATCTTACATCAAACTGTTGTTACACGAAACCCACTAGTTTGCATTCATAAAACACAATTGATTTAGCAGCAACTTGTGTCTCCATGCAAACCCAGTTCACACAATATTCAGAGAAGACAGCAACAAATCCTTTCACCTGCATGTGTCTATAAAGTTACACAGAGACACATCTCAATCTCAAAGAAATGGCTTGTCCATACACCCCTTTCCAGGTGCCAGGGTCATCAGCATCTCAATTGCTAGGTGAGAAGCTTCCAAGCCATTTGTCCTCAAACGTAAATGCATTGTAAAACCAACACAGCTTACACATTCCTTCTAAGTGCTGGCATTTGCTGCATTGTAAATGTGCAATCCTACAACTGTGCCTAGAGCATTAACTATAACATGGTGAAAACACAGTATTAAACATAAATACCCGGTGCCTAGCACCCACAATACATTTAAAGATGGCGCCTAGCACCAGTGCACAGTTTAAAAGTGGCGCCAAGCGCCCACTGTCCTTGAATATGGCGCCGGGCACGAGGGTTAACCCCTTCAGTGCCGCAGCCGCCATTAACCATGTGGCTGAGGGGTGGTCCGGCCACACAAAGCTACGTGTATGTGACCGCAATTTCCCTGCTAAAGCGATCGTTCATACACAGCATGCACTAAACAGGGCGAGTGCCCGATTACTGACAAATAATTGTATAGTGTGTAGATGCAGCATTGGGAGGAGGCACTCCGGCAGTCAGAGGAGGTCAGAGGTATAGGAGGGGGGGTGACAGCGAGTGTGAGGGGCTTACACTGGAATCTGTAGATGCAGCATTGGGAGGAGGCACTCCGGCAGTCAGAGGTATAGGAGGGGGAGTGACAGAGAGTGTGAGGGGCTTACACTGGATTCTGTAGATGCAGCATTGGGAGGAGGCACTCCGGCAGTCAGAGGAGGTCAGAGGTATAGGAGGGGGGGGATGACAGCGAGTGTGAGGGGCTTACACTGGATTCTGTAGATGCAGCATTGGGAGGAGGCACTCCGGCAGTCAGTGGAGGTCATAAGTATAGGAGGGGGGGTGACACTGGATTCTGTAGATGCAGCATTGGGAGGAGGCACTCCGGCAGTCAGTGGTATAGGAGGGGGGGTGACACTGGATTCTGTAGATGCAGCATTGGGAGGAGGTACTCCGGCAGTCAGAGGTATAGGAGGGGGGGGGGGGGTGACAGCGAGTGTGAGGGGCTTACACTGTATTCTGTAGATGCAGCATTGGGAGGAGGCACTCCGGCAGTCAGTGGAGGTCATAAGTATAGGAGGGGGGGTGACACTGGATTCTGTAGATGCAGCATTGGGAGGAGGCACTCCGGCAGTCAGAGGTATAGGAGGGGGAGTGACAGAGAGTGTGAGGGGCTTACACTGGATTCTGTAGATGCAGCATTGGGAGGAGGCACTCCGGCAGTCAGTGGAGGTCATAAGTATAGGAGGGGGGGTGACACTGGATTCTGTAGATGCAGCATTGGGAGGAGGCACTCCGGCAGTCAGTGGTATAGGAGGGGGGGTGACACTGGATTCTGTAGATGCAGCATTGGGAGGAGGTACTCCGGCAGTCAGAGGTATAGGAGGGGGGGGGGGTGACAGCGAGTGTGAGGGGCTTACACTGTATTCTGTAGATGCAGCATTGGGAGGAGGCACTCTGGCAGTCAGAGGAGGTCAGAGGTATAGGAGGGGGGGTGACAGCGAGTGTGAGGGGCTTACACTGGAATCTGTAGATGCAGCATTGGGAGGAGGCACTCCGGCAGTCAGAGGTATAGGAGGGGGAGTGACAGAGAGTGTGAGGGGCTTACACTGGATTCTGTAGATGCAGCATTGGGAGGAGGCACTCCGGCAGTCAGTGGAGGTCATAAGTATAGGAGGGGGGGTGACACTGGATTCTGTAGATGCAGCATTGGGAGGAGGCACTCCGGCAGTCAGTGGTATAGGAGGGGGGGTGACACTGGATTCTGTAGATGCAGCATTGGGAGGAGGTACTCCGGCAGTCAGAGGTATAGGAGGGGGGGGGGGGGGTGACAGCGAGTGTGAGGGGCTTACACTGTATTCTGTAGATGCAGCATTGGGAGGAGGCACTCTGGCAGTCAGAGGAGGTCAGAGGTATAGGAGGGGTGGTGACACTGGATTCTGTAGATGCAGCATTGGGAGGAGGCACTCCGGCAGTCAGAGGAGGTCAGAGGTATAGGAGGGGGGGTGACAGCGAGTGTGAGGGGCTTACACTGGATTCTGTAGATGCAGCATTGGGAGGAGGCACTCCGGCAGTCAGAGGTATAGGAGGGGGGGGGGGGGTGACAGCGAGTGTGAGGGGCTTACACTGTATTCTGTAGATGCAGCAGTGGGAGGAGGCACTCCGGCGGTCAGAGGTATAGGAGGGGTGGTGACACTGGATTCTGTAGATGCAGCATTGGGAGGAGGCACTCCGGCAGTCAGAGGAGGTCAGAGGTATAGGAGGGGGGGGTGACAGCGAGTGTGAGGGGCTTACACTGGATTCTGTAGATGCAGCATTGGGAGGAGGCACTCCAGCAGTCAGAGGTATAGGAGGGGGGGGGGGGGTGACAGCGAGTGTGAGGGGCTTACACTGGATTCTGTAGATGCAGCATTGGGAGGAGGCACTCCGGCAGTCAGATGAGGTCAGAGGAGCACATCATTCCCCAGACTGGTTCGTAGACGTGTATTATCTACTCCACAGGTTCTCAAACTCGGTCCTCAGGACCCCACACCGTACATGTTTTGCAGGTCTCACAGAATCGCAAAATAAATAATGAGCTCCACCTGTGGACCTTTTATATGTGTCAGTGAGTAATGAATACACCTGTGCACCTGCCGGGTTACCTGCAAAACATGCACTGTGTGGGGTCCTGAGGAACGAGTTTGAGAACCTCTGATCTACTCGCTGTTCTTCCCATTCTCTGCACGGAGAAGTTTCTTCACTCCCCCCGTCACCCGGCTGCATTGAAGTGCAGGCAAATATGGATGAGCTCGTCCATATTGGCCTGCATACACCGCCGACGGGGCACCAGCGATAGAAGAGCGTGGGGCCGCGCATCGTTCATCACTGGTGACTCCACACTGAAAGATATGAACGGTATCTCGGTCATTTATGAATGAGATCGTTCATATATTTGACTGATGTCGGCCAGTGTGTAGGGCCTATAAGCCTCTGCAGTAAAGGGCCCTACACACTGGGCGGCTGTGTATGCAGGCCAATATGGACGAGCTCGTCTATATTTGCCTGCACTTCAATGCAGCCGGGTGACGGTATCCGCCGTCGGGCAGCTCGGCAGCTGAATGGCCAATGTGTAGGGCCCTTTAGTCCTGGGCACGGTGCGTCTCGCTGGCCGCTGATGTTGGGGACAGTTTACCTGTTGGCCAGGTGACAGCAGGTTTCTGCTATTAGAGGTTTTACCCATCACATTAATTAGAATGACTTCATCTAGTGTTACCCTGTAGCCTGGGCCACATACGTTCCCGCGAGGCGCCTTACTATACAACGTACTCTTCTGTGAATAATAGAGGCTTTGTCATTCCACTACTGCTCTACCGCCTAACCCTTGGTGCCTTGTCCTTCCAGCTGCCTCCTCGCTAATGGCCTCGCCCCAGACAGAAGAGTTCTTTGACATGATAGCCAGCTCACAGAGCAGACGGCTGGACGACCAGCGGGCAAGTGTGGGGAGCTTACCCGGTCTACGGCTAACGCACAATAACATGGGTCACCTGAGGGTAGAAGGAGACCAGCAGGAGCCCGGGGACGAGTTCTTCAACATGCTGATGAAATGCCAGGTAAGTACCTCTATAAATGGCCAATGTTACACAGCGCCTGTAGACGACGACTGTCGCTGGGTATGAGTGGGAGCGGCCATATTGCTTCCTAATACGAGATATCACGCTGGGCAATTCATCCGTTTACTTTACCAAACCTATTGTAGCCAATACATGGAGGGCTATTTACCAAGTGGCATGGCGGAACATCCGCACTCCTACACTGCCACCTACAGTCACGTTACACATCCGCACTCCTACAGTCACGTTACACATCCGCACTCCTACAGTCACGTTACACATCCGCACTCCTACGCTGCCACTTACAGTCACGTTACACATCTGCACTCCTACGCTGCCCCCCTACAGTCACGTTACACATCCGCACTCCTACGCTGACCCCTACAGTCACGTTACACATCCGCACTCCTACGCTGACCCCTACAGTCACGTTACACATCCGCACTCCTACGCTGACCCCTACAGTCACGTTACACATCCGCACTCCTACGCTGCCCCCTACAGTCACGTTACACATCCACACTCCTACAGTCACGTTACACACCCGCACTCCTACGCTACCTCCTACAGTCACGTTACACTTCCGCACTCCTACAGTCACGTTACACATCCGCACTCCTACGCTGACCCCTACAGTCACGTTACACATCCGCACTCCTACGCTGCCCCCCTACAGACTCGTTACACATCCGCACTCCTACGCTGCCCCCCTACAGTCACGTTACACATCCACACTCCTACGCTGCCCCCTACAGTCACGTTACACATCCGCACTCCTACGCTGCCCCCCTACAGACTCGTTACACATCCGCACTCCTACGCTGCCCCCCTACAGACTCGTTACACATCCGCACTCCTACGCTGCCCCCCTACAGTCACGTTACACATCCACACTCCTACGCTGCCCCCTACAGTCACGTTACACATCCGCACTCCTACAGTCATATTACACACCCGCACTCCTACGCTACCTCCTACAGTCACGTTACACATCCGCACTCCTACGCTGCCACTTACAGTCACGTTACACATCCGCACTCCTACGCTACCTCCTACAGTCACGTTACACATCCACACTCCTACGCTGCCCCCTACAGTCACGTTACACATCCGCACTCCTACGCTGCCCCCCTACAGACTCGTTACACATCCGCACTCCTACGCTGCCCCCTACAGTCACGTTACACATCCGCACTCCTACGCTACCCCTACAGTCACGTTACACATCCGCACTCCTACGCTGCCCCCTACAGTCACGTTACACATCTGCACTCCTACGCTGCCCCTCTACAGTCACGTTACACATCCGCACTTCTATGCTGCCCCCTACAGTCACGTTACACATCCGCACTCCTACGCTGCCACTTAGTCACGTTACACATCCGCACTCCTACGCTGACCCCTACAGTCACGTTACACATCCGCACTCCTACGCTGACCCCTACAGTCACGTTACACATCCGCACTCCTACGCTGACCCCTACAGTCACGTTACACATCCGCACTCCTACGCTGCCCCCTACAGTCACGTTACACATCCACACTCCTACAGTCACGTTACACACCCGCACTCCTACGCTACCTCCTACAGTCACGTTACACTTCCGCACTCCTACAGTCACGTTACACATCCGCACTCCTACGCTGACCCCTACAGTCACGTTACACATCCGCACTCCTACGCTGCCCCCCTACAGACTCGTTACACATCCGCACTCCTACGCTGCCCCCCTACAGTCACGTTACACATCCACACTCCTACGCTGCCCCCTACAGTCACGTTACACATCCGCACTCCTACGCTGCCCCCCTACAGACTCGTTACACATCCGCACTCCTACGCTGCCCCCCTACAGACTCGTTACACATCCGCACTCCTACGCTGCCCCCCTACAGTCACGTTACACATCCACACTCCTACGCTGCCCCCTACAGTCACGTTACACATCCGCACTCCTACGCTGCCCCCCTACAGACTCGTTACACATCCGCACTCCTACGCTGCCCCCCTACAGACTCGTTACACATCCGCACTCCTACGCTGCCCCCTACAGTCACGTTACACATCCGCACTCCTACGCTACCCCTACAGTCACGTTACACATCCGCACTCCTACGCTGCCCCCTACAGTCACGTTACACATCCGCACTCCTACGCTGACCCCTACAGTCACGTTACACATCCGCACTCCTACGCTGCCCCCTACAGTCACGTTACACATCCGCACTCCTACGCTGCCCCCTACAGTCACGTTACACATCCACACTCCTACAGTCATATTACACACCCGCACTCCTACGCTACCTCCTACAGTCACGTTACACATCCGCACTCCTACGCTGCCACTTACAGTCACGTTACACATCCGCACTCCTACGCTACCTCCTACAGTCACGTTACACATCCACACTCCTACGCTGCCCCCCTACAGACTCGTTACACATCCGCACTCCTACGCTGCCCCCTACAGTCACGTTACACATCCGCACTCCTACGCTGCCCCCTACAGTCACGTTACACATCCACACTCCTACAGTCATATTACACACCCGCACTCCTACGCTACCTCCTACAGTCACGTTACACATCCGCACTCCTACGCTGCCACTTACAGTCACGTTACACATCCGCACTCCTACGCTACCTCCTACAGTCACGTTACACATCCACACTCCTACGCTGCCCCCCTACAGACTCGTTACACATCCGCACTCCTACGCTGCCCCCTACAGTCACGTTACACATCCGCACTCCTACGCTGCCCCCTACAGTCACGTTACACATCCACACTCCTACAGTCATATTACACACCCGCACTCCTACGCTACCTCCTACAGTCACGTTACACATCCGCACTCCTACGCTGCCACTTACAGTCACGTTACACATCCGCACTCCTACGCTACCTCCTACAGTCACGTTACACATCCGCACTCCTACGCTGCCCCCCTACAGACTCGTTACACATCCGCACTCCTACGCTGCCCCCTACAGTCACGTTACACATCCGCACTCCTACGCTACCCCTACAGTCACGTTACACATCCGCACTCCTACGCTGCCCCCTACAGTCACGTTACACATCTGCACTCCTACGCTGCCCCTCTACAGTCACGTTACACATCCGCACTTCTATGCTGCCCCCTACAGTCACGTTACACATCCGCACTCCTACGCTGCCACTTAGTCACGTTACACATCCGCACTCCTACGCTGACCCCTACAGTCACGTTACACATCCGCACTCCTACGCTGACCCCTACAGTCACGTTACACATCCGCACTCCTACGCTGACCCCTACAGTCACGTTACACATCCGATACCACAAAGATCATCAGCCTTGATTCCCTTGGCGCTCAAGATTACAGTCCAAAGGTCCTCTGACTCACAATGGGAGTCATACGATCAGAAGCCTTTAAAAGACACAAAACAACACCTCATAGGGCAATATAGCCAATTCTTCTATATGAAAGAAATAGTGATAAGTGAGGACTCCTACCCCTTGGAGTGGTCTACTTTTGGGTAGACAATACCGCATGTGATATAACTAGTAATACGGCCCACACTGGAAACTCCACGTGTTCATCCTCCAAGAGAAGAGATAATCCCACAATAGTATAATACTGTTTTTAATAAAAATAAGCAATAAAAGACAATAACAGTGATGCTAGCCTCTCACCCGGTGAGTGGTCTACTCCAATAAGGGCAGACAAATGAGCATGAGAATGGAAAGTCCAGGCGTCCCTGCAAGCTTCAACAAACACCAGGCTCGGGTCAGGACCACTGCTTTCTCCTTCCGCCAACGCGTTTCGATACTTCCTGTATCTTCGTCAGGGGAGTGTAGGTGACGCTCCGCATCAGCCGATTCACATAGGCAGCTACTTGCGCACTGGTCAGGTTTTCAATTTTCTTTTTACGTTACACATCCGCACTCCTACGCTGACCCCTACAGTCACGTTACACATCCGCACTCCTACGCTGACCCCTACAGTCACGTTACACATCCGCACTCCTACGCTGCCCCCTACAGTCACGTTACACATCCACACTCCTACAGTCATATTACACACCCGCACTCCTACGCTACCTCCTACAGTCACGTTACACATCCACACTCCTACGCTGCCCCCTACAGTCACGTTACACATCCGCACTCCTACGCTGCCCCCCTACAGACTCGTTACACATCCGCACTCCTACGCTGCCCCCTACAGTCACGTTACACATCCGCACTCCTACAGTCACGTTACACATCCGCACTCCTACGCTGCCACTTACAGTCACGTTACACATCTGCACTCCTACGCTGCCCCCCTACAGTCACGTTACACATCCGCACTCCTACGCTGCCCCCCTACAGTCACGTTACACAACCGCACTCCTACGCTGCCACCTACAGTCACGTTACACATCCGCGCTCCTACGCTACCCCCCTACAGGCACGTTACACATCCGCACTCCTACGCTACCTCCTACAGTCACGTTACACATCCGCACTCCTACGCTACCTCCTACAGTCACGTTACACATCCACACTCCTACGCTGCCCCCTACAGTCACGTTACACATCCGCACTCCTACGCTGCCCCCCTACAGACTCGTTACACATCCGCACTCCTATGCTAACCCCAACAGTCACGTTACACATCCGCACTCCTACGCTGACCCCTACAGTCACGTTACACATCCGCACTCCTACGCTGCCCCCCTACAGTCACGTTACACATCCGCACTCCTACGCTGACCCCTACAGTCACGTTACACATCCGCACTCCTACGCTGACCCCTACAGTCACGTTACACATCCGCACTCCTACGCTGCCCCCTACAGTCATGTTACACATCCGCACTCCTATGCTGACCCCTACAGTCACGTTACACATCCGCACTCCTACGCTGCCCCCTACAGTCACGTTACACATCCACACTCCTACAGTCATATTACACACCCGTACTCCTACGCTACCTCCTACAGTCACGTTACACATCCGCACTCCTACAGTCACGTTACACATCCGCACTCCTACGCTGACCCCTACAGTCACGTTACACATCCGCACTCCTACGCTGCCCCCTACAGTCACGTTACACATCCGCACTCCTATGCTGACCCCTACAGTCACGTTACACATCCGCACTCCTACGCTGCCCCCTACAGTCACGTTACACATCCACACTCCTACAGTCATATTACACACCCGTACTCCTACGCTACCTCCTACAGTCACGTTACACATCCGCACTCCTACAGTCACGTTACACATCCGCACTCCTACGCTGCCCCCTACAGTCACGTTACACATCCGCACTCCTACGCTGCCCCCTACAGTCACGTTACACATCCGCACTCCTATGCTGACCCCTACAGTCACGTTACACATCCGCACTCCTACGCTGCCCCCTACAGTCACGTTACACATCCGCACTCCTACGCTACCCCTACAGTCACGTTACACATCCGCACTCCTACGCTGCCCCCCTACAGTCACGTTACACATCCGCACTCCTACGCTGCCCCTACAGTCACGTTACACATCCGCACTCCTACGCTGCCCCTACAGTCACGTTACACATCCGCACTCCTACGCTGCCCCCTACAGTCACGTTACACATCCGCACTCCTACGCTGCCACTTACAGTCACGTTACACATCTGCACTCCTACGCTGCCCCCCTACAGTCACGTTACACATCCGCACTCCTACGCTGCCCCCCTACAGTCACGTTACACATCCGCACTCCTACGCTGACCCCTACAGTCACGTTACACATCCGCACTCCTACGCTGACCCCTACAGTCACGTTACACAACCGCACTCCTACGCTACCCCCCTACAGGCACGTTACACATCCGCACTCCTACGCTACCCCCCTACAGTCACGTTACACATCCGCGCTCCTACGCTGACCCCTACAGTCACGTTACACATCCGCACTCCTACGCTACCTCCTACAGTCACGTTACACATCCGCACTCCTACGCTACCTCCTACAGTCACGTTACACATCCGCACTCCTACGCTGCCCCTACAGTCACGTTACACATCCGCACTCCTACGCTGCCCCCTACAGTCACGTTACACATCCGCACTCCTACGCTGCCACTTACAGTCACGTTACACATCTGCACTCCTACGCTGCCCCCCTACAGTCACGTTACACATCCGCACTCCTACGCTGCCCCCCTACAGTCACGTTACACATCCGCACTCCTACGCTGACCCCTACAGTCACGTTACACAACCGCACTCCTACGCTGCCACCTACAGTCACGTTACACATCCGCGCTCCTACGCTACCCCCCTACAGGCACGTTACACATCCGCGCTCCTACGCTACCCCCCTACAGTCACGTTACACATCCGCGCTCCTACGCTACCCCCCTACAGGCACGTTACACATCCGCACTCCTACGCTACCTCCTACAGTCACGTTACACATCCGCACTCCTACGCTACCTCCTACAGTCACGTTACACATCCACACTCCTACGCTGCCCCCTACAGTCACGTTACACATCCGCACTCCTACGCTGCCCCCCTACAGACTCGTTACACATCCGCACTCCTATGCTAACCCCAACAGTCACGTTACACATCCGCACTCCTACGCTGCCCCCCTACAGTCACGTTACACATCCGCACTCCTACGCTGACCCCTACAGTCACGTTACACATCCGCACTCCTACGCTGACCCCTACAGTCACGTTACACATCCGCACTCCTACGCTGCCCCCTACAGTCACGTTACACATCCGCACTCCTATGCTGACCCCTACAGTCACGTTACACATCCGCACTCCTACGCTGCCCCCTACAGTCACGTTACACATCCACACTCCTACAGTCATATTACACACCCGTACTCCTACGCTACCTCCTACAGTCATGTTACACATCCGCACTCCTACAGTCACGTTACACATCCGCACTCCTATGCTGACCCCTACAGTCACGTTACACATCCGCACTCCTACGCTGCCCCCTACAGTCACGTTACACATCCACACTCCTACAGTCATATTACACACCCGTACTCCTACGCTACCTCCTACAGTCACGTTACACATCCGCACTCCTACAGTCACGTTACACATCCGCACTCCTACGCTGCCCCCTACAGTCACGTTACACATCCGCACTCCTACGCTGCCCCTACAGTCACGTTACACATCCGCACTCCTACGCTACCCCTACAGTCACGTTACACATCCGCACTCCTACGCTGCCCCCTACAGTCACGTTACACATCCGCACTCCTACGCTGCCCCCTACAGTCACGTTACACATCCGCACTCCTACGCTGCCCCCTACAGTCACGTTACACATCCGCACTCCTACGCTGCCCCCTACAGTCACGTTACACATCCGCACTCCTACGCTACCCCCCTACAGTCACGTTACACATCCGCACTCCTACGCTGACCCCTACAGTCACGTTACACATCCGCACTCCTACGCTGACCCCTACAGTCACGTTACACAACCGCACTCCTACGCTGCCACCTACAGTCACGTTACACATCCGCGCTCCTACGCTACCCCCCTACAGGCACGTTACACATCCGCACTCCTACGCTACCCCCCTACAGTCACGTTACACATCCGCGCTCCTACGCTACCCCCCTACAGGCACGTTACACATCCGCACTCCTACGCTACCTCCTACAGTCACGTTACACATCCGCACTCCTACGCTACCTCCTACAGTCACGTTACACATCCACACTCCTACGCTGCCCCCTACAGTCACGTTACACATCCGCACTCCTACGCTGCCCCCCTACAGACTCGTTACACATCCGCACTCCTATGCTAACCCCAACAGTCACGTTACACATCCGCACTCCTACGCTGACCCCTACAGTCACGTTACACATCCGCACTCCTACGCTGCCCCCCTACAGTCACGTTACACATCCGCACTCCTACGCTGCCCCCTACAGTCACGTTACACATCCACACTCCTACAGTCATATTACACACCCGTACTCCTACGCTACCTCCTACAGTCACGTTACACATCCGCACTCCTACAGTCACGTTACACATCCGCACTCCTACGCTGACCCCTACAGTCACGTTACACATCCGCACTCCTACGCTGCCCCCTACAGTCACGTTACACATCCGCACTCCTATGCTGACCCCTACAGTCACGTTACACATCCGCACTCCTACGCTGCCCCCTACAGTCACGTTACACATCTGCACTCCTACGCTGCCCCTCTACAGTCACGTTACACATCCGCACTCCTACGCTGCCCCCTACAGTCACGTTACACATCCGCACTCCTACGCTGCCCCCTACAGTCACGTTACACATCCGCACTCCTACGCTGCCCCTCTACAGTCACGTTACACATCCGCACTCCTACGCTGCCACCAACAGTCACGTTACACATCCGCACTCCTACGCTGCCCCCTACAGTCACGTTACACATCCGCATTCCTACGCTACCCCCCTACAGGCACGTTACACATCCGCACTCCTTCGCTGCCCCCCTACAGGCACGTTACACATCCGCACTCCTACGCTGCCCCCTACAGTCACGTTACACATCCGCACTCCTACGCTGCCCCTCTACAGTCACGTTACACATCCGCACTCCTACGCTGCCCCCTACAGTCACGTTACACATCCGCACTCCTATGCTGCCTCCTAGTCACGTTACACATCCGCACTCCTACGCTTCCCCCTACAGTCACGTTACACATCCGCACTCCTACGCTGCCCCCCTACAGTCACGTTACACATCCGCACTCCTACACTGCCCCCTACAGTCACGTTACACATCCGCGCTCATACGCTGCCCCCTACAGTCGCATTACACATCTGTCTGAGGGCTGTACCGTGGTGTGTCACACTCCTGTGTGCGTCTCTCTGTCTGTGAGGGCTGTACCGTGGTGTGTCACACTCCTGTGTGCGTCTCTCTGTCTGTGAGGGCTGTACCGTGGTGTGTCACACTCCTGTGTGCGTCTCTGTGATGGCTGTACCGTGGTGTGTCACACTCCTGTGTGCGTCTCTCTGTCTGAGGGCTGTACCGTGGTGTGTCACACTCCTGTGTGCGTCTCTCTGTGAGGGCTGTACCGTGGTGTGTCACACTCCTGTGTGCGTCTCTCTGTCTGTGAGGGCTGTACCGTGGTGTGTCACACTCCTGTGTGCGTCTCTCTGTCTGTGAGGGCTGTACCGTGGTGTGTCACACTCCTGTGTGCGTCTCTGTGATGGCTGTACCGTGGTGTGTCACACTCCTGTGTGCGTCTCTCTGTCTGTGAGGGCTGTACCGTGGTGTGTCACACTCCTGTGTGCGTCTCTCTGTCTGTGAGGGCTGTACCGTGGTGTGTCACACTCCTGTGTGCGTCTCTGTGATGGCTGTACCGTGGTGTGTCACACTCCTGTGTGCGTCTCTCTGTCTGTGAGGGCTGTACCGTGGTGTGTCACACTCCTGTGTGCGTCTCTCTGAGGGCTGTACCGTGGTGTGTCACACTCCTGTGTGCGTCTCTGTGATGGCTGTACCATGGTGTGTCACACTCCTGTGTGCGTCTCTGTGATGGCTGTACCATGGTGTGTCACACTCCTGTGTGCGTCTCTCTGTCTGAGGGCTGTACCGTGGTGTGTCACACTCCTGTGTGCGTCTCTGTGATGGCTATACCGTGGTGTGTCACACTCCTGTGTGCGTCTCTGTGATGGCTATACCGTGGTGTGTCACACTCCTGTGTGCGTCTCTGTGATGGCTATACCGTGGTGTGTCACACTCCTGTGTGCGTCTCTCTGTCTGAGGGCTGTACCGTGGTGTGTCACCACCCGCTGTTATCTTCATCAGGGAAGTAATGATCAGGTTCTGCATTGCTGCTAGGCCTGTGTGTGACACCCTGCCGTTACTTTCCTGTCTGTGTGTGACACCCTGCCGTTACTTTCCTGTCTGTGTGTGACACCCTGCCGTTACTTTCCTGTCTGTGTGTGACACCCTGCCGTTACTTTCCTGTCTGTGTGTGACACCCTGCCGTTACTTTCCTGTCTGTGTGTGAGCGCTGCATCCAGTGTTACTACAACAGAATGCCAGGTCTTTATTATTCTGCCTCACTGGAGGCCTGAGCCTCTAACTACCGTATTCCATACCCCAATTATAGGAGCACCCAACGTCAGATATAACATATATAATAATAAAGCAATGCCATGCCCAGAAATTCCTCTGCCAACTGATCATTATCTACTCACATTGCAGCATCTGGGCACACTGCCACCCTGGTACTGCTGCATATACATCCTCTGTATACAGTGCATCCGGAAAGTATTCACAGCGCTTCACTTTTTCCACATTTGTTATGTTACAGCCTTATTCCAATATGGATTAAATTATTTTTTCCCTCAGAATTCTACACACAATTCCCCATAATGGCAATGTGAAAAAAGTTTTTTTGAGATTTTTGAAAATTTATTAAAAATAAAAAACTAAGAGATCACATGCACATAAGTATTCACAGCCTTTGCTCAATACTTTGTTGACGCACCTTTGGCAGCAATTACAGCCTCAAGTCTGTTTGAATATGATGCCACAAGCTTGGCACACCTATCTTTGGGCAGTTTTGCCCATTCCTCTTTGCAGCACCTCTCAAGCTCCATCAGGTTGGATGGGAAACGTCGGTGCACGGCCATTTTCACATCTCTCCAGAGATGTTCAATCAGATTCAAGTCTGGGCTCTGGTTGGGCCACTCACATTCACAGAGTTGTCCTGAAGCCACTCCTGTGATATCTTGGCTGTGTGCTTAGGGTCGTTGTCCTGCTGAAAGATGAACCGTCGCCTCAGTCTGAGGTCAGGAGCGCTCTGGAGCAGGTTTTCATCCAGGATATCTCTGTACATTGCTGCATTCATCTTTCCCACTATCCTGACTAGTCTCCCAGTTCCTGCTGCTGAAAAACATCCCCACAGCATGATGCTGCCACCACCACCACGCTTCACTGTAGGGATGATATTGGCCTGGTGATGAGCGGTGCCTGGTTTCCTCCAAACATGACGCCTGGAATTCACGCCAAAGAGTTCAATCTTTGTCTCATCAGACCAGAGAATTTTGTTTCTCATGGTCTGAGAATCCTTCAGGTGCATTTTGGCAAACTCCAGGTGGGCTGCCGTGTGCTTTTTACTAAGGAGAGGTTTCCGTCTGACCACTCTACCATTCAGGCCTGATTGGTGGATTGCTGCAGTGATGGTTGTCCTTCTAGAAGGTTCTCCTCGCTCCACAGAGGAATGCTGTAGCTCTGACAGAGTGACCATCGGGTTCTTGGTCACCTCCCTGACTAGGGCCCTTCTCCCCCGATCGCTCAGTTTAGACGGCCGACAAGCTCTAGGAAGAGTCCTGGTGGTTCTGAACTTCTTCCATTTACGGATGATGGAGGCCACTGTGCTCATTGGGACCTTCAAAGCAGCAGATATTTTTCTGTACCCTTCCCCTGATCTGTGCCTAGAGACAATCACGTCTCGGAGGTCTACAGACAATTCCTTTGACTTCATGCTTGGTTTGTGCTCAGACATGCACTGTCAAGTGTGGGACCTTATATAGACAGGTGTGTGCCTTTCCAAATCATGTCCAATCAACTGAATTTACCACAGGTGGACTCCAATTAAGCTGTAGGAACGTATCAAGGATGATCAGTGGAAACAGGATGCACCTGAGCTCACTTTTGAGCTTCATGGCAAAGGCTGTGAATACTTATGTACGTGTGATTTCGTCGTTTTTTATTTTTAATAAATTTGCAAAAATGTCAAACTTTTTTCACATTGTCATTATGGGGTATTGTGTGTAGAATTTTGAGGGAAAAATTAATTTATTCTGTTTTGGGAAAAGGCTGTAACATAAGAAAATGTTGAAAAAGTGAAGCGGTGTGAATACTTTCCAGATGCACTGTACATAGGGCGATGTAAGTGATAGACTCCTGGGCACACTGCCACGATTACCCTATGTGCCACCCTGGTACTGCTGCATATACATCCTCTGTACACATAGGGCGGTGCAGCTGCTCCTCTCAGCCAGTTGGTGCTTACGTTACTGTACCATAGGGATATAGGAGTCTATGTATCTTATTCTGCACCCTTTACTGACGTCCCTATAGAACTCTATAGTGAACTCTATTGAAGTGGCGTTATGTGGAACTGAACCAATCACCCTAGTCAGTGCTTAAAGTGGTCCTAGAGAGGTGGTGGCACTCACACACCCCCCCCCCCCCCCCCCCCCCCAAAAGGAGAAAATGCAATAAAGTTATGGTAGGCGCGTGCAGCAAAAAAAAGGGCGTGGTCTCAAAAAAGAGAGAAAGGGGCGTGGTCACACAATAGTAATAATGCCCACAGTCGTAGCACCCCGTAATACTCACAATGCCCACAGTAGTAGTGCTCCTTATGCAATGTCCACTGTACTGGTAGCGCCCCTTATATAGAGCCCATAGAAGTGGTGCCCCTTATGTCTGCAGGAGTGATGCCCCTTATGAAGTGCGCCCTTTAAAATGCCCTCTTAGTAGTGCCCCCAGTAGTAATGTTGCCTGTAGTTATGCCCCTGCAGTTATGACCCCAGTAGTTTAGCCCCCACGTAATTTGCCCGTTAGTAATGCCCCCTTGTAGTTTGCCCCCCAGTAGATGCACCGCTACACATAGGGAAAAAAAAACAAAAACCACCATACTCACCGTGCCCCGCTCCCGTGTCCGACCGCTGCAGTCCTCTGGGCTTCCGCTCCTCGGCACTATGGGAGAGACGTCATGACGTCTCTCCCATAGCGCGCACTGACAGAGCCTCCGGCTGACGCTGTGGAGAGGGAGCCGGGTGCCCGCTGGTAACAAAATCTCAGCGGGCGCCCGGCATCTTCCAGCTGCGGCGGCACACAGCGGGTTAGATGAGCTGGAGGAGGCGGAACTGTGTTCCTTCTCCAAGTGGAACTGACGGAACACAGTTCTGCCTCGTTCTGGCTCATTTTAACCCCTGACCCTAGTAGAGTAAAACCATCAGTCTGTCTCTAGTTGGAGCAGCTTTCACAGATGTATTCTCCAGGAAGGGGGGGGGGGGGGGGGAAGGGGGGTGACCACCTTTCATGGCAGGAAGTCTGCAGTGCACCATGGAATGAATACCTCCCTAGTGCTCGCTGACAATACTCCGGTGTAAGTACTCTGATAATGTGTAATAAATAATGCGTCATCTCCGTGTGCACTGCCAGGGTCAGAGCTGTCGCCTCTGTATCCCGTAAGCTTATAGCGAGGGTGGTGTAATACAGAGAAGACTGGCCCTATGAGGGTGACAGAAACCATACACATAGGATCACATTACTATACAGGTTACAGTGCAAACACTAATTCCTACTTATAGAAGCCCATCTGCACTTGGGCCCATAGCAAGCATTGTATAGTATGTCTCCTGATCAGCCGGCCAGTGTAATACATGAGATCCCCTGTAGGTGATCTCTGCACCCCTTAGTCTTCCCTAGCCCTGGTGATGTGGCCATTTCTGGCAGTAGGCTGATCCCCCTGCCATCAGCCGGCCGGTGTCATACATGGAGGTTCTCCTGTAGGTGTCACTGGTGGGTGCAGGACAGAGCTCTCCTATCTGCACGCCATAGTCTTCCCTGGTGATGTGGCCATTGCTGGCAGTAGACTGGGTGTAATACATGAGATCTCCTGTAGGTGTCACTGGTGGGTGCAGGACAGAGCTCTCCTATCTGCACCCCATAGTCTTCCCTAGCCCTGGTGATGTGGCCATTGCTGCCATCAGCCGCCCAGTGTAATACATGATTCCCCCACAAGCCCGTGGGCTGATCTGCCAGACATTAGTGTGGTGCATTAGTGCAATGTCTCTGGCTATATGAAATAACAGTTTCCCGGTCACTGACTTCCTTTCTGCTTCTAGTCTTCACGGATTGACGACCAAAGATGCGCCCCACCAGACTCCACGCCACGAGGACCCACAATGCCCGATGAAGATTTCTTCAGTCTCATCCAGAGAGTACAGGCCAAGAGGATGGACGAACAAAGGGTGGACCTGTCATCCAGCCAGGAAGACGAAGAGCAGCAAGACAGTCAGAGGAGGCCGAGCAACAGCTAAGTGCTAGCTCTTCTGCCCGGACAAATATCTGCCTTTTACAAAGGATCTGACTCCATGTAGTCTCTGACAGCAGAGAACAATGTATGAATTAGCCGTCCGTGTATGTGCATAGCTGCTGCATAGAGCGTAGGAGGGTACGTCGTCTTAGTAAATATTCCGGAACATCCACTTTTTATAGGATGATGTTTTTTGTTTTAGACAATTACTGAACAATGTGCTGCAGTTTCAGACGGACATTCCTCGCGGCACAAAGCACAGATACATGACGCTAGAGGCGATAGGAGCCGTCTACCCATGGAGCAAGTCACACCGTACATGAGATTTCTCTCTTCCTCATGGATCTGAGAGCAGATATGGCACTGTGCGGGGTATAACATCACAGAGAGCAGGTTACCAGGTACTAACAATAGCAATAACGAGGAGGCTCTGATTAGTGAATGAGGCCCAGAGATCTGCTTTATACATGATCACATAACATGCACAGTCATAGCGGTGTCAAGGCGCAAAGCTCCCGGGCAATCTGCCCCCTCTCTGGGGTAAATACCGGCCTTCCTCTACCTGTGCCGCCCCATCACTGACAGCACAGTGTTACCCTCCAGCCGCGGCACCGATATTCTATAACAGGACCCAGCATTATAGCAGAGGAACACTACTGGCCCGTGACTGTAATCTAGTCGCAGATTGTACGATACGTCACTATGTGGGAGAAAGTAACAGGATTTATTGTATTTTGTTTTTCTTCCCTTTCTATCTGTACAATATACCTCCGCCTCAGTATAATCCCTGCTGCCCAGATCCCAGGTGATCCCTACTCTCTGACTGGCCAGGACCCCCCCCCCCCCCCCCCCCCCACATATAATGTTACCGCTATATAGGGTGTACAGGACTGGTCGCTCTGTGTAGTGATCCCTACTCTCTGACTAGCCAGGACCTCACATATAATGTTACCTCTATATAGGGTGTACGGGACTGGTCGCTCTGTGCAGTGATTTCTACTCTCTGACTGGCCAGGACCCCACATATAATGTTACCTCTATATACGGTGTACAGGACTGGTCGCTCTGTGCAGTGATCCCTACTCTCTGATTGGCCAGGACCCCCCCACATGACCGAGCCCTTACAGAAGGCGCAGGGTTGGAACGTTTCTCTCTCCCCCTGAGATGCAATGCATAGCACTCCATCATGTGACACTGCCAGACGTCCATCTTGGCACCATTTATCGCTATAAAAGCCCAAAACACTAAATACCACAATGGAAATAACACTGAATCTAGGAGCCAGGAATAAACTGATCTCTACCAGAGGATTCACCATCCCCAACACCATAACCACAGCCGGGCGCCAGGTAACGAGGCCGTGGTAATCTGCGGAGATCTGCCTCCAGCAATAGACTGGCCGCTGTAGGAGATCAGCACAGTGTACACAGCTACTACAGAGAATACGTCCCACCAGGCAGCGCACACCTCTTACCCCCCTAAGGAAAAACACCCCCAGAACCTGCGCACCTACATTTGGGTACCTCTCAAACACCACGCTCCGGGGGTCTCCTCTTCCCGCTTGGTCTGTGCTGTTGCCCACCCAGAGAATCTCCCACTCAGGGCCCTTTATACGTCTCTGACTCCCGAAATATGAATACGGGAGGGGGGTTCTGTCAAAGCAGCACCCCCTACCACGTGGCACGGTTACTATTACACCCAATATCATGTCTGCAGCATCTCCCCCATTACATCATCATCAGTCCGTGGCATGGTCACTATTACACCCAATCTCATGGCTGTGGCACCTGTCAGAGCAGCGTCTACCCCATTACATCATAAGTCCGTGGCACGGTCACAATTACACACAATCACAGATGGCTACAACAAACATGTAAAGACTGGACCTCTGCGGAAACACAACGTAAATGCAACAATACTTGAATGTATTAAACTATTTATTATCATATGTGCATTTGCAGAATTGTCTTTTCAGGATGGGTTTATAACAAGAGGTACGAGACTTTTTCCTGACAAAACATCTGCCAAATATATGAACAATTTGTTTTATTGTGCTCAGTAAAGAAAAATATTTTGTGGTCTATGGCGTGGCCCCTCATTTCCTGCGCACCGATCCTATCAGTTTGATTTTGGTAAGATCATCACAGAGGACACGCGGACACCCTCTTAGGTTAGAGGAGATCTGCACCCTGAGACGGAAAGGTTTCTTCACAGTAAGGACAATACGTATTTGTAATCCCGTCTGAGAGAGTGGTAATGGCGGACTCGATTATTCCTTTTAAGAATAGGCTAGATAAATTCCTAACGGATAAGGATATACAAGGTTATGGGGGGTAAATCATGCACTAAAGATAAGAAATAAAGAGATGAATAGACATAATGGCTGAACCTTCACCACCGTTATTATATTAGTCTTCACAATATTACAGTGTAGGAGAACACTAACAGGTTGAACTCGATGAAACTATGTTACTATCTTATGGCGCAAACACAAAGCATGACTAAATAAATAACCTGTATATATATATATATATATATATACACAGGTTGAGTATCCCTTATCCAAAATACCTCTGGTCCCAAGCATTTTGGATATCAGATTTTTCCGTATTTTGGAATAATTGCATACCATAATGAGATATCATGGTGATGGGACCTAAATCTAAGCACAGAATACATCTATGTTTTATATACACCTTATACACACAGCCTGAAGGTCATTTAATACAATATTTTTAATAACTTTGGGTAATAAACAAAGTTTGTGTACATTGAGCCATCAAAAGACAAAGGTTTCATTATTTCACTCTCACTCAAAAACGTCCGTATTTTGGAATATTCCGTATTTCGGAATATTTGGATATGGGATACTCAACCTGTATATATAAGTTCATTGAAAAAAGGGCACTCAACATTGTCTTTCAAAACAAACACATATATTAGCAAAGACATGGGGGGTGATTCCGAGTTGTTCGCTCGCAAGCTGCTTTTAGCAGCATTGCACACGCTAAGCCGCCGCCTACTGGGAGTGAATCTTAGCTTATCAAAATTGCGAACGAAAGATTCTCAAAATTGCGAATAGAAATTTCTTCGCAGTTTCTGAGTAGCTCGAGACTTACTCCTACATTGCGATCAGTTCAGTCAGTTTCGTTCCTGGTTTGACATCACAAACACACCCAGCGTTCGCCAAGACACTCCCCCGTTTCTTCAGACACTCCCGCGTTTTTCCCAGAAACGGTAGCGTTTTTTCACACACTCCCATAAAATGGCCAGTTTCCGCCCAGAAACACCCGCTTCCTGTCAATCACATTACGATCACCAGAATGAAGAAAAAACCTTGTAATGCCGTGAGTAAAATACCTAACTGCATAGCAAATTTACTTGGCGCAGTCGCACTGCGGACATTGCGCATGCGACTAATCGCTCTGTTGCGGAAAAAAAATAACGAGCGAACAACTCGGAATGACCACCATGGTAAGCCTCCAGGCCAACTTCAAGGTGTCTCTGAGTACCGGGGGTCCTTAATACTAAGTCTTAGGCACGGTACCCCACAAACCGACGAGGGCAGCACACCAGCGAGAGGCTAAAGTGTTAGTGAATGTTAATAAGAAATAAGCAAAAGCTATGTACAAAAGGCGATACACAAGTGAAAAGTGTATTTATAATGCATAAAGGAGTAGTATTAGTAGAAAATGATACTAAAGTGTTACAAAAAGTGCTAAACCAAATATTAGAGTGTGCGTGGCTGGAGACCCCGTTGGCCACATGGTTAGTGGCAGCAAGGCCCTGAAGGGGTTAACCCTCCCTGCCTGGCGCCATTTTACAGAGACAATGGGTGCTTGGTGCTAATTTTTAAATTATGTGTTTTAACATGTCATACGTAGTGCTCTGTGCACACTTGTAGGATTGCATGTTTAACTGTATTTATATTTAAGATGTGCTCACATGTATTTTACTATATATGACTGAATAAGGATCCCCTGGGCGGGATGTTGTGGCCGGAGAGACTAACCAGCCACACGTGTAATGGCGGCCGCGGCACTGAAGGGGTTAACCCCTAGTGCCTGGCGTCATTAGGAGGACAATGGGCGCTTGGCGCCACTTTTAAACTGCACTGGCACTAGTCGCCATCTTTAAATGTATTGTGGGTGCTAGGCACCGGGTATTTAAAATATGTTTAATACTGTGTCATATGTTATATTGCTGCGCAGTGCGCAGTTGGAGAATGATGAACTGATGGACAGGGCACTTATGAGGAAAGTACAAGGTATTTTGTTTCTAAAAAGGCCTTGAAAATAGTTTGTGAGACACTTTTTGCATAGGAAGTCGTATGGTAATTGTCCTAGCTGGTGACTTGCTATGTACAAGTAAGTGTCAATTAGCCGGCCTCTTGGTGGCCAAACATCTTTGAAATGCAAACGAAGGTGGAAGGAAGACTGTTTGTTGTGTTGCAGCCTTTCCTGGTGTAATCCCAAACACTGGGTTTGCATGGAGATGTGAATGAGACAGAAACATTTGTATTTTGAAGCTATGTGATAAATTTATCAATGGCGAAGTGTAAACTCCCAGGTGGTAGGAATTGGAGTTTAAATTATACAAAACTTTGTGTGTGCCAGGAAGGAGGAAATTGTTTTATTTATTTGTATTTTGTAAGATTTCCTGATTGGATGGAAATTACTCCAGGGGGACATGACCCCCTGTGGTACTGTGTGAAAAATTTACATAAAAAGGAGGCCTGCGTGCCTCCAGAGTGTATTGTACCATCTTCATTCTGCTGTAAACATCTCGCTGTATTGCTGAAGTTCTTTTCAGAACTAATTGTTGGCATTAAAACATCATCTGCCTCAAGAAGATTGCATCATCTTGTGACCTACAGGGCTATGCGAAACATAGCCCCGTTCACCGGCTGTCTAGGGTGAATCAGCGTCTCCAAGTTCCGCCAGCTACTGGTAGAGGACTAGTGGGGATTCGTCAATACCACACAGGTGTGGTAAGGCAGTGTGTCGGCACATACAGAGCAGAACCGTGGTCCCAAACGCCACGGCAGGTTAAGAGTTTGGTGGTGGCAGCATAAACCCGCCCACAACGCAGTGGGTGGAGTCAGTAACAGGCGGTTACTGATGGTAAGTGGGATTCCCCTATGTGGTCAGGTCCCGTGTGACCTAAGCATCCATTCTGTGTACGGGGGACGAGACCGTCCGGTCACAGATGTACTAAGGGAAAAATGTGGTAAAACCACAGTTTGAGGGTTTTTCCGCAATTTCAAATATACTAAGACCCGTCCGCCCACATATCGGCGCGGAGGGCATCGCCATCTTTTTATGGCGATACCCTATAGAAGCCTATGGACTTCTTTCCACAACCTGCCGCTCACGCCGAACCCTCTCTTATCAGTGTGTCCTGGCAGCCTGCTCCAGGATTCCCCGCCTCCTCCGAGCTCCAGCAGCAGCTGGTGGGGTTCTTCCTCTTACTCCGGTGAATATATCATTCTGTATAGATAAATCAGACCACGCAGGTTTTGGGAAAATAATTAACAAGGGTAAGAGTAACCATAACTCTTATATTCTACTTCAGGGTCCATAGGATCCACAGGGATGACCTTGGGGTGTCCCAAAGCACTTGAACTAGGAAGGGGAAGCTGAGAGGAGAACTTTGCGTCCAAATGAGGCATTTTGAGAGGCAAGCGTATCAAACGCATAGAGCCTAAGAAATGTGTGGACAGAATACCACGTGGCTGCCTTGCATAGTTGTTCAGCAGATGAGCCACAATGAGCTGCCCACGAAGGTCCCACAGAGCGAGTAGAGTGAGCAGAGACTGTATCCAGCACAGAAAGGTCAGCTTGCTTGTAAGCCTGGGAGATAGTCATGCGAAGCCATCTGGCCTGAGTCTGTTTGTTAGCTGGCCAGCCCTGCTTGTGGAATCCACATAGGACAAAGAGGGAATTCGTTTTCCTGATGGAAGTAGTACGATCAACTTATAGATTTGAAATCCAAACCCGCCTGGGGAAAGGCAAGGATTCTGGAAATAAAAAACAAAACAGAGGATCACAGTGTCATTAAGCAGCACGCCACTGGAAGTAAGAATGCCACACTCTGTAATAGATACAGGCCAAAGCAGGCTTCCACAACGGGAACATCGTCTGAACGACAGAACCCTTTAGACCTTAAGAGGGATGACTCAAGAGCCACACCATCAAATACAGGCAAGCTATGTCCAGGTGTAGACAGGGACAAGAGGTCTGGTCGTAGAGGAAGTGGAAAGGAAACGTCTATGGATAGACTTTGGAGATTCGCGAACCAACTGTGCCTGGGCCAGGCCAGAGCTGCTAAGATCACGGTGCCGCCTTCCTGCTTAAATTTGCGAAGCACCCTAGTAAGGAGGGAAACCAGAGGTAAGAGGTACGCCAGATGGATGGGCCATTTGACAGCCAGTGTGTCCACGAAGACTGCTTTGGGGTCTCATGTCCTGGAACTGTACATTAGAAGCTTGCAGTTGTGCCTTGAGGCCATGAGGTCTACTTCCGGAAGACCCCATTTGTCTACCAGAAACCGGAAGACTTCGGAATGTAGAAACCACTCTCCTGGTGACTGAGGAAGTCTGCCTCCAAGTTGAAGAACCCAGGATGAAGACTGCGGAGATGGCATTCTGCCCATTTGAGAAATTGTGACACTTCCGTCATTGCGGAGACAATGCGAGTGCCTATCTGGTGATTGAGATAAGCCACTGCGTGGCATTGTCTGACTGGACTTGGACAGAACAATCCTGAAGAATGTACTGAGCCAGAGTGAGAGCCCTGTAGACGTTCTGAAGCTCGAGAACGTTGATTGGTAAGCCCCGTTCGGTGGGAGTCCAATGGCCCTGAAAGGTGTGAATTCTGGTGACTGCTCCCCACCCATGGAGACTGGTGTCTGTGGTGAGTAGGACCCAATCCGGGATCAAGAATGGGCGACCCTTGTCCAGGTGGAAGGTTTGCAACTATCACGAGAGGGAGATCCAAACTTCAAGAGAGAAGACCATCATCTGGAATTTTATCTGCTTTTCCAGCTGGAGAGGATCAGTTGTAGGGGCCTGGAGTGGAACCGAGCGTATTCCACCATGTTGAAGGTGGATACCATGGAACCCAAGGTCTATATCACATAGTGAATGAACACGGCCTGGATGCACATCAGCACCACCGGTCTGACTTTCGGGACAGTAGGTATTGACTGCCAAGTGTGTGGGTCCCATAAATAGGAGTCCGCCTTACCTGTTCCCCCGTGTTCCAGTTGCAGTCCTGGACCGACCCGAGTGCCCCTGCTAGCTAGGGCTCCCGGTACTCCACTGAAAGTTCCCCACCATGGGTAGAGTTACAGCCCCGGCAGGGGTGTTGGAGCAGCAGTGCAAAGAAAATTAAAATCATAAAAGAAAGCTTAGGCTGCCAAACAGTGACCTAGCTCCTGCAGGCACAAAAAGAAAACGGAGGAGCCTGAGCTGTGGGCGGGGTATGAGGGAGAAGGACCAGTGCATCTTGGGAGCTAAAAAGCTAAACTGTTTGGTGCCTGATCCTGGTCTTCACCAGCACACCCCAAGGTCATCTGGGGATAGCTATGGACCCTGAAGAAATATATTTCCAGTTCCTATTTTAAAACTAGGCACCAGAAAACTTCTGTCCCCAGAGTGATGTGATGAATATACAGAAAATATTCTGTGTGTCCACCATGGTCTGCCAATACTGTGCTACAGGCTGCCTTGTGAGGAGGGAGGGCACGCCAAGTCATACAGAGGGGTGGGGCCAGTGATGATGCAGCAGCTCAAATGACTGCAGCCTGAGATTCCTGATACACGGGACCACATCAGGAAACTGCAGGAAATAGCGATGACCCTGACAGAAGTGAATGGGCTTCTCTGTGTATACAAACAGGCGCATAGGGGCATACTGTATGTAATAGGGTCAGAGTTTGCCGAGGCAAGGGATGCCAGACTATCTCGGATGCTTTTTAAAGTGGCAATCATTTAACAAGACATGGTTTTTCCGCTTTAAAAAACCTCCGAGATCGGCCAGCATCCCGCAGCTACAGCAAATTCCGACCCTAATACATATGTCCCATAGACTTAGTGATCCACACATTAATATAATTGAAGGGATGAAATTCAGTTTGCACGGCTACTATTTATTATTAGGTTTTCCATAAGAGTAACTGTAAAGGTGTGTACACACGACGAGATCCGGAATAACCTCGATTCTCACTGTGCGACAGGGACTAGGTCGGTATCGCCAGCATATAATGACTGTGCTCGCAATACTGACTATGTGCGATTTTGTTGATCTTTTCTACGAGATAGTCAAAATTTACTTCCTGCACAGTCTATCTAGGCTCGTGATTCCAACCGCGCCTCGGCATTGCATCGGGATCGCAAGGTGACAATCTACACTAATATAGTCAAAATCGTAAGAAAATCTCTCACCGTGTGTACACATCATAAGTGACATTTGCCAGTACATGCACTGGCCACACGCGGTCCTAATCCCGGTCACACAACGGCACTGCGCAGGGGTAAATACACACAGGCTAAAACACCCAGACAAACATAATTATCACGTTTGACAGCGTATTATGCAATTAGGGAAGAACTGGACTGAAACCATATAACATTGTACACAATAATTCCAATGGTAAATGAGATTTGCCGGCACGGTCAGTTACTAACGACACATCCACTGTTATGTCCGAATACGGTGGCCGGGGAATGACATATCTCCTTAAGCAGAGAGGAGCTTCTTGGATCAATGGAATATATAAATTACGGCAATACAATCCATTAACAGGACGGATCAGAACAGGATTACAAATAAGATATGGTCAGTTCCAGCGTTTCACCACGACAAGTGACGGTACGTAGATAACCGTTACCTAATCTGTCACTGGCCTCCAAGGACACAAGCAGCAGACAGTGGCGCGGAATATTGTGCTGTTAGCACAGATGGGCGTCTCACAGCGGTGCGGAGGTAATGGCCGAGACGTGCAGTAGCTGCGAGAACACAATGCCAGCCTGTCACTGAAAATCAGAATTACTGCCACTGTACCCCCGGGAGATCAGGAGAACCCATCACCCCCTGGCAGAGCTCTGGCCATAAGACTTTTGTCAGTACCCAACTGAGGGAGATCAGGAGAACCCATCACCCTCTGGCAGAGCTCTGGCCATAAGATGTCTGTCAGTACCCGACTGAGGGAGATCAGGAGAACCCATCACCCTCTGGCAGAGCTCTGGGCATAACACGTATGTCGGGTTCTCCTGATCTCCCTCAGTCGGGTACTGACATACGTGTTATGGCCAGAGCTCTGCCAGGGGGTGATGGGTTCTCCTGATCTCCCTCAGTTGGGTACTGACAGACGTGTTACGACCAGAGCTCTGCCAGAGGGTGATGGGTTCTCCTGATCTCCCTCAGTTGGGTACTGACAGACGTGTTACAGCCAGAGCTCTGCCAGGGGGTGATGGGTTCTCCTGATCTCCCTCAGTCGGGTACTATCACCCCCTGGCAGAGCTCTGGCCGTAACACGTCTGTCAGTACCTGTGGCCGGAGAGCCCCAGCCACGAGGCAAATGGCCGCCGCGGCACTGAAGGGGTTAACCCCTAGTGCCCGGCGCCATTTTAAAGGACAAAGGGCGCTTGGCGCCATAATTGAAATGTGTTGGGCGCTAGGCGCCGTGTGTTATAAAAGGTTAAAATGCCTGTGTTTTTTGTATGTGCCGTGGTCCCGGACCTCTCCGGAGACCACGGCAGGGAGGACAGCCCCCGGCGCGCTCAGCAGTGTGTGCGCGCCGGGGGAGAGGGGGAGCCGCCGACCGCCGGAGTCCAGGAGCTCCGCTCCCGGCAGCGGTCAGTGAAGCCCCGGGCGCACCAACTGTGTGCGCGCCGGGGAGAAGGGTGAGCGCTGCGGCTGGGAGCTCGGCTCCCGCTGCAGTGCTCTCTGTGTGTGCCGCCGCTGGGGGCCGGGAGCTCTGCTCCCGGCGCCTCAGCCCGTCGGAGGTGGCCAGCCGCGGCAGCCGGGACGGACGTCCCGGGCTGCTGGCCGGCAAGGGGGGTGCGCCGCAGCCCGGCTCCCCCGCCGGACGCTGCGGCGAGGGCACTTGGAATCAGCGCCGCATACAGGGGACCGGGCTAGCCGGCTCCCTGCGCGGCAAGGCCACCGCAGGCGCCGCTCATGGGGGACCGGGCTAGCCGGCTCCCTAGCGGCGTGGGTGAAATTGGGCTGCCGCCGGGCTTCAGTACAGGGGGGTGCGGCGAGGCCACAAAGCGAGTGCCCCACTGGGGGGACAGGGAGAGCCAGCTCCCTGGACCCCAGTGGCAGGCATTACAGGCAGGCTGGAGGATGGGGGGAAGCCAGCCCCATACCTCCAGCACAGACAGGGTCCTAGCAGCCAGGCTGCAGGACTAGGGTACAGTAGTTAACCAACCAGACATTGTCTAAATGTAATGACCTACAGTGTGTTGTAAGGCACTGCAGTGCCTATGTATGTGGAGCCTGTGCAGGCTCAGACTGTATTTAAATGTATAACATGTACAGTGTGATTTAAATGTAATGTACTTAAAGGTAAATTGCACTTACTTGGTTGTGTGTCCCAGGAGGGGGGAATCCATGGCTGTGCAGGCTGATGGATTCTCCCAGACCTTTTCCCCAAAAACGGAATGCTTTCCCATCCAGCCTCACACTTCCAAGGGGCACAGGGAGAGATAGAAGCAGCTCAGCTATGAAACAAGCTGAGTGGTTTCTTGGAGCTCCATGGAGATCACCCGTAGTGGCCAAGAGACCTGGACCGGGGAGCCAGGCTGCCCAGCTCTGGAGCCCAAATCCAGGCTGCAGGCAGTGAGATGGGTCCCGGCAGGTTTCTGGAAGTCAGATTTAGGAGGGAAAACTTCCCCCAGCCAGACTGAACGGCACCGGGGAGTATCCTGATTCTCCAAGATGGGAGAGTCAAAGGAGACCGACCACTCCCCACTGTCCATAGGGGACAATGTTAGCTGTGCATGAGACCAAGGCATGCACAGCTCATGGGTAAACATTGATTGGTTGTGCACCACAGGGCGGGCTTACCCCCTGTGGTAAGGGGTCTTGGAGAGGGATAAAAGGAGGGCAGTTGGCCCATAGGAGAGTGTATTATTCCATCTTATTCTGCTGAAAACATCTGATTGTATGCTGTTACCCCTAGCAATAGGGAGGAGCCTTTTTAAAGGTTATTGAGCAATAAACATCCTTGCCTCAAGAAGACTGCTTCATCTTGTGACCAACAGGGTTAGGCCAAACCTAGCTCCGTTCTCCGGCTGTCCAGGGAAGCACCTAACGTCTCCAAGCTCCGCCTTCCGCCAGCTACCGGTAGAGGCCTAGCAAGTGGCTAGTGGGGATTCGTCAGCACCACACAGCTGTGGTAAGGCAGTGCGTCGGCACATACAGAGCAGAACCGTGGTTCCAAACGCCACGGCAGGTTAGGAGTTTGGTGGTGGCAGCGAGAACCCGCCCACAGCGCAGTGGGTGGAGTCAGTAACAGGCGGTTACTGACGGTAAGCGGGAATCCCCTATGTGGTCAGGCCTCGTGCGGCTTGACCTTCCATTCTGTGCGCAGCCAACGGGACGCGAAAGCGGCGAGTGCTTTCGTACGGTACCGTCCTGTCACAGTACCCGATGGAGGGAGATCAGGAGAACCCATCACCCCCTGGCAGAGCTCTGGCCATAAGATGTCTGTCAGTACCCGACTGAGGGAGATCAGGAGAACCCTTCACCCTCTGGCAGAGCTCTGGCCATAGGATGTCTGTCAGTACCCAACTGAGGGAGATCAGGAGAACCCATCACCCCCTGGCAGAGCTCTGGCCGTAACACATCTGTCAGTACCCAACTGAGGGAGATCAGGAGAACCCATCACCATCTGGCAGAGCTCTGGCCGTAAGACGTCTGTCAGTACCCGACTGAGGGAGATCAGGAGAACCCATCACCCCCTGGCAGAGCTCTGGCCATAACATGTCTGTCAGTACCTGTGACAGGACGGTCCCGTACGAAAGCACTCGCCGCTTTCGCGTCCCGTCGGCTGCGCACAGAATGGAAGGTCAGGTCACACGAGGCCTGACCACATAGGGGATTCCCGCTTACCGTCAGTAACCGCCTGTTACTGACTCAACCCACTGCGCTGTGGGCTGGTTTTTGCTGCCACCACCAAACTCCTAACCTGCCGTGGCGTTTGGAACCACGGTTCTGCTCTGTATGTGCCGACGCACTGCTTTACCACAGCTGTGTGGTGCTGACGAATCCCCACTAGCCACTTGCTAGGCCTCTACCGGTAGCTGGCGGAAGGCGGAGCTTGGGGACGTTAGGTGCTTCCCTGGACAGCCGGAGGACGGGGCTAGGTTTGGCCTAACCCTGTTGGTCACAAGATGAAGCAGTCTTCTTGAGGCAATGATGTTTATTTGCTCAATGATAATAACCTTTAAAAAGGCTCCTCCCTATTGCTAGGGGCAACAGCATACAATCAGATGTTTCAGCAGAATAAGATGGTACAATACACAATCCTATGGGCCAACTGCCCTCCTTTTATCCCTCTCCAAGACCCATTACCACAGGGGGTAAGCCTGCCCTGTGGTGTACAACCAATCAATGTTTACCCATGAGCTGTGCATGCCTTGGTCACATGCACAGCTAACATTGTTCCCTATGGACAGTGGGGAGTGGTCGGTCTCCTTTGACTATCCCATCTTGGAGGATCAGGATACGCCCCGGTGCCGTTCAGTCTAGGCTGGGGGGAAGTTTTCCCTCCTAAACTGACTTCCAGAAACCTGCCCGGCACCCAGCTCACTGCCCGCAGCCTGGATTTGGGCTCCAGAGCTGGGCAGCCTGGCTCCCCGGTCCAGGTTTCCGGGCCACTACGGGTGACCTCCATGGAGCTCCAAGAAACCACTTAGCTTGTTTCATAGCTGAGCTTCTTCTCTTTCTCCCAATGCCCCTTTGAAGTGTGAGGCTGGATGGGAAAGTATTCCGTTTTTGGGGAAAAGGTCTGGGAGAATCCATCAGCCTGCACAGCCATGGATTCCCCCCTCCTGGGACACACAACCAAGTAAGTGCAATTTACCTTTAAATACATCACATTTAAATCACACTGTACATGTTATTACATTGTTTTAAATGTCTTTGTTTGTTTTTCTTTTTACACACTGTCCCCTAGTCCTGCAGCCTGGCTGCTAGGACTCTGGCTGTGCTGCGCTGGCTCCCCTAGCCCTGCAGCCTGGCTGCTAGGGCTCTCTCTCTCTCTGTGCTGGAGGTATGGGGCTGGCTTCCCCCATCCTCCAGCCTACCTGCCTGCCACTGGGGTCCAGGGAGCTGACTCTCCCTGTCTCCCCAGTGTGGCACTATTTCACTGGCCCCGCCGCACGGTGCGGCGCACCCCCCTGAGCTGAAGCCCGGGACACTGGTCCCGGCCGCCATGACTCTGAGTCTGTTGCAGCGCTGAGGTGCCGGGAGCATAGCTCCCGGACCCCAGCACTTACCAACCTGATCATCCCCCCGCCGATAGGGAGCCGGCTAGCCCGGTCCCCCATGAGCGGCGCACTCTGGTGGCCTCGCCGCGCAGGGGGCCGGCTAGCCCGGTCCCCTGTATGCGGTGCTGATCTCTGGTGTCCTCGCCGCAGCGTCCGGCAGGGAGCCGGGCTGCGACGCACCCCCCTTGCCGCCCAGCAGCCCGGGACGTTCGTCCCGGCTGCCGCGGCTGGCCACCTCCGACGGGCTGAGGCGCCGGGAGCAGAGCTCCCGGCCCCCAGCGGCGGCTCTCCCTTCTCCCCGGCGCGCACACAGTTAGTGCGCCCCGGGCTGCACTGACCGCTGCCGGGAGCAGAGCTCCCGGACTCCGGCGGTCAGCGGCTCCCCCCTCCCCCGGCGCGCACACACTGCTCAGCGCGCCGGGGGCTGCCCTCACAAGCCGTGGTCTCCGGAGAGGTCCGGGACCACGGCACACATAAATAAATTTTTTACATATTTATAAACACGGCACCTAGCACCCACAGTCTTTCAAATCTGGCGCCAAGCGCCCATTGTCTGTAAAATGGCGCCGGGCACTAGGGGTTAACCCCTTCAGTGCCGCGGCGGCCATTTTCCTCGTGGCTGGAGCCTCTCCGGCCACAGTACCCGACTGAGGGAAATCAGGAGAACCCATCACCCCCTGGCAGAGCTCTGGCCGTAACACGTCTGTCAGTACCCGACTGGAGGAGATCAGGAGAACCCATCACCCTCTGGCAGAGCTCTGGCCGTAACACGTCTGTCAGTACCCGACTGAGGGAAATCAGGAGAACCCATCACCCCCTGGCAGAGCTCTGGCCGTAACACGTCTGTCAGTACCTGTGACCGGACGGTCCCGTACGATAAGCCCTCGCCGCTTTCGCGTCCCGTCCCCAGTACAAAGAATAGATGTTCAGGTCACACGGGACCTGGCCACATAGGGGATTCCTGCTTACCATCAGTAACCGCCTGTTACTGACTCCACCCACTGCACCGCGGGCGGGTTTATGTTGCCACCACAAAACTCCCAACCTGCCGTGGCGTTTGGAACCACGGTTCTGCTCTGTATGTGCCCACACGCTGCCTTACCACACCTGTATGGTGTTGACGAATTCCCACTAGTCACCTGACTAGTCCTCTACCGGTAGCTGGCGGAAGGCAGAAATTGGAGACGCTGGTTCACCCTGGACGGCCGGTGAACGGGGCTAGGTTTCGCATAGCCCTGTAGGTCACAAGATGACGCGGTCGTCTTTAGGCAGAAGATCTTTATTTGCCCAAATACAGCCTTCAAAAAGGCTCAGCAATACAGCAAGATGTTACAGCAGAATCAAAATGGTATAATACACCCTGGAGGCTCACAGGCATCCTTTTTATGTCAATTTTCCACACAGTACAACAGGGGGTCATGTCCCCCCTGAGTCCTTTCCATCCAATCAGGATATCTTACAAAATACAAATAAATGAATTACATTTCAAAAGGGGATAAGTGCAAAAAAGCAATATCCTCCTTCCTGTCACACATACAACGTTTGGTATCAGTTTAACATTCACTATTGATAAATTTATCACATAGCTTCAAAATACAAATGTGTCTGTTTCATTCACATCTCCATGCAAACCCAGTGTTTGTGTTGCAGCCTTTCCTGTTGTAATCCTAAACAAACAGTCTTCCTTACACCTTCGTTTGTATTTCAAAGATGTTTGGCCACCAAGAGGCCGGCTAATTGACACTTACTTGCACTAAGCAAGTCTGGAGCTAGGACAATTACCATACAATTTCCTATGCAAAAGTGTCTCAAGAACTATTTTCAAGGCCTTTTTAGAAACAAAATACCTTGTACTTTTCTCATAAGTGCCCTATCCATCAGTTCATCATTCTCCAACTGCTCAGCGATATAACATATGACACATTATTAAACATATTCTAAATACCCGGTGCCTAGCACCCACAATATATTTAAAGATGGCGCCTAGTGCTAGTGCAGTTTAAAAGTGGCATCAAGCGCCCATTGTCCTCCTAATGGTGCCGGGCACTAGGGGTTAACCCCTTCAGTGCCACGGCCGCCATTGTCCATGTGGCCACCAGTACTGTCCGGCCACACTCCTCCCTCCCGAATTCAAGCGGGAAAACCAGGGAGCCATGTCCCAACGATTTGGCTCCTGGTCCCGCAGTCTACTGGGTTGAAGGGGACGCTACCTGGGGGGTGTAGGCTCCAACCTAGACAGTTCATAGTGCAGTGGGCCTCTCTGTGTGGGTGCACAATGTTTAAATAGTCCACCTGAAGTCCAAGTTCAAGCCTCCACCACAAAAGTCTGTCCAATTTCCCCAAGGTAGGTTGCAGCCACCTAACAGGTGGGTGGAAAATCACCACTGTGGGAGGCCAGTTACACAAGCAGAGTAAAAACTGGTCCAGTGTACACACAAGTACCACCCAAGGTGTCCCAATTGTGGCATACCCCACCTCCCACCATAGCAGTTTTCTGCTCAAAAAGGCCACAGGGTACTCCTGCCCATATGGCTCCTCCTGGCTCGGTACTGCTCCCAGTCCGTGCAGTGGCGCAGTAGTTCGTAACACTACAGGACTGAAGTCAATGACAACGTGTCCGTAGGGCCTTACAGGTTCTACGGTCAGTACCAGTCTGGGTGATGTGGGCCGGGGACAGCCTCTGGTTGCCTCTGCTTTGGGCCCACCCCTGTCTCCTGCCACATGGTGCCCCAGGCACTGCACCTCCGTCATTCCTGTCTGGCAACGGTCTGCCCTAACTGTCAGACCTGCCCTCCAATCCTCCTCTGTCGACCTATGACTCGGGAAACCTACCCTGTCACCTAGGCCTACTCTTTCCTCCTCGTCCGCTACCTGTGCCACAGTGATGGTGGCCAGACCACCAGCCTCTGGATCCTGTGTGGCATCCACCAGAGTGAGGCTGAGTGTCTTCCCCGATCTACGGTGCACAGGCAGGGGACCTGCTGTGTCCACAGCAACTTGCTGTAAAGGTTTTCCTATGGGCAGAGGCCCAGAGACAACACAACCGCTGGAGTGCCCCAGCTGCCAACGCTTGACACCACCTTACTGTTGGTCTGGGCGTCATCCGACATTCCAGACCAGGGTAAGTTCTGTGACAGGAACTTCAGGGTATGGTCTATCTCAGGGTTACTGTCTAAAGGGGTTTCACTGGCAACCGACACTGGTTGCGCAGGAACGTTCCCTGGGGGGACCAGTTGGACATGTTCCCTATCTGGTCTATCCCCTCCCACTTTCCTGGCTACCCTGTACCTTAACCCTTCCCGCCAAGTCAAACTTCCTGCCCCAACCCTGTCAAGGCCGCTGCCAGAGTGGCGCCTCATGCCTTTCAGGGATGGGTCAGAGAGTTGAGCCTCCCTAAACTCCTGCCTGTGGCCCTCAATCTCTCCTAAATTGGGACACTCTACAGGGGGATCTAGGTGGGGACTACTAGGGTCAGTCTGGTAGGGGTCAGTCACGGAAAAGTCAGTGCTGTTTCTCATACTCACCGCCAGAGTTGGCAAACCACTTGGGTCAGTAGCATCATTGGGCACCCCTACAGGATCAAACGAGCTGGAACCAACATTCTCTGCGTTGCTATGGGACATAGCAATACCAGAGGCAAAAGGCATGCGGGGTCGATGTGCCGATCTAGCCGCTGTAAGCTTTTCCTCTGGGCTGGTTGATCCTGTGGTTGGCTGTGCTGGCAGTTGTCTAGCAGCTGTAGTCTTTTCCTCTGGGCTGGGCTGTGCTGGAGTAGCTGATGTCAACGGTGGTTGTGGAACTTGACTCCGGGGAATGGCGCCAGCAAACGTGGTGACGATCCCACCACCCAGATCATTTCCTAGGACCACATCAGTTGGGAGACCATCCATGACGGCAACTTCTCGCAACTCTGGTCCAACTCTCCAGTCCAGGTAGACTCTTGCCATGGGAACCTCTTTCTCCGTTCCATCTGACAGGGTGACCTTGGCAGTGCGACCCTGCAATACTGCAGCAGGATCTATAAGGTGGGGGCTCACCACAGTGATTGAGGCCCCAGAGTCTCTTAGGCCTTCCCCCTGCAGGGGTCCCACGTGGACCGGCTGCAGGTGCCTCCACATATTGTGTAGGGGCTGTTGGGCCATGCAGGTTTCTCTCTCCGCAGAGTGCACCTGTCTCTCGCCATCGGACTGACTGGAGGGGGAACAGTCTCTGTAGGCGCATCTCCACTCGTCAAACAAGCGAGCCGGGCTCCAGCACTCGGATTTGGGCACGAGTCTGGGGTGCTTGGGATGCAGGACAGTTCATCCTCAGATGTCCGAATTTCCCACAGCCGTAGCACTTCTTATCCAGTCGTGGCACCGATGATCTCTGATCAGTTGCAGGGACGCTGCGGTGCGGTTGCTGGCCAAGAGCACCCGGGTTGGAAGATGCTTGCTTTGGGGGGCGATGAGCTGAAGAGGAGTGTCCCCCTGGTGGTACAGTCTTTTGGAGCTGGCTGCTGGCTGGGCGCTTCTGCCCCTGTGGCCGAAATGCCACATACTTGTCAGCTAACTGGGCAGCCATCTTTAAGCTGGGTGGCTCCCGGTCTAGCACCCACTCCTTCACTTCTGGGGCGCACCTGCGGTAGAACTGCTCCCTGCAGATCAGGTCGATCAGTGCGTCCCATGTAGTGGCTTCAGAATCCTTCACCCACTTCACCACGTACTGCCGCAGCTGGGTGGCGAACTGCTCTTGGGGTCTGCTAGGATTCTTGGGCAAGTCTCTGAACTTCTTCCTGTAAGACTCTGGAGTGATGAAGAATCGCTGGAGGAGGGCCTTCGTGACTTCGTCGTAATCCTCACAGTCCTTCGTGGCCACTCCTCAATAGGCCTCTCCATGCAGAGTGGGCACAAGGTGTCTCACCCACTCCGACTTGGGTAAATCATGTAGTTTACAAGTCCTTTCAAAAACTTGTAAATGTCCATCAATGTATCCCCTCACTGTCTGCAAACTGAATGCGTCCCGATCTGTGTACAACAGTTGACAACGGCTCCCGGGGTACCACGGCCTGTGGTGCCCGCTCATCACGCCACATCTGGATGATGATTAAGCGCTCTTGCTCCGTTGCCCTTTCCCCCAATTCTGCCAGCCGATCCTGGCCCTGCTAGGGATTGTTGGGAAACATTGCTGCTGTGAGAGGGGGCGGGGCTTGTGGGTCTCACCGGTTCCTTACGAAGGTCCACTGTTAGGCCGTCCTCTCCAATGTTGACGCCCTCAGCGCTTTCCACCTCTGCCCGGCGGGACTCCTCCAAGCTCATGAGCGCCGCCCTCATGACGCTCTTGGACGCGTTGAAGGGATCTGCACACCCTTCTGCCGACACACAATCTCCAAATCATTCTTGGGACATTCCGCTGAAGTCCGCCATCTTGTGCGTTCTCCTGCGCTGCAGTTATTCCTCTCCTGAGTAACTCGGCTTCCACAATCGGGTGACCGAAAAGCCGCCTGGGATTATCCTACCACTATGCTACCAATTTCTGTGACCGTACGGTCCCGTACGAAAAGCCCTCACCGCTTTCGCATCCCATCCCCAGTACACAGAATGGATGTTCAGGTCACACGGGACCTGGCCACATAGGGGATTCCCACTTACCATCAGTAACCGCCTGTTACTGACCACCCACTGCACCGCGGGCGGGTTTATGCTGCCACCACCAAACACTAACCTGCCGTGGCGTTTGGAACCACGGTTCTGCTCTGTATGTGCCGACACGCTGCCTTACCACACCTGTGTGGTGTTGACGAATCCCCACTAGTCGCTGGTTCACCCTGGACAGCCGGTGAACGGGCTAGGTTTCGCATAGCCCTGTAGGTCACAAGATGATGCGGTCGTCTTTAGGCAGAAGATCTTTATTTGCCCAAATACAGCCTTCAAAAAGGCTCAGCAATATAGCAAGATGTTACAGCAGAATTAAAATGGTACAATACACTCTGGATTCTCGCAGGCCTCCTTTTTATGTAAATTTTCCACACAGTACAACAGGGGGTCATGTCCCCCCTGAGTCCTTTTCATCCAATCAGGATATCTTACAAAATACAAATAAATAAATTACATTTCAAAAGGGGATAAGTGCAAAAAAGCAATATCCTCCTTCCTGTCACACAGACGTTTGGTATCAGTGTAACATTCACTATTGATAAATTTATCACATAGCTTCAAAATACAAATGTTTCTGTCTCATTCACACCTCCATGCAACCCAGTGTTTGGGATTACAACAGGAAAGGCTGCAACACAAACAAACAGTCTTCCTTCCACCTTCGTTTGTATTTCAAAGATGTTTGGCCACCAAGAGGCCGGCTAATTGACACTTACTTGTACATAGCAAGTCTGGAGCTAGGACAATTACCATACGACTTTCTATGCAAGTGTGTCTCAAGAACTATTTTCAAGGCCTTTTTAGAAACAAAATACCTTGTACTTTCCTCATAAGTGCCCTGTCCAGCAGTTCATCATTCTCCAACTACACACTGCGCAGCAATATAACATATGACACATTATTAAACATATTCTAAATACCCGGTGCCTAGCACCCACAATACATTTAAAGATGGCGACTAGCGCCAGTGCACAGTTTAAAAGTGGCGTCAAGCGCCCATTGTCCTCCTAATGGCGCCGGGCACTAGGGGTTAACTCCTTCAGTGCCACGGCCGCCATTGTCCATGTGGCCACCAGTGCTGTCCGGCCACAGTACCCAACTAAGGGAAATCAGGAGAACTCATCACCCCCTGGCACAGTATGTGGTCAAGATCCCGCCGGACGGAATCCCGGCGGTCGAAATACCGACACCGGGATCCCGACATATTCTACCCCTGTGGGTGTCCACGACACCCATAGAGGGAGAATAAATTAGTGTGCCAAGCATAGTGAGGCACCGTGCCCGCAGAGTGGCGAGCGTAGCGAGCCCGCAAGGGGCTGCGTTGCGCTCGCCCCCGTCGGGATTGTGCCAGACGGGATCCCGGTGTCGGTATTCCGACCGCCGGGATTCCGTCCGGCAGTAATACGTACTGATCCCCCTGGCACAGCTCTGGCCGTAACACGTCTGAGTACCCGACTGAGGGAGATCAGGAGAACCAATCACCCCCTGGCACAGCTCTGGCCGTAACGTCTGTCAGAGCGTGACAGAGGAAAATCAGAACAACCCTTATACTTACCTTCCCATGCCAGGATTCAGTCAGTATCCCAAACACCGACATATTCTAATCAACCCACCTGCAGGACAGGCAGTCCCATTGGGTGGTGTTTCATCCCTCTGGGACTGCCAGACCGGGCTGTGATTAGCAGAGAGCTGGCTTCCACTCTCTGCTTGATTGTCATCCCTAGCCGGTTTTATGGGCTGCATCAGACGCAGTCCGTAGAAGCGTGCGCAGTACCGCCGCTGCTACTGCATATGCACCGTTCTCAGCACCGATCAGCTACATTATGCAGGTGCCGGGAAACGGCCTACAGTGAGGACAAGGCGGCAGGGACCAGGCAGCCCGGCCAGCGACAGCCCCTCTCCTCCATCCAGGTAGGAGATGCCGCTGGTCCTCAAAGATGAAAATGTACAGAGGCCCCAATGAATTTCCCCTCCACCTCTCAGACAGGAAACAACCTACCTACCCACAGGAAACAACCTATCTGCCCACAGGAAACAACCTACCTACCTGCAGGAGGGCAATGTGGCATTGCTGTGTATCATGAGTTACATACAGAGGATAAAACACAGTGGGGGTGATTCCGAGTTGTTCGCTCGCTAGCTGCTTTTAGAAGCATTGCACACGCTAAGCCGCCGCCCTCTGGGAGTGAATCTTAGCATAGTAGAATTGCGAACGAAAGATTAGCAGAATTGCGAATAGAAATTTCTTAGCAGTTTCTGAGTAGTTCCAGACTTACTCCTACACTGCGATCAGTTCAGTCCTTTTCGTTCCTGGTTTGACGTCACAAGCACACCCAGCGTTTGCCCAGCCACTCCCCCATTTCTCCAGCCACTCCTTCGTTTTGCAACTCGAACGCCAGCGTTTTTCCGCACACTCCCATAAAATGGCCAGATTCCCCCCAGAAACACCCACTTCCTGTCAATCACACTACGATCAGCACAGCGATGAAAAAGCTTTGTTATGCCGTGAGTAAAATACCTAACTTTTGTGTAAAATAACTAAGCGCATGCGCTCTGCGAACCTTGTGCATGCGCAGTAAGCGACTAATCGCAGTATAGCGAAAATCGGCAACGAGCAAACAATTCGGAATGACCCCCAATATGCGCCTGGCAGCAAATATCCCTGATCTCAGCAGAAATGATGCACTATAACAATCAGCAGATAGATAGATAGATATATATATATATATATATATATATCTATCTATATACATACAGGTTGAGTATCCCTTATCCAAAATGCTTGGGACCGGAGGTATTTTGGATATCGGATTTTTCCGTATTTTGGAATAAGTGCATACCATAGTGACATATCATGTCGATGGGACCTAAATATAAGCACAGAATGCATTTATGTTTCATAAACACCTTATACACACAGCCTGGAGGTCATTTAATACAATATTTTTAATAACTTTGTGTATTAAACAAAGTTTGTGTACATTGAGCCATCAAAAAACAAAGGTTTCACTATCTCACTCTTACTCAAAAAAGTCCGTATTTCGGAATATTTGGATATTGGATACTCAACCTGTATTAGAATAAATTCTTTAGGGGGCGCCCGGTAATAAAATTCTGGGGATCGATGCCCTTTGGATTTGTACTACAGACAATTTTATCAGAGAATTTATTCTTTGGAGTCACAGAAGAAAGACGTCTACTAAACACTGAATTGTACAATAATTGTCTTGGTATAAGTATTTGAATAAATATATGTGTATTGCGAGAACATTATCTGTGGTTGTACTCACTAAATAGCTTGTTAAAAGTGATAAAATTGTCTGTACTCCAAATCCAAAGGGCATTGATCCCCAGAATGTTATTATTAATAGGCGCCCCCTAAAGAATTTATTCCAGTATCTATGTAAGAGGTCCTTCCAGGCAGAGAACCGATCTGTGGGGCCGCCGCCGTGTACTAACAACTGAAGATCATCCGGATATAGAAACTTTCACTTTATTATTCCATTATTACAGTCTGGAAGCGCAGTATGTTACTAGTCTTCATATATAAATGTCTATAATTATCCTACACGACTGACGCAGGATAACCGGATAGCCCCGGTAAGTGTCACTAGTCGCTGCAGCAGGTAAGTGCCACCATCAGAGAATACTGCAATGTCCTCCCCTGACATGCCGGAAGCTTCTCCCTCTCTCCAGAGTGGCGTTAGGGCCTCGCAGTGATCCTGACGAGGCCGCCGGATCTGTAAGTGACGGCTAGGCGTTCTTGTACATTTCACGGAGGATGTCTCAGAGATCGCACTATGGGGGTAATTCCAAGCTGATCGCAGCAGGACATTTTGTTAGCAGTTGGGCAAAACCATGTGTACTGCAGGGGAGGCAGATGTAACATGTGCAGAGAGAGTTAGATTTGGGTGGGTTATATTGTTTCTGTGCAGGGTAAATACTGGCTGCTTTATTTTTACACTGCAATTTAGATTGCAGATGGAACACACCACACCCAAATCTAACTCTCTCTGCACATGTTACATCTGTCTCCCCTGCAGTGCACATGGTTTTGCCCAATTGCTAACAAAGTTCCTGCTGCGATCAACTCGGAATGACCCCCTATGATTGGCAGGAAGGGGGGGGGGGGGGAGTGGGCACCAGGATGCTGACGTCACACATTACACTGAACAGTAACAGGACAACGTTCCCCATTTCCTGCCATCTCTCCTTCATAAACCACTTTACATTTACAGGACTGGACAGGCGTCTGACGCTGGGAGAACTGCAGAGCGCTCTGCGAGTCTTCACCGGCATAGGCGGGCGGAGACAGCAGGACACCCCGGCCAGGGCTAAGCTGGGAGACTGGGCGGCGATTACTACAGGGCACAGGATGGCACAGAGTCCTGGGCGGACATAGTAATGTATACGTGCTGGCTGTGAGGGAATGCTGGCACATGTAGTACGCACAGACCCCGGCTGTGACACGGTTTGGATTTGGGCTGAACAGGCTCCTAAACTACAGGAATTCTTCACATGGGACCCCAGCACCCACATTCCCCATTGTATGTGTGAGGCCTGGGGTGTGGCTCAGATGCAGCCGCCGCGTCCATAGGGTCTACACACGCCACCGGCCATAGTTCCTGGAAGGATGCGATCGTATGGTGATTGACAGGCAACGCGGCATTGGGGGGAGGAGATCGGGAAGCACAGGTGTGTCATGGGCGTGTTTTAGGCCGGCCTATGAGGTCACCTGTTTCCTGCATATGGAAACATAGCGACAGTGCCCGTGCCTATGCGCCAGGCTGCGCTGCCAGGGGTCCATCTCTATTCGATGCGTTCACAGGGCGGCCCCAGCATGTGATAATATGGACACAGATTGTGCTACAAGAGCAATGACCCCCTTATCCTGGCTCCAGCGCTCTCTCTACGGCGTAAAGGTGATCGGACATCAAATCCGCAAAGAAAAGGAATCTTCTGAACAGAACCTGTGCCGCGTCTTCCCATCCGCTCCGCAGTGATCAGTTGTAGATACATTATATATACACACCTCCGGACGTGCGGCAGCGGTGTAATCCGTCCTTAGCGTAATGTAATACACACGCAGAACCTGTGCCGCACTCTTCCCATCCGCTCCGCAGTGATCGGTTGTAGATACATTATATATACACCTCCGGACGTGCGGCAGCGGTGTAATCCGTCCTTAGCGTAATGTAATACACACGCAGAACCTGTGCCGCACTCTTCCCATCCGCTCCGCAGTGATCGGTTGTATACACATTATATATACACACCTCCGGACGCGCGGCAGCGGTGTAATCCATCCTTAGTGTAATGTAATACTCACGCAGAACCTGTGCCGCACTCTTCCCATCCGCTCCGCAGTGATCGGTTGTAGATACATTATATATACACACCTCCGGACGTGCGGCAGCGGTGTAATCCGTCCTTAGCGTAATGTAATATACACGCAGAACCTGTGCCGCACTCTTCCCATCCGCTCCGCAGTGATCAGTTGTAGATATATTATATATACACACCTCCGGACGTGCGGCAGCGGTGTAATCCGTCCTTAGCGTAATGTAATATACACGCAGAACCTGTGCCGCACTCTTCCCATCCGCTCCGCAGTGATCAGTTGTAGATACATTATATATACACACCTCCGGACGTGCGGCAGCGGTGTAATCCGTCCTTAGCGTAATGTAATATACACGCAGAACCTGTGCCGCACTCTTCCCATCCGCTCCGCAGTGATCAGTTGTAGATACATTATATATACACACCTCCGGACGTGCGGCAGCGGTGTAATCCGTCCTTAGCGTAATGTAATACACACGCAGAACCTGTGCCGCACTCTTCCCATCCGCTCCGCAGTGATCAGTTGTAGATACATTATATATACACACCTCCGTACGCGCGGCAGCGGTGTAATCCGTCCTTAGCGTAATGTAATACACACGCAGAACCTGTGCCGCACTCTTCCCATCCGCTACGCAGTGATCGGTTGTAGATACATTATATATATTATGGACATCATTACCATCTAGTGCTCACCATGGACTCTACTCAGAATGCCGACACTAAATGGTAGACACGGCACAAGGTAAACCTGGGCAACAGGGCAACTGTTGACACAAGCTTTTGTTGTCATATTGGTGATATTTCCCTTTCAGTACGCGGACCCCCAGTTACTGCATCACACCCCCTGACGCGGCCGCTCTGCAGGGCACAGGTTACCGTTATGAATTGTAGTCCACGTGGATGGTCAAGTAAGAAAAAGGCCTAAAAAAAACCCCAAAACTCATGTCGACCTTTTCATGTGTCAACCAGTTGAACATGTCTACCTTTTGACTATATGCATGTCAACCATTTGGTGTCGACCTTTCATCCAGATACCTAGCACACAGTTTCTGAAGGAACTCGGCAGGTAGGTTGTTCCAGACATCTTGGAGAACTAACCACAGATCCTCGATGAATGTAGACTGCTCAGATCCTTCTGTGTCTTCATGTAATCCCAGACAGACTCCATCATGTTGAGACCAGGGCTCTGTGGGGTTATATCATCACTTCCCGGACTCCTTGTTCTTCTTTACGCTGAAGGCAGTTCTTAATGACATTGTCCTGCTGCAGAATAAATTTGGAGCCAATCAGACGCCTCACTGATGGTACTGCATGCTGGGTAAGTACCTGCCTGTATTTCTGGATTGGTGTAATGGTCCTATCACACGGCTGTGCTCCTGCTCGGTACCGTGATAACCGTGTATTCCGCCATCATGGAGGACAGCTCGGAAAAGTCATCATAGATGAAACACGCTTATGTCATGTTCCCCTCACACTGCCCAGCCATGATCCAGGACCGTCCCATGTAATTACATCAACCCCACAGTCACAGGGGAAGAGCATAATATCCAATCCCAGCACTACAGCGCCCCCCTGTGCAGCATGAACATATTCTCAGTCACACAATGAACCCCCTTATACATGTGCTCCCGCAGTGAGTCATGTGACTGTCCACCTACCCGCCTCATCTTCTGTGTGACAGTCACCTAGAGGCTCCAGCAAGTCTGGCAGAGCCATCAGTAGAGCATTCTCTCCTATAACAACCCCGCTCAGACTGAGACCCTCACTGCAGCCCTAGACATGGCAGCGCCACTACCGGACGTCTCCAGCCTCAGATCTACAGGCTTCCTCTATTACCTGTCACACAACCTGCTCCACCTGCGTTACATCCGCAGTCTCCAAACCCCAGACGCCCTATGGTCAGCATCAGCCCAGCACTGTACCACCACCTCACCCTCTTATACAGGCCGGCACTGTACCACCCCCCTCTTATACAGCCCAGCACTGTACCTCCACCTCACCCTCTTATACAGCCCAGCACTGTACCACCACCTCACCCTCCTGCACAGCCCAGCACTGTACCACCACACCCCCTTATACAGCCCAGCACTGTACCACTACCTCACCCTCCTGCACAGCCCAGCACTGTACCACCACCCCACCCTCTTATACAGCCCAGCACTGTACCACCACCTCACCCTCCTGCACAGCCCAGCACTGTACCACCACACCCCCTTATACAGCCCAGCACTGTACCACTACCTCACCCTCCTGCACAGCCCAGCACTGTACCACCACCCCACCCTCTTATACAGCCCAGCACTGTACCACCACTCCACCCTCTTATACAGGCCGGCACTGTACCACCACCACACCCCCTTATACAGCCCAGCACTGTACTACCACCCCCCTCTCTTATACAGCCCAGCGCTGTACCACCACCCCTCCCTCCTGCACAGCCCAGCACTGTACCACCCCCCCCCTCTTATACAGCCCAGCACTGTACCACCACCTCACCCTCCTGCACAGCCCAGCACTGTACCACCCCCTCACCCTCTTATACAGCCCAGCACTGTATCACCACTCCACCCTCCTGCACAGCCCAGCACTGTACCACCACCTCACCCTCCTGCACAGCCCAGCACTGTACCACCACCTCACCCTCTTATACAGCCCAGCACTGTACCACCCCCTCACCCTCTTATACAGCCCAGCACTGTACCACCACTCCACCCTCCTGCACAGCCCAGAACTGTACCACCACCTCACCCTCCTGCACAGCCCAGCACTGCACCACCTCACCCTCTTATACAGCCCAGCACTGTACCACCCCCCTCTTATACAGCCCAGCACTGTACCACCCCCTCACCCTCCTGCACAGCCCAGCACTGTACCACCACCCCACCCTCTTATACAGCCCAGCACTGTACCACCACCTCACCCTCCTGCACAGCCCAGCACTGTACCACCACCCCCCCCTTATACAGCCCAGCACTGTACCACCACCTCACCCTCTTATACAGCCCAGCACTGTACCACCACCCCCCCTTATACAGACCAGCACTGTACCACCCCCTCACCCTCTTATACAGCCCAGCACTGTACCACCACTCCACCCTCCTGCACAGCCCAGCACTGTACCACCACACCCCCTTATACAGCCCAGCACTGTACCACCACCTCACCCTCTTATACAGGCCGGCACTGTACCACCCCCCTCTTATACAGCCCAGTACTGTACCACCACCCCCCTCTCTTATACAGCCAAGCGCTGTACCACCACCCCTCCCTCCTGCACAGCCCAGCACTGTACTACCACCCCCCTCTCTTATACAGCCCAGCGCTGTACCACCACCTCACCCTCTTATACAGCCCAGCACTGTACCACCACCTCACCCTCTTATACAGCCCAGCACTCTACCACCACCTCACCCTCCTGCACAGCCCAGCACTGTACCACCACCTCACCCTCTTATACATCCCAGCACTGTACCACCACTCCACCCTCCTGCACAGCCCAGCACTGTACCACCACCCCACCCTCTTATACAGCCCAGCACTGTACCACCACCTCACCCTCCTGCACAGCCCAGCACTGTACCACCACACCCCTTATACAGCCCAGCACTGTACCACCACCTCACCCTCTTATACAGCCCAGCACTGTACCACCACCTCACCCTCCTGCACAGCCCAGCACTGTACCACCACACCCCCTTATACAGCCCAGCACTGTACCACCACCTCACCCTCTTATACAGGCCGGCACTGTACCACCCCCCTCTTATACAGCCCAGCACTGTACCACCACCACACCCCCTTATACAGCCCAGCACTGTACTACCACCCCCCTCTCTTATACAGCCCAGCGCTGTACCACCACCCCTCCCTCCTGCACAGCCCAGCACTGTACCAACCCCCCCCTCTTATACAGCCCAGCACTGTACCACCACCTCACCCTCCTGCACAGCCCAGCACTGTACCACCACCTCACCCTCTTATACAGCCCAGCACTGTACCACCACCTCACCCTCTTATACAGGCCAGCACTGTACCACCACCACACCCCCTTATACAGCCCAGCACTGTACTACCACCCCCCTCTCTTATACAGCCCAGCGCTGTACCACCACCCCTCCCTCCTGCACAGCCCAGCACTGTACTACCACTGCCCTCTCTTATACAGCCCAGCGCTGTACCACCACCCCTCCCTCCTGCACAGCCCAGCACTGTATCAACCCCCCTCTTATACAGCCCAGCACTGTACCACCAACTCACCCTCCTGCACAGCCCAGCACTGTACCACCACCTCACCCCCTTATACAGCCCAGCACTGTACCACCACCTCACCCTCTTATACAGCCCAGCACTGTACCACCACCTCACCCTCCTGCACAGCCCAGCACTGTACCACCACACCCCCTTATACAGCCCAGCACTGTACCACTACCTCACCCTCTTATACAGGCCGGCACTCTACCACCCCCCTCTTATACAGCCCAGCACTGTACCACCACCACACCCCCTTATACAGCCCAGCACTGTACTACCACCCCCCTCTCTTATACAGCCCAGCGCTGTACCACCACCCCTCCCTCCTGCACAGCCCAGCACTGTACTACCACTGCCCTCTCTTATACAGCCCAGCGCTGTACCACCACCCCTCCCTCCTGCACAGCCCAGCACTGTATCAACCCCCCTCTTATACAGCCCAGCACTGTACCACCAACTCACCCTCCTGCACAGCCCAGCACTGTACCACCACCTCACCCCCTTATACAGCCCAGCACTGTACCACCACCTCACCCTCTTATACAGCCCAGCACTGTACCACCACCTCACCCTCCTGCACAGCCCAGCACTGTACCACCACACCCCCTTATACAGCCCAGCACTGTACCACCACCTCACCCTCTTATACAGGCCGGCACTGTACCACCCCCCTCTTATACAGCCCAGCACTGTACCACCCCCTCACCCTCCTGCACAGCCCAGCACTGTACCACCACCCCACCCTCTTATACAGCCTAGCACTGTACCACCACCTCACCCTCCTGCACAGCCCAGCACTGTACCAACCCCCCCCCTCTTATACAGCCCAGCAATGTTCCACCACCTCACCCTCCTGCACAGCCCAGCACTGTACCACCACCTCACCCTCTTATACAGCCCAGCACTGTACCACCACCTCACCCTCCTGCACAGCCCAGCACTGTACCACCAAACCCCCTTATACAGCCCAGCACTGTACCACCACCTCACCCTCTTATACAGCCCAGCACTGTACCACCACCTCACCCTCTTATACAGCCCAGCACTCTACCACCACCTCACCCTCCTGCACAGCCCAGCACTGTACCACCACACCCCCTTATACAGCCCAGCACTGTACCACCACCTCACCCTCTTATACAGGCCGGCACTGTACCACCCCCCTCTTATACAGCCCAGCACTGTACCACCACCTAACCCTCCTGCACAGCCCAGCACTGTACCACCCCCCCCCCTTATACAGCCCAGCACTGTACCACCACCTCACCCTCTTATAAAGCCCAGCACTGTACCACCACCTCACCCTCTTATACAGGCCGGCACTGTACCACCCCCCTCTTATACAGCCCAGCACTGTACCACCACCTAACCCTCCTGCACAGCCCAGCACTGTACCACCCCCCCCCTTATACAGCCCAGCACTGTACCACCACCTCACCCTCTTATAAAGCCCAGCACTGTACCACCTCCTCACCCTCCTGCACAGCCCAGCACTGTACCAACCCCCCCCTCTTATACAGCCCAGCAATGTTCCACCACCTCACCCTCCTGCACAGCCCAGCACTGTACCACCACCTCACCCTCTTAAACAGCCCAGCACTGTACCACCACCTCACCCTCCTGCACAGCCCAGCACTGTACCACCACACCCCCTTATACAGCCCAGCACTGTACCACCTCACCCTCTTATACAGGCCAGCACTGTACCACCACCTCACCCTCCTGCACAGCCCAGCACTGTACCACCACCTCACCCTCTTATACAGCCCAGCACAGTACCACCACCCCAACCTCTTATACAGCCCAGCACTGTGCCACCCCCTCACCCTTTTATACAGCCCAGCACTGAACCACCACCCCACCCTCCTGCACAGCCCAGCACTGTACCACCCCCTCCCCCTAATATACAGCCCAGCACTGTACCACCACCCCACCCTCCTGCACAGCCCAGCACTGAACCACCACCCCACCCTCTTATACAGCCCAGCACTGTACCACCACCTCACCCTCCTGCACAGCCCAGCACTGTACCACCACCTCACCCTCTTATACAGCCCAGCACTGTACCACTACCTCACCCTCCTGCACAGCCCAGCACTGTACCACCACCCCACCCTCTTATACAGCCCAGCACTGTACCACCACTCCACCCTCTTATACAGGCCGGCACTGTACCACCACCACACCCCCTTATACAGCCCATCACTGTACTACCACCCCCCTCTCTTATACAGCCCAGCGCTGTACCACCACCCCTCCCTCCTGCACAGCCCAGCACTGTACCAACCCCCCCCTCTTATACAGCCCAGCACTGTACCACCACCTCACCCTCCTGCACAGCCCAGCACTGTACCACCCCCTCACCCTCTTATACAGCCCAGCACTGTATCACCACTCCACCCTCCTGCACAGCCCAGCACTGTACCACCACCTCACCCTCCTGCACAGTCCAGCACTGTACCACCACCTCACCCTCTTATACAGCCCAGCACTGTACCACCCCCTCACCCTCTTATACAGCCCAGCACTGTACCACCACTCCACCCTCCTGCACAGCCCAGAACTGTACCACCACCTCACCCTCCTGCACAGCCCAGCACTGCACCACCTCACCCTCTTATACAGCCCAGCACTGTACCACCCCCCTCTTATACAGCCCAGCACTGTACCACCCCCTCACCCTCCTGCACAGCCCAGCACTGTACCACCACCCCACCCTCTTATACAGCCCAGCACTGTACCACCACCTCACCCTCCTGCACAGCCCAGCACTGTACCACCACCCCCCCCTTATACAGCCCAGCACTGTACCACCACCTCACCCTCTTATACAGCCCAGCACTGTACCACCCCCCCCCTTATACAGACCAGCACTGTACCACCCCCTCACCCTCTTATACAGCCCAGCACTGTACCACCACTCCACCCTCCTGCACAGCCCAGCACTGTACCACCACACCCCCTTATACAGCCCAGCACTGTACCACCACCTCACCCTCTTATACAGGCCGGCACTGTACCACCCCCCTCTTATACAGCCCAGTACTGTACCACCACCCCCCTCTCTTATACAGCCAAGCGCTGTACCACCACCCCTCCCTCCTGCACAGCCCAGCACTGTACTACCACCCCCCTCTCTTATACAGCCCAGCGCTGTACCACCACCTCACCCTCTTATACAGCCCAGCACTGTACCACCACCTCACCCTCTTATACAGCCCAGCACTCTACCACCACCTCACCCTCCTGCACAGCCCAGCACTGTACCACCACCTCACCCTCTTATACATCCCAGCACTGTACCACCACTCCACCCTCCTGCACAGCCCAGCACTGTACCACCACCCCACCCTCTTATACAGCCCAGCACTGTACCACCACCTCACCCTCCTGCACAGCCCAGCACTGTACCACCACACCCCTTATACAGCCCAGCACTGTACCACCACCTCACCCTCTTATACAGCCCAGCACTGTACCACCACCTCACCCTCCTGCACAGCCCAGCACTGTACCACCACACCCCCTTATACAGCCCAGCACTGTACCACCACCTCACCCTCTTATACAGGCCGGCACTGTACCACCCCCCTCTTATACAGCCCAGCACTGTACCACCACCACACCCCCTTATACAGCCCAGCACTGTACTACCACCCCCCTCTTATACAGCCCAGCGCTGTACCACCACCCCTCCCTCCTGCACAGCCCAGCACTGTACCAACCCCCCCCTCTTATACAGCCCAGCACTGTACCACCACCTCACCCTCCTGCACAGCCCAGCACTGTACCACCACCTCACCCTCTTATACAGCCCAGCACTGTACCACCACTCCACCCTCCTGCACAGCCCAGCACTGTACCACCACCCCACCCTCTTATACAGCCCAGCACTGTACCACCACCTCACCCTCCTGCACAGCCCAGCACTGTACCACCACACCCCTTATACAGCCCAGCACTGTACCACCACCTCACCCTCTTATACAGGCCAGCACTCTACCACCCCCCTCTTATACAGCCCAGCACTGTACCACCACCACACCCCCTTATACAGCCCAGCACTGTACTACCACCCCCCTCTCTTATACAGCCCAGCGCTGTACCACCACCCCTCCCTCCTGCACAGCCCAGCACTGTACTACCACTGCCCTCTCTTATACAGCCCAGCGCTGTACCACCACCCCTCCCTCCTGCACAGCCCAGCACTGTATCAACCCCCCTCTTATACAGCCCAGCACTGTACCACCAACTCACCCTCCTGCACAGCCCAGCACTGTACCACCACCTCACCCCCTTATACAGCCCAGCACTGTACCACCACCTCACCCTCTTATACAGCCCAGCACTGTACCACCACCTCACCCTCCTGCACAGCCCAGCACTGTACCACCACACCCCCTTATACAGCCCAGCACTGTACCACTACCTCACCCTCTTATACAGGCCGGCACTCTACCACCCCCCTCTTATACAGCCCAGCACTGTACCACCACCACACCCCCTTATACAGCCCAGCACTGTACTACCACCCCCCTCTCTTATACAGCCCAGCGCTGTACCACCACCCCTCCCTCCTGCACAGCCCAGCACTGTACTACCACTGCCCTCTCTTATACAGCCCAGCGCTGTACCACCACCCCTCCCTCCTGCACAGCCCAGCACTGTATCAACCCCCCTCTTATACAGCCCAGCACTGTACCACCAACTCACCCTCCTGCACAGCCCAGCACTGTACCACCACCTCACCCCCTTATACAGCCCAGCACTGTACCACCACCTCACCCTCTTATACAGCCCAGCACTGTACCACCACCTCACCCTCCTGCACAGCCCAGCACTGTACCACCACACCCCCTTATACAGCCCAGCACTGTACCACCACCTCACCCTCTTATACAGGCCGGCACTGTACCACCCCCCTCTTATACAGCCCAGCACTGTACCACCCCCTCACCCTCCTGCACAGCCCAGCACTGTACCACCACCCCACCCTCTTATACAGCCCAGCACTGTACCACCACCTCACCCTCCTGCACAGCCCAGCACTGTACCAACCCCCCCCCCTCTTATACAGCCCAGCAATGTTCCACCACCTCACCCTCCTGCACAGCCCAGCACTGTACCACCACCTCACCCTCTTATACAGCCCAGCACTGTACCACCACCTCACCCTCCTGCACAGCCCAGCACTGTACCACCAAACCCCCTTATACAGCCCAGCACTGTACCACCACCTCACCCTCTTATACAGCCCAGCACTGTACCACCACCTCACCCTCTTATACAGCCCAGCACTCTACCACCACCTCACCCTCCTGCACAGCCCAGCACTGTACCACCACACCCCCTTATACAGCCCAGCACTGTACCACCACCTCACCCTCTTATACAGGCCGGCACTGTACCACCCCCCTCTTATACAGCCCAGCACTGTACCACCACCTAACCCTCCTGCACAGCCCAGCACTGTACCACCCCCCCCCCTTATACAGCCCAGCACTGTACCACCACCTCACCCTCTTATAAAGCCCAGCACTGTACCACCACCTCACCCTCTTATACAGGCCGGCACTGTACCACCCCCCTCTTATACAGCCCAGCACTGTACCACCACCTAACCCTCCTGCACAGCCCAGCACTGTACCACCCCCCCCCCTTATACAGCCCAGCACTGTACCACCCTCTTATAAAGCCCAGCACTGTACCACCTCCTCACCCTCCTGCACAGCCCAGCACTGTACCAACCCCCCCCTCTTATACAGCCCAGCAATGTTCCACCACCTCACCCTCCTGCACAGCCCAGCACTGTACCACCACCTCACCCTCTTAAACAGCCCAGCACTGTACCACCACCTCACCCTCCTGCACAGCCCAGCACTGTACCACCACACCCCCTTATACAGCCCAGCACTGTACCACCACCTCACCCTCTTATACAGGCCAGCACTGTACCACCACCTCACCCTCCTGCACAGCCCAGCACTGTACCACCACCTCACCCTCTTATACAGCCCAGCACAGTACCACCACCCCAACCTCTTATACAGCCCAGCACTGTGCCACCCCCTCACCCTTTTATACAGCCCAGCACTGAACCACCACCCCACCCTCCTGCACAGCCCAGCACTGTACCACCCCCTCCCCCTAATATACAGCCCAGCACTGTACCACCACCCCACCCTCCTGCACAGCCCAGCACTGAACCACCACCCCACCCTCTTATACAGCCCAGCACTGTACCACCACCTCACCCTCCTGCACAGCCCAGCACTGTACCACCACCTCACCCTCTTATACAGCCCAGCACTGTACCACCCCCTCACCCTCCTGCACAGCCCAGCACTGTACCACCCCCCCACCCTCTTATACAGCCCAGCACTGTACCACCACCTCACCCTCCTGCACAGCCCAGCACTGTACCACCCCCCCCCTTATACAGCCCAGCACTGTACCACCACCTCACCCTCTTATACAGCCCAGCACTGTACCACCACCCCACCCTCTTATACAGCCCAGCACTGTACCACCACCTCACCCTCCTGCAAAGCCCAGCACTGTACCACCACCCCACCCTCTTATACAGCCCAGCACTGTACCACCCCCCCCCTTATACAGCCCAGCACTGTACCCCCCCTTCTTATACAGCCCAGCACTGTACCACCATCTCACCCTCCTGCACAGCCCAGCAGTGTAGCACCACCTCACCCACCTGCACAGCCCAGCAGTGTAGCACCACCTCACCCTCTTATACAGGCCGGCACTGTACCACCAAACCCCCTTATACAGCCCAGCACTGTACCACCACCTCACCCTCTTATACAGGCCGGCACTGTACCACCCCCCTCTTATACAGCCCAACACTGTACCACCCCCTCACCCTCCTGCACAGCCCAGCACTGTACCACCACCCCCCTTATACAGCCCAGCACTGTACCACCACCTCACCCTCTTATACAGGCCGGCACTGTACCACCCCCCTCTTATACAGCCCAGCACTGTACCACCACCTAACCCTCCTGCACAGCCCAGCACTGTACCACCACCCCCCCCCTTATACAGCCCAGCACTGTACCACCACCTCACCCTCTTATAAAGCCCAGCACTGTACCACCTCCTCACCCTCCTGCACAGCCCAGCACTGTACCAACCCCCCCCCCTCTTATACAGCCCAGCAATGTTCCACCACCTCACCCTCCTGCACAGCCCAGCACTGTACCACCACCTCACCCTCTTAAACAGCCCAGCACTGTACCACCACCTCACCCTCCTGCACAGCCCAGCACTGTACCACCACACCCCCTTATACAGCCCAGCACTGTACCACCACCTCACCCTCTTATACAGGCCAGCACTGTACCACCACCTCACCCTCCTGCACAGCCCAGCACTGTACCACCACCTCACCCTCTTATACAGCCCAGCACAGTACCACCACCCCAACCTCTTATACAGCCCAGCACTGTGCCACCCCCTCACCCTTTTATACAGCCCAGCACTGAACCACCACCCCACCCTCCTGCACAGCCCAGCACTGTACCACCCCCTCCCCCTAATATACAGCCCAGCACTGTACCACCACCCCACCCTCCTGCACAGCCCAGCACTGAACAACCACCCCACCCTCTTATACAGCCCAGCACTGTACCACCACCTCACCCTCCTGCACAGCCCAGCACTGTACCACCACCTCACCCTCTTATACAGCCCAGCACTGTACCACCCCCTCACCCTCCTGCACAGCCCAGCACTGTACCACCCCCCCACCCTCTTATACAGCCCAGCACTGTACCACCACCTCACCCTCCTGCACAGCCCAGCACTGTACCACCCCCCCCTTATACAGCCCAGCACTGTACCACCACCTCACCCTCTTATACAGCCCAGCACTGTACCACCACCCCACCCTCTTATACAGCCCAGCACTGTACCACCACCTCACCCTCCTGCAAAGCCCAGCACTGTACCACCACCCCACCCTCTTATACAGCCCAGCACTGTACCACCCCCCCCTTATACAGCCCAGCACTGTACCCCCCCTTCTTATACAGCCCAGCACTGTACCACCATCTCACCCTCCTGCACAGCCCAGCAGTGTAGCACCACCTCACCCACCTGCACAGCCCAGCAGTGTAGCACCACCTCACCCTCCTGCACAGCCCAGCACTGTACCACCACCCCACCCTCCTGCACAGCCCAGCACTGTACCACCACCACACACTCCTGCCCAGCACTGCACCACCACCTCACCCTCTTATACAGCCCAGCACTCTACCACCACCCCACCCTCTTATACAGCCCAGCACTGTAACACCACCTCACCCTCCTGCACAGCCCAGCACTGTACCACCCCCCCACCCTCTAATACAGCCCAGCACTGTACCACCACCTCACCCTCTTATACAGGCCAGCACTGTACCACCACCTCACCCTCCTGCACAGCCCAGCACTGTACCACCACCTCACCCTCTTATACAGCCCAGCACAGTACCACCACCCCAACCTCTTATACAGCCCAGCACTGTGCCACCCCCTCACCCTTTTATACAGCCCAGCACTGTACCACCACCTCACCCTCTTATACAGGCCGGCACTGTACCACCCCCCTCTTATACAGCCCAGCACTGTACCACCCCCTCACCCTCCTGCACAGCCCAGCACTGTACCACCACCCCCCTTATACAGCCCAGCACTGTACCACCACCTCACCCTCTTATACAGCCCAGCACTGTACCACCACCTCACCCTCCTGCACAGCCCAGCACTGTACCACCCCCCCCCTTATACAGCCCAGCACTGTACCACCACCTCACCCTCTTATACAGCCCAGCACTCTACCACCACCTCACCCTCCTGCACAGCCCAGCACTGTACCACCACCTCACCCTCTTAAACATCCCAGCACTGTACCACCACTCCACCCTCCTGCACAGCCCAGCACTGTACCACCACACCCCCTTATACAGCCCAGCACTGTACCACCACCTCACCCTCTTATACAGGCCAGCACTCTACCACCCCCCTCTTATACAGCCCAGCACTGTACCACCACCACACCCCCTTATACAGCCCAGCACTGTACTACCACCCCCCTCTCTTATACAGCCCAGCGCTGTACCACCACCCCTCCCTCCTGCACAGCCCAGCACTGTACTACCACTGCCCTCTCTTATACAGCCCAGCGCTGTACCACCACCCCTCCCTCCTGCACAGCCCAGCACTGTATCAACCCCCCTCTTATACAGCCCAGCACTGTACCACCAACTCACCCTCCTGCACAGCCCAGCACTGTACCACCACCTCACCCCCTTATACAGCCCAGCACTGTACCACCACCTCACCCTCTTATACAGCCCAGCACTGTACCACCACCTCACCCTCCTGCACAGCCCAGCACTGTACCACCACACCCCCTTATACAGCCCAGCACTGTACCACCACCTCACCCTCTTATACAGGCCGGCACTGTACCACCCCCCTCTTATACAGCCCAGCACTGTACCACCCCCTCACCCTCCTGCACAGCCCAGCACTGTACCACCACCCCACCCTCTTATACAGCCCAGCACTGTACCACCACCTCACCCTCCTGCACAGCCCAGCACTGTACCAACCACCCCCCTCTTATACAGCCCAGCAATGTTCCACCACCTCACCCTCCTGCACAGCCCAGCACTGTACCACCACCTCACCCTCTTATACAGCCCAGCACTGTACCACCACCTCACCCTCCTGCACAGCCCAGCACTGTACCACCAAACCCCCTTATACAGCCCAGCACTGTACCACCACCTCACCCTCTTATACAGGCCGGCACTGTACCACCCCCCTCTTATACAGCCCAGCACTGTACCACCCCCCTCACCCTCCTGCACAGCCCAGCACTGTACCACCACCCCCCTTATACAGCCCAGCACTGTACCACCACCTCACCCTCTTATACAGCCCAGCACTGTACCACCACCTCACCCTCCTGCACAGCCCAGCACTGTACCACCCCCCCCCCCTTATACAGCCCAGCACTGTACCACCACCTCACCCTCTTATACAGCCCAGCACTGTACCACCACCCCAACCTCCTGCACAGCCCAGCACTGTACCACGACCCCACCCTCTTATACAGCCCAGCACTGTACCACCACCTCACCCTCCTGCACAGCCCAGCACTGTACCACCCCCCCTTATACAGCCCAGCACTGTACCACCACCTCACCCTCTTATACAGCCCAGCACTGTACCACCACCTCACCCTCCTGCACAGCCCAGCACTGTACCACCACCTCACCCTCCTGCACAGCCCAGCACTGTACCAACCCCCCCTCTTATACAGCCCAGCACTGTACCACCACCTCACCCTCCTGCACAGCCCAGCACTGTACCACCACCCCCCTTATACAGCCCAGCACCGTACCACCACCTCACCCTCTTATACAGCCCAGCACTGTACCACCACCTCACCCTCCTGCACAGCCCAGCACTGTACCAACCCCCCCCCCTCTTATACAGCCCAGCAATGTTCCACCACCTCACCCTCCTGCTCAGCCCAGCACTGTACCACCACCTCACCCTCCTGCACAGCCCAGCACTGTACCACCACCTCACCCTCCTGCACAGCCCAGCACTGTACCACCACACCCCCTTATACAGCCCAGCACTGTACCACTACCTCACCCTCCTGCACAGCCCAGCACTGTACCACCACCCCACCCTCTTATACAGCCCAGCACTGTACCACCACCTCACCCTCCTGTACAGCCCAGCACTGTACCACCACCCCACCCTCTTATACAGCCCAGCACTGTACCACCACCTCACCCTCCTGCACAGCCCAGCACTGTACCACCACCCCACCCTCTTATACAACCCAGCACTGTACCACCACCTCACCCTCCTGCACAGCCCAGCACTGTACCACCCCCCCTTATACAGCCCAGCATTGTACCACCACCTCACCCTCTTATACAGCCCAGCACTGTACCACCACCTCACCCTCCTGCACAGCCCAGCACTGTACCACCACACCCTTATACAGCCCAGCACTGTACCACCACCTCACCCTCTTATACAGGCCGGCACTGTACCACCCCCCTCTTATACAGCCCAGCACTGTACCACCACCACACCCCCTTATACAGCCCAGCACTGTACCACCACCCCCCTCTCTTATACAGCCCAGCGCTGTACCACCACCCCTCCCTCCTGCACAGCCCAGCACTGTACCAACCCCCCCCCTCTTATACAGCCCAGCACTGTACCACCACCTCACCCTCCTGCACAGCCCAGCACTGTACCACCCCCTCACCCTCTTATACAGCCCAGCACTGTATCACCACTCCACCCTCCTGCACAGCCCAGCACTGTACCACCACCTCACCCTCCTGCACAGCCCAGCACTGTACCACCACCTCACCCTCTTATACAGCCCAGCACTGTACCACCCCCCTCTTATACAGCCCAGCACTGTACCACCCCCTCACCCTCCTGCACAGCCCAGCACTGTACCACCACCCCACCCTCTTATACAGCCCAGCACTGTACCACCACCTCACCCTCCTGCACAGCCCAGCACTGTACCACCACCCCCCCCCCTTATACAGCCCAGCACTGTACCACCACATCACCCTCTTATACAGCCCAGCACTGTACCACCACCCCCCCTTATACAGACCAGCACTGTACCACCCCCTCACCCTCTTATACAGCCCAGCACTGTACCACCACTCCACCCTCCTGCACAGCCCAGCACTGTACCACCACACCCCCTTATACAGCCCAGCACTGTACCACCACCTCACCCTCTTATACAGGCCGGCACTGTACCACCCCCCTCTTATACAGCCCAGTACTGTACCACCACCCCCCTCTCTTATACAGCCAAGCGCTGTACCACCACCCCTCCCTCCTGCACAGCCCAGCACTGTACTACCACCCCCCTCTCTTATACAGCCCAGCGCTGTACCACCACCTCACCCTCTTATACAGCCCAGCACTGTACCACCACCTCACCCTCTTATACAGCCCAGCACTCTACCACCACCTCACCCTCCTGCACAGCCCAGCACTGTACCACCACCTCACCCTCTTAAACATCCCAGCACTGTACCACCACTCCACCCTCCTGCACAGCCCAGCACTGTACCACCACCACACCCCCTTATACAGCCCAGCACTGTACCACCACCTCACCCTCTTATACAGGCCAGCACTCTACCACCCCCCTCTTATACAGCCCAGCACTGTACCACCACCACACCCCCTTATACAGCCCAGCACTGTACTACCACCCCCCTCTCTTATACAGCCCAGCGCTGTACCACCACCCCCTCCCTCCTGCACAGCCCAGCACTGTACTACCACTGCCCTCTCTTATACAGCCCAGCGCTGTACCACCACCCCTCCCTCCTGCACAGCCCAGCACTGTATCAACCCCCCTCTTATACAGCCCAGCACTGTACCACCAACTCACCCTCCTGCACAGCCCAGCACTGTACCACCACCTCACCCCCTTATACAGCCCAGCACTGTACCACCACCTCACCCTCTTATACAGCCCAGCACTGTACCACCACCTCACCCTCCTGCACAGCCCAGCACTGTACCACCAAACCCCCTTATACAGCCCAGCACTGTACCACCACCTCACCCTCTTATACAGGCCGGCACTGTACCACCCCCCTCTTATACAGCCCAGCACTGTACCACCCCCTCACCCTCCTGCACAGCCCAGCACTGTACCACCACCCCCCTTATACAGCCCAGCACTGTACCACCACCTCACCCTCTTATACAGCCCAGCACTGTACCACCACCTCACCCTCCTGCACAGCCCAGCACTGTACCACCCCCCCCCCCCCTTATACAGCCCAGCACTGTACCACCACCTCACCCTCTTATACAGCCCAGCACTGTACCACCACCCCAACCTCCTGCACAGCCCAGCACTGTACCACGACCCCACCCTCTTATACAGCCCAGCACTGTACCACCACCTCACCCTCCTGCACAGCCCAGCACTGTACCACCCCCCCTTATACAGCCCAGCACTGTACCACCACCTCACCCTCTTATACAGCCCAGCACTGTACCACCACCTCACCCTCCTGCACAGCCCAGCACTGTACCACCACACCCCCTTATACAGCCCAGCACTGTACCACCACCTCACCCTCTTATACAGGCCGGCACTGTACCACCCCCCTCTTATACAGCCCAGCACTGTACCACCACCTAACCCTCCTGCACAGCCCAGCACTGTACCACCCCCCCCCCCCTTATACAGCCCAGCACTGTACCACCACCTCACCCTCTTATAAAGCCCAGCACTGTACCACCTCCTCACCCTCCTGCACAGCCCAGCACTGTACCAACCCCCCCCCTCTTATACAGCCCAGCAATGTTCCACCACCTCACCCTCCTGCACAGCCCAGCACTGTACCACCACCTCACCCTCTTAAACAGCCCAGCACTGTACCACCACCTCACCCTCCTGCACAGCCCAGCACTGTACCACCACACCCCCTTATACAGCCCAGCACTGTACCACCACCTCACCCTCTTATACAGGCCAGCACTGTACCACCCCCCTCTTATACAGCCCAGCACTGTACCACCCCCTCACCCTCCTGCACAGCCCAGCACTGTACCACCACCCCACCCTCTTATACAGCCCAGCACTGTACCACCACCTCACCCTCTTATACAGCCCAGCACTGTACCACCACCTCACCCTCCTGCACAGCCCAGCACTGTACCACCACCTCACCCTCTTATACAGCCCAGCACAGTACCACCACCCCAACCTCTTATACAGCCCAGCACTGTGCCACCCCCTCACCCTTTTATACAGCCCAGCACTGAACCACCACCCCACCCTCCTGCACAGCCCAGCACTGTACCACCCCCTCCCCCTAATATACAGCCCAGCACTGTACCACCACCTCACCCTCCTGCACAGCCCAGCACTGTACCACCACCTCACCCTCTTATACAGCCCAGCACTGTACCACCCCCTCACCCTCCTGCACAGCCCAGCACTGTACCACCCCCCCACCCTCTTATACAGCCCAGCACTGTACCACCACCTCACCCTCCTGCACAGCCCAGCACTGTACCACCCCCCCCCTTATACAGCCCAGCACTGTACCACCACCTCACCCTCTTATACAGCCCAGCACTGTACCACCACCCCACCCTCTTATACAGCCCAGCACTGTACCACCACCTCACCCTCCTGCAAAGCCCAGCACTGTACCACCACCCCACCCTCTTATACAGCCCAGCACTGTACCACCCCCCCCTTATACAGCCCAGCACTGTACCCCCCCTTCTTATACAGCCCAGCACTGTACCACCATCTCACCCTCCTGCACAGCCCAGCAGTGTAGCACCACCTCACCCACCTGCACAGCCCAGCAGTGTAGCACCACCTCACCCTCCTGCACAGCCCAGCACTGTACCACCCCCCCACCCTCCTGCACAGCCCAGCACTGTACCACCACACCCCCTTATACAGCCCAGCACTGTACCACTACCTCACCCTCCTGCACAGCCCAGCACTGTACCACCACCCCACCCTCTTATACAGCCCAGCACTGTACCACCACCTCACCCTCCTGTACAGCCCAGCACTGTACCACCACCCCACCCTCTTATACAGCCCAGCACTGTACCACCACCTCACCCTCCTGCACAGCCCAGCACTGTACCACCACCCCACCCTCTTATACAACCCAGCACTGTACCACCACCTCACCCTCCTGCACAGCCCAGCACTGTACCACCCCCCCCCTTCTACAGCCCAGCATTGTACCACCACCTCACCCTCTTATACAGCCCAGCACTGTACCACCACCTCACCCTCCTGCACAGCCCAGCACTGTACCACCACACCCCCTTATACAGCCCAGCACTGTACCACCACCTCACCCTCTTATACAGGCCGGCACTGTACCACCCCCCCCCCTCTTATACAGCCCAGCAATGTTCCACCACCTCACCCTCCTGCACAGCCCAGCACTGTACCACCACCTCACCCTCTTAAACAGCCCAGCACTGTACCACCACCTCACCCTCCTGCACAGTACCACCACACCCTCTTATACAGCCCAGCACTGTACCACCACCTCACCCTCCTGCACAGTCCAGCACTGTACCAACACCCCCCCCCCTTATACAGCCCAGCACTGTACCACCACCTCACCCTCTTATACAGCCCAGCACTGTACCACCACCCCAACCTCCTGCACAGCCCAGCACTGTACCACCACCCCCCCTTATACAGCCCAGCACTGTACCACCACCTCACCCTCTTATACAGCCCAGCACTGTACCACCACCTCACCCTCCTGCACAGCCCAGCACTGTACCACCACCCCACCCTCTTATACAGACCAGCACTGTACCACCACCTCACCCTCCTGCACAGCCCAGCACTGTACCACCACCTCACCCTCTTATACAGACCAGCACTGTACCACCCCCCTCACCCTCCTGCACAGCCCAGCACTGTACCACCCCCCCCACCCTCTTATACAGCCCAGCACTGTACCACCACCTCACCCTCCTGCACAGCCCAGCACTGTACCACCCCCCCCCCCTTATATAGCCCAGCACTGTACCACCACCTTACCCTCTTATACAGCCCAGCACTGTACCACCACCTCACCCTCCTGCACAGCCCAGCACTGTACCACCACCTCACCCTCTTATACAGCCCAACACTGTACCACCACCTCACCCTCTTATACAGCCCAGCACTGTACCACCACCTCACCCTCCTGCACATCCAAGCACTGTACCACCCCCCCACCCTCTTATACAGCCCAGCACTGTACCACCTCCTCACCCTCCTGCACAGCCCAGCACTGTACCACCCCCCCCCCCCCTTATACAGCCCAGCACTGTACCACCACCTCACCCTCTTATACAGCCCAGCACTGTACCACCACCTCACCCTCTTATACAGCCCAGCACTGTACCACCACCCCAACCTCCTGCACAGCCCAGCACTGTACCACCACCCCAACCTCCTGCACAGCCCAGCACTGTACCACCACCTCACCCTCTTATACAGCCCAGCACTGTACCACCACCTCACCCTCCTGCACAGCCCAGCACTGTACCACCACCCCACCCTCTTATACAGCCCAGCACTGTACCACCACCTCACCCTCCTGCACAGCCCAGCACTGTACCCCCCCCCCCTTATACAGCCCAGCACTGTACCACCACCTCACCCTCTTATACAGCCCAGCACTGTACCACCACCTCACCCTCCTGCACAGCACTGTACCACCCCCCCTTATACAGCCCAGCACTGTACCACCACCTCACCCTCTTATACAGCCCAGCACTGTACCACCACCCCAACCTCCTGCACAGCCCAGCACTGTACCACCCCCCCCCCTTATACAGCCCAGCACTGTACCACCACCTCACCCTCTTATACAGCCCAGCACTGTACCACCACCTCACCCTCCTGCACAGCCCAGCACTGTACCACCACCCCACCCTCTTATACAGCCCAGCACTGTACCACCACCTCACCCTCCTGCACAGCCCAGCACTGTACCACCACCTCACCCTCTTAAACAGGCCGGCACTGTACCACCCCCCTCTTATACAGCCCAGCACTGTACCACCACCACACCCCCTTATACAGCCCAGCACTGTACTACCACCCCCTCTCATACAGCCCAGCGCTGTACCACCCCTCCCTCCTGCACAGCCCAGCACTGTACTACCACCCCCCTCTCTTATACAGCCCAGCGCTGTACCACCACCCCTCCCTCCTGCACAGCCCAGCACTGTACCAACCCCCCCCTCTTATACAGCCCAGCACTGTACCACCACCTCACCCTCCTGCACAGCCCAGCACTGTACCACCACCTCACCCACTTATACAGCCCAGCACTGTACCACCCCCTCACCCTCTTATACAGCCCAGCACTGTATCACCACTCCACCCTCCTGCACAGCCCAGCACTGTACCACCATCTCACCCTCCTGCACAGCCCAGCACTGTACCACCACCTCACCCTCTTATACAGCCCAGCACTGTACCACCCCCTCACCCTCTTATACAGCCCAGCACTGTATCACCACTCCACCCTCCTGCACAGCCCAGAACTGTACCACCACCTCACCCTCCTGCACAGCTCAGCACTGCACCACCTCACCCTCTTATACAGCCCAGCACTGTACCACCACCCCCAACCTCCTGCACAGCCCAGCACTGTACCACCCACCCCTTATACAGCCCAGCACTGTACCACAACCTCACCCTCCTGCACAGCCGAGCACTGTACCACCACACCCCCTTATACAGCCCAGCACTGTACCACCACCACACCCTCTTATACAGGCCGGCACTGTACCACCCCCTCTTATACAGCCCAGCACTGTACCACCCCCTCACCCTCCTGCACAGCCCAGCACTGTACCACCCCCCACCCTCTTATACAGCCCAGCACTGTACCACCACCTCACCCTCCTGCACAGCCCAGCACTGTACCACCCCCCCCCTTATACAGCCCAGCACTGTACCACCACCTCACCCTCTTATACAGCCCAGCACTGTACCACCACCTCACCCTCCTGCACAGCCCAGCACTGTACCACCCCCCACCCTCTTATACAGCCCAGCACTGTACCACCACCTCACCCTCCTGCACAGCCCAGCACTGTACCACCACCTCACCCTCTTATACAGACCAGCACTGTACCACCCCCCTCTTATACAGCCCAGTACTGTAACACCACCCCCCTCTCTTATACAGCCCAGCGCTGTACCACCACCTCACCCTCTTATACAGCCCAGCACTGTACCACCACCTCACCCTCCTGCACAGCCCAGCACTGTACCACCACACCCCCTTATACAGCCCAGCACTGTACCACCACCTCACCCTCTTATACAGGCCGGCACTGTACCACCCCCCTCTTATACAGCCCAGCACTGTACCACCACCACACCCCCTTATACAGCCCAGCACTGTACCACCACCTCACCCTCCTGCACAGCCCAGCACTGTACCACCCCCCCCCCTTATACAGCCCAGCACTGTACCACCACCTCACCCTCTTATACAGCCCAGCACTGTACCACCACCTCACCCTCCTGCACAGCCCAGCACTGTACCACCACCTCACCCTCTTATACAGCCCAGCACTGTACCACCCCCTCACCCTCTTATACAGCCCAGCACTGTATCACCACTCCACCCTCCTGCACAGCCCAGAACTGTACCACCACCTCACCCTCCTGCACAGCTCAGCACTGCACCACCTCACCCTCTTATACAGCCCAGCACTGTACCACCACCTCACCCTCCTGCACAGCCCAGCACTGTACCACCCCCCCCCCCTTATACAGCCCAGCACTGTACCACCACCTCACCCTCTTATACAGCCCAGCACTGTACCACCACCTCACCCTCCTGCACAGCCCAGCACTGTACCAACCCCCCCCCTCTCATACAGCCCAGCAATGTTCCACCACCTCACCCTCCTGCACAGCCCAGCACTGTACCACCACCCCACCCTCTTATACAGCCCAGCACTGTACCACCACCTCACCCTCCTGCACAGCCCAGCACTGTACCACCACCTCACCCTCCTGCACAGCCCAGCACTGTACCACCACACCCCCTTATACAGCCCAGTACTGTACCACCACCCCCCTCTCTTATACAGCCCAGCGCTGTACCACCAACCCTCCCTCCTGCACAGCCCAGCACTGTACTACCACCCCCCTCTCTTATACAGCCCAGCGCTGTACCACCACCCCTCCCTCCTGCACAGCCCAACACTGTACCAACCCCCCTTTCTTATACAGCCCAGCACTGTACCACCACCTCACCCTCCTACACAGCTCAGCACTGTACCACCCCCTCACCCTATTATACAGCCCAGCACTGTACCACCACTCCACCCTCCTGCACAGCCCAGCACTGTACCACCACCTCACCCTCCTGCACAGCCCAGCACTGCACCACCTCACCCTCTTATACAGCCCAGCACTGTACCACCACCCCAACCTCCTGCACAGCCCAGCACTGTACCCCCCCCTTATACAGCCCAGCACTGTACCACCACCTCACCCTCTTATACAGCCCAGCACTGTACCACCACCTCACCCTCCTGCACAGCCCAGCACTGTACCACCACACCCCCTTATACAGCCCAGCACTGTGCCACCACCTCACCCTCTTATGCAGGCCGGCACTGTACCACCCCCCTCTTATACAGCCCAGCACTGTACCACCCCCTCACCCTCCTGCACAGCCCAGCACTGTACCACCACCTCACCCTCTTATACAGCCCAGCACTGTACCACCACCTCACCCTCCTGCACAGCCCAGCACTGTACCACCACCCCCCCCTTATACAGCCCAGCACTGTACCACCACCTCACCCTCTTATACAGCCCAGCACTGTACCACCACCTCACCCTCCTGCACAGCCCAGCACTGTACCAACCCACCCCTCTTATACAGCCCAGCACTGTACCACCACCTCACCCTCTTATACAGGCCGGCACTGTACCACCCCCCTCTTATACAGCCCAGCACTGTACCACCCCCTCACCCTCCTGCACAGCCCAGCACTGTACCACCCCCCCCTTATACAGCCCAGCACTGTACCACCACCTCACCCTCTTATACAGCCCAGCACTGTACCACCACCTCACCCTCCTGCACAGCCCAGCACTGTACCACCACACCCCCTTATACAGCCCAGCACTGTACCACTACCTCACCCTCCTGCACAGCCCAGCACTGTACCACCACCTCACCCTCTTATACAGCCCAGCACTGTACCACCACCTCACCCTCCTGCACAGCCCAGCACTGTACCACCACCTCACCCTCTTATACAGCCCAGCACTGTATCACCACTCCACCCTCCTGCTCAGCCCAGAACTGTACCACCACCTCACCCTCCTGCACAGCCCAGCACTGCACCACCTCACCCTCTTATACAGCCCAGCACTGTACCACCACCCCCAACCTCCTGCACAGCCCAGCACTGTACCACCCACCCCTTATACAGCCCAGCACTGTACCACCACCTCACCCTCCTGCACAGCCCAGCACTGTACCACCCCCCCCTTATACAGCCCAGCACTGTACCACCACCTCACCCTCTTATGCAGCCCAGCACTGTACCACCACCTCACCCTCTTATACAGCCCAGCACTGTACCACCACCTCACCCTCCTGCACAGCCCAGCACTGTACCACCACCTCACCCTCTTATACAGACCAGCACTGTACCACCACCTCACCCTCTTATACAGGCCGGCACTGTACCACCCCCCTCTTATACAGCCCAGTACTGTACCACCACCCCCCTCTCTTATACAGCCCAGCACTGTACCACCACCTCACCCTCCTGCACAGCCCAGCACTGTACCACCCCCCCTTATACAGCCCAGCACTGTACCACCACCTCACCCTCTTATACAGCCCAGCACTGTACCACCACCTCACCCTCCTGCACAGCACTGTACCACCCCTACCTTATACAGCCCAGCACTGTACCACCACCTCACCCTCTTATACAGACCAGCACTGTACCACCACCTCACCCTCTTATACAGGCCGGCACTGTACCACCCCCCTCTTATACAGCCCAGTACTGTACCACCACCCCCCTCTCTTATACAGCCCAGCACTGTACCACCACCTCACCCTCCTGCACAGCCCAGCACTGTACCACCCCCCCTTATACAGCCCAGCACTGTACCACCACCTCACCCTCTTATACAGCCCAGCACTGTACCACCACCTCACCCTCCTGCACAGCACTGTACCACCCCTACCTTATACAGCCCAGCACTGTACCACCACCTCACCCTCTTATACAGCCCAGCACTGTACCACCACCTTACCCTCCTGCACAGCCCAGCACTGTACCACCACACCCCCTTATACAGCCCAGCACTGTACCACCACCTCACCCTCTTATACAGGCCGGCACTGTACCACCCCCCCTCTTATACAGCCCAGCACTGTACCACCCCCTCACCCTCCTGCACAGCCCAGCACTGTACCACCCCCCCACCCTCTTATACAGCCCAGCACTGTACCACCACCTCACCCTCCTGCACAGCCCAGCACTGTACCACCACCTCACCCTCTTATACAGCCCAGCACTGTACCACCACCTCACCCTCTTATACAGGCCGGCACTGTACCACCACCCCCCTCTCTTATACAGCCCAGCGCTGTACCACCACCCCTCCCTCCTGCACAGCCCAACACTGTACCAACCCCCCCCTCTTATACAGCCCAGCACTGTACCACCACTCCACCCTCCTGCACAGCCCAGCACTGTACCACCACCTCACCCTCCTGCACAGCCCAGCACTGTACCACCACCTCACCCTCCTGCACAGCCCAGCACTGTACCACCACCTCACCCTCTTATACAGCCCAGCACTGTACCACCACCTCACCCTCCTGCACAGCCCAGCACTGTACCAACCCCCCCCTCTTATACAGCCCAGCAATGTTCCACCACCTCACCCTCCTGCACAGCCCAGCACTGTACCACCACCTCACCCTCCTGCACAGCCCAGCACTGTACCACCAAACCACCTTATACAGCCCAGCACTGTACCACCACCTCACCCTCCTATACAGGCCGGCACTGTACCACCCCCCTCTTATACAGCCCAGCACTGTACCACCCCCTCACCCTCCTGCACAGCCCAGCACTGTACCACCACCCCACCCTCTTATACAGCCCAGCACTGTACCACCACCTCACCCTCCTGCACAGCCCAGCACTGTACCACCCCCCCCCCTTATACAGCCCAGCACTGTACCACCACCTCACCCTCTTATACAGCCCAGCACTGTACCACCACCTCACCCTCCTGCACAGCCCAGCACTGTACCACCCCACCCCCCCTTATACAGCCCAGCACTGTACCACCACCTCACCCTCTTATACAGCCCAGCACTGTACTACCTCCTCACCCTCCTGCACAGCCCAGCACTGTTCCACCACCTCACCCTCGTAAACAGCCCAGCACTGTACCACCACCTCACCCTCCTGCACAGCCCAGCACTGTACCACCACCTCACCCTCTTATACAGCCCAGCACTGTACCAACCCCCCCTTATACAGCCCAGCACTGTACCACCCCCCCTCTTATACAGCCCACTGTACCACCACCTCACCCTCTTATACAGCCCAGCACTGTACCACCCACCCTCTTATACAGCCCAGCACTGTACCACCCCCCCTTCTTATACAGCCCAGCACTGTACCACTACCTCACCCTCCTGCACAGCCCAGCAGTGTACCACCACCTCACCCTCCTGCACAGACCAGCACTGTACCACCACCCCACCCTCTTTTACAGCCCAGCACTATACCACCACCTCACCCTCTTATACAGCCCAGCACTGTACCACCCCCCTCTTATACAGCCCAGCACTGTACCACCCCCCCTCTTATACAGCCCAGCACTGTACCCCCCTTCTTATACAGCCCAGCACTGTACCACCATCTCACCCTCCTGCACAGCCCAGCAGTGTAGCACCACCTCACCCTCCTGCACATCCCAGCAGTGTAGCACCACCTCACCCTCCTGCACAGCCCAGCACTGTACCACCACCCCACCCTCCTGCACAGCCCAGCACTGTACCACCACCACACACTCCTGCCCAGCACTGCACCACCACCTCACCCTCTTATACAGCCCAGCACTGCACCACCACCCCACCCTCTTATACAGCCCAGCACTGTACCACCACCCCACCCTCTTATACAGCACTGTACCACCACCACCCCACCCTCCTGCACAGCCCAGCACTGTACCACCACCCCACCCTCCTGCAGAGCCCAGCACTGTACCACCACCCCACCCTCTTATACAGCCCAGCACTGTACCACCACCTCACCCTCTTATACAGCCCAGCACTGTACCACCACCCCACCCTCCTGCACAGCCCAGCACTGCACCACCACCTCACCCTCCTGCACAGCCCAGCACTGTACCACCACCCCACCCTCCTGCACAGCCCAGCACTGTACCACCACCTCACCCTCTTATACAGCCCAGCACTGCACCACCACCTCACCCTCCTGCATAGTCTAGCACTGGACCACCACCTTACCCTCTTATACAGCCCGGTACTGTACCACCATCTCACCCTCCTGCACAGCCCAGCACTGTAATACCACCTCACCCTCTTATACAGCCCAGCACTGTACCACCCCCCCCCCCTCTTGTACAGCCCAGCACTGTACCACCCCTCCCCTCTTGTACAGCCCAGCACTGTACCACCACCCCACCCTCCTGCACAGCCCAGCACTGCACCACCACCCCACCCTCCTGCACAGCCCAGCACTGTACCACCACCTCACACTATTATACAGCCCAGCACTGTACCACCTCACCCTCCTGCACAGTCTAGCAGTGGACCACCATCTCACCCTCTTATACAGCCCAGTACTGTACCACCACCTCACCCTCCTGCACAGCCCAGCACTGTAATACCACCCCACCCTCTTATACAGCCCAGCACTGTACCACCACCTCACCCTCCTGCACAGCCCAGCACTGTACCACCACCCCACCCTCCTGCACAGCCCAGCACTGTACCACCACCCCACCCTCCTGCACAGCCCAGCACTGTACCATCATCCCACCCTCTTATACAGCCCAGCACTGTACTACCACCCCACCCTCCTGCACAGCCCGCACTGAACCGCCACCCCACCCTTCTGCACAGCCCAGCACTGTACCACCACCCCACCCTCCTGCACAGCCCAGCACTGTGGAACCACCTCACCATCCTGCACAGCCCAGCACTGTACCACTCCACCCTCCTGCACAGCCCAGCACTGTACCACCACCCCCCTCTTTCACAGCCCAGCACTGTACCACCCCCCCTCTTTCACAGCCCAGCACTGTACCACCACCCCCCTCTTATACAGCCCAGCACTGTACCACCCCCCCTTCTTATACAGCCCAGCACTGTACCACCACCCCACCCTCCTGCACAACCCAGCACTGTACCACCACCCCACCCTCCTGCACAGCCCAGCACTGTACCACCACCCCACCCTCATACAGCCCAGCACCATGACCTCACCCTCTTATACAGCCCAGCACTGTACCACCACCTCAACCTCCTGCACAGCCCAGCACTGTACCACCACCCCACCCTCCTGCACAGCCCAGCACTGTACCACCACCCGCCCTCTTTTACAGCCCAGCACTGTACCACCACCTCACCCTCCTGCACAGCCCAGCACTGTACCACCACCCCACCCTCCTGCACAGCCCAGCACTGTACCACCACCCGCCCTCTTTTACAGCCCAGCACTGTACCACCTCACCCTCCTGCACAGCCCAGCACTGTACCACCACCCCACACTCCTGCACAGCCCAGCACTGCACCACCACCCCACCCTCCTGCACAGCCCAGCACTGTACCACCACCTCACACTATTATACAGCCCAGCACTGTACCACCAAACCACCTTATACAGCCCAGCACTGCACCACCACCCCACCCTCTTATACAGCCCAGCACTGTACCACCCCACCCTCTTATACAGCACTGTACCACCACCCCACCCTCCTGCACAGCCCAGCACTGTACCACCACCCCACCCTCTTATACAGCCCAGCACTGTACCACCACCCCACCCTCCTGCACAGCCCAGCACTGCACCACCACCCCACCCTCCTGCACAGCCCAGCACTGTACCACCACCCCACCCTCTTATACAGCCCAGCACTGTACTACCACCCCACCCTCCTGCACAGCCCGCACTGAACCGCCACCCCACCCTTCTGCACAGCCCAGCACTGTACCACCACCCCACCCTCCTGCACAGCCCAGCACTGTGGAACCACCTCACCATCCTGCACAGCCCAGCACTGTACCACCCCCCCTTATACAGCCCAGCACTGTACCCCCCCCCCCCCCTCTTATACAGCCCAGCAGTGTACCACCACCCCCCCCTTTTACAGCCCAGCACTGTACCACCACCTCACCCTCCTGCACAGCCCAGCACTGTACCACCCCACCCTCCTGCACAGCCCAGCACTGTACCACCCCCCCCCTCTTATACAGCCCAGCACTGTACCACCACCCCACCCTCCTGCACAGCCCAGCACTGTACCACCACCCCACCCTCTTATACAGCCCAGCACTGTACCACCACCTCACCCTCTTATACAGCCCAGCACTGTACCACCACCTCACCCTCTTATACAGCCCAGCACTGTACTACCACCCCACCCTCCTGCACAGCCCAGCACTGTACCACCACCCCACCCTCTTATACAGCCCAGCACTGTACCACCACCTCACCCTCTTATACAGCCCAGCACTGTACCACCACCTCACCCTCTTATACAGCCCAGCACTGTACTACCACCCCACCCTCCTGCACAGCCCAGCACTGTACCACCACCCCACCCTTCTGCACAGCCCAGCAACACCACCTCACCCTCTTATACAGCCCAGCACTGTATCGCCACCCCACCCTTCTGCACAGCCCAGCACTGTACCACCACCTCACCCTCCTGCACAGCCCAGCACTGTACCACCACCTCACCCTCCTGCACAGCCCAGCACTGTACCACCACCCCACCCTTCTGCACAGCCCAGCACTGTACCACCACCTCACCCTCTTATACAGCCCAGCACTGAACCACCACCCCACCCTCTTATACAGCCCAGCACTGTACCACCACCCCACCCTCTTATACAGCCCAGCACTGTACCACCACCCCACCCTCTTATACAGCCCAGCACTGTACCACCACCCCACCCTCTTATACAGCCCAGCACTGTACCACCACCCCACCCTCTTATACAGCCCAGCACTGTACCACCACCCCACCCTCTTATACAGCCCAGCACTGTACCACCACCCCACCCTCTTATACAGCCCAGCACTGTACCACCACCCCAACCTCCTGCACAGTACCATCATCCCACCCTCCTGCACAGCCCAGTACTGTACCACCACCTCACCCTCCTGCACAGCCCAGTACTGTACCACCACCCCACCCTCCTGTACAGCCCAGCACTGTACCACCACCCCACCCTCCTGCACAGCCCAGCACTGTACCACCACCTCACCCTCTTATACAGCCCAGCACTGTACCACCCCCCCTTTTACAGCCTAGCACTGTACCACCACCCCACCCTCCTGCACAGCCCAGCACTGAACCACCTCACCCTCTTATACAGCCCAGCACTGTACCACCACCTCACCCTCCTGCACAGCCCAGCACTGTACCACCACCCCACCCTCCTGCACAGCCCAGCACTGTACCACCATCCCACCCTCTTATACAGCCCAGCACTGTACCACCACCTCACCCTCCTGCACAGCCCAGCACTGTACCACCACCCCACTCTCCTGCACAGCCCAGCACTGTACCACCACCACCTCACCCTCTTATACAGCCCAGCACTGTACCCCCCCCCCCCTTTTACAGCCCAGCACTGTACCACCACCTCACCCTCCTGCACAGCCCAGCACTGTACCACCACCCCACCCTCCTGCAAAGCCCAGCACTGTACCACCACCTCACCCTCTTATACAGCCCAGCACTGAACCACCACCCCACCCTCCTGCACAGCCCAGCACTGTACTACCACCCCAACCTCTTATACAGCCCAGCACTGTACCACCACCTCACCCTCCTGCACAGCCCAGCACTGTACCACCACCTCACTCTCCTGCACAGCCCAGCACCACCACCTCACCCTCTTATACAGCCCAGCACTGTACCACCACCTCACCCTCTTATACAGCCCAGCACTGTACCACCACCCCACCCTCCTGCACAGCCCAGCACTGTACCACCACCCCACCCTCTTGCCCAGCACTGTACCACCACCTCACCCAGTCTAGCAGTGGACCACCCTCCTGCACAGCCCAGCACCACCACCTCACCCTTTTATAGAGCCCAGCACTGTACTACCACCCCACCCTCTTATACAGCCCAGCACTGAACCACCACCCCCACTCTCCTGCACAGCCCAGCACCACCACCTCACCCTATTATACAGCCCAGCACTGTACCGCCACCCCACCCTTCTGCACAGCCCAGCACTGTACCACGACCCCACCCTCCTGCACAGCCCAGCACTGTACCACCTCACCCTCCTGCACAGCCCAGCACTGTACCACCACCTCACCCTCTTATACAGCCCAGCACTGTACCACCACCTCACCCAGTCTAGCAGTGGACCACCACCCCTCCCTCCTGCACAGCCCAGCACTGTACCACCACCTCACCCTCTTATACAGCCCAGCACTGTACCACCACCCCCCCTTTTACAGCCCAGCACTGTACCACCTCACCCTCCTGCACAGCCCAGCACTGTACCACCACCCCACCCTCTTATACAGCCCAGCACTGTACCACCACCTCACCCTCTTATACAGCCCAGCACTGTACCACCACCTCACCCTCTTATACAGCCCAGCACTGTACCACCACCCCAACCTCCTGCACAGCCCAGCACTGTACCACCACCCCACCCTCCTGCACAGCCCAGAACTGTACCACCACCTCACCCTCTTATACAGCCCGGCACTGTACCACCACCCCACTCTCCTGCACAGCCCAGCACCAACACCTCACCCTTTTATAGAGCCCAGCACTGTACTACCCCCCCCCCCCTTTTACAGCCCAGCACTGTACCACCACCCCACCCTCTTATACAGCCCGGCACTGTACCACCACCACCTCACCCTCCTGCACAGCCCAGCACTGTACCACCACCTCACCCTCTTATACAGCCCAGCACTGTACCACCACCTCACCCTCTTATACAGCCCAGCACTGTACCACCACCCCTCCCTCCTGCACAGCCCAGCACTGTACCACCACCTCACTCTCCTGCACTGCCCAGCACCACCACCTCACCCTCTTATACAGCCCAGCACTGTACCGCCACCCCACCCTTCTGCACAGCCCAGCACTGTACCACCCTTTTATACAGCCCAGCACTGTACCACCACCTCACTCTCCTGCACAGCCCAGCACCACCACCTCACCCTCTTATACAGCCCAGCACTGTACCACCACCCCACCCTCCTGCACAGCCCAGCACTGTACCACCACCCCACCCTCTTATACAGCCCAGCACTGTACAACCCTAACCTCTTATACAGCCCAGCACTGTACCAGCACCCCACCCTCTTATACAGCCCAGCACTGTACCACCACCCCACCCTCTTATACAGCCCAGCACTGTACCACCACCCCACCCTCTTTTACAGCCCAGCACTGTACTACCACCCCAACCTCCTGCACAGCCCAGCACTGTACCACAACCCCACCCTCCTGCACAGCCCAGCACTGTACCACCTCACCCTCTTATACAGCCCAGCACTGTACCACCACCGCACCCTCTTATAAAGCCCAGCACTGTACCACCACCCCACCCGCTTATACATCCCAGCACTGTACCACCACCCCACCCTCCTGCACAGCCCAGCACTGTACCACCACCTCACCCTCTTATACAGCCCAGCACTGTACTACCATCCCACCCTCCTGTACAGCCCAGCACTGTACCACCTCACCCTCTTATACAGCCCAGCACTGTACCACCACCTCACCCTCTTATACAGCCCAGCACTGTACCACCACCCCACCCTCCTGCACAGCCCAGCACTGTACCACCACCCCACCCTCTTATACAGCCCAGCACTGTACCACCACCAATTCACCCAGTCTAGCAGTGGACCACCCTCCTGCACAGCCCAGCACCACCACCTCACCCTTTTATAGAGCCCAGCACTGTACTACCACCCCACCCTCTTATACAGCCCAGCACTGAACCACCACCCCCACTCTCCTGCACAGCCCAGCACCACCACCTCACCCTATTATACAGCCCAGCACTGTACCGCCACCCCACCCTTCTGCACAGCCCAGCACTGTACCACGACCCCACCCTCCTGCACAGCCCAGCACTGTACCACCTCACCCTCCTGCACAGCCCAGCACTGTACCACCACCTCACCCTCTTATACAGCCCAGCACTGTACCACCACCTCACCCTCTTATACAGCCCAGCACTGTACCACCTCACCCTCTTATACAGCCCAGCACTGTACCACCACCCCACCCTTCTGCACAGCCCAGCACTGTACCACCACCTCACCCTCTTATACAGCCCGGCACTGTACCACCACCCCTCTCCTGCACAGCCCAGCACTGTACCACCCCACCCTCCTGCACAGCCCAGCACTGTACCACCACCCCACCCTCCTGCACAGCCCGGCACTGTACTACCACCTCACCCTCTTATACAGCCCAGCACTGTACCACCACCTCACCCTCTTATACAGCCCAGAACTGTACCACCACCTCACCCTCCTGCACAGCCTAGCACTGTACCAGCACCCCACCCTCTTATACAGCCCGGCACTGTACCACCACCTCCTCACCCTCCTGCACAGCCCAGCACTGTACCACCACCTCTCCCTCTTATACAGCCCAGCACTGTACCACCACCCCACCCTCCTGCACAGCCCGGCACTGTACCACCACCTCTCCCTCTTATACAGCCCAGCACTGTACCACCACCACACCCTCTTATACAGCCCAGCACTGTACCACCACCTCTCCCTCTTATACAGCCCAGCACTGTACCACCACCTCTCCCTCTTATACAGCCCAGCACTGTACCACCACCTCACCCTCCTGCACAGCCCAGCACTGTACCCCCCACCCTCTTATACAGCCCAGCACTGTACCACCCTCCTGCACAGCCCAACACTGTACCACCACCTCACCCTCTTATACAGCCCAGCACTGTACCACCCTCCTGCACAGCCCAGCACTGTACCACCTCACCCTCTTATACAGCCCAGCACTGTACCACCCCCCCCACCCTCCTCCACCGCCCAGCACTGTACCACCATCCCACCCTTTTCATACAGCCCATGAGTGTGCCACCTGTATCTCTACCCCGTCCTTCCGCACAGCCCACCACTGTCACCTCCACCCCCCTGGCAGAGCAGCAGCAACCAGCTGGACAGTAACTGCAGTGTCCACAAGTCCAGAGCTGGTGGAGAGACTGACTCACAGCCATGACTATTACAGGGGGAATATTGGGGTCACCAGTGATTGTCATTACGTAAAAGGATTAGGGGTCTTTATTTGACATTACAGAGTAATTGTGTTCATCATCCAGAATAATCCCATTTTCATTCTAGGATATATAAAAATAAAATGTGAAAAATGGCAGATGGCAAACGGTGTTATGTGAGGGGGGGAGGGGGGGAATCTTTAGAAAAACAATAAAATCATTAATAAATAGTTTCCAATATGACAACGACACTCACGGCCATTTTATTTACACACCGCGTTAAGTAACATCATGGAATAGTACCAAAAAAATTATTCTGTTGATATTATAAGTCAAATGAATCCACCCCCCAAGTGCAGTGGTCTGTAATACAGTAAGCAGAGAACATATAACGTCACAGCTGGGTCTGCAGAATCAGCCTCTTACTGTCAGGCCTGCGTCACGGCCACTGAGCTATGATGAGAACCATATAACGGAGACGGCAGCCCATGGAGGGAATTCAATTAGCCGCAGGGTTTATCCTACTGTCCGAATGAAGTAGCTGAGGGGCTAATCTCCAGGAGGCTCTCACCTGCGCGGCACCATCATTATCTGCGGGGCTAATCCCCAGGAGGCTCTCACCTGCGCGGCACCATCATTATCTGCGGGGCTAATCCCCAGGAGGCTCTCACCTGCGCGGCACCATCATTATCTGCGGGGCTAATCCCCAGGAGGCTCTCACCTGCGCGGCACCATCATTATCTGCGGGGCTAATCCCCAGGAGGCTCTCACCTGCGCGGCACCATCATTATTTGCGGGGCTAATCCCCAGGAGGCTCTCACCTGCGCGGCACCATCATTATCTGCGGGGCTAATCCCCAGGAGGCTCTCACAAGCGGGGCTAATCCCCAGGAGGCTCTCACCTGCGCGGCTAATCCCCAGGAGGCTCTCACCTGCGCGGCACCATCATTATCTGCGGGGCTAATCTCCAGGAGGCTCTCACCTGCGTGGCCCCATCATTAGCTGCGGGGCTAATCCCCAGGAGGCTCTCACCTGCGCGGCACCATCATTATCTGCAGGGCTAATCCCCAGGAGGCTATCACCTGCGCGGCACCATCATTATCTGCGGGGCTAATCTCCAGGAGGCTCTCACCTGCCACCATCATTAGCTGCGGGGCTAATCTCCAGGAGGCTCTCACCTGCCACCATCATTAGCTGCGGGGCTAATCCCCAGGAAGATCTCACCTGCGCGGCACCATCATTAGCTGCGCGGCTAATCCCCAGGAGGCTCTCACCTGCGCGGCACCATCATTATCTGCGGGGCGAATCTCCAGGAGGCTCTCACCTGCGTGGCCCCATCATTAGCTGCGGGGCTAATCCCCAGGAGGCTCTCACCTGCGCGGCACCATCATTATCTGCGGGGCTAATCCCCAGGAGGCTCTCACCTGCGCGGCACCATCATTATCTGTGGGGCTAATCCCAAGGAGGCTCTCACATGCGCGGCACCATCATTATCTGCGGGGCTAATCCCCAGGAGGCTCTCACAAGCGGGGCTAATCCCCAGGAGGCTCTCACCTGCGCGGCTAATCCCCAGGAGGCTCTCACCTGCGCGGCACCATCATTATCTGCGGGGCTAATCTCCAGGAGGCTCTCACCTGCGTGGCCCCATCATTAGCTGCGGGGCTAATCCCCAGGAGGCTCTCACCTGCGCGGCACCATCATTATCTGCAGGGCTAATCCCCAGGAGGCTATCACCTGCGCGGCACCATCATTATCTGCGGGGCTAATCTCCAGGAGGCTCTCACCTGCGCGGCACCATCATTAGCTGCTGGGCTAATCCCCAGGAAGATCTCACCTGCGCGGCACCATCATTAGCTGCGCGGCTAATCCCCAGGAGGCTCTCACCTGCGCGGCACCATCATTATCTGCGGGGCTAATCCCCAGGAGGCTCTCACCTGCGCGGCACCATCATTAGCTGCGGGGCTAATCCCCAGGAGGCTCTCACCTGCGCGGCACCATCATTATCTGCGGGGCTAATCCCCAGGAGGCTCTCACCTGCGTGGCCCCATCATTAGCTGCGGGGCTAATCCCCAGGAGGCTCTCACCTGCGCAGCACCATCATTATCTGCAGGGCTAATCCCCAGGAGGCTATCACCTGCGCGGCACCATCATTATCTGCGGGGCTAATCTCCAGGAGGCTCTCACCTGCGTGGCACCATTAATTAGCTGCAGGGCTAATCCCCAGGAGGCTCTCACCTGCGTGGCACCATTAATTAGCTGCAGGGCTAATCTCCAGGAGGCTCTCACCTGCGTGGCACCATTAATTAGCTGCAGGGCTAATCCCCAGGAGGCTCTCACATGCGTGGCACCATTAATTAGCTGCGGGGCTAATCCCCAGGAGGCTCTCACCTGCGTGGCCCCATCATTAGCTGCGGGGCTAATCTCCAGGAGGCTCTCACCTGCGTGGCCCCATCATTAGCTGCGGGGCTAATCTCCAGGAGGCTCTCACCTGCGTGGCCCCATCATTAGCTGCGGGGCTAATCTCCAGGAGGCTCTCACCTGCGCGGCACCATCATTAGCTGCGGGGCTAATCCCCAGGAGGCTCTCACCTGCGCGGCACCATCATTATCTGCAGGGCTAATCCCCAGGAGGCTATCACCTGCGCGGCACCATCATTATCTGCGGGGCTAATCTCCAGGAGGCTCTCACCTGCCACCATCATTAGCTGCGGGGCTAATCTCCAGGAGGCTCTCACCTGCCACCATCATTAGCTGCGGGGCTAATCCCCAGGAAGATCTCACCTGCGCGGCACCATCATTAGCTGCGCGGCTAATCCCCAGGAGGCTCTCACCTGCGCGGCACCATCATTATCTGCGGGGCGAATCTCCAGGAGGCTCTCACCTGCGTGGCCCCATCATTAGCTGCGGGGCTAATCCCCAGGAGGCTCTCACCTGCGCGGCACCATCATTATCTGCGGGGCTAATCCCCAGGAGGCTCTCACCTGCGCGGCACCATCATTATCTGTGGGGCTAATCCCAAGGAGGCTCTCACATGCGCGGCACCATCATTATCTGCGGGGCTAATCCCCAGGAGGCTCTCACAAGCGGGGCTAATCCCCAGGAGGCTCTCACCTGCGCGGCTAATCCCCAGGAGGCTCTCACCTGCGCGGCACCATCATTATCTGCGGGGCTAATCTCCAGGAGGCTCTCACCTGCGTGGCCCCATCATTAGCTGCGGGGCTAATCCCCAGGAGGCTCTCACCTGCGCGGCACCATCATTATCTGCAGGGCTAATCCCCAGGAGGCTATCACCTGCGCGGCACCATCATTATCTGCGGGGCTAATCTCCAGGAGGCTCTCACCTGCGCGGCACCATCATTATCTGCGGGGCTAATCCCCAGGAGGCTCTCACCTGCGCGGCACCATCATTATCTGCAGGGCTAATCCCCAGGAGGCTATCACCTGCGCGGCACCATCATTATCTGCGGGGCTAATCTCCAGGAGGCTCTCACCTGCGCGGCACCATCATTAGCTGCTGGGCTAATCCCCAGGAAGATCTCACCTGCGCGGCACCATCATTAGCTGCGCGGCTAATCCCCAGGAGGCTCTCACCTGCGCGGCACCATCATTATCTGCGGGGCTAATCCCCAGGAGGCTCTCACCTGCGCGGCACCATCATTAGCTGCGGGGCTAATCCCCAGGAGGCTCTCACCTGCGCGGCACCATCATTAGCTGCGGGGCTAATCTCCAGGAGGCTCTCACCTGCGCAGCACCATCATTATCTGCAGGGCTAATCCCCAGGAGGCTATCACCTGCGCGGCACCATCATTATCTGCGGGGCTAATCTCCAGGAGGCTCTCACCTGCGTGGCACCATTAATTAGCTGCAGGGCTAATCCCCAGGAGGCTCTCACCTGCGTGGCACCATTAATTAGCTGCAGGGCTAATCCCCAGGAGGCTCTCACCTGCGTGGCACCATTAATTAGCTGCAGGGCTAATCCCCAGGAGGCTCTCACCTGCGTGGCACCATTAATTAGCTGCAGGGCTAATCCCCAGGAGGCTCTCACATGCGTGGCACCATTAATTAGCTGCGGGGCTAATCCCCAGGAGGCTCTCACCTGCGTGGCACCATTAATTAGCTGCAGGGCTAATCCCCAGGAGGCTCTCACCTGCGTGGCCCCATCATTAGCTGCGGGGCTAATCTCCAGGAGGCTCTCACCTGCGTGGCCCCATCATTAGCTGCGGGGCTAATCTCCAGGAGGCTCTCACCTGCGCGGCCCCATCATTAGCTGCGGGGCTAATCCCCAGGAGGCTCTCACCTGCGCGGCCCCATCATTAGCTGCGGGGCTAATCTCCAGGAGGCTCTCACCTGCGTGGCCCCATCATTATCTGCGGGGCTAATCCCCAGGAGGCTCTCACCTGCGCGGCACCATCATTATCTGCGGGGCTAATCTCCAGGAGGCTCTCACCTGCGTGGCCCCATCATTAGCTGCGGGGCTAATCTCCAGGAGGCTCTCACCTGCGCGGCACCATCATTAGCTGCGGGGCTAATCCCCAGGAGGCTCTCACCTGCGTTGCGCCCTCATAAATTGTGTGGTAAACCCTGCGGCTAACCAAATACCCCACTAGAAGTTCTGACCTGAGGGAGTGACATCCTGGGGTCTTATACTGGGGCAGCCCACATCATGGCTGCACCACAGTTCCTCTCCGTCTCCTGACTGTGACATTTCCCGCTAGCACCGTGCTCAGTCCTTCCACAGCGCCCGTATCATCACGTGCCAGGCTTTCTCTCAGGTTCTGTGGGGCATGCCCTCGTATCATCACATGCCAGGCTCTCTCTCAGGTTCTGTGGGGCATGCCCTCGTATCATCACATGCCAGGCTCTCTCTCAGGTTCTGTGGGGCATGCCCTTGTATCATCACATGCCAGGCTCTCTCTCAGGTTCTGTGGGGCATGCCCTTGTATCATCACATGCCAGGCTCTCTCTCAGGTTCTGTGGGGCATGCCCTTGTATCATCACATGCCAGGCTCTCTCTCAGGTTCTGTGGGGCATGCCCTTGTATCATCACATGCCAGGCTCTCTCTCAGGTTCTGTGGGGCATGCCCTTGTATCATCACATGCCAGGCTCTCTCTCAGGTTCTGTGGGGCATGCCCTCGTATCATCACGTGCCAGGCTTTCTCTCAGGTTCTGTGGGGCATGCCCTTGTATCATCACGTGCCAGGCTCTCTCTCAGGTTCTGTGGGGCATGCCCTTGTATCATCACATGCCAGGCTCTCTCTCAGGTTCTGTGGGGCATGCCCTCGTATCATCACGTGCCAGGCTTTCTCTCAGGTTCTGTGGGGCATGCCCTTGTATCATCACATGCCAGGCTCTCTCTCAGGTTCTGTGGGGCATGCCCTTGTATCATCACATGCCAGGCTCTCTCTCAGGTTCTGTGGGGCATGCCCTCGTATCATCACGTGCCAGGCTCTCTCTCAGGTTCTGTGGGGCATGCCCTCGTATCATCACGTGCCAGGCTCTCTCTCAGGTTCTGTGGGGCATGCCCTCGTATCATCACATGCCAGGCTCTCTCTCAGGTTCTGTGGGGCATGCCCTTGTATCATCACGTGCCAGGCTCTCTCTCAGGTTCTGTGGGGCATGCCCTTGTATCATCACATGCCAGGCTCTCTCTCAGGTTCTGTGGGGCATGCCCTCGTATCATCACGTGCCAGGCGTTTCCTCAGGCTCAGTGGGTGGCGCCATTTTGTCCTGGTCTTCCACTTTGCTTGTACCGTTGCCTTCCAGACCGTTCTCCAGCAGCACCTCCAAGGCCTCCTCACCCAAAACACGATGAACCTTCTCCCCTTTGGCCGCGAGGATCTCTTCAATATTCCTTCAGCGCAACACAACATATATAAGTATTGGCAACACAACATATATAAGTATTGGCAACACAACATATATAAGTATTGGCAACACAACATATATAAGTATTGGCAACACAACATATATAAGTATTGGCAACACAACATATAAGTATTGGCAACACAACATATAAGTATTGGCAACACAACATATATAAGTATTGGCAACACAACATATATAAGTATTGGCAACACAACATATATAAGTATTGGCAACACAACATATAAGTATTGGCAACACAACATATAAGTATTGGCAACACAACATATATAAGTATTGGCAACACAACATATATAAGTATTGGCAACACAACATATAAGTATTGGCAACACAACATATAAGTATTGGCAACACAACATATAAGTATTGGCAACACAACATATAAGTATTGGCAACACAACATATATAAGTATTGGCAACACAACATATATAAGTATTGGCAACACAACATATAAGTATTGGCAACACAACATATAAGTATTGGCAACACAACATATAAGTATTGGCAACACAACATATAAGTATTGGCAACACAACATATAAGTATTGGCAACACAACATATAAGTATTGGTAACACACAATTTCACACACAAAGCTCCCACTAACATTCCCTGAAGCGCCTTAGAACAGTGCGGAATACATCGTACTCTATCACTATCTGCCGTGCAGAATAAACGCAGTCTCTATCCTGGCACAGGGAGTACATCGTCTGCCCTCTAGGTGGTGCTGTTGTCTAAGGGAATCGCGGTTACTATCTCCCATCCATTATACCCAAATACATCCTAGTTACTGGTATGAGCAGCGTCTCCCCCAGCACCCACTCCCCAGCCTGCCACAGACACAGGTATAATGGTGGAGCGCTCACTCAGACTGTGGCCAACAGCTGTGACTGGTGTGATGTATTATTACCAGCTCTATCTGTAACGTGATTACGTACATTAATGTAGCAATGATCCGACGACCACCCATAAAGCACAGTACACTGGCACGATGCTGCTATGTAACACGCATGTAACACACAGACCAGCTCAGAGTGATCACATGGGATGCGCCTCTATTATCGGACCGTTGTGTGATCACGGTAACAGCCCCGAGTATACAGATGTATTTCTGCTGTACGGATTAGTGTTCATTCTAGAACCCTGCGCCTGTCACAGTCCGTGCAGTTCCTAGTTTCTGCCTGAGGTGTCACTCTCTGCTCCTGGTCTGTTTCTGAGCACTGAGATACAGGCCGGAGTGTGCTAGAAGCACCAGAGCAGAGTGTGACACCCCAGGCAGGAGAGAGGAACTGCATGGGCTGCGACGGGTACAGGGTGCTAGAGTGAACACTACATATGTGGCTACTTACATGGTGGCGTAATGGGTAACTGAGCAGAGAACGCTGTGTGCGGCTCCTGGATCTCATCTATAAGAGTCCTGCACAGCAGTCAGGTCTCACCTGGTGATATCGCTACGCACATGACCACAGTGCCATAGAGAGGAACACCACCATACTGTATACAGCCAGCTACTGTTTACAGGTCAGTGATTGGTGACAAGCCCCCGAAACATTACTGTGATCACCACGAGTTTTACTATTCATATCACTGTTCCGACTTACCGCTTCCCCTCCAGGTCAGAGAACCAGCCCAGGTTATCCGCTATGATGTGGTGGTTGCTGCAGCCGGGACACCGGACTATAACCACTCCCTTATGATACGCTACTTTTGAGATCTTCTTAATGGACCTTGTTTCACAGACCTGATAAATACATTACGTAAAACTGTAATTACCATTTTTATTTCACTTTATACACTGATAGAATGCTTTCCCTGAGAGAGGGTGAGAGAGGGTGAGAGAGGGCGCGAGAACGAGAGAGCGTGGGCGCGAGAGGAGCGGGAGAGGGGGCGGGAGAGGGCGCGAGAACGAGAGAGCGTGGGCGCAAGAGGGTGCGAGAACGAGAGAGCGTGGGCGCAAGAGGGTGCGAGAACGAGAGAGAGCGGGCAGGAGCGAGAGGGGGCAGGGTGCTTGCGGGGGAGCGAGAGCGGGCGGGAGAGGGAGAGGGAGCGAGAGCGGGCGAGAGCGGGAGCGAGAACGAGAGAGAGGGCGAGAACGAGAGAGAGGGCGAGAACGAGAGAGAGGGCGAGAACGAGAGAGAGGGCGAGAACGAGAGAGAGGGCGAGAACGAGAGAGGGAGAACGAGAGAGAGGGCGAGAACGAGAGAGGGAGAACGAGAGAGAGAGAACGAGAGAGAGAGAACGAGAGAGAGAGAGAGAACGAGAGAGAACGAACAAGAGAGAAAACGAGAGAGAGAGAGAACGAGAGAGAGAGAGAGAGAACGAGAGAGAGGGCGAGAACGAGAGAGGAGGGGCGAGAACGAGAGAGAGAACGAGAGAGGGAGAACGAGAGAGAGAGAACGAGAGAGGGAGAACGAGAGAGAGAGAACGAGAGAGAGAGAGAGAGAACGAACGAGCAAGAGAGAAAACGAGAGAGAGGGCGAGAACGAGAGAGGAGGGGCGAGAACGAGAGAGGGAGAACGAGAGAGGGAGAACGAGAGAGGGAGAACGAGAGAGGGAGAACGAGAGAGGGAGAACGAGAGAGGGAGAACGAGAGAGAACGAGCGAGAGAGAACGAGCGAGAACGAGCGAGAGAGAACGAGCGAGAGAGAACGAGCGAGAGAGAACGAGCGAGAGAGAACGAGCGAGAGAGAACGAGCGAACGAGAGAGAGAGAGAACAAGAGAGAGAACAAGAGAGAGAGAACAAGAGAGAGAGAACAAGAGAGAGAGAACAAGAGAGAGAGAACAAGAGAGAGAGAACAAGAGAGAGAGAACAAGAGAGAGAGAACAAGAGAGAGAGAACAAGAGAGAGAGAACAAGAGAGAGAGAACAAGAGAGAGAGAGCGGGGGACTAGAACGAGAGAGAGAGGGGGACTAGAACGAGAGAGAGAGGGGGGACGAGAACGAGAGAGAGAGAGGGGGGGCGCGAGAACGAGAGAGAGAGGGGGCGCGAGAACGAGAGAGAGAGAGGGGGCGCAAGAACGAGAGAGAGAGAGAGAGGGGGGCGCGAGAACGAGAGAGAGAGAGAGAGGGGGCGAGAGAACGAGAGAGAGAGAGAGGGGGCGAGAGAACGAGAGAGAGAGAGGGGGCGAGAGAACGAGAGAGAGAGAGGGGGCGCGAGAACGAGAGAGAGAGAGGGGGCGCGAGAACGAGAGAGAGAGAGAGTGGGGGCGAGAGAACGAGAGTGGGGGCGAGAGAACGAGAGAGAGTGGGGGCGAGAGAACGAGAGAGTGGGGGCGCGAGAACGAGAGAGAGAGGGGGGGGCGCGAGAACGAGAGGGGGGGGCGCGAGAACGAGAGAGAGAGAGGGGAGCGCGAGAACGAGAGAGAGGGGAGCGCGAGAACGAGAGAGAGGGGGCGCGAGAACGAGAGAGAGGGGGGCGCGAGAACGAGAGGGGGGCGCGAGAACGAGAGAGGGGGGGGCGCGAGAAGGGGGGCGCGAGAACGAGAGAGGGGGGGCGCGAGAACGAGAGAGAGAGGGGCGCGAGAACGAGAGAGAGGGCGCAAGAACGAGAGAGAGAGAGGGGGGGCGCGAGAACGACAGAGAGAGAGAGAGGGGGGCGAGAACGAGAGAGAGAGAGGGGGGGCGCGAGAACGAGAGAGAGAGAGAGGGGGGCGCGAGAACGAGAGAGAGAGAGGGGGGCGCGAGAACGAGAGAGAGAGGGGGGAGCGCGAGAACGAGAGAGACAGAGAGAGAGAGAGGGGGCGCGAGAACGAGAGAGAGGGGGGGCGCGAGAACGAGAGAGAGAGGGGGGGCGCGAGAACGAGAGAGAGAGGGGGCGCAAGAACGAGAGAGAGGGGCGCGAGAACGAGAGAGAGAGAGGGAGGTCGCGAGAACTAGAGAGAGAGGGGGCACAAGAACGAGAGAGAGTGGGGGCGCAAGAACGAGAGAGAGAGAGGGGGCGCGAGAACGACAGAGAGAGAGAGAGGGAGGGGCGAGAACGAGAGAGAGAGGGGGGGCGAGAACGAGAGAGAGAGGGGGGCGCGAGAACGAGAGAGAGAGAGGGGGAGCGCGAGAACGAGAGAGAGAGGGGGAGCGCGAGAACGAGAGAGAGAGAGAGGGGGGCGCGAGAACGAGAGAGAGAGGGGGGCGAGAACGAGAGAGAGAGGGGCGCGAGAACGAGAGAGAGAGGGGCGCGAGAACGAGAGAGAGAGAGGGAGGTCGCGAGAACTAGAGAGAGAGGGGGCGCAAGAACGAGAGAGAGAGTGGGGGCGCAAGAACGAGAGAGAGAGTGGGGGCGCAAGAACGAGAGAGAGAGGGGGCGCGAGAACGACAGAGAGAGAGAGAGAGAGAGAGAGAGGGGGGGGCGAGAACGAGAGAGAGAGAGAGAGGGGGGGGCGAGAACGAGAGAGAGAGAGAGAGAGGGGGCGAGAACGAGAGAGAGAGGGGGGGCGCGAGAACGAGAGAGTGGGCGCGAGAACGAGAGAGAGGGGGGCGCGAGAACGAGAGAGAGGGGGGCGCGAGAACGAGAGAGAGGGGGGGGCGCGAGAACGAGAGAGAGGGGGGGCGCGAGAACGAGAGAGAGAGGGGGGCGCGAGAACGAGAGAGAGAGGGGGGCGCGAGAACGAGAGAGAGAGGGGGGCGCGAGAACGAGAGAGAGGGGGGCGCGAGAACGAGAGAGAGAGGGGGGCGCGAGAACGAGAGAGAGAGGGGGGGCGCGAGAACGAGAGAGAGAGGGGGGGGCGCGAGAACGAGAGAGAGAGGGGGGGCGCGAGAACGAGAGAGAGAGGGGGGCGCGAGAACGAGAGAGGGGGCGCAAGAACGAGAGAGAGTGGGGGCGCAAGAACGAGAGAGAGAGAGAGAGGGCGCGAGAACGACAGAGAGTGGGGCGCGAGAACGACAGAGAGAGAGAGAGAGAGAGAGAGAGAGAGAGGGGGGGGCGAGAACGAGAGAGAGATAGAGAGAGGGGGGCGCGAGAACGAGAGAGAGAGGAGGGGCGCGAGAACGAGAGAGTGGGCGCGAGAACGAGAGAGAGGGGGGGGCGCGAGAACGAGAGAGAGGGGGGGCGCGAGAACGAGAGAGAGGGGGGGCGCGAGAACGAGAGAGAGGGGGGACGCGAGAACGAGAGAGAGAGGGGGGGCGCGAGAACGACAGAGAGAGAGAGAGAGAGAGAGGGGGGGGGCGAGAACGAGAGAGAGAGGGGGGGCGCGAGAACGAGAGAGAGAGGGGGGGGCGCGAGAACGAGAGAGTGGGCGCGAGAACGAGAGAGGGGGGGCGCGAGAACGAGAGAGAGGGGGGGCGCGAGAACGAGAGAGAGGGGGGGCGCGAGAACGAGAGAGAGAGGGGGGCGCGAGAACGAGAGAGAGAGGGGGGCGCGAGAACGAGAGAGAGAGGGGGGCGCGAGAACGAGAGAGAGAGGGGGGCGCGAGAACGAGAGAGAGAGGGGGGCGCGAGAACGAGAGAGAGAGGGGGGCGCGAGTACGAGAGGGGGGGGCGCGAGAACGAGAGAGGGAGGGGGGGCGCGATAACGAGAGAGAGAGGGGGGCGCGAGAACGAAAGAGGGGGCGCGAGAACGAGAGAGAGAGGGGGGCGCGAGAACGAGAGAGAGGGGGGGCGCGAGAACGAGAGAGGGGGGTCGCGAGAACTAGAGAGAGAGGGGGCGCGAGAACGAGAGAGAGAGGGGGGCGCGAGAACGAGAGAGAGAGGGGGGGCGCGAGAACGAGAGAGAGAGGGGGGCGCGAGAACGAGAGAGAGAGGGGGGGCGCGAGAACGAGAGAGAGGGGAGCGCGAGAACGAGAGAGAGAGAGAGGGGGGGGCGCGAGAACGAGAGAGAGGGGGCGCGAGAACGAGAGAGAGAGGGGGGCGCGAGAACGAGAGAGAGGGGGGCGCGAGAACGAGAGAGAGAGAGGGGGGTCGCGAGAACTAGAGAGAGAGGGGGCGCGAGAACGAGAGAGAGTGGGGGCGCAAGAACGAAAGAGAGAGAGGGGGCGCGAGGACAGAGAGAGAGAGAGGGGGGCGCGAGGACAGAGAGAGAGGGGGGGGCGAGACCGAGAGAGAGAGGGGGGGGCGAGACCGAGAGAGAGAGGGGGGGGGCGAGACCGAGAGAGGGGGGCACGAGAACGAGAGAGAGGGGGGCACGAGAACGAGAGAGAGGGGGGGCGCGAGAACGAGAGAGAGGGGGGGAGCGAGAACGAGAGAGAGGGGGGGAGCGAGAACGAGAGAGAGGGGGGCGCGAGAACGAGAGAGAGAGGGGCGCGAGAACGAGAGAGAGAGGGGGGCGCGAGAACGAGAGAGAGAGGGGGGGCGCGAGAACGAGAGAGAGAGGGGGGCGCGAGAACGAGAGAGAGAGAGGGGAGCGCGAGAACGAGAGAGAGGGGGGCGCGAGAACGAGAGAGAGGGGGGCGCGAGAACGAGAGAGAGAGAGAGGGGAGCGCGAGAACGAGAGAGAGAGGGGGGCGCGAGAACGAGAGGGGGCGCGAGAACGAGAGAGGGGGGGGCGCGAGAACGAGAGAGAGGGGGGCGCGAGAACGAGAGAGAGAGAGGGGGGTCGCGAGAACGAGAGAGAGAGGGGGCGCGAGAACGAGAGAGAGAGTGGGGGCGCGAGAACGAGAGAGAGAGAGTGGGGGGCGCGAGAACGAGAGAGAGGGGGGGCGCGAGAACGAGAGAGAGAGGGGGCGCGAGAACGAGAGAGGGGGGGCGCGAGAACGAGAGAGAGGGGGGGCGCGAGAACGAGAGAGAGGGGGGAGCGAGAACGAGAGAGAGAGGGGGCGCGAGAACGAGAGAGAGAGGGGGGGCGCGAGAACGAGAGAGAGAGGGGGGCGCGAGAACGAGAGAGAGAGGGGAGCGCGAGAACGAGAGAGAGAGAGGGGAGCGCGAGAACGAGAGAGAGAGGGGGGGGGCGAGACCGAGAGAGGGGGGCACGAGAACGAGAGAGAGGGGGGCACGAGAACGAGAGAGAGGGGGGCACGAGAACGAGAGAGAGGGGGGGCGCGAGAACGAGAGAGAGGGGGGAGCGAGAACGAGAGAGAGGGGGGCGCGAGAACGAGAGAGAGAGGGGGGCGCGAGAACGAGAGAGAGAGGGGGGGGCGCGAGAACGAGAGAGAGAGGGGGGCGCGAGAACGAGAGAGAGAGGGGGGCGCGAGAACGAGAGAGAGAGGGGGGCGCGAGTACGAGAGGGGGGGCGCGAGAACGAGAGAGGGAGGGGGGGCGCGATAACGAGAGAGAGGGGGGCGCGAGAACGAAAGAGGGGGCGCGAGAACGAGAGAGAGAGGGGGCGCGAGAACGAGAGAGAGGGGGGGCGCGAGAACGAGAGAGGGGGGGTCGCGAGAACTAGAGAGAGAGGGGGCGCGAGAACGAGAGAGAGAGGGGGGCGCGAGAACGAGAGAGAGAGGGGGGGCGCGAGAACGAGAGAGAGAGGGGGCGCGAGAACGAGAGAGAGAGGGGGGCGCGAGAACGAGAGAGAGAGGGGGGGGCGCGAGAACGAGAGAGAGGGGAGCGCGAGAACGAGAGAGAGAGAGAGGGGGGGGGCGCGAGAACGAGAGAGAGGGGGCGCGAGAACGAGAGAGAGAGGGGGGCGCGAGAACGAGAGAGAGGGGGGCGCGAGAACGAGAGAGAGAGAGGGGGGTCGCGAGAACTAGAGAGAGAGGGGGCGCGAGAACGAGAGAGAGTGGGGGCGCAAGAACGAAAGAGAGAGAGGGGGCGCGAGGACAGAGAGAGAGAGAGGGGGGCGCGAGGACAGAGAGAGAGGGGGGGGCGAGACCGAGAGAGAGAGGGGGGGGCGAGACCGAGAGAGAGAGGGGGGGGGCGAGACCGAGAGAGGGGGGGCACGAGAACGAGAGAGAGGGGGGCACGAGAACGAGAGAGAGGGGGGGGCGCGAGAACGAGAGAGAGGGGGGGAGCGAGAACGAGAGAGAGGGGGGAGCGAGAACGAGAGAGAGGGGGGCGCGAGAACGAGAGAGAGAGGGGCGCGAGAACGAGAGAGAGAGGGGGGCGCGAGAACGAGAGAGAGAGGGGGGCGCGAGAACGAGAGAGAGAGGGGGGCGCGAGAACGAGAGAGAGAGAGGGGAGCGCGAGAACGAGAGAGAGGGGGGCGCGAGAACGAGAGAGAGGGGGGCGCGAGAACGAGAGAGAGAGAGAGGGGAGCGCGAGAACGAGAGAGAGAGGGGGGCGCGAGAACGAGAGGGGGCGCGAGAACGAGAGAGAGAGGGGGGGCGCGAGAACGAGAGAGAGGGGGGGCGCGAGAACGAGAGAGAGAGAGGGGGGGTCGCGAGAACGAGAGAGAGAGGGGGCGCGAGAACGAGAGAGAGAGTGGGGGCGCGAGAACGAGAGAGAGAGAGGGGGCGCGAGAACGAGAGAGAGGGGGGGGCGCGAGAACGAGAGAGAGGGGGGGCGCGAGAACGAGAGAGAGAGGGGGCGCGAGAACGAGAGAGGGGGGGGCGCGAGAACGAGAGAGAGGGGGGGCGCGAGAACGAGAGAGAGGGGGGAGCGAGAACGAGAGAGAGAGGGGGCGCGAGAACGAGAGAGAGAGGGGGGGCGCGAGAACGAGAGAGAGAGGGGGGCGCGAGAACGAGAGAGAGAGGGGAGCGCGAGAACGAGAGAGAGAGAGGGGAGCGCGAGAACGAGAGAGAGAGGGGGGCGAGACCGAGAGAGGGGGGCACGAGAACGAGAGAGAGGGGGGCACGAGAACGAGAGAGAGGGGGGGCGCGAGAACGAGAGAGAGGGGGGAGCGAGAACGAGAGAGAGGGGGGGAGCGAGAACGAGAGAGAGGGGGGAGCGAGGAACGAGAGAGAGGGGGGCGCGAGAACGAGAGAGAGAGGGGCGCGAGAACGAGAGAGAGAGGGGGGCGCGAGAACGAGAGAGAGAGGGGGGCGCGAGAACGAGAGAGAGAGGGGGGGCGCGAGAACGAGAGAGAGGGGGGGCGCGAGAACGAGAGAGAGGGGGGCGCGAGAACGAGAGAGAGAGAGGGAGGTCGCGAGAACTAGAGAGGGGGCGCGAGAACGAGAGAGAGAGTGGGGGCGCAAGAACGAGAGAGAGAGGGGGCGCGAGAACGACAGAGAGAGAGAGAGAGAGAGAGAGAGAGAGAGAGGGGGGGGCGAGAACGAGAGAGAGAGAGAGAGAGGGGGGGGGGCGAGAACGAGAGAGAGAGAGAGAGGGGGGGGGGCGAGAACGAGAGAGAGAGAGAGAGAGAGGGGGGGGGGGCGAGAACGAGAGAGAGAGAGAGAGAGGGGCGCGAGAACGAGAGAGAGAGGGGGGGGCGCGAGAACGAGAGAGTGGGCGCGAGAACGAGAGAGAGGGGGGGCGCGAGAACGAGAGAGAGGGGGGGCGCGAGAACGAGAGAGAGGGGGGGCGCGAGAACGAGAGAGGGGGGGGGGCGCGAGAAACGAGAGAGGGGGGGCGCGAGAACGAGAGAGAGAGGGGGGGCGCGAGAACGAGAGAGAGAGGGGGGCGCGAGAACGAGAGAGAGAGGGGGGCGCGAGAACGAGAGAGAGAGGGGGGCGCCGAGAACGAGAGAGAGAGGGGGGGCGCGAGAACGAGAGAGAGAGGGGGGGCGCGAGAACGAGAGAGAGAGGGGGGGCGCGAGAACGAGAGAGAGAGGGGGGCGCGAGAACGAGAGAGGGGGCGCAAGAACGAGAGAGAGTGGGGGCGCAAGAACGAGAGAGAGAGAGAGAGGGCGCGAGAACGACAGAGAGTGGGGCGCGAGAACGACAGAGAGAGAGAGAGAGAGAGAGGGGGGGGGCGAGAACGAGAGAGAGATAGAGAGAGGGGGGCGCGAGAACGAGAGAGAGAGGAGGGGCGCGAGAGAAACGAGAGAGTGGGCGCGAGAACGAGAGAGAGGGGGGGGCGCGAGAACGAGAGAGAGGGGGGGCGCGAGAACGAGAGAGGAGGGGGGGCGCGAGAACGAGAGAGAGGGGGGGGCGCGAGAACGAGAGAGAGGGGGACGCGAGAACGAGAGAGAGAGAGGGGGCGCGAGAACGACAGAGAGAGAGAGAGAGAGAGAGAGGGGGGGGGCGAGAACGAGAGAGAGGGGGGGGCGCGAGAACGAGAGAGAGAGGGGGGGGCGCGAGAACGAGAGAGGGGGGGCGCGAGAACGAGAGAGGGGGGGCGCGAGAACGAGAGAGAGGGGGGGCGCGAGAACGAGAGAGAGGGGGGGCGCGAGAACGAGAGAGAGGGGGGGCGCGAGAACGAGAGAGAGAGGGGGGCGCGAGAACGAGAGAGAGAGGGGGGCGCGAGAACGAGAGAGAGAGGGGGGCGCGAGAACGAGAGAGAGAGAGGGGGGCGCGAGTACGAGAGAGAGAGGGGGGCGCGAGTACGAGAGGGGGGGCGCGAGAACGAGAGAGGGAGGGGGGGGCGCGATAACGAGAGAGAGAGGGGGGCGCGAGAACGAAAGAGGGGGCGCGAGAACGAGAGAGAGAGGGGGGCGCGAGAACGAGAGAGAGAGGGGGGCGCGAGAACGAGAGAGGGGGGTCGCGAGAACTAGAGAGAGAGGGGGCGCGAGAACGAGAGAGAGAGGGGGGCGCGCGAACGAGAGAGAGAGGGGGGCGCGAGAACGAGAGAGAGAGGGGGGGCGCGAGAAACGAGAGAGAGGGGAGCGCGAGAACGAGAGAGAGAGAGGGGGGGGGCGCGAGAACGAGAGAGAGAGGGGGGCGCGAGAACGAGAGAGAGGGGGGGCGCGAGAACGAGAGAGAGAGAGGGGGGTCGCGAGAACTAGAGAGAGAGGGGGCGCGAGAACGAGAGAGAGTGGGGGCGCAAGAACGAAAGAGAGAGAGGGGGCGCGAGGACAGAGAGAGAGAGAGGGGGGCGCGAGGACAGAGAGAGAGGGGGGGGCGAGACCGAGAGAGAGAGGGGGGGGGCGAGACCGAGAGAGAGAGGGGGGGGCGAGACCGAGAGAGGGGGGCACGAGAACGAGAGAGAGGGGGGCACGAGAACGAGAGAGAGGGGGGGCGCGAGAACGAGAGAGAGGGGGGAGCGAGAACGAGAGAGAGGGGGGAGCGAGAACGAGAGAGAGGGGGGCGCGAGAACGAGAGAGAGAGGGGGCGCGAGAACGAGAGAGAGAGGGGGGCGCGAGAACGAGAGAGAGAGGGGGGCGCGAGAACGAGAGAGAGAGGGGGGCGCGAGAACGAGAGAGAGAGAGGGGAGCGCGAGAACGAGAGAGGGGGGCGCGAGAACGAAGAGAGAGGGGGGCGCGAGAACGAGAGAGAGAGAGGGGAGCGCGAGAACGAGAGAGAGAGAGGGGAGCGCGAGAACGAGAGAGAGAGGGGGGGCGCGAGAACGAGAGGGGGCGCGAGAACGAGAGAGAGAGGGGGGGGCGCGAGAACGAGAGAGAGGGGGGCGCGAGAACGAGAGAGAGAGAGGGGGGTCGCGAGAACGAGAGAGAGAGGGGGCGCGAGAACGAGAGAGAGAGTGGGGGCGCGAGAACGAGAGAGAGAGAGAGAGGGGGCGCGAGAACGAGAGAGAGGGGGGGCGCGAGAACGAGAGAGAGAGGGGGCGCGAGAACGAGAGAGGGGGGGGCGCGAGAACGAGAGAGAGGGGGGGCGCGAGAACGAGAGAGAGGGGGGAGCGAGAACGAGAGAGAGAGGGGGCGCGAGAACGAGAGAGAGAGGGGGGCGCGAGAACGAGAGAGAGAGGGGGGGCGCGAGAACGAGAGAGAGAGGGGAGCGCGAGAACGAGAGAGAGAGAGAGGGGAGCGCGAGAACGAGAGAGAGAGGGGGGGGCGAGACCCGAGAGAGGGGGGGGCACGAGAACGAGAGAGAGGGGGGCACGAGAACGAGAGAGAGGGGGGGCGCGAGAACGAGAGAGAGGGGGGAGCGAGAACGAGAGAGAGGGGGGAGCGAGAACGAGAGAGAGGGGGCGCGAGAACGAGAGAGAGAGGGGCGCGAGAACGAGAGAGAGAGGGGGGCGCGAGAACGAGAGAGAGAGGGGGGCGCGAGAACGAGAGAGAGAGGGGGGCGCGGAGAACGAGAGAGAGAGAGGGGAGCGCGAGAACGAGAGAGGGGGGCGCGAGAACGAGAGAGAGGGGGGGCGCGAGAACGAGAGAGAGAGAGGGGGAGCGCGAGAACGAGAGAGAGAGGGGGGCGCGAGAACGAGAGGGGGGCGCGAGAACGAGAGAGAGAGGGGGGGCGCGAGAACGAGAGAGAGGGGGGGCGCGAGAACGAGAGAGAGGGGAGGGGGGGGGTCGCGAGAACGAGAGAGAGAGAGGGGGCGCGAGAACGAGAGAGAGAGTGGGGGCGCGAGAACGAGAGAGAGAGAGAGGGGGCGCGAGAACGAGAGAGAGGGGGGGGCGCGAGAACGAGAGAGAGAGGGGGGCGCGAGAACGAGAGAGAGGGGGGGGCGCGAGAACGAGAGAGAGAGGGGGGCGCGAGAACGAGAGAGAGGGGGGAGCGAGAACGAGAGAGAGGGGGGCGCGAGAACGAGAGAGAGAGGGGGGCGCGAGAACGAGAGAGAGGGGGGGCGCGAGAACGAGAGAGAGAGAGGGGAGCGCGAGAACGAGAGAGAGAGAGGGGAGCGCGAGAACGAAGAGA